>NC_139033.1:4965373-5634599 GCF_964662115.1 Mustela nivalis | reverse complement strand
GGGGAGGGGGTTAGGGGGTAAACTTTCTTTTCTTTATCTTTCTTATTTTGGAGAGGGACCATGTTATTTTCTTTTTATTTTTCTACATTTTATAAGAGTTATGTACTGAGACTTATATGGTCAGAAAAACATGTTACTTGAAAATAAGGTAGTCATTCTGCCACTTTCTATCAAATGTTACAAAAACTCACATATATTTTCCATATGGCAAAATATTAATTGTTGTATCATCTCAGTGGGAAGAATCAGAGTCTTCTTATTTTTTCTTTTATTGAAGTATAATTAACGTACAGTGTTATATTAGTTTCAGGTGTACAATATAATGATTCAGCAATTCTATACATTACTCGCTGTTCATCACGGTAAGTGTAGGTACCATCTGTCACCAAATAATGTTATTACAATCTTACTGACTATATTCCCTGTGCTACACTTTTCATTTCCATGACTTATTTATTTTGTACCTGGAAGTTGGTACCTCGTAATCCCCTTTGGGCATCATTTATTTTATTTTATTTTTTGTATATTTTTAAAGATTTTATTTATTTGAGAGAAGAGAGAGCATGAGCAGGGGGAGAAACAGAGAGGGAGGGAGAGAGAATCTGAAGCAGATCCCGTGCTGAGCGTGGAGCCCAGTGTGGACGTCAGTCCCATGACCTCTTGATCGTGACCTGAGCCAAAACCAGGAGTTGGATGCTTAACCGACTGTACCACCCAAGTGTTCCATGGCATCATTATTATTTTTTTAAAAAAATCTCTCAGTTGATTCTGATGCAGAGCAAGAGTTGGGACTCCCAAGTGTGGTGGGGCTGGCTTGCTTCAGAATTGGACAGAATCAAGGTTGGAACTAAGGCCTTCCCACTTCCTAGCTGTGTGACCTTAGGCGAGTTATTGACTTTCCTGATTCCCAGTTTCTTCATTGTAACATGAGAGGAAGAATCCTCTGTCCTCCCTCTCTGGGTTTTTGTAAGGACACAGTTAACACTGATGGTGTACAGTAACCTGGCAACAAGGTAGGACTAAATGTGAGTGCACTTCCTCTCTTCTGGGATGCCTACTCCGCCAGCCCCAGCCGCGGTATGCTGCTATTGCTATCAATATTAATATGATTAGCAGCAGTGGTATTGTCTTCAAATATCAAGGACTAGGAGCTCACTGGGGCATGGCAGGAAATATCTGGGGGTGGCTTTAGAAAGCAGCCCTGGCAAGGTCAGGGATATCATAATCCTTGATACCACATATAATGTGCTAACCATGCATTTGTCACTGTGTAAGCATTTTATAAAAGAATTTTTAAAAATTAAAATTATACGCATACTTAATTTAGATCAGTGTGTCTCGGTGGGAGAGAGGAGGGGGTGAGTTTGCCCCAAGCAAACATCTGGGAGTGTCTGGAGACCTTTTTGGTTGTCACCACCAGTGTTGGTAGTGGGGGTGGTAAGTAGTACCTGGTCGGTTGGGGCCAGGGTTGCTCCCAACACAAAGCATTATCTAGTCCCAAATGTCAGCAGTGCTGAGGTTGAGAAAACCTGATTTAGATTCAAATAGTTTTGCAAAGCACGTTGTACAAAACAGCAGTCCCTCTGCCTCCCCAGAAGCCACCACCTTTGCCCTTTGGGTGGGGTATTTTGTTTACCTATAGGTCTCTAAATAGCCTGCTGGCGCTGTACCTCTTTGCTGACTCCATTTCAGACTCTGTCCCTTGGCTTCTGTCCACAGAAAGTGAGGACTTAGCTCTCTTTCCTTCCCCGCCCCCACCTGCGTCTGCCTTTAAACGGGACACCCTCCCCCTCCCCCAGATCCTTTGTAATTTCTGTTGGATCAATATTCA
The DNA here is from genome assembly GCF_964662115.1 of Mustela nivalis. Taxonomy (NCBI): domain Eukaryota; kingdom Metazoa; phylum Chordata; class Mammalia; order Carnivora; family Mustelidae; genus Mustela; species Mustela nivalis. The sequence goes on along the minus strand of NC_139033.1, from coordinate 5,632,768 downwards.
GTGTTTACATTACCCTAACTGTAAATGGGGTGCGCTGCGACGCCACAGCCCACTCAGATTGCTTTCCCCTTCTGCGACAGCTTTTCTTCTTGCTCAGGTGAACAATTGCCTTGTTTTCCCCTTGGCTGTGCTGTCTGTGTGCTCTCTCCACACTCAACCCCCAACTCCTCGGGGTCGTCTGTAGATCCTTTCAAGATAATCAGACCCATCAGGGAGGAGATCTCTCCAGTGTGCCTCTCAGAAGCAGTCCCTCCCAGATCAGGCTGAGTGTTTCTGCAGGAATTGCTTTGTGGGAGGCTCCCCACAGCCCCGTGAAGCAGGTACTCTCATCATTTGACATCTGGGGAAAGTGGCTGCCGGAGAGGTCATTTGGGTGCCTCAGATCATGCCGTGGGATGTGGAGGAGACAGGACTTGACCACAGGAGTGCACGACCCTGTGGCTCTGGGATTCCTCATGTCCCAGAAGGTCACTCCGGGAGGAAGCCCTTTGAAATGCCTCCTGTGACAGGAGGACGCACTGCCTCCGTTCTTTTCGGCAACTGCGAGGCCAGGCGTGGGGCAGGACTCCGAGGACTGTTTGTTGAATGAATAAGTAAAGAATTTCTAGAGGTGGTGGGAGGAGGATCCGGTGCTCCTGGGCAGGGGATCCGAGGAGCCGGGGTTGGGGGAGGGGTTGGGTGGGGGAAGGGTAACTGTGGGCTAGTCACTCAGCGGGTCTAAGCCTCAGTCTCCTCATGTGGAAAATGGAGCTGAGAATGCAGGCCTCACAGGGTTGTTCGGAGGCAGCCGGAGGAAACCGGTAGCTGCAGATGCTCAGGACCCCATAAGACACAACACAGGTGACAGGCGGACACAGCAGTCACTATGGGGGGAGCAGATTTCTGCACAGTTCTTCCTTCCGTCCCCTCCCCCGTTCCCCTCCCCCTTTCCTTCCTTTCTTTCTTCCTTCCAAGTGAAACATGGCCGAGTTAATTTAGAAGAGAGGAAGAAATGCCTTAGAGTTTAGACAAAGTCCAAGCTAGTTTTAATATGATAAAATATTTATATTAATGTGTCATAAAAATTGATTCACCTTTCTCTTGCCTGCTATCATTAATGGGTAGATACGGAACATCTTATTTTCTTGCCTTCTTTCTCTCTCTCTCTCTTCCAACAGTGCACAGTTTCCAACCATTGAGGAAACCATGAGGAAACCATTTCTCATAAAGAACAACCATAATAATAATAATAATAATAATAGGTATTTATTTAGTTCTCTCTATGGGCCCATCACTACTGCAAGCCCTTATACGTTTTCCCTCATTTGATTCTTACACAACCCTAGGAGGCGGGTACTCTCCTTAATCCCATTTGCCAGAGGAGGGGGCTGAGGCACACACTGGTCACTGGTTCAGACCTGTCCATTCTGATGTCGGAGCCCTGCCTCTCTGTGCGGTGCCACCCAGCCTTGCAGGGCTCAAGTAGACGCAGTGTCCCTGGGGTTTTTACTGGGGAAAGCCCCAAATCAGACAGCCCCTGACTTTCCATGGTTCGACTTAGAAATTTTCAGTTTTACGATGGTGCAAAAGTGATGCACATTCAGATTACTTTGAGTTTGGGATTTGGCTCTTTTCCCGGGCTGGTGATACGCGGTGCTCTACGCCATCTGCTGCCGGGCTGGGCCAGCCAGTCGCGGCCCTGGCAGCCCCGCGGTCACGAGGGGAAACGACCGATGACAGTAGGAGCCATTCTGTCTCTCACCGTCAGTACCGCATTCAGTCAATGACATGAGCTAGTCAACACTTTAGTATAAAACAGGGTTCGTGTGGGATGGTTTTGCACAACTGTAAGCTAATGTCAGAGTTCCGGGCAGGTGGGAGGTAGGCGAGGCTAAGCTGTGATGTTCCGTAGGTCAGGTGTATTAAAGGCATTTCTGACTTAAAATATTTTCAGCTTACGATGGCTTCATCAGGGTGTAATCCCATCATACGTCCAGGAAGATCTGTATTCGAAGTCTTTTCAGTTTGCAGTAAACAGATGTAACCATCATTCTGGATTTCTGTGGGTCTGACTTGAGGTACTAATGTAGGGGTCCCAGGCAGGTGTGGGGAAATGTTGGGATTCTACTTCCGGCAGACATCCAGGCCACGGTAATGCAGCGCCGGCTCCCAGCAGTGGGGCAGAGAGGAGCCTCCCCAGGACGGGGTGGGACCACCCGGCCCCAGTAAGCCAGCTTTGCATCTGAGGACCATGGGGACTTTCTCGTTCCTGACCTTCCCTCCCTGGCATCTCCTTCTTTGCTCTGCCGCCCCAGTGTCACTTGTGCCTAACTGTGATGTGCGCTGTGCCCCCAAGCTTTTCAGAGTCGGGCTCTTGTGGAGAAGAGCACGCAATGGGACTCTCAGCTAACAGCTGCTCTGAGGGCTGACACACACACACAGACTGACACACACACAGACACACACACAGACCCAGACCCATATACACAGGCACATACACATACACACATACACAGACCCATACACACAGACCTACACACACAGACACGCAGACACAGACACACACACACAGGCACACATACAGACACACACACAGACACAGACACACAGGCACACACACACACAGACACACACAGACATAGACATGGACACACATAGGCACACACACAGACATATTCAGACACACACAGAGACATACATTCATGGACACACATCGAGATATACACACAGATATACACAGAGACACACATATAAGGACATACACAGGCACACTCATACAGACATTCAGAGACACACATAAACACACAGGCACATACATTCATAGACACGCCACAGACATACACAGAGACATAAGACACGAAGATGCACACAGACGTGAACACACACACACACGCAGGCAAACTTTCACAGACGTACAGTCACACATATATACATGCAGGCACACACACGCAGACATATACACACCCCTCTGCCTCTCTCCCATTCATTGTTTCTTTATTGGAACACCCCTTGTTTCTGGCCCCGGCATATAGTAGGTGTTCAACAAATAAATACCTATTGGATTAAGAGTGCACAGACGATTCAGTTTCCTCTCCTTACTCTGTTCCTGAGTATTTTGGTATTTGGTGTTTTGGCTGGCCTGGAGACACCTGGGAAAGAGAACTTGAAGCGAATCTACTCCTGCCAACTTCTGCCTCATTCCTCACAATCCTCTGGTGTGTCCATTTCCACTTCCAGTGGTTTTTAACTTTTTTGCAAGCCACGGAATTCTTTGAGGATCTGGTGAAGGTCACAGACCCACTTCTCCAGTATGTAGACATCTGCACATTCTGACTATATTTTCCAGGGCTCCCTCTGTCCCATTCGTGAATCTCTAAGGTGTGCATAGGACCCCTGTGAAGGATCTTGGCATTATAGGGCTAGGGAGACCTGGGGGCTGGAGTGGGGGAAGTGCCTTGCCTGGGAACTTGGAACCAAGTTCCCATGTCTGGGAACCAAGTTGGAACCAAGACCCATGTCTGGGTCTCAAGCTTAGTGGACCCTCTCACCATCCTGTGCTGATGAATGAATACCATGTAATTAATTAATACAATAAACAATTAAATCAGACATTCTTCTCGGTCTTCTTCATCTGTCAAACCCTCAGCAATGGCAGCTCTGTCAGATGCTCAAATGCCAGTGGTTTCTGGAGTACAGCATTCTTCCTTGGACTTTGCTATTTTCCTGATGATTATAAATGGGACTCATTACAGCAGAGTCCTTTCTGATGGCTGTTCCACTGAGCATCTGTCTGCCACATAGCTGAGAAAGCTCATCCTCGAGCTTGCAAGCTGGGATCAGTTCGCAATAAACTGCAATAAAGATGGTTCGTCCCAACTGTTGTGACCTGCCGTGTTCCGACCTCTGGGACGGGGACCTGTGGTCAGTTCATTCTTCAGTGTTTCATATGTCCCTTAATGGCTCTGCCACTTCCCCCGATTTCCCAAGCCAGAACCCAGGACATGACCTGACATATCCTTCTTCTCACTGCCCTCAGTCTGATCTGTCATCAAGATTTGTTCACTGTAGCCACTTCTGCCATCTTTACTGCTACCACTTTTATTTGTAGTCTGGCGAATGGCCACAACTGCCCCTGGATAGGTGACCTGCTGAGATATTAGCTAAGGACTGTTTTGTTTCGTTTTGTTTGTTCATTTGCCTTTGCCATCCTCTGTTTGGGCCAGAGCTGTGGTGTGTCAGTCAGGTTAGGCAATGCTTTGCCGCTATAACAGAAAACCAGTAGGTTCAGAATGGAAACCTACTCTCCACTTATGCTAACTTGGCTGCAGTCTTGGTGACGCTCTGGGGCTGCTGTCGTCCCCAGCAGCGGTGAGCTTAGGAATCTTCCATATCAACCCAAACAGGTGCCCTTCTGTGACTGCTGCAGGAGGAGAGTTGCTCTGAGGCTCCCACATGCTTGCTCCAGGAGTGCTGGCTGTCACTCCTGCTCCCGTTTTACCCGCCACAGGCACTTGTATGATCCCATTGAATTCACAGCAGCAGAGGAATGATGGAAGAAGAGGAACTGGAAGTACCTATAAGCAACACCCCTGTGCTCACCCCAAGGAGTGGTGGAATCAGAGTTGATGATAAGGGAGATGATGTATCACCTCCTGAGTCTGAATTTGGATCCAGCTGTGAGACAGATTCAGGAAATCAACGTCTGCTGGATCCACTTCCCCACCTGCCACCTTGGGGTGAGTTGGAAGAGGAAGAAGAGAGAGAATTTTACATAAGGGTTCTCACTCCACCTCCTTGGGTTGAGTCCTTGGGACAACACTCTAAGTCCAGGGATCTAAGGGTCAAGGGACACCTGTGTCTTGTGTGCACCTGCTAATTCACTGGTGATCAGCAGCTTTGTTCTGGAGAGCTAAAGGTCAGGGGAGTCTGGGAGGAGTGCTGGATGAAGGGAAGCTGGCCAAAAGCAGGGGGATGGGTGTGGCCCTGGGAAAGGGGCATGGGAAGGGAGTCAGCCTAGGGGAGGGAGGGAGGGAGGGACAGAGAGAGAGTGAGCTGGGCCCAGGATGATGTGACTTGTATAGCAGAGGATGTACTGATGAGCTGAACCGCTGAGGACCAGAAGAGGCTGCAGGACCAAAGATCAGCACAGGACCAAAGACAAGTCAAGGACCGGAAGTGGCAAACTACATCCAGGACAGAAACGGGCACTGGGCAGAGGCAAACACAGATCACGTGGAGCAGCCTCCTCCCCACAGAGACCACCCAGGCTGCAGTGTGCATGAGCCCCCTGGCATATGGCAGGGAGGAGGGGGGCGAGGAGGGACGGAGGAGAGTCAACACTCAAATATAAATGGGTAGTAACCTGGGACGCCTGGGTGGCTCAGTTGGTTAAGCAGCTGCCTTCGGCTCGGGTCATGATCCCGGCGTCCTGGGATCGAGTCCCACATCGGGCTCCTTGCTCGGCAGGGAGCCTGCTTCTCCCTCTGTCTCTGCCTGCCATTCTGTCTGCCTGTGCTCGCTCTCTCTCCTGCTCTCTCTGATAAATAAATAAAATCTTAAAAATAAATAAATAAATAAATAAATAAATGGGTAGTAACCTGCAAGTTTACTCTGAAGGCCTGAGACTGTTTCCTACACGAGGCTGACCAGAGGCCAGGTGTCCAACCCAGCCAGGTTCTAGAAAATGAAGTTGTTCTCTCCTTGAACAACTGAGCCTGTTTTGGGGACCTCATTCATGCGACACCAGTACCACTCAAAACTGTCACCTGGGTACTAGTGATAGTCTGCAAACTGTTATGAGTTTATAACGCGTAAGTCAAGAAATTGGGAGTGGTTTATAACTTTTTTTTAAATTTATTTTTTATTTATTTTCAGCATAACAGTATTGATTATTTTTTTCACCACACCCAGTGCTCCATGCAGTCCGTGCCCTCTAGAATACCCACCACCTGGTACCCCAACGTCCCTTTTATAGCAGTTTGATATTGCTGTGACATCCAAGGAAATTTGTGTTGTATTTTACAAAAGCACAGGTTTATGATGGGTTGGGGGGAAAGTGGTTGTTCCCTGAAGATCGTCTACAAAATACTGTTCGGAGTTCCTAAATGGCTTTTCTCATCCCACGTAGGCTGTCCCCTCCTAGCCTCTTTTCCTCGGTGTTCTTCCTAGAATGCAAGCGGGACCCTGACAAGCCTTTGTCCGTAATCTTCCAAGGATTGTTGCAAACTCTTTTGCATCAAGACCGACTTCTTTACAAGGCCTGTGAGACTGTGGATCGTCGGGTCCCTGCTTGCCTCCGCAGCCGCCTCCTCTCGGCTCCCACACTCTTCTCTGCTTCTTGGCCACGCTTCCTTTGACAGACCTTCATTCGTGAGGACCAGGCTCCTTCCGAACTTTGTTTGTGCTGTGTTCTGCACCTGGCACGCTTTTCCCGCCATCTTGGTAGAGCTGACCTCTGTTCTGCCTTCAGATCACAGCTCAAGAGTGATCACCTCCTCAGAGAGACAGCTCTACCCCTGGGGTAGTTGAGGCCCTGCTTTTTGCCTAGTGTAATTTTAAAAATAATTTTTATAATTATATTTATATTATTTATATATTATATTTATATATTTATACATAATATATATATATTTCCTGAATTATAATTTTTTATAATTTTGCCTTAATCTAACTTGTTCTTTGCCCGCCTTCCCAAAGGTCTGTGAACTCCCAAGAGGGCAGAGAGCTCTCCTCCTTTGTTGACCACCCTATTCCTCAGCCCTAGCTCAGCTCTAGGTCCTCGGTAAATACTTCTTGAATGAACAAGTGAATGAATGAATGAATGAATGATTGCAACTTCCAGAACTTGTGGGAAAGGCATTTGAGATTGTGAAGTGTGTCTTTTGAAACTAGTCCTTTGTTTCCTAGAGCAGTTCCCATGCCTCCTTCCTCTGCCCAGAACCTGGCAGCCTGTCCTGAGCGCCTGCTGATAAATCATTTTATTGGCACAGCTTGACAGGAAAGGACAGCGTGAGTAATGGGAGTTGGGCACCGTGTCGTGGACAAAGGCCTGAGTTGACATGGTAACAACAGGCAAACCGATGTGGCCTGGGCAGTAGTCTGGGCCCTGGACACGTCTGAGAACAGGCCCTGGGCCATTTTTCCTCTGTGCTGGGGAGCGTGAAAAGGCCAGGGAGGGGAAGTGTGGAGGGGCTGTGACCCCCTGCTTTTCCTTGCTGCAGGATGGCCTGGAAACCCTATGTTTTGGGACATGAGAATGCCTTTTAATATATGTATTTTGGTATATAAAATATATTGATACACTAGTAATTAAAATATTTTTATTTTATTTACTTTTTTATTTTTTATTTATTTATTTTTTAAAAAAGATTATTTATTTATTTATTTATTTATTTGGCAGACAGAGAACACAAGTAGACAGAGGCAGGCAGATAGAGAGGAAGGGAAGCAGGCCCCCTGCTGAGCAGAGAGCCCGATGTGGGACTCGATCCCAGGACCCCGAGATCATGACCTGAGCCGAAGGCAGCGGCTTAACCCACTGAGCCACCCAGGCGCCCTTTATTTACTTTTTTAAACTTTTCACAGGATATTATACTTTTGATAAAAGAATATCATAAATGTTACATTTTTAATCAAGTTAACTATTTTGTAATTCAGTGCAAATTAGGACCACTTGCCTGTGTTAAAAGGGTTGGTTCTTAAACTGTTGTATCTATTTTTAAAATTCAGATTTTCCAATATGCATAAAATATTATTTTAGATTATAGATTGCACCATATTTTTAAATTGCAAAAGTAATTCAGCGCTTTTAATAGGATCTATAATTGGTGGCTGTGTGTATAGCATTAGACATGGAGGCTTAGGAACCTGGCTGGGTTCAAACTTGGCTCCATCCTCTCTCAGTTTGGGGAACATGGACAAGTCACTTAGTCTCTGTGTGCTTTTGTTTCCTCATAGGCAAACTGGAGATACAAATGGCACCTACTTAGGGTTTCAGTGAGGGTTGCGTGAGACGATGCATGTCAGGCACTTAGTATAGTAAACCATAATGTTGGGTTTTGTAACAAGAGGCACACAGTTTAGAAGTGAATGAAGAACAAGTCAAGTCTGTATCTCCTAGCCCACTTTCCAGATGTAAATTCACTTAGCACTATCTGCCCAGGTATTTATTTATTTATTTTTATTTTATGTATTCATTTGTTTCATTTCATTTTATTTTATTTCTTTTCGGTGTTCCAGAATTCATTGTTTATGCGCCACACCCAGTGCTCCGTGCAATACGTGCCTGCCTTGATACCCACCACCAGCTTCATGTGACCTCCCCAGGCCCGCCCCCCCCGTCAAAACCCTCAGTTTGTTTCTTAGAGTCCACAGTCTCTCATGGTTCATCTCCTCCTCTGATTTCCTCCAAATCACTTTTCCTTTCCTTCTCCTAATGTTCTCCATGTTATTCCTTATGCTTCACAAGTAAGTGAAACCATATGATAATAGACTCTCTCTGCTTGACTGATTTCACTCCGCATAATCTCCTCCAGTCCTGTCCATGTTGACACAGAAGTTGGTATTCATCCTTTCTGATGAAGGAGGAATATTCCATTGTATATATGGACCGTATCTTCTTTATCCATTCATACGCTGAAGGGTATCTTGGTTCTTTCCACAGTTTGGTGACTGTAGCTATTGCTGCTATGAACATTGGGGTACAGATGGCCCTTCTTTTCACTACATCTGTATCTTTGGGGTAAATACGCAGTAGTGCAATTTCTGCCCAGGTATTTAAACCTCTGCAAGCATAGGTAGATCAGGAGGACTGCGATAAAGGTGAGGCAAGCCAGGTGTTGGGGCATGCAGAGTAAGGATGTGCTCACTGTCAGGCCCCAGGCTTGTGTTTGCACAAACCCAAGAGTGAACGTATTCTCAAAGGTCTCACTGTAGCGCCTCACCTGCCTCACTCTAGCCAGGCCCGGACACAGGTTAATGAGGACATTTCTGCGTCTGATAATGGCAGGCAAGGTAATTTGGATCAGTCCCCACACTAGGCAAATATATATAACTTATATATGTATAATATATATATACATGCACACACATATACCCATGTATGAACACACACGCACACATACACACACTGCTTCAAGGCATTGCCGAGCTAAGAGGTCATAAAAATAGAACAGAATCTGGGGAGGCTAGGAGTCTGGGGAGATGACCAGTATCTGGCCGTTCCAGGTGTGAGGAGTGGTTAGGAGGCTAAGTGGGAATTTCAGCGGTGTCTTCGGGTCAGAGCACAGGGATTGGAATTCTGTACTTATCCAGGGAAGGAGGCCTTGGTGAACCCTCCTGACTTTTGGTCAGAATCCCAAAGGGCTGCACCCTGGGGCTAAAGGTGAAATAGGAGTAGACAGGCTCTTGAAGGGACTATAGTTCGGCATCTGCTCATCTCAATCCTTGCGTTTGTATCAAGGTGACCCCAGACTGCTAGTTCCTATGGGGACCCAGAAGAAGCAAATACACATTATCCCTGGAGGAAAATAACATCATCCTAAAGCCTCAGTTTATTGCCACCAAGAAGTTTACAAATGCAATGTCTGCATTGCAATAAAAGCATAGTCTGGCACATGAGGAGATGAGCAAAATAAGAAACAACTAGCAGAAACAGCCAATAGAACAGACCCCCATACCTCCAAGTAGTGAAATTACTGGACAGATTTAAGAATAGCTCTGCTTACTATGCATGTGATGAGCTGGAAGAAAATACTGCGAATCAGGAATAGAGATAAGGGGTACCTGGGTGGCTCAGTGGGTTAAAGCCTCTGCTTTCGGCTCGGGTCATGATCTCAGGGTCCTGGGATCGAGTCCTGCATCGGGCTCTTCACTCGGCTGGGAGCCTGCTTCCCTTCCTCTCTCTCCACCTGTCTCTCTGCCTACTTGTGATCTCTGTCTGTCAAATAAATAAATAAATAAATAGAATCTTAAAAAAAAAAAAAGAATAGAGACAAAAGGTGAATTCAGAAGAAAAGGCAGGTGAGAAGATCTAACTTGGGTCCCAAGGACAGAGAAAGAGAATGTGGCAGAAGGAGATATTTGTAGAGATAGTGACTAAGATGTTCCCCCAAACTGATGAAAGGTATCAAGCCATTATAAGATGCCCTACATACCCTAATCAGGATAAAAAAACAAACAAACAACAACAATATTAAGGCACCTTCTAGAAAATTTATAGGAAACCAAAGTACAGAGAAAAAAAATCTCTCCCTCTCCTTTGACCTCAGGGTGGGCAAAAAAGTCCCTTCATCACCTCACACCATAGGGAGGGTTGGGGGTCACCTTTCCTTGCCTACTATTATGCTGTGGCTGTCTTCTTTTATAAACTGGGAGAGTTGGGGATTGTGGGGTCAGGATGTACTTCTCTCAGTGAGCCTCTGAGGTGGGTGTCTGACCTCAGAGTTCAGTGCCTCATTTTAAAACATGGAGGTTCTCAAGATGTCTTTGGTGTCAGCTGTAATCCCAGCCACTATTGTGAAGCATTTTTTCATTCATTCAGTATATATTTATGGAGGACCTACTATGTGTGAGGCTCTAGACCTACATCAGCAAAGAAAACAGACTCAATCTTTGTCTTCGTGGCACTTAGATTTTAATGAGGTCAGACAACAATAAACGCAAGAAATAAGGTATTCTGTATTTTTTTTTTAAGATTTTATTTATTTATTTGACAGAGAGAAATCACAAGTAGTCGGAGAGGCAGGTAGAGAGAGAGAGAAGCAGGCTCCCTGCTGAGCAGAGAGCCCGATGCGGGACTCGATCCCAGGACCCTGAGATCATGACCTGAGCCGAAGGCAGCGGCTTAACCCACTGAGCCACCCAGGCGCCCCAGTATCTTGCATATTATCAGTGCTGGAGGGAAAATTAAGCAAGGAAGGGAGCATTATAGTTTTACTGTACTGAGAAAATAACATTTGAGCGAGGATCTGAAGGAGGTGAGGGACTAAGCGGGACAGATATCTGGGGGAAGATCTCAGCTCCTGTGCTTTATTCTAAGTCTATAGTTTAATTAAATATAACAAATCACGAATGAACACAGAGTTAAAAGAGAAGAGTCGTTTCCATGAGCACTATGTTAAATGCTTTGGAAAGGCTTGAAAAGTTGAGTTGCAAAGAAATGCTGTCAAACCAGGGGATGCAAACTAAGAGATTAGCCAAAAAAAGGGAAAATCATGAAAAGCTGGAAGCATGCAGCACTCAGTTTACTCCACACATGCATTCTTTAAAGTCCACCGCTCCAAAGAGATTGGAATTGGGAATCAAGAGTAATAGATTATGGTTGTGATTTATGCCCCAAAAAGAGAAAGGAATTCCATTAAGACTCCTGTGCTCCAAGATAAGACCTCTCCTACCTCCAAAGACTGGTGAGCCAATGACATTGCTTTGTTTGAGGTTAAACTAAGGTATGAATGCATTATGTTTTATGATTCGTCACTTTGGCTTTCTTGAATAACCCACCAAGTACCATTTCTGATACTGGAAGCAAGCCAGTTTGTTGAACATCAGTGAGCAGGAAGTTATTTTTCTGAAAACCAAGATGTCCAATTGGCATTCGCCCTGCTTGCCTGAATCCATCCAGTTCTTTCTTGGAGATCACTGCAGAGAACAGGCAGGAGAGAGAGGGAAACTAGGAGAAAAAAGGAGATGGTGTGAAGTTGATGAACCTAATTCAGGAGACCTAATCCAGGTTCAGATCATAACTTACCTTGAGAACTTGTCATTTTTTTCTCTTGGAACCTCTCTCTCTCTCTATCCATGACATGGGCACAATAAGAAACCCTACCTTATAGAGTAATAATTAAATGAGATGTAATTGTAATAATTAAATGAGATGGTACATTTCTGGTGCTTCATACACCCCTTGGCATGTCAGAAGTGTTCAGGACAGAGGTGACTATAATGATTTTACTATGGACGTGCATCGAAACTCAAATTGCTATAACAGCATTTTGTGGCAGTTCATCTCTCATAGAACCTGGAACAGACTCAAAAGGGAAGAGGGGCCTCTACCCCAGGAGCAGAATAAGTTCCAGGAGGAGACAGGGAAGCATTGACTTCAGGGGTGGATGTAACAGTGGTCCCTGCGTCCTGAGAGTCCCAGATGGTGTTCAGCCAGAAGACCCCCATTTTGAACAAAGGAAGGTCAGCCCCAAACTTTGTAAATCCTTGATGGGATTGGAACTTGGTGAGCAGAAGGCTCCCAACACCAGGACTTTGCAGGTGGACCTGGGAAGTTGGCACCATCTCTAGATGTCCCGTTTTGGATTTTGAAAGGTGGTTAGAGAGATTATGTTCATGATGTTAAGCTTTTGGGTGCACCCCCTCTGGGTCCCCAAACTCTCCTGTGGTCCATCATCATCATAGGATGTTATCTTCATAGGATGCCCTCTGACTTAGCATTTCCCAAACTTGCTTCTTCAGAGTTCCTTGAGATGCTAATGCACATTCTGTGTTCGAAGTTTCCTGTCCCATGTAAATCTGGGGAAGACACTGTGGTATAGTAGTGATGATAAATGGCTCATATTTTGGGAGGGGAGATAACCCTTCTGTGTTAGGAACCCTACTAAATATTTTCCAGAGTTTGTCTCACTTAATTCTCTCAATGTCCCAATAAAATAGGTACTATTATAATCCCCATTTCACATGTGAGGAAATGGAACATGCAGAAGTGATACTCAGAGAGACTAGTTAATTTGCCAAAGGTTGCAAAGCAGGAGAGTGGAAGAACAAAGATTTGAACCCAGGTCTTTTGACCCCAAAGTTCCTGTTCTTAACGTAATAGAATTAAGTCTTTGTCAGATCCTTGACTTACAATCGGTGATCAGGATATGTATCCCTTATCTCATCTAGGAATATTTTGAGCAGAGCTGAGGCCTTTGTTTTTCAGATTCAGAAGAATGATATATATGTAAATGCAAAGCGTTTAGAGGTATCTTCTGTCTATTTGAAAGGATAACAGCTGTTTCCATCTTCAGAATCAACCTGTACCCTCTTTTCAGTCCACAATTAGCATAGAAAAGGTTCTGAAAGTCCTACAGTAAAGAAACCTCTTTACTTTCTTTTTTAAAAAAAGATTTTTTTTATTTATTTGACAGAGAGAGAGTTCACAGGTAGGCAGAGAGGCAGGCAGAGAGAGAAGGGGAAGTGGGTTCCCTGCTGAGCAGAGAGCCTGATGCCGGACTCCCTCCCAGGCTCCTGAGATCATGACCTGAGCTGAAGGCAGAGACTTAACCCACTGAGCCACCCAGGCACCGACCTCTTTACTTTCTTTAACCCAGTTTGCCCCACCCTGTTTTAGCTCCAGAATCCTTTCTTCGCTTCCTGTTTTCTTACAGAACATACCTTAACATCCATAGGAAGAGTATTCTATGAAATACAGTTCGAGTAATTCCCCTTGTAGGAGAGACATTTAAGGCTGTGTGTAATTTATTCCCCAAATGAGTAAAAAACAAAAAACAAAAACAAAAAACACCCCAAAAACCAAACCAAAAATACCCGGACCACTCCATTTCATTGTGCATCCTCTGCTGGTAGGGAATAGGGCAAGAGTTCTTTCTTATGCAAAAGGCAACATAAAATAAACCCAGACATACCCAGTAAAATCTTCTAAAAGATACTGTTCTAAGGATGAGCTACTTGGAATTTCACAACAGGGAGGGCTTTGGAAGGAAATGGCAAATCATGATTTATTGATGTACCCTAAAATTTTCAATGTGTCATAAAGGGAGACTTGACAAGAGGGAACCTCTTAAGAGTTTTGGATGACATTTCCTTGAAATTGGCTTATGGTATTTTCATATCTTCTTTGCAGACCTAGCCCTGGATGACTACATGAGTAATACCTTCCTTTTGAAAGCTTTTCATACTTTATATCGTTTTCTTAGTCCTTTGCAAGATTGCATAGGGGGATGTATTCATTTCTAATCCATGGAAAAGAAAGCAGGTCTCTCCCTGAGACTCCAACCTCTGTGAAGCATGCAAGATAATGATAGTGCCAAATGGTTATACAGACTTTAAATAGCTATCAGTGTAAATATAAAACTGTAAGGCACATGAATAAAAGCTCTTTGAGAGCTCCAGAAGGGAAGGTAAGCTTCAGTGAACTTTTGCAAGTACTCAAAAGATACAACCAGAATAAATGGATTTATTGCAAGCCGTGTGGCAGGAGTACTGGCTGATCACCAAATTCATTTCCTTTCTTTCTAGGCACAGATAGACCACATTTCCCAGCCTCCCTAGCACCAGGCATCACATGTGACTGCAGTGTAGCCAATGGCATGTAAACGAATGATGTTTACCCTATGCAGCCCATAAACACCTCCCACCCACAATCCTTGTTTTTTTTCCCACCTTGGTAACATTGGGGGCCATTTTGTTTTTGAAGACCGTGAAACCAGGAGATGGAACATTCTGGGTTTTTGAGTTACTGTTTGGGAAGAACTACCCTACTATTTGGGAAAACTGCTTTGGAATATCACACAAGTGAAAAATACAAACTTCTGTTATATTTAAGCTAAGACAACTTTCAGGTGTGGTTTGCTGTTGTGGCTGGAAGTCTGGACAGGGAGTTTGTAGTTGGTGGTGCTTGCTTGTAGCGTGTGCTGGGAAAGAGCGTTGAAAGACCATGAGCTGTAGAATGAGACACACGTGGGGCAAAGTCGCCATTCACCCAGCTGTTTGATCTTGGGCAGTTAAGTCTCCATCAACCCTAGTGTTCTTCCTTTAGAAAAAGGAAATAGGGGCACCTGGGTGGCTCAGTGGGTTAAAGCCTCTGCCTTCGGCTCAGGTCATGATCCCAGGGTTCTGGGATTGAGCCCCGCATCGGGCTCTCTGCTCAGCAGGGAGCCTGCTTCCCTCTCTCTCTCTCTCTCTCTCTCTGCCTGCCTCTCTGTCTGCTTGTGATCTGTCTGTCAAATAAATGAATAAAATCTTAAAAAAAAAAAAAGAAAATGGAAATAATATTTACCCTACAGGCTTGTTTTGAAAGTTGAAGAAAACCCATTTAACATGTCTGGCGCAGTGTTGGGCACATAGCGGTGCTCATTCAATGGAACCTGTTACTGACTTACTCAGTCACCTTTTTAAAAAGATTTATTTTTATCAGAGAGAGAGAGAGAGAATGAGCATGAGCTGGGGGAGGGGCAGAGGGACAGGGAGATAAACAGACTCCCCACTGTCAGAGCAGGGAGCTTGACACAAGGCTCAATCCCAGGACCCTGAAACCATGACCTGAGATGAAATCAAGAGTCAGATGCTTAACTGACTGAGCTACCTGGTGCCCCTCCAATCACCTTTTCCCCCCTCCTCCAATCACTTTTACAAAGAATTCTATTTTATTGGTTGGATTCTTTGCTCCTTGATAGTGAGGATATGAGCAGGGATGGTAGAGCCATTGTGCAGGCCACAGCCAGGATGGTGCAGGAACAGGACCGGGGAGCGGGAAGGCAGAAGAGGCATGAGTTGCCACCAGCAGGGCTGGAGGTGGATAAAAGCCCAGAGGGCAGAGGAAGTGGACTCCCCGTTCTAAAGCCCATCAGCTTGGACAGATGAGCAGATGCAGATTTTTTTTTTTCCTCCACCAACAAATAAAAATAGGCAGTCCATGTTGGGCCAGAGAAGACTGGGAACTTCCCCAAAACAAAGGGTGTTTTGGCAGCTGCTTCTGACTATTCCTTAAATTCCTGTCCTGGGGTAGACTAACCAGAGACAATTGTCTCCAGTTATCATAGCCGTTAACGCAGGAAATGAATGAAGGAGAAACCCCCCACATACCATGAGGTAACGGGGTCTATTAAGAGGAGGAACAGTGAGAGAGAGTCAGCATCCCCCTGGGTCAGGGAGGGCCTGGGTTTCACCCAGCAACCTGGGTTTATTAGGAGGAGGCCTGTTTAGACAGTTATCATCCAATATGTCAGGAAAGGGCTTACCTGCTTGGTTAGTGGCCAAACCCATTCTGTAAGAGGCCCTTAGATCCGGGTCTTGATTTAGGGTCATGAGGGCCGGAGCATAGGGTACCTCCATCCATTTGCCCTGCAGAAGAGATCTAACTCTTAGATCATACTGACGCTTCATGTCCCATTAGTGGGCTATTTTCACTGGACTTCTAAGGAGTACTGAGGCCATTCAGTGTTACAGAAGAAGATCAGTCTTTCTTTAAATCTTGCAATCCAAATTGTTCCCATTTAGTTAAAAAGCATCCCAAGGGAGTTTCCTTGGGGACCCAGAGAGGGAAATCCCATGCTCCTAGAGAAGTAGAGAATCTTCATTACCAAGAACCACCCCTGCCCCAACTCCTGGGTGGTGTGGTGTCCCTTGCAGGTTATGTCAGAAGTCACTAGTGTCAAAACGACTGGAGACATCCCTCAAATGGAATCACTCTGAACACTGCCTTGCTCTGTAGGAGAGATGTTCGCCTTACCCCCCCTTCCCCCTGCCTGCCCCCACACCCCCTCCCATTGCATTCTAGACTACAGGTGGGTGCCAGTGAATGGATTAGAATACTGTGTCACGCCGAACATGCCATTTTTAACCCATAGAAAACACTAGAAAACTTTTACAGGGGGAAATTACTCAATGTTGTAATTTAAGTAGTTAGCACAGGACACTGACAAAGAATAGTTAAGTTAGAAATCCACCATAGTCTAAGTGAATTCTAACATGGGTAGTCTTTTACAGCGGACTTCCCTAGGAAAGGGTTCCTGCCTGGGTTTCCTTGCAGCTGGGTACTGGTTTCGGCTGGCTCCAAGCGGAGGTCTCACAGCCAGAAGTGGCTAGACCAGAGATGTGGAGGGGACCACATTAGACCTTGCATGGGAGTCTTACTACAGGCAGCCGTTCTAGTCATTTAGGTGGCTCTCCCATATCCAAGACAGACAGACGGCTTTGTTTAAGGACAGAAACAAAGAAGTCCTCAAGTTTCTGGGTCTTTTTTTTTTTTTTTTTTTAAGACTTCATTTATTTATTTGAGCGAGAGCATGAGCATGGGGAGAGAGGCAGAGGGAGAGGGAGAAGCAGACGCCTCACTGAACAGGCGGCCCAATGCGGTCAAGACCTTGAGATCATGACCTGAGTTGGCAGGCAACCAACCAACCAACTGAGCCACCCAGGTGCTCTAGGGTCTTACTACCATTCTGGCCAGGGTACTAGTTTCCAGCCAAGGGCAGGCTTTATTCCTCCCACAGAGTAACCACAGACTAGAGGATTGCAGCCTGAGCAGTTGGCATGAAAATGTTCCAGTAGCGCTGTACTTCAAAAGCCCCCGAAATGAAAGTGAAGGAAGAGAACAGAAAGTCCTCACCAAGTCGCACCTAAGCTCACAGTCCAGATAAGAAAACTCAGGCCCTGCACTGGGTGCCCCCCAAATAGTGACCCCTCCCCCTCCACAACTCCATCTTCAAATAAACTAAACAAAAATACAAAAAAACAAAAACAAAAACCCACAACTGAGTGAGGTAAAATTTGCTCCTGTCTTGTGTTCAGTTCACCATAGCTGAAATTAAATATTATTTGGAATAACGATCGATTTGATCTCTCTCTCCCTTTCCATGCTCCCTGAGGGCAGGTGTGATGTTTGATTTTGCCTCTGTGTGCCCAGATGAGCATAGAGCATCACATTGAATGGTGGTTCAGTAAATACTTGAACGCATGAATGGATAAGGATGTGTATTCTCTACTTGTAAATCTTTGCAGGTTTCCATAAACACCCCACAGTTTGGCAGAGAAGAGACTCTATAAGGCCAGAGATGTCTGTATTACTGGCCTGCCTGAAATGATACTATCAGAGCCATTCCTGGGGTCTTGAGTAGAAGTGATAAGCTGGTGGTCCCTGTACCAAATCCAGCTTATCAATGTATTTTGTTGATTCTGTGCTGTGTTTTAAGTTTAATTTATGACCAACATTTAAAACTTGGGGAGAGGGGCGCCTGGGTGGTTCAGTGGGTTAGGGCCTCTGCCTTTGGCTCAGGACATGATCTCGGGGTCCTGGGATCGAGCCCCGTATCGGGCTGTCTGCTCAGCAGGGAGCCTGCTTCCCTTCCTCTCTCTCTGCCTGCCTCTCTGCCTACTTGTGATCTCTCTCTGTCAAATAAATAAATAAAAATCTTAAAAAAAAAAAACTTGGGGGAGGTTCCACATAAAAAGCACACAACTCTGGGCATGCTTCTGGCAAGAGTTGGTGGGAGTTGAGTGATGGTGTCCTCATGCAGGACACATGCCCTCCAGTTCACCTAGTAGGTCCACTCTTCCTTCATTCATGTTACCAGCCTGGCTCCTGAGTTTTCAATCTCCTATTATTATCCCTCAGTCCATATGTTCTTTCAGCAGATACTTAGATGTCAGTGAAAATGGGGATCCAAAAAAATAATTATGCATGTTTTCTGATCTCAAGGAGAGTATGGAGTGGATATTAAGAGACATAAATGTAGGGGTGCCTGGCTGGCTCAGTGGGTTGGGCCTCTGCCTTCGGCTCAGGTCATGATCTCGGGGTCCTGGGATCGAGCCCCGTATCGGGCTGTCTGCTCAGCAGGGAGCCTGCTTCCCTTCCTCTCTCTCTTCCTGCCTCTCTGCCTGCTTGTGATCTCTCTCTCTGTCAAATAAATAAATAAAATCTTTAAAAAAAAGAGAGAGAGACATAAATATAGAGACAATCCTTAAAAAAAATATGGACTAGTTGATAACCTAGTATAATTGTGGGTTAGTTCCTCTCCCCGCCAGAGTTATATCTACTCAGAGCCTCATAAGGTGACCTTACTTAGAAAGAGGATCTTTGTAGATGGAATTAGTAATTTTTACATCTTTTATTTCTGAGGTTCATCATATCTTTCTTTGTACCCACTCCAAAACAAAGAGACTGACGTTCTAAGGGGTTAAACTACCTTGTCCAAAGTCAATCTTTTTTTTTTTTTTTTTTCCCAAAGTCAGTCTTTTGCCTTCAAATCTGTTACTCTCACTGCCATATGTCACTGACTAGATCTGTCTTGCTCACTGCTGTGTATTTAACCATAGTGCCTGGCACAAGTAGGTGCTCAATTAATACTTTGTGAACAGAATGAAGCAAGGGACCTGAAAGCAAGATCTTGCTGCAATGAGGCAGAAGATGGGTTAAGTCCTCCCTAATGGGGGGAGTCTGGGATGGCTCCCAGAACAATGCCCAAGGCATAGTCGATGCTCAGTAAACACATGTTAAACACAGAATGAATGAAGAAAAAAAAACACTGGATGAATGAATATGATTTTGGAGACCACTGGGTGTTTCATGTGGGGAGTTTTCAGAAGGAAACTGCCAGACAAATAGTCTGCTTCCCAGTCGGACCTGACCATACCTTGCCTTTTCTACTCCACCACTCCCCAGATCAGAGAACTTGGTCAAAGCAGATAGTGCTGACTTCATCCCTGCCTGGCTTTCTGCCCAATCCCTGACACCTGTGCCGTGTTGAAAATAGATATTGGTTTGTAAATGTTAGACAGCTGGCTCTGCATGAGGCTGACAGCTGGGGGCTAGCAGGGCTGAGGTCTGTAGCATTTGAGGTGCCCCTCGGGACTTGAATCCCCATGGAGGCACCTCTGTGGGCGTCTGATTGTGAAGTACAGAGTCCTGCAGTGCTCCATTAGCGGCAGTTTCCCCGGAAACATGAAAGGGTGTTGGAGGGATGGGTGTCAGCCTCATTTCATTATTTAGTTTTGCTCTAAATTGGGCCTTTCTCAGGTAATGTACATCAGGAGGCCTTCTCACACTGCTGCTCGGGTGACACTTTACATTTTGTTGAGCAGACACTCCCTTGGTGCCAGAAGTCCCTCCACCTGATTAATAACATTTCCTTCAGCCTGACTCAGTATGCCTTTCATGTCTCCCTGGGTCCCCTGTGGAGCTGCCTGGCTGGCTTCTCACCACCATGACAGCTGACACAGAGTGACTTCATTTCCAATTTCAAGGTCACTCCCTCTGGTACCCCCACCCACCAGCCCACTCCCACACATGCATACACCACTGAGACTAGTTCATTCAAGGCAGCCTCAAGGCACAGCCTACTGACTGAAACACTCAAAAGACGCCTCCAGAGATAGTCTACGCACAAGCTTCTAAAGATACCCAAACCTCCCAAGAGAACTGTCATTGGCTCCAAGAGTATGGACCTACAAAAGGGGGTGGCACTGGACTCCTAGGCAGAGGGATGATTAAGAGCATGGAGTCACACATGCTTGTGTTCACTTGTCCTAAAGGCATCACCTTGGTCTCTAAGCCTTAAGTTCCTTATCTGCCAAATGGGGATAATAGTACCAAGTCGTAAAGTTGTTTTGGAAAGTAAATGAAATGAAGTGGGTGTCATGCTTTGCAAATAGTAACTACTCAATAAATGTTAGCTCTATTATTCTACTCGTAAAAATAATGATGAAGCCATTTCCCCAAGCAGTAGACCAGGGGAAGCATCAAAAGTGGGGATGGTCCTGTAGATGGCTCACACTCTTGAAGGAAGAGTTATGCCCAACAACCCAGGCAGTAGACAAGGAGTCAGAGGTGTGTATGAGTCAGAGTTCAAATCAGGAGAACAGAACCTTCTGTGGTTTTAATACCAAAGAAATTTAATGCAGGGAATGGATTGCACAGGTGAGCAAAGAACAGAGGAAGTGAAATGGTGAAGCGACTCAGAGGTTGGCAATAGTAGGCCGCTGCTTCTGTCCCAGGCCCGAGGGGCACATGCAGGATGGTGTGAAAGGGAGTTGGGGTCAGCCTTTGGAAGTTGGAACTACAGAGAGCCTTCTAGCAGAGCTGGACTTAGAGAAGTGACATGGCTGCTACTAGAGATGCTGCCTGAAGCTGAGAAGAAAGGAGGTAAAGACTTAACTTTTCTCTTTCTGTTACCCACGGCTCTCTTAACCTGGGCCTTCCACTGGCCAGCCCCAGATACCAGCCAGCAAGGGGTTATGGGAAATGTAGTCCACAGATGTCAGCCACCAGGGATAGAGAGGTGAGCAGAAGGCAGGGGACGGCCTGGGACAAATAGGTCCAGGTTTGAAGATTCTGTAGTATGGTCGCCATATAAAACACAGGATTCCCAGGTAAGTTTGAATTTCAGATAAATAATGATTTAAATTTTTTTTTTTTAGAAGAAGTACGCCCAGATGAAATTTTTTTTTGTTCATTTTGACAAACTAAAAAATTTCATTGCTTATCTGAATTTCATAAGTAACTGGCTATCTTGTGTTTCATTTATTAGATGTGGTTACTGTAGGTTAAAGGCAATTTTGGACCCACTGGAGGCTCCTGATTCTCAGACCAGATTAGGTAGGTGACAGGTTAGGAAGTGGAGGGAGAGAAGAATGAGGAGATAGATACCAAGCCACCAATGGATTAATGCTGCCACTGCTTGTCTTAAAGGGATCCATTCAGTTATTCATTTAGTTGTCTCTCCATCCTCCTATATCCTTCCCTCTACCCATTCATTCATTCTCTACTTATTGAACTTATTTGTCTCTATGCCTGGCATTATGTGGGGCATTGGGAACATATTAACAAGGAGATAGAGTTTCTTCTCTTGGGCAGCTGACACGTCAGATGAGAATACAAATTTTTAAATCGTAAAGCACATGAATAATGATCTAACAGTTTTAACCAAGTCTGGGAAAGCCTGGACAGTCAGGGGAGGCTTTCTTGAGGAAGTGTCATTCAAACTGAGACATGGGGGATTAGTAGGTATTATTACTTAAGTGAAGGCAGAATTCAGGGTTAGTGTGCCTAAAAGTCAGAACAGCTTAGAAAAAGTGGGGGAGGAGTTTGGTGTGTTTGGGTGCTAAGAGAAGGTACATGTGTGTCCAGTGTGGGGAGCAAAGGGAAAGTGGTACAGATGAGGCTAGAGAAGTTGAGAAGGTGAGGGCTGCTGTGTACAGTCAGATAGGTTATATAGGGACAGCTCCATAGTGCAATAGATCAGAGTAGGCCGTAAATGGTATCTCCCAGTCAGAAAATGCAGGAAATTTGGAGCCTTGGTAAGGAGTTTGGACAGTATTTGTTAGAGCCATAGGGTGGCATGGCTAGATTTACATTTGAGAAGGATCCTTTGCTAGGTGGAAAGTGGATGGTAGTGGGCCTAGAAGAGGCTAGGATAGACCTCACAAATGTATCTCTACATTTGTAGTCATCAAAGTAAGCAGTCATGGTGGTTTGAACTGGAATATTTGTGTTGAAGGGGAGGGAGGTAGGCAGATGAGAAAGATTTTTTCTTTTTATAAACATATAATGTATTATTTGTTTCAGGGGTACAGGTCTGTGATTCATCAGTCTTACACAATTCATAGCACACCATAGCACATACCCTCCCCAATGTCCATCATCCAGTCCCATACCTTTCACCCCCCTTCTCCTACAGCAACCCTCAGTCTGTTTCCTGAGATTAAGAGTCTCTTATGGTTTGTCTCCCTCTCTGGTTTCATCTTGTTTCATTTTTCCCTCCCTATGATCCTATGATAATTGATAAATGATAATTGATAAATGAGATCATATGATAATTATCTTTCTCTGATTGACTTATTTCACTTAGCATAATCCCCTCTAGTTCCATGCATGTCATTACAAATGGCAAGATTTTGTGGAGTTTTTGATAGCTGCATAGTATTCCATTGTGTGTATATATACGTATCTTCTTTATCCATTCATCTGTTGATGGACATCCAGGCTCTTTCCATAGTTTGGCTATTATGGACATTGCTGCTATAAACATTGGGGTGCATGTGCCCCTTTGGATCACTACATTTGTATCTTTAGGGTAAATACCCAGTAGTGCCATTGCTGGGTCACAGGGTAGCTCTATTTTCAACTTTTTGAGGACCCACCATACTCTTTTCCAGAGTGGCTGCACCAGCTTGCATTCCCACCAACAGTGTAGGAGGGTTCCCCTTTCTCTGCATCCTTGCCAACATCTGTCATTTCCTGACTGGTTAATTTTAGCCATTTTGACTGGTGTGAAGTGGTATCTCACTGTGGTTTTGATTCGTATTTCCCTGGTGCCAAGTGATGTTGAGGACTTTTTCATGTGTCTGTTGGCCATTTGGATGTCTTCTTTGCAGAAATGTCTGTTCATGTCTTCTGCCCATTTCTTTTTTTTTTTTTTTAAGATTTTATTTATTTATTTCACAGAGAGAGATCACAAGTAGATGGAGAGGCAGGTAGAGAGAGAGAGAGGGAAGCAGGCCCCCTGCTCAGCAGAGAGCCCGATGCGGGACTCGATCCCAGGACCCTGAGATCATGACCTGAGCCGAAGGTAGCGGCTTAACCCACTGAGCCACCCAGGCGCCCCTTCTGCCCATTTCTTGATTGGATTCTTTGTTCTTTGGGTGTTGAGTTTGATAAATTCTTTATAGATATGGGATACTAGTCCTTTATCTGATAGGTCGTTTGCATATATCTTCTCCCATTCTGTCGGTTGTTGTTTGGTTTTGTTGACCGTTTCCTTTGCTGTGCAAAAGCTTTTGATCTTGATGAAGTCCTTATAGTTCATTTTTGCCCTTGCTTCCCTTGCCTTTGGCGATGTTTCTAGGAAGAAGTTGCTGCAGCTGAGGTCAAAGAGGTTGCTGCCTGTGTTCTCCTCAAGGATTTTGATGGATTCCTGTCTCACATTGAGGTCTTTCACCCATTTTGAGTCTATTTTTGTATGTGGTGTAAGGAAATGGTCTAGTTTCAATCTTCTGCATGTGGCTGTCCAATTTTTGCAACACAATTTGTTGAAGAGACTTTTTTTCCATTGGACATTCTTTCCTGCTTTGTCAAAAACTAGTTGACTGCAGAGTTGAGGGCCCATTTCTGGGCTCCCTACTCTGTTCCATTGATCTATGTGTCTGTTTTTGTGCCAGTACCATAATGTCTTGATGATTACATGTTTGTAATGGAGCTTGAATTCTGGAATTGTGATGCCGCCAACTTTGGTTTTCTTTTTCAACATTCCTCTGGCTATTTGTGGTCTTTTCTGTTTCCATATAAACTTTAGGATTATTTGTTCCATTTCTTTGAAAAAAGTTGATGGTATTTTCATAGGGATTGCATTAAATATGTAGAATGCTCTACATAGCATAGGGAGATTTTCAAGTGAGTGGAGGGGTGCCACCTAGACACACTTTGGATGTGGGGGTCATGAGCAAGGGAGATATCTCTTAAGTTTCTGACTTGGAAAGTTGGGTGGATAGATGGTGGTGGTGTTCTGTGTGATGGTGAACCCAGCTACTATGAACAATCATTAAAGAAATAGAACATAGCATCAAAGAATTTCTTTAGTGAAAATTAAGTGGCGCCTGGGTGGCTCAGTCAGTTAAGCAGCTGCCTTCATCTCAGGTCATGATCCCAGGATCCTGGGATCGAGCTCAGTGGAGAGCCTGATTCTCCATGTCCCTCTGCCTGCTACTCTGCCTACTTATACTCTCTCTCTGTCAAATAAATAAATAAAATCTTTTTTTTTAAAAGAAAATTAAATAAATTCAGCCAAATTTATTTTATACTTCATTTTATATTTAAACTAGAATGAGCTGCTCAATTTTTTTTTGGCCAAAATATTTTCTTGATCTTCTGAATTATTCCTCCCTGGTTGTGTGCTTTTTCCCTCACTGTCATAGGAAAAGTATAGTCCTACCACATGACCATTTTTTTACTGTATACAAAAGGAAGATAAATAGATTAAAATAATATTGCATTTCATTGTTTCAAAAATAAACATTAATAGCATTGTGTCATCTCAGAAGTTGGGGTGCTTCTGGGAATCAGTGGCATCTTACAATCACTGCTGGCCAGACAGACATTTTTTATGTGGTTGTCATTGTCTTCAGTATTTGCACACTTGGTTCTTATTCCTCTTAGCCTGAATGGATCACTTGGCTAAGTGGCTTTAGTCATCCAACCATTAAGGACCACTGAAGGAAGGACTATAAATTCTGGTTGTTGTCTAAAAACCTTCTGCTATTTCTGATTTAAAAAAAAAAACAACCAAACTTCTAACATCCAACTTTGCAGCTGGGGTCATCAGCTTGGAGGAAAACTCTGGAGACAATAGTGGGATACCCTAAAGAAAAACCGTATCACCAATGTAGTGGTATGATGAATGTCATTGTGTAAAAAAAGAAATGGACATCTTTGTGAGTTGAAAGTGATTCAGAAGAACTGGATCCTTTTTTTTTTTTTTTTTTTAAAGATTTATGTATTTGAGAGAGAGAGAGAGAGCAAGTGCTGGGGCAGGGGCAGAGGGAGAGAATCCTCAAGCAGACTCCCCACTGAGTCTTAAACTCAACATGGTGCTGGATGGGGGGCTTGATCCCAGGAGTGAGATCATGACCAGAGCCAAAACCAAGAGTTGGACACTTAGCCAATCGAACCACCCATAAACCCCCAGAAGAATTGGATTCTGAACACTCAAGAGTTTTAGAAATGCCCTACCCGGGGTGCCTGAGTGGCTCAGTGGCTTAGGCCTCTGCCTTCAGCTCAGGTCATGATCTCAGGGTCTTGGGATCGAGTCCCTCATCGGGCTCTCTGCTCAGTGGGGATCCTGCTTCCCTCTCTCTCTCTGCCTGCCTCTCTGCCTACTTGTAATCTCTGTCTCTCTGTCAAATAAATAAAATCTTTAAAAAAAAGAAATGCCGTATAAAAAATTTCTTTTGCTTATATTTTCCCTTTTTTTATAGTGCATAAGAATAACATGTGATAAAAGTCTGAATAAATAAATCTAAAATAGCTCTTTAAGTAAGTATGAAATAAAAATTATAAGTGATAAGAAAGCTTTGTGCCTTAGTTTAATTGGTGGTGTTTTTTCTTTCTTAGGGCTACATAAAGTAGTGGTGAGTCAAGGATGAGTGTCGCAAATATAATGCCAAATGATAGAAGTCATAAACAAAAGAATATATAATGTATGATACTACCTACATAAAGTTAAAAAAAAAAACAGGAAAAAGCAAGATATAGGGTTATAAGTCAAGGCAGTTGTTACCTTTGAGAAAATAGAGGGAACATAACAGGGGAGGGGCTGCCGGGGTTCTCTGAAAGGCTGGCGTCATTCTACTTCTTGACCCAGCTGGTGGTCACACAGGTGCTTGCTTTGTGATTATTCATTGAGCTATGCATTTATGTCTAAACACTTTACTCTGTATGCTATCCTTCAATTAAATTTTTAAATATGGTTTCTTATAATGGCTAGCATCGTGGATTTGATGAAATGCAGAAATGTGTGTGTGTGTTTAGTATTTTCTCTTTTTCCTAGTATGTATGCTTTTTTAATTAGTCAGAGGCATCTATCTCACCCTGGTAAGAATTAGGGTGGTTATAGCAGGAACATAACACATTTTTTTTTTTTTTTGATTTACGAAATAGGCTTTTGATAGTCCAGAGGGAAGAGAGGAGCAGGGCACAGAGTTTATGCCATCACTGCTCATGTGACTGCCAGAAATGCATACTGTCCACCAGAGATGAGAGTCACTATGTTGAAGGGACCTGGACATGGCCGTGGGCATGGAAGAGGCCCTGAGGAGAGGATGACACCTGGCAGAAACCATGTGTAACAGAGTTGATTCACAAAAACGATATAGCCAAGCACTCTCTGTGACCAGTGCCAGGATTGGTATATAAAAGCCAGGAAGGAGTTATGGTGTTATTCCTAGGTCCTTGTATCACATGCATTTAAAAAATTATGCTTCTCTGTATTTTTGAAATCTTCTACAATTCAGGTAGATGATGTTTGCATTAAGAAAAAAGTTATTTTTAATTAAACAAGCATCTCCACACAGCGCCTCCTCCGCCCCATCTCCACCATGTATATGGTCCTGGCACCTAGTGGTGCCTGTGGATGCTCTTACCGTCCAGACCATGTATTTATAGAATCTTAAATCCTCTGCTCTGCATGCAGCATTCTCAACACTGAAGGCAGGGTAGGCACCCGAAGCTTCCAGGTGAGAGAGCTATATGTAGACCTATCATTCTGAATGGTCCAAGCCTTCAGTTGCCCATACTCCCACTTGGTGCCTTTTGTCTTCAGCAGCCTAAGCACAGAACTTTGGACAGATGCAATCTGTTGGAGGCAAACATGAATTTGGTTTAAAATGCTCCTTTTTTGCCAGTGGCAGCAACTTTTCTTTCAACAGCTACCCAGTGGAGCGTATCACCATATGGCACCCAACTCCATCTCTCTGTGAGTGCCCTGAGGACACGTAGATGTATAGAAAAATAAAACCTAGTTCACGCCCTCAGGGGGTTAGTCTCCTAAAGGAAGCAGATTATATACATCTAGTCAAAACACGGTGTGATGATTATTACGACAACGGACTGCAGGGAACATCATATTTTTTCTCCCTCCACTCCCATCTTCCTGTGGCATATACCAAGGAGACGAATATCTTTGAGCATAATAATAACTAGAGGATGGGATAATGGAGAATGTTAATCTTGGCAGTGTGGTAGATCTGATTACTTTTTGATAATCCACTGTGAGGGAGGCCAGGCTGAGTATACCCAAAGGATCTGTACCCCTTCCTCACTGCCACAATCTTCAACCCAGCAGAGGAACAAAAGGAGAATGCAAATGGCTGAAAAATTGCCCTGGAAACTAAACATAAGAAGTTTGAGCAATGGCTTGAATAAACTAAGGGTCTGGGAGGGAAGGGAAGTGGAGAATGAGGGTCCAAGGGGAGGAGGCTTCCAAATTAGTAATTCCTCATGGGGTATCACTCCTTGGGAGGGGTGGGAAATCTTTGAACATACTGGAGTAGCTTGTAGGCTTTTGCAGAGTGTTATAACAGAATAAGAAACAATTTCAAAATCTTTATTGTCTTTGGAGTCTATAGGGATTAGAATATACCATCCAAATCCCAATAAGGTACTATTATCATCTTTTGGATTTTGTGTGGGGGAATTGATGGGCTATGCATAATTATTTTATTATTATTTATTTTCAGCATAACAGTATTCATTGTTTTAGTACCACACCCAGTGCTTCATGCAATCCATGCCCTCTCTAATACACACCACCTGGTTCCCCCAACCTCCCACCCCACCACCACTTCAAACCCCTCAGATTGTTTTTCAGAGTCCATAGTCTCTCTTGGTTCACCTCCCCTTCCAATATCCCCCAACTCCCTTCTCCCAACTCCCCATGTCCTCCATGCTATTTGTTATGCTCCACAAATAAGTGAAACCATATGATAATTGACTCTCTCTGCTTGACTTATTTCACTCAGCATAATCTCCTCCAGTCCCATCCATGTTGCTACAAAAGTTGGGTTTTCATCCTTTCTGATGGAGGCATAATACTCCATAGTGTATATGGACCACATCTTGCTCATCCATTCGTCCATTGAAGGGCATCTTGGTTCTTTCCACAGTTTGGTGACCATGGCCATTGCTGCTATAAACATTGGGGTACAGATGGCCCTTCTTTTCACTACATCTGTATCTTTGGGGTAAATACCCAGTAGTGCAATTGAAGGGTCATAGGAAGTTCTATTTTTAATTTCTTGAGGAATCTCCACACTGTTCTCCAAAGAGGCTGCACCAACTTGCATTCCCACCTTTCTGTGTAAGAGGGTTCCCCTTTCTCCACATCCCCTCCAACACATGTTGTTTCCTGTCTTGCTAATTTTGGCCATTCTAACTGGTGTAAGGTGATATCTCAATGAGGTTTTAATTTGAATCTCCCTGAGGGCTAATAATGATGAACATTTTTTCATGTGCCTGATAGTCATTTGTATGTCTTCATTGGGGAAGTGTCTGTTCATATCTTCTGCCCATTTTTTGATATGATTATCTGTTTTGTGTGTGTTGAGTTTGAAGAGTTCTTTATAGATCCTGGATATCAACCTTTTGTCTGTACTGTCATTTGCAAATATCTTCTCCCATTCCGTGGGTTGCCTCTTTGTTTTCTTGACTGTTTCCTTTGCTGTGCAGAAGCTTTTGATTTTGATGAAGTCCCAGAAGTTTATTTTGGCTTTTGTTTCCTTTGCCTTTGGAGATATATCTTGAAAGAAGTTGCTGTGGCTGATATTGAAGAGATTACTGCCTATGTTCTCCTCTAGGATTCTGATGGATTCCTGTCTCACGTTGAGGTCTTTTATCCATTTTGAGTTCATCTTTGTGTACAGTGTAAGAGAATGGACTTTATAACTACATCCTTCTGGATAAAGAACAAAATTATAGTGCTATAGTAGGTATTTTTCTCTTGCTATATTTCAACATAGAGATTAAGCATTTACCATGGTCAAGGTGCTTTCCTAGGTACTGGCAGTGAAGCTGGGAAAACAAATCTTTGGCCTCTTGGAGCTTTATACTTTGTGGGGGAGACATAATCTTATGGCAGCACAAAGGAGAAAGTGATTATTAGTGTCTGAGAGAGGAGGGGACAGCAAGCCTTTCCACCTGGTAAACATTTTAGCTAGAACTTGGAGGATGAGGAAGGCCTTGCCATGGGAGAAGGTGGCAGAAGACACGGTGAGGGCAATGGCTTAAAGAGGTGTTGTCAGGTATGTTTGGAGACTCTGGTGGTTGAGCATGGGCAGACCTGAAGAGACCAATAATTGGTCACACATGGGCCGAATTGGTCCACCAGTCATGTTTGGTTGGGTGAGCACATATTTTTCAAAATCTGTATTTAAATGTCTTTAGAGGAGCTTGACTACCTACTCATTCAGTCCCTACCTCTTGTTGTCCTCATACCTGGCCCTCTGTCCCATGTCGCTCACATACATTAAATACACAGGAATTTGGGTTTGCAAGTCATTGGCTGAAATTATTTTTTTAAATTAAAATTTAAAAACAAGTATAACCTAAATGTAGCAAAAAGCACAAATCATAAGCACATGCAGCATAATGAATTTGTGATCAGAACATACCCATGTGACCCGGATGAAGAGATGGATCATTGCAAATGTTTGTCAATATCAACCACCACCCGTTTTGGTCACTACCATCCCCAAGGTTATCTGTCTACTCCATGTCTTTTAACTAAATAGATTATTTTGCTTGTTTTTGAACTTTATGTATATTGAATCCTACGATAGTCTTGTTGTGTCTGGGTCACTCAACATTTGTCATATTCGTCCACATTGCTGCCTGTAGTTTCTCCATTCTCGTTACCACACACCACTGTATGATCATACCCCAACATATTTATCCATTCTATCCATTCTAGCATTGATGGGCACCTCAATAGTTTCCAATTTGGGGCCATTGTGAATAGTGATGCGATGAACCTTTCTATACATGTCTTTTAGTGAATATATGAGTGTAGTTCTCCCAAACATATACGTAGGAATGGGATTTCTAGGTTGTCGTGTATGTATATATTTAATATTAGTAGACACCACCAGATAGATTTTCAGAGTACTTGTACAAATTTACATTTCCACTATCAGTGGATGAGAGCTTCGGCTCCTCCACATTTTTGCCTTGGCTAGAGGCTCAGTTGCATTGTGGAGAATGGAGAGACACAAAACTGGAGAAATTGGCAGCAATAAGATGTTGCAAGATTTTAAGAGAAAGGATTAGAGCGTTCAGTATTTATTCAGTCACACTTTCAGCAATTTGATGAATATTTGCTACATATCTGATGCTTTAGTAGACTCGGGCTACATCTCTAAAGGGAGGGGCAGAATTCCTGTCCTCATGGAGTTTATCGTCTATTGGGAAAAGAAGCATCCACTGTCAGAATTGTAGTACCAATTCCAAGCCCTTATTTTTTAGTTTCCATTCCATGTCTGGCCTGTGGATGGACTTTCTTTAGGCTCTGTACAATTTCAGGCCATGTCTGCTGGGCCCCAGTTAACTCGATTAGCTTCCCTGGGGATTATTGATTGCTTGGACATCTAGATGCATTCAGATTCTAAAACTCCAATGTCACTTCTGGAGGTCAGTTAGTGTGGGGACTGGATCTTCACAGCTTGGGAATGATCCGGGCTTTCTGATTCATTGTCTGCTTTTTTCTTGCTGCGAGTGGTTGTAAAAGATGAGGTCTGCACCTCGGCCACGGCAGAGTCCTCATTAAATCTGCACTTCTCCTTGATTAGCCAAACCGTTCTCTTCCGTAGGAACTTCTATTCCTTCATACACCTCACTTCCATAATTGGAAGTTGTAAAAGCCTCTCCTTACTTGAATCACTGTGTCCTCTCTCTTCTGAGGCCAAATGTCAGTTTTCTCATAATACCCAGGCATGAAAAAGAATGATCCCATTGGCAGAAGGGTAGATCAGACAGCAAAGACTTCCCTGGTGAAGAGGTTGTCTGTATTGCTTCAGAGTGATTACCAGGGTGGGGGGGCACCTTGGTGGCTCAGTTGGCTAAGCATTTAACTCTTAATTGTAGTTCAGCTCATAATCTCAGGGTTGTGAGATCGAGCCCTGTGTTGTGCTCCGTGTTGAGCACAGAGCCTGCTTAAGATGGTCTCTCTCTCTCCCCCTTCCTCTGCCCCTCCCCTGCTCATGCTCTCTTTCCCTCTCTCAAAAATAAACAAACAAACAAAAAAACAAGAAAGTGATTGTTGGAACGGGACCAAACTGGGAAGCTACAGGGCATCATGCATTGTGGGTTTGGGGCAAATTTGGCTCCACAGTTATTCCCCCACAATTTATTGAGTAACAACCTTGTGGCAAGCATTTGTGCTGCGCACTGACAACATACTGGTGAACAAGTCATGGTCTCTGCCCTTGCAAAGCTCTGTCCAGTGAGGAAGACAGATATGTCAACCCAAAAATACAATGCAGTGTATAAATACTACCAATGGAGGAGTTCAGCATGCTGGGATTGCAAGGAGGGGACTGTAAGGAGGAGGCATCTCCCTACCCTGTGGTAGAAGGAAGGCTTCCTGGAAGAAGCGTCACTAGACTGAGTCCTGAGGAAGCTATGGGAGTGGGGAAAAATGAAGAAGAATATTTTAAGGAAGGGAAACACTATGTGCAAAGACCGGAAAGGAAGAGGACGTGATGAATTTGAGGGACAGAAATGAGTGCAGTCTAACTGGGCAGGTCGTAGAAGGTAGAGTGAGGCAAGGTCATGCTTTAGAGGTGGGCCATTTTAAGCCAGAGGGAGAAATTTGGACTTTTTCTTATAACAGAGAGGGCAGTGGGATGGGCTTTCAAGCAGAGGGAGTGACATGTTTAATTTTGTACTTTAGGGAGATCACTCTAATTGGAGTTTGGCAAAAGGATGGTTCTGTGACACTTGGGTGGTTGAGAAGAGGGGTCAGAGCTGTCTTGTATGGCAGAAAAACCCTTTCGGATCATTCTTGGGTAACAGTTTGGTGCTTTAGCAGATACTCTGGGTGCCCCTCCATATGCTAGTGATACCGTTTTATGCTTACTCTGCCCAAGGATCCCAAAGGGCAGCACAATGACTCTGCATATTGGCTTTCTCTGGTAGCTGGAGCCCCATGAGCTTGTGTCCAGGCTCCATAGTCTTAGCTCTCAACCAGTGACTGATGGGAGCTGGTAGAGAAATACCCCAGCTCTCTTGCTGTCCTGGGTGGAATGATCTGATTGCCCACAGTGGCAGCCTCTTCAATAATGTACTGTTTATTGACTTCTTCCCTTTCATTATCTCATTTACTCCACTCCCCCTCCTGCATTGGACACTGATACAACATGCACATGTCCCTTCATTGAAGGACTTGTTCCCCCAGCTGCCAGGAGTGCTGTTGGCAGATGACCTTCAACTGTCAGTCCCTTTAGAGATCATTTGACTGCAGACAGCTGCCTTGTGTAGGGACACACCTGGTTCTGGGAAAGCCCACAATCAATGACTGATTCGTTTGAGGTTATAAAGGCTTAGTCATCCTAGCCAAGTTTTGGACCACTCATAAGGATCATTTGAGCCTCAGAGCTCTCTGTAGGGTTGGCTCAGGTGTTGCTGGGCCTGCCTGCTGGCTCGTCTCTTCCTGCTTCCCGTCCCTGCTTCCTTCCCCTTCCTGTTATAGGTGTAGATTCCAAGGGCATTCTCTAATAAACACCCTGCCTGCTAACTCCATCTCAGAGTCCACTTTCTGGGGAACTCAGCCAGTGATGCCTACTTTCCTGGGATTACCCCTCAGACTCCTTGAATCATTGCCTTTCTGCCTTTTTTCCTAGGAGAACCAAACCCAAGACAATACTAGATCTTGCTAATAAACGGAGTAACAAAGTTGGCTTGGTCTGAGTTCCAGGGTAGAAGGGAAAAGACAAGAAAGCCCAGCAGCTTTGGAAGATAATGATTCAGGACAAGGGGTATTTCTTTGGACAGTAACACAAACCCTGTGTCAACTATTTTCCCCTAGACTTGGTTGTTGGAATCTCTAACCATTCATACTTAAATAAATCTCTCCACATTTTCTCTAAAGTACACTAAAGTATGTAGAGTTACTCCTGCGGGAAGCTATCATGCTTTATTTTGTAGTGTCTACCCTTATAACTCTCATTTAGGGGCTTGTCTTTGAATCCACTGTGTGTTTTCTCTGTCCACAGCTTTGTAATCTAGCATATCTGGAGAGTCACCAACTTCTTGGACCCCAGTGTCGCCTACTCTGGGACAAGGCTACCGCGGCAACTCTTAATGGCCCACCGTGTATCCCCCTCGGTCCGTCTGGATTTACCTTCAGCTGGCCACAGTTTCCACCTGCATCTCCCTTTTTTTTGCCCAAGGGCTTCCTCTGCTACCAGAGAGAACAGTGTCAGATCTAACAGCCTCGGCGAAACCCTCAGCTACCGAGGCAGGAAAATCCCTCGAATAGATGGCCCAGCCTCCTCATCCTCCAGTGAGACCATTTACAGGTGTGTTTCATATAATTTCTCCTAAGACTTCTTTTTTTCTTCTTTTAAAGATTTTATTTACTTATTTGAAAGAGAGAAAGAGCATGAACTGGAGAAGGGCAAAGGAGAGGGACAAGCAGACACCCCGTTAAGCAGGGATCCTGAGGCAGAGCTTGATCTCAGGACCCCAAGATCATGACCTTAGCTAAAGTCAGACGCTTAACCAACTCAGCCATCCAGGTGCCCCTCATCTCTATATTTTAATGTATTTTAATGTACCTAAATGTACCTTCCAAATTTAGTGAAAACTTACCCTGCTTCCTTTTCTGTGGTAGAATGTGGTAAGTAAACAGGAAAAAAAAAAAAAAGAGTCTTAATGTATTTACATAGGAAAAAAGGAAGAAGGCTGTTTATCTAAGTCCTTCTCTGAGTCAGAAGTCCAGTCTTTGGACTGGACATGTGGGCCCATGAAAACCTGCCCACAGACCCACTTCCAGTCCAGGGGAGGAGAATCGGGTTTTGGAGTTTATGCCTTGTCTTGCTCCTATTGACGAGGATGTGTCTGGCCATGACTGAGTTTGGAAAGAAGTTCGTGCAGAAAATCATCGGCTTTTCTTCTCCTGTGCACTTTGTGGGGCTGCTTTTTCATTCCACGTCACAAATTGGGGAAGGCCCATCTGCCTGTGTGATTAATGAGCCCTCTCTGCAGAAGCAGCAGAGATAAATGTCCTCTAGGAACCCGGCAAAGAGAAATGAAGAAATAGGATGGCTAATTTTCAGCCATTATTTTGGAGTCTGAACTCCTTCCCCGCATCAATTTAGCTATTATTTCAAAAACTAATTAATCTTCACTCAGGCAGCTCCAAGGGACCCGTGTTTAGATAATTAACAACCCGTGGATTATGAAAAGTCTCACTTGCAAATTTGGCTACAGCATTTGGGTAGAAGAACACTTTTCGTATTATTCCATTTAAACCGTCTTCCATCCGTCCTTCATTTCCTGACAATTAAGAGCAAATAATTAACCATGATGGATTTTGCTTGCCTACTTGCTACTCAAATAATGTTCTCCCTTCCTTTTGTGCTTAAACCACCTCCATCTGAGCCTTTTTGACCAGCTTTGTAGATAATTGCGTTGAACCAGGTAACGGTGGGCTTCATTCGCAATTAACACGCATCAAGAATGTTCGGATTTCGCCTTGGTGGGGAGTGGGAGGAAATTCCCAGGGCCCCATCAGAGAGGAAGCTTGTAATTTCTCCTTGGCCCCCACAAAGACTACAGCTTTCGGGTATAACTCTTTTTGTAGAATGTTTTCTCTGCCAAGGGAGGAGGAATTTAAGGCTAGACATTAGGGATGATTTTGGAACTGAAAAGGTTGAGACACCCTAGAACAAGTTACCAAAAGAGATGTTAGTTTCTATGAAATTTCACAATCAATCCCCTCCCAGAAGTGTTGTTCATTCAATAAACCAGGTGCCTACCT
This sequence comes from Mustela nivalis, assembly GCF_964662115.1. NCBI lineage: Eukaryota > Metazoa > Chordata > Mammalia > Carnivora > Mustelidae > Mustela > Mustela nivalis. The sequence continues at coordinate 5,597,540 of NC_139033.1, read as the reverse complement.
TGTGCCAGGCACTACAGAAATTTCTGGGAACAGTGGCAAGGAAATCAAATCCTGTTTTATGAAACGTATAGTCTAGGGAAGAGGTCAGACATTAATGAAATGATCCTCCAAATTTAAATAAGATTACATCTGGAGAAACAAAATAATATGAAAGCATTTAATTGGAGGGTGTAATCTACAGTGGGAATGGTGGTAATAGGTTGGAAAGGCTTCCCTGAGCAAGGTGCATTTGAGCTGATATATGAACCATGAGTAGATGCGAACTCTTGCAGGAAGAGCGTTGTTTCCAGAGAGAACAGCATGTACAAAACCTCTGAAGTTCTGAAAGCACTTGATGGACAGAAATTTGAAGAAACAAATATCAAATGGATTGGGAATATATTTTATTTTCATAAGTAATAGAATAGCAGTGGTGATAATGGACATCCCTGCCGTGTTCCTGACCTTAGTGGAAAAGCTTTCAGTTTTTCTCCATTGAGAATGATATTTGCAGTGGGTTTTTCATAGATGGCTTTGATGATATTGAGGTATGTGCCCTCTATCCCTACACTTTGAAGAGTTTTGATCAGGAAGGGATGCTGTACTTTGTCAAATGCTTTTTCAGCATCTATTGAAAGTATCATATGGTTCTTGTTCTTTCTTTTATTGATGTGTTGTATCACATTGACTGATTTGCGGATGTTGAACCAACCTTGCAGCCCTGGAATAAATCCCACTTGGTCGTGGTGAATAATCTTTTTAATGTACTGTTGAATCCTATTGGCTAGTGTTTTGTTGAGTATTTTCGCATCTGTGTTCATCAAGGATATCGGTCTATAGCTCTCTTTTTTGGTGGGATCCTTGTCTGGTTTTGGGATCAAGGTGATGCTGGCCTCATAAAATGAGTTTGGAAGTTTTCCTTCCATTTCTATTTTTTGGAACAGTTTCAGGAGAATAGGAATTAGTTCTTCTTTAAATGTTTGGTAGAATTCCCCCGGGAAGCCATCTGGCCCTGGGCTTTTGTTTGTTTGGAGATTTTTAATGACTGTTTCAATCTCCTTACTGGTTATGGGTCTGTTCAGGCTTTCTATTTCTTCCTGGTTCAGTTGTGGTAGTTTATATGTTTCTAGGAATGCATCCATTTCTTCCAGATTGTCAAATTTATTGCCGTAGAGTTGCTCATAGTATGTTCTTATAATAGTTTGTATTTCTTTGGTGTTAGTTGTGATCTCTCCTCTTTCATTCATGATTTTATTTATTTGGGTCCTTTCTCTTTTCTTTTTGATAAGTCGGGCCAGGGGTTTATCAATTTTATTAATTCTTTCAAAGAACCAGCTCCTACTTTCGTTGATTTTTTCTATTGTTTTTTTGGTTTCTATTTCATTGATTTCTGCTCTGATCTTTATGATTTCTCTTCTCCTGCTGGGCTTAGGGTTTCTTTCTTGTTCTTTCTCCAGCTCCTTTAGGTGTAGGGTTAGGTTGTGTACCTGAGACCTTTCTTGTTTCTTGAGAAAGGCTTGTACCGCTATATATTTTCCTCTCAGGACTGCCTTTATTGTGTCCCACAGATTTTGAACCGTTGTATTTTCATTATCATTTGTTTCCATGATTTTTTTCAATTCTTCTTTAATTTCCCGGTTGACCCATTCATTCTTTAGAAGGATACTGTTTAGTCTCCATGTATTTGGGTTCTTTCCAAACTTCCTTTTGTGGTTGAGTTCTAGCTTTAGAGCATTGTGGTCTGAAAATATGCAGGGAATGATCCCAATCTTTTGATACCGGTTGAGTCCTGATTTAGGACCGAGGATGTGATCTATTCTGGAGAATGTTCCATGTGCACTAGAGAAGAATGTGTATTCTGTTGCTTTGGGATGAAATGTTCTGAATATATCTGTGATGTCCATCTGGTCCAGTGTGTCGTTTAAGGCCTTTATTTCCTTGCTAATCTTTTGCTTGGATGACCTGTCCATTTCAGTGAGGGGAGTGTTAAAGTCCCCTACTATTATTGTATTATTGTTGATGTGTTTGATTTTGTTATTAATTGGTTTATATAGTTGGCTGCTCCCACGTTGGGGGCATAGATATTTAAAATTGTTAAATCTTCTTGTTGGACAGACCCTTTGAGTATGATATAGTGTCCTTCCTCATCTCTTATTATAGTCTTTGGCTTAAAATCTAATTGATCTGATATAAGGATTGCCACTCCTGCTTTCTTCTGGTGTCCATTAGCATGGTAAATTCTTTTCCACCCCCTCACTTTAAATCTGGAGGTGTCTTCGGGCTTAAAATGAGTTTCTTGGAGGCAACATATAGATGGGTTTTGTCTTTTTATCCATTCTGATACCCTGTGTCTTTTGACAGGGGCATTTAGCCCATTCACATTTAGGGTAACTATTGAGAGATATGAATTTAGTGCCATTGTATTGCCTGTTATGTTTTTAATAACACATAAAGTATTATTTGCTTTAGGGGTACAGGTCTGTGAATCATCAGACTTACACAATTCCCAGCACTCACCACACCATACCACATACCCCACCCAGTGTCCATAGCCCAGCCACCCGATCCCTCCCTTGCCCTCCATCCCCCAGCAACCCTAGTTTGTTTCCTGAGATTAAGAGGCTCTTATGGTTTGTCTCCCTCCTCGGTCCCATCTTGTTTCATTTTTTCCCTCCCTAACCCCCACAACTCCCTGCCCAGCCTCTCAAATGCCTCATATCAGAGAGATCATATGATAATTGTCTTTCTTTGGTTGGCTTATTTCACTAAGCATAACACCCTCTATGACCCTTGCATTTCATTGCAAATGTCAGAATTTCAGTTTTTTAATGGCTGCATAGTATTCCATTGTGTGTAGGTATATGTGTATATTATATGTCTCACATCTTCTTTATCCATTCATTTGTTGTTGGATATCTAGGCTCTTTCCATAGTTTGGCTATTGTGGACAGTGCTGCTATAAACATTGGGGTGCACGTGCCCCTTTGGATCACTACATTTGTATCTTTAGGGTAAATACCCAGTAGTGCCATTGCTGGGTCACAGGGTAGCTCTATTTTCAACTTTTTGAGGACCCACCATACTCTTTTCCAGAGTGGCTGCACCAGCTTGCATTCCCACCAACAGTGTAGGAGGGTTCCCCTTTCTCCGCATCCTTGCCAACATCTGTCATTTCCTGACTGGTTAATTTTAGCCATTCTGACTAGTGTGAGGTGGTATCTCACTGTGGTTTTGATTCGTATTTCCCTGGTGCCAAGTGATGTTGAAGACTTTTTCATGTGTCTGTTGGCCATTTGGATGTCTTCTTTGCAGAAATGTCTGTTCATGTCTTCTGCCCATTTCTTGATTGGATTCTTTGTTCTTTGGGTGTTGAGTTTGATAAATTCTTTATAGATACGGGATACTAGTCCTTTATCTGATAGGTCGTTTGCATAAATCTTCTCCCATTCTGTCCGTTGTTGTTTGGTTTTGTTGACCGTTTCCTTTGCTGTGCAAAAGCTTTTGATCTTGATGAAGTCCTTATAGTTCATTTTTGCCCTTGCTTCCCTTGCCTTTGGCGATGTTTCTAGGAAGAAGTTGCTGCAGCTGAGGTCAAAGAGGTTGCTGCCTGTGTTCTCCTCAAGGATTTTGATGGATTCCTGTCTCACATTGAGGTCTTTCACCCATTTTGAGTCTATTTTTGTATGTGGTGTAAGGAAATGGTCCAGTTTCATTCTTCTGCATGTGGCTGTCCAATTTTTGCAACACAATTTGTTGAAGAGACTTTTTTTCCACTGTACATTCTTTCCTGGTTTGTCAAAAACTAGTTGACTGCAGAGTTGAGGGTCCATTTCTGGGCTCCCTATTCTGTTCCATTGATCTATGTGTCTGTTTTTGTGCCAGTACCATAATGTCTTGATGATTACATGTTTGTAATGGAGCTTGAATTCTGGAATTGTGATGCCGCCAACTTTGGTTTTCTTTTTCAACATTCCTCTGGCTATTTGTGATCTTTTCTGTTTCCATATAAACTTTAGGATTATTTGTTCCATTTCTTTGAAAAAAGTTGATGGTATTTTCATAGGGATTGCATTAAATGTATAGATTGCTTTAGGTAGCATAGACAATTTTACAATATTTGTTCTGCCAATCCATGAGCATGGAACGTTTTTCCATTTCTTTGTGTCTTTCTCAATTTTTTTCATGAGTGCTTTATAGTTTTCTGAGTACAGATTCTTTGTGTCTTTGGTTAGGTTTATTCCTAGGTATCTTGTGGCTTTGGGTGCAATCATAAATGGGATTGACTCCTTAATTTCTCTTCCATCTTGCTATTGGTGTATAGAAATGCAACTGATTTCTGTGCATTGATGTTTATATCTTGACACTTTACTGAATTCCTGTATGAGCTGTAGCAGTTTTGGAGTGGAGTCTTTTGGGTTTTCTACATAAAGTATCCTATAAAATGCAGAAACTGAGAGTTTGGGTTCTTCTTTGCTGATTCAGATGCCTTTTATTTCTTTTTGTTGTCTTATTGCTGAGGCTAGGACTTCTAGTACTATGTTGAATAGCAGTGGTGATAGTGGACAGCCCTGCTGTGTTCCTGAACTTAGGGGACAAACTCTCAGCTTTCTTGAAAATGATATTCACTGTGAGTTTTTCATAGATGACTTTGATGATTTTGAGGTATATACCCTCTATCCTTACCCTGTGAAGAGTTTTGATCAAGAACAGATGCTGTACTTTGTCAAATGCTTTTTCTTAGTCTACTGAAAGGATTGTATAGTTCTTCTTTCTTTTATTAATATATCACATTGATTGATTTGTGGATGTTGAACCATTCTTGTAGCCCAGGAATAAATCCCACTTGGTCGTGGTGAATAATCTTTTTAATGTACTGTTGGGTCCTATTGGCTAGTATTTTGGAGAGAATTTTTGTATCCATGTTCATCAGGGATATTGGTCTGTAATTCTCCTTTTTGATCGGGTCTTTGTCTGGTTTTGGGATCAAGGTAATGCTGGCCTCATAAAATGAGTTTGGAAGTTTTCCTTCAATTTCTATTTTTTGGAACTGTTTCACGGGAATAGGTATTAGTTCTTCTTTAAATATTTGGTAGAATTCCCCCGGGAAGCTGTCTGGCCCTGGGCTCTTGTTTCTTGGGAATTTTTGATGACTGCTTCAATCTCCTTACTGATTATGGGTCTGTTCAGGTTTTCTATTTCTTTCTGGTTCAGTTGTGGTAGTTTATATGTCTCTAGAAATGCATCCATTTCTTCCAGATTGTCAAATTTGTTGGCGTAGAGTTGCTCATAATATGTTCTTAAAATTGTTTATATTTCTTTGATGTTGGTTGTAATATGATCTCTTTCATTCATGATTTTATTAATTTGGGTCCTTTCTCTTTTCTTTTTGATAAGTCTGGCCAGGGGTTTATCAATCTTATTAAATCTCTCAAAGAATTAGTTCCTAGTTTTGTTTATCTGTTCCACTGTTCTTTTGGCTTCTATTTCATTGATTTCTGCTCTGATCTATTTCATTGATTTCTGCTCCTTCTCTTCTCCTACTGGGTTTAGGCTTTATTTGTTATTCTTTCTCTGGCTCCTTTAGGTGTAGGGTTAGGTTGTATACTTGAGACCTTTCTTGTTTCTATATATAGAAACAAGATATATATATCTAGATATACATATATCTAGATATAATTATAATTATTATAAGTTTATTATAAATATGTTATTTATGTATAATATATGTCATATAATTATATTATTATTATATTATGGTATATAGTTAATTATATAATTATATGGTTATGTATTATATATAATATTATATATATATAGATATGTTAGCCTGGTGAATAGAACAGAGCCACACACTTGATTTTGGGTGTATTTTGGTCTGTTAGAAGAAACTGCTTCCCAAGATTTTAAAGAAAGAAAAACATATATATATATAAATAAGGGTAAACATAATGAAAAGATGGAATATGATTGTAAATATGAAAATTAAAAAAGGAATTGATAAGAAGTTGGTTGAAAAAAGAAAAAAAAGGAGGAAAGGATGTGATCAGGCTGGAGACTAGAAAAAGCCATGTACTAGATTTAAGGTATATTCTGGTCTATTAGAGGAAACTCTATCCCAAAATTAAAAAAAAAAAGAAAAAACTATATGTATACAAGAAATAAGGTTAAACAGAAGGAAGGGATAGAATATGATTATAACAGTGAAAATTTAAAATGATTTTTTAAAAAGTTATTGATAAAATAGGTAATAAACTTTAAAATAGGAAAGAGGAAAAATTTAAAAATAGAGTAAGAAAAAAATAAAAAATTTAACTTTGAAAGACTGAAGAATCATGGGCAAAAACCCACAAATTCTATGTGCTGTATTCCTGTAGCTCTGAAGTTTTACAGTTCTCATTGATCAGTGAACTTGGTCTTGGCTGGTGTTCTTGCTGATCTGCGGGAGGAGCCTGTAGGCAATGATTCTCAGTTGTCTTTGCTGGAGCTGGAATTACACTGCCCTTGTCAGGGGCCAGGCTAAGTAATCTACTCAGGTTCTTGGGAGCTTTGGTTCCCTGAAAGCTTTCCATAGAGTTTTGGAGGAGAATGAAAATGGTGACCTCTCAGGCCCCATAGGAGCTGGGAGATTGGGGCCCACTCCGCAGTGCACCCTCAGAGGAAAGCAGTCAATCCCTCTGATCTCCCTGGTCTCCAGCTGCACTCCGAGCTCACCCGGCCTGTGACTGAGCATTTCTATCTCTGGCACATGGCCCCGTTTGGACTCTCCAAACCTAGCAGATTCCTGCAGCAGGCTCCTATGCTGCTCCTTCTGCAGGAGGAAGGAGGGGCTTCCCTGGATCTGCCACTTATGGGGTCCCTGCTCGAAGATCAGTGGCCCAGCTGTGACTTAGATCATGGTTTACGGTAACCCCGAACTGAGAGCCCTGTCCTCAGCTCCATCTCTGTAGCTGGCTTCCCCGCTCCAATACCTGGGGCCTCTGCCACACTCAGGCACCCCTGGTCTTTCTGAGACCCCGTGGGTCTTGAGACCACACTGTCCCTGCAAGGTCTCCACTGCCCCCCTACAACTTAGCCTCTAGAGTGACGTCCCTCCGTGGAGGAGACCTCTAAAAGTTCTGATTTTGTTCTCTGCTGCTCTGTCACTTTCTAGGAGCCAACCCCCCTGCCCGGGGTCTCCCTTCCCATCAACTCGGATTCACTTCTCCAAATGTTCTGTGGGTCTAGGAGCAGACTTTTCTGCTCCTAGAATTGCTGCTTTTCTTCTCTTTGATCTCCTGTTCAGTTTGTAGGTGTTCAGAATGCTTTGATTACTCTGTAGCTGAGCTCCTGGGCCCCAGTGGTATTTAGGTCTCCTACTGCTCCACCATCTTGCTCCACTCTCCTAAGTGAGATATGTTTTATTTTCTAAGATTATATAGGTTTTTTCCTCATTTTAAGATTAATAGTCAAAAAAATTAAAAGCTAGTAAAGGTGGGGGTGGGGGAGGAATGGAACACCATCATGCAAAATTCAGCTTCCTAAACCCCTCTCTGGAACTGCAGAATCATAGACCTCTAGAGGTCAGCTGGGCCGGGAAACTGATGATCAGAGTGGGTAAGTGATTTATGGGTTTTTTCTTTTTTCTTTCTTTTTAAGATTTTATTTATTTATTTGAGAGAATGAGCGAGCAAGAGCACAAGCAATGGGAGAAGGAGAAGCAGACTCCCTGCTGAGCAGGGAGCCCGACATGGGGCTCAATCCTGGAACTCCAACATCACACCCCAGGCGGAGGGCAGACGCTTAACTGACTGAAACACCAGGTGCCCCGTAAGTGACTTGTTAAAGGCTAATTAAGGACAGGTATCCTACCAGGCGTATACATGTCATTGGGGGTACTCATGAAGGTCTTAGGAGGTACATCTATAAGTATTTTTTTATTTGAATGGTCAATATTTAATGAAATGTATCAGGAGCAATATAATTGGTTCATCAAACTTTTGGTCTCTAAGATGGTATTGTTCACAATGAAGTTATATGGGGAAAAATGAGTTGGTTTAAAGAAAAGCTTAACCATATTACAGCTGATACACAAATATGGCAAAACCCATGAGCATTAAGCAAGAGGGGGGGCGTGCACCACATCATGCTGCTCAGAATACTTTAGGGTAAATTAATTAGGGACAGAGATATTCCAGCAACCTCAGAAAATCCCTTTCAGGACTTCTGATTCCAGATCACTTAGGATTTTTCCACCTTGTTCCATTCTTTGGTTTCCTTTCCATGAAAATATCCTCTTGGTTCATCTCTCTTCAGACTTTGGGGGAAGAAAGTAAAAGGTCACTGACTTCATGTAATCCTAACAGTAATAGCCACGAGTATAACAATGTCAGTTATGGCAAGTGAGAGATTTGCGAAGGGAGCCGTCCACCCCTTTCTGAGACCGCGCAGTTAATGAACGTGAACTTTGGAAGCAGATTAAGGCACTGTGGCAGATAAACCTTTTAGCGGGAAGATTATACTGATGAGGAAGCCCATCATTTCCTTGGCTCCCCTTTTCTCCAGGTTGGTTTTTCAGTAAAATTGGCTGCCTCTCCTCACGAGCTCAGGTTGAGCTTGGAGGATGGTGTGAAAGGCAGACACAGGATGAAAGCTTGCTCATCCTTGGGCACAAGTTTCTGCTGAAATGGGTTTCTTCTGAGAGCAGGTGTGGTCAGGGCTGATTCGTCCATTGACACAGTAGGTGCAGTCCCGAGCGCCCACAAAAATGTTTTAATTTACTTTAAAGTCAGACGAAAAACACGAGTATCATCCAGCCAGGGTTATATATATCCAGCCAGTCATAAAATATGTTTTCAAATCTATATATTTTTTTTGAGGAAGGAATTCATGAACACAAAAGTGCCTAAGACCTTTAAAAGTCATAATGTAGCCCTGTGTATGGGGGACCTCTTTTTTTTTTTTTTTAATTTCTGCTCATCACTTATTCCCCTTGTCTTCTGGTTGCAGAACCTGTGGGAAACTCCTCCTTCTTTATTCTAGGTCCTGTGAAATTCAGATGGGTTTTGTCAGTCTTGGCTCCAGAAGTGTAGGGGCCTACGTGGGGCCAATTAGGGCCAACAAGACTCAAATTAATTGTGGGAAGGGAGGAGTAGAATGCAGGCTGGAGATGGCTGGTCATTATACCTACGACTCTAAGGGGTGAGTGGGGAAAGAAGCTATTAGAATAGCTGCTGGTTCTCTAGCAGTAGGAGTTGGGGGTCTTTAACTTTCCTGACATGAGACTCTCTCTGGAGAGGATCTGATTGGTTCCTCCTCAGTCAGGTGTCCACCTCTGGTCCAGTCACCTGTGGCTAAAGGATGGCTTAGCAAGGTTCTATAAACATCATTGTCAAGACTCAGTGCCCTGAGGGAGTCTTAGACTTACGAGAAATTGTCTAGTACAGGTTATTTGCTAGAAAGTTGGTTTTTCTTCTTCTTCTTCTTTCTTTCTTTATTTTTTTGGGGTTTAATTTTGGTTTTGTTTTGAGCTAGGAAGCTATGGAATGTCAGGTGTTATGGCTTGGGCTTCTGATTTTGAGTGGGAGACTTTAAGAAACTTTTGGGGCAGGGGAGGGCGCCTGGGTGGCTCAGTGGGTTAAGCCTCTGTCTTCGATCAGGTGATGATCTCAGGGTCCTGGGATCGAGTCCCACATCCGGCTCTCTGCTCAGCAGAGAGCCTGCTTCCCCGTCTCTCTCTGCCTGCCTCTCTGGGATCTCTGTCTGTCAAATTAAAAAAAAAAAAATCTTATAAAAAAAGAAACTTTTTAAAAGTTTTTATTTTCTTCCTTATTTTTTTTAAAAGATTTTATTTATTTATTTGACAGAGATCATGAGTAGGCAGAGAGGCAGGCACAGACAGAAAGAGGGGGAAGGAGGCTCCACGCTGAGCAGAGAGCCCAATGTGGGGCTCGATCCCAGGACCCTGGGATCATGACCTGAGCAGCCCAGGAGCCCCAAGAAGCTTTGATCTAATTCAGAATTTTGCAATTCCTGAAGAATTTGTGTGATAGCAAGTGTTAGTGGGGATATTCGGAAGGATTTTATGATCACGTACATTTGGGAAATAATAGTTTAAATAAAATCATTTGAACTTCTTTCCTTCAGGACTTCTTAGATCTTTCATATGTTCATATGCATTATGAATCTCCAGGGGAGGAGGAAACCGAAGGTCCAGTATTTCTTAAACTTATATGACTACCAAACTAGGAATTTTGCGGAATTCCTAGCTTTGAAGAAAACTACTCTTTTGAGGAATACAGTTTAAGAAATACTGGTTAAGGGGCGCCTAGGTGGCTCAGTTGGTTAATCATCCCATTCTTGGTTTCGGCACAGGTCATGATCATGGGGTCCTGGGATGGAGCCTCCAATCCAGCTCAGCAGGGAGTCTGTTTCTCCCTCTCCATCTGCCCCTTCCTCTGCTTACATGCGCTATCTCTAAAATAAATAAATAAATCTTAGAAAAAAGAAATACCGGTCAAGTTTATTAACCTTGAGAACATTAAATGCTATAAAGGAGAAACACTAAAAAATCTAAAACCTTCAAAGTTCCTTTTTTATGAGGATGCACCCAGAGTCTAACAAGTTCAGTTTTTTTTTTGTTGTTGTTCTTGTTTTGTTTTTTTTTTACTAAGAGATGTGGTATTCTATACCAGCTCCATCAATATTAAAAATAATAAAAAGCAACCATATCTAATGTGAATTCTAAGCCCTAGGAAACTGTGCTAGGGGATTTATGTGCACTGTCTCATTTAATAGTCACCCCAGTAAAGGAGGTAAGTGCTGTGATCAGTCCCATTTTATAGCTCAGAAAACTGAGGTACGGAGAGTTAAAGTAACTTGAATGTGGTGGAAGTAACAGCTGAAGCCAGGTAATCGGACTCTAGCATCCTGCCCCCAACCCATTTTAATGCTAGAATACTTTGCATATTACATTGGGCAAGTCTCTTCTCTTACTGAATCTCAATTTCTTGATCTGTAAATTGAGTGCGTCAGACTTTTATAGTTTTTTAAAAAAAAATTTATTTATTTGAGAGAGAGTGAGAAAGAGGGCACTAGGGGGGAAAGGGTGAAAAGAGAGAGAGAAGTAGACTCCGCGCTGAGCAGGGAGCCCCACATGGGGCTCAGTCCCAGGACTCTGGGATCATGACCTGAGCTGAAGGCAGGCGCTTAACCCACTGAGCCAACCAGGCACCCACTGCATCAGACTTTTAAAGCGATCTGGTTCTATGTAGATTTTCCATCTTTGTGTGATTTGATATCTGTGACCCCACCTTGCGGAAAGTGGCCATCAATAAAATGGTTTCCTCGCTACAGGTGATTAAAGACCGAGGAGGGGGCAGTAGAGGTAGAACTGGGGAACTTCAGACAATTGCTTAGGAACAGGGACAGCAGTCCTGAATGTAGGTTTCACCACTGCAAAGTGACACGCTGGCGAGGTAAGTAAGAACCTGTGAAAATGAGGCCTTCGGAGAGGTCTCTATTGATTGCCAGTCTAAATTTAGCTGAGATATCAGATGCCCGGACAGACATCAATGGCTGCGCTAGAAGCCCCAACTTCTTTCCCGGCACGTGGCAGATGGGTGTATGAGCCAGTCTCAGCAGTTCACTGGTTTGCCATCCATCAACCCGTGGCGGGTGGGCCTTGAGTCATCTCACGTTCTTCTGGCTCTGCATTGCTCACATGGGACAGATGTCATGTGTCAGAATTGATGTTTCCTTCCAAAGGAAGAGGACAGGATGGAAGAGACCTGTTAAGCGAACCCTCGATGATACTGTGTATCTCTAGGCCACTTTATGCCTTCCATCCCAGAAGAAGCTGTATCCCAAGATTAAGATAATAGCCCTAACCATTCACTGAACCCCAGATAGGTGCTTAAAATGTAGGATGCCGTTGCCATTTTACAGATGGAAAAACAGAGGTAAGAAGCTACCACATTATAGAACACTTGCTTCAGGTCGTTAGTCTACTTAGCTTATATGGACCTTAAATATCTATGTCTCCACATCCCCTCACACAATCCTATGAATTCCTACTGATATATTTTACTATGTGGTATGTTTTTGAATTTGGATTAAAATAATTTAGATAGTGAGAAATACTTCTATTCTGAATCTCATTTTATGTGATGAAACTGAGCCACGTACTGCAAAACTCTTAATGGAAGTACTGGAATTTAACCCAGGTGGTCTGATCCTACCTAAAATGACCATGTAATTTGACATCTAAAAAGGCATTTTTTTGAGGTATAATTGACATACCATGTTCTATCAGTTTCATGTGTACAACATAGTGATTTGACATTTGCTGTATGTTGAGAACTAATTATGCTATACATTATATGTGGTATGTTTTTGAATTTGGATTAAAATAATTTAAATAGTGAGATACTTCTTTTTTTAAGATTTTATTTATTTATTTGACAGAGATCACAAGTAGGCAGAGAGGAAGGGAAGCAGGCTCCCTACTGAGCAGAGAGCCTGATGTGGGGCTTGATTCCAGGACCCTGGGACCATGACCTGAGCTGAAGGCAGAGGCTTTAACCCACTGAGCCACCCAGGCGCCCCTAGTGAGAGATACTTCTATTATGAGTCTCATTTTATGCGATGAAACTGAGCCAAGTAGTGCAAAGCTCTTAATGGAAGTACTTGAATTTAACCCAGGTGGTCTGACCCTACCTAAGATGACTGAGTAATTTTTTTTTAAAGATTTTATTTATTTATTTGTCAGAGAGAGAGAGAGAGCACAGGCAGAGTGGCAGGCAGAGTCAGAGGGAGAGGCAGGCTCCCTGCGGGGCAAGGAGCCCAATGTGGGACTCGATCCCAGGATGCTGGGATCATGACCTGAGCCGAAGGCAGCTGCTTAACCAACTGAGCCACCCAGGTGTCCCATGACTGTGTAATTTGACATCTAAAAAGGCATTTTTTGAGGTAAAATTGACATATCATGTTCTATCAGTTTTGTATGTACAACATAGTGATTTGACATTTACTATACATTGTGAACTAAACACTGTGATGTCTAGTTACTGTCTGTCATGATACAAAGTGAATACAATACTATTGACTGTATTCCCCAAGCTGTACATGGCATCCCCGTGACTTCTGTATTTTATAACTGTAAAATAGCATTCTTCTGTGGGTAAAAAGGGAATGAAGCCATAATCACAAGTGTGAATCAGGATGGTCCCATGTAAGCCAGAATATATGGTCACTTTAGCTATATGGATCTCCATGAAATAATAAAAATAAATAGTGTATCTAAGGCACTTACCCCAGTACCTGAAACATAGTATCTACTCCAAATATTTTAGCCGCATTTATTCTTACCCATCATAAGGGTCATTGTCCGGGGGATGGCCATATTTTGGGTTAAAGAAATGGCTGTCTTACTCTATCCAGTGTTTTGTTTTGTGTTTGTTTTTCCTGGTTAATGATGCCACGAAGAGGCAGTGTCTTCCTTGGATTGTGGAGGGTGTCCTGGAGAAATTCACCTTACGTTGACCTGGAAGGTTGCTGGAAGGGTGCTGTCTGAGGTCCTGAAGAGTATTTTGTAACTATCTCATTTGTAACCAGAAGGGCATTTTGAGACACTTGGGTGTGTTTTGTGGTAGATGAATAGATGGTCTGCGTTCAATGAATATCATGGCCCTGCAATTGAAAAATGAACTGAAATATTAATAGGTCTTACCAACTGCTGGGTGATTGCAGAGTTGAAAAGCCACCGGAAGCCTTTGGGACAGAATTGCTGTGTGCTAGAAGAGAAATGATGGGAAAGGAGAAGTGCTGTGGGCTGGGGAGGGTGACTGCCCAAATTGAGCAGAGCTGTTATTGGAGGGCAAGGATCATATATTCTGTATGCTGTAAGGTGAATTGTGCCTGTTTAGGATTATCAATAACTTGCTTGTATCTGTGCTTGGGAAATGCACCAAAGACTGGGTTGAATTAGATGATTGTCACAGGTAAAATAATGAAGTAGGAATGGTTTCGTTTTAACATCCTCTTCACATCCTTGGTATCATCCCTGCAACTTGGATACAAGAACATGGCTCCATGACTTGGAAACTGCTATCTGGACCTGCCCGACACTGCGCCATATTCTGGGGAGGGACCGTCTAGTGAGGAATTATTTAGCAGCAAGTGAAACTCCTCTCTTGTCGCTTTAAACAAGGGGTCAGGAAGTCAATGGTTACGGGTGTTGGTCCAGTGAGTGGCTTAGGAATGTCAGGACCACTGTATGTAGTCTTTCTTCAGCCTTTCCTTTATGTTAGTTATCTTAAGATCGTGCGGTAGCTGCTTTAGTTTCAGACAACACATGTATGTTCAAGACAGGAAGAAGGTGGGCAGGGGAAAAGGCAGAGTCACCACACCAGCTGCTTCTGTCTCCTCCAAATGAGAAAGCAGATGCCTTCTCGGGACTTCTCCTTCAATAGCTTTTGCTTCCCTTTGTTCCCTGTACCTGGGTCAGATTACCATCCTTAGTTGCCAGAGATATAGGAAGAGGGAACAAGATTGTCATGATCAACTTAGACCAATGGCGACCCATTGCCTGGAGTTGGCACTTGATTTTTCCAAATGTAATTTGGTTTCGTTATCAAGAGAGAGAGAAATAAATAATTGCTGAGGCAATGAATGGTGTCTTCCATTATCTTTTTTACTTACAATTGGAGACAGTTTCTGGGGAAACTGATTTCTATTATGTTTTTATACCTTAAGAGTCTTAAACTGTGCTTATAGCTTTTTAGAAAACGTTTAAGTGGATAAATGACCAGTGTATTTCTGCTGAATTATAAAACAAGCCAAGTAGTCTCATTTTCTGTTAATATATTTTGGTTTGGGGCTACGAATTTTATGAAAACACACCACAATTTGAAGATGTGGTTCTAATAATGAGAATTTCAGCTAGCAGTAGGTCAGCAAGGGCAAATCTCATCTTCATAGAGCATTGGAGTGTGCAGTATCCTTTTGTGAAGACTTTCATTGCTTTTTAGTTTTTTGAGGAGAGTCCTAATATATCAGCCCTGGAAGAAGTCTTTGATAATGGTAATCAATAGGTAGAATTCTTGAACTTGCACCGCCTGCTAGGCATTCTACTTGGACTTTTTTTTTTTTTTTTAAGATTTATTTGAGAAAGAGAGAGAGAGCGTGTGCATGCATGGGCAGTGGGGAGGGGCATTGAGGGAGGGAGAAGCAGACTCCCCACCGAGCAGGGAGCCTGACATGGGACTCGATCCCAGGATCCAGAATCATGACTCGAGCTGAAGGCAGACGTTTAACAGAATGAGCCACCCAGGTGCCTCTCTACTAGGACTTAAAATTATCAATTTATTTAATCCTTGTGATGAGCCTATGAGGTAGATAATATTATCATCCCTAGTTCATAGAAGTGCAAATTAAGACCCAGAGAGATTTTGTAACCCACCTAAGTTTATAAATATTGCAAGTGGGGGGGCTTGGATTCAGATCCAGACTGCTTGGTTGCAGAGCACACGCTCATCTTCCCTGGGCAAAGTGGCCTCTCGGGTAATAATAGCTGTCCTTGGTTGAAAGTCTATTTTTGCATCTACGGTATAGCATACATTTATGTAAGCGTGTTACATATGCTTTCTCATTTGACTTTCACAACTACCCTGCGAGGCAACTACGATTCTTATCCTCCTTTTCCTGTAAAAGAAACAAAGCACAGAGAGGATAAAGGGCCTTGGTCCTATGTTAGTTGGTGGGGTGAACTCCAGCTTGTCTGGGCCCTGAACGCAGGATCTTTGCTTGTGCTGTTCTGTGTTTCTTAAGATCAGTCTTTTAGAAATTCATTTATTTATTTGAGAAAGAGAGAGGCAGTGGGGAGCAGCAGAGGGAGAGGAAGAGAGAGTCCCAAGGCAACCCTGCACCAAGCATGGAGCCCAACGCAGGGCTTGATCTCAAGACCCCGAGACAGCGACCTGAGCTGAAACCCAAGAGTCAGATACTTAACCAACTATGCCATCCAGGTGCCTGGAGATCAGTCTTTTGAAAGCCCTCATTCTAGAGATGAGATTCAACAGAAACAGGATGAGGAAAGCTCATTAAGGGTGGCTAGATGTTCGGAAGCCTGTGAGAGAAGAGTTGTTACCTTCATTTCACGTGTATTCGTTATGTTACATGCTAAAATGCTGTATCTAAGAGGCCCCCATGTGGGGTGGCCTAAGTGAGACAGAAGCTTATCTCTCCCTTATGTACTGGTGGAGTTTGGTGGTTTAAAGCTGGCTTCTGTTACTGGATTCAACGCAGCTGTTCACTTATAACTTCTTAGCAGAAAAGAGAAAAAGAATGTAGAGGGAAAATTGCTTGCTTTTAGGGGTGCAACGTGGAGCTTCCACATGCCATGCAGTCTCTCTACTTATATTTCATTGATCAGAATGTGGTCACATGTCATTAGCTGCAAGGCAGGCTGGGAAGCATCTAGGTGGGTGGCCATATCCTCTGGGAAGGGGTGGAGGAAACAATGGATATTGATTGGGGGCCAGTCAGCAGTCTGTGCCACATCAACAGTGAGCAAGTGGAGGCTCAGAAGGGTAGATTTTGCCCACACCACATAGCAGCAAACATGGGCCGTGCACATTTTGAGGAAAGCTAGGTGAGGGAGAAGTGTCAGGTTGGGCAGGTCAGGGAGTGGTGCAGAGAAAGGGCATTGCAAAGCTCCGAGTGGCAGACACAGGCCACAGTGAAAGACTCAGATACCTGCAAGAGCCGGTCGTAGAAGCTGGGTGAGTGGCTAGCTGGGTGCAGGTGAATTCATGCTTGTGATGGGGTGACATGATTTGAGACACTGATAGGAAGCTGGGCCTTAGGGTTGCTGAACTCTAGGGAATACCCTTTCCAAATGGTTCGACTGGAAACGTGGTACCCCAGAGCTATGTGACATGTGAGCTCTGCCAGGAAGGCCCTTCTCCTGCTGCACTGTCATTGGTCAGGACTTTGAGATGGGGACTGGCATCCGGAAGGTTTGTTCCAGAGAACTCTTGGGATCAGTACCTTGGAGGGAAGAGAAGGAAGCAGAATTGAAAAGAAGAGGAAGTCGAGCTACAATTAGCTCTCAATGGAAACCTCAGCCAACCTTAGAGAGTTCTGGAGAGCAGATGATCTTCCCAACCAATCTCTGAAGTTGTCTGAGCAAGAAGGCTGGGTCTGCATGCCTGCTATTAGTAATTGGGTGCCGGCTGCCTGGGAAAGGCGGCATGACCTTGGGGCTGACCTCAGATGAGGTAGCTCTCCTCGGCTGAGGCAATCCCTGAACGGGGCTGATGGCACAGTGCTCTCCTAAAAGCATTTCAGGAGTTGGGCTATTACATCCTTCATTTCTGAAGGGGGATCTTGGCACCTCGTGGCATTCACCACATTCCCCGGTCAACACACTGCCCACTATTCCTTTATCACAGAGTGTTTCATGAAGAAGTCCCTTTTTCAAATCTCAGCTATCCCTGGATTGGCAGGGAGGGGGTATCTACAATTTAGATTTCATCATGAGCTAACTAACAGTTGGTTTAACCACCAGCCCCTCCTTGGGGCCTGTAACCAGCACTAGAGAACACTGAAGGGACAGGTCATGCCTGGAGTGGATGGGACACGTGACAGGAGGTCTACAGGAAGCAGAAGGGGAAGCTGAGAGGGAGGCAAAGCCAAGTTCCTCCTCTCCTCACCTAGCTCAAAGTAGATTCTGCCTGAGGTGGAGATCACAGGGAGAAGGTAGGCCCTGCGTGGTTCTGTGATCAGACTTTTCCCAATTTCACCCAAAGCCAAGACATTCCTTCTTTCTTTTGTTTGAATTTCTAATTTGCTCTTTACCAAGATGGCTACCTGTTCAGGAGAATGAAAGATCACAGTTTGATCTGGTTCAGAGTTTTTTTTTTTTTTTTTCCCTCTCTCCCTCTCAGCATAACAGCTCACACATCTATGGGCTACAGCTAAAAAGTGATTTTTAAAGACTTCTCATTGACAAAGAAATCAATGGAAAGAAATCTCTGCCTCCCCCTTCCATTCTGCTTTTAATTATTTTTCCTTTCCAATCCTCTGCTAGGAATGTTTTGTCTGAGACCATCTATCATACTTTGTCAGAAAGTTGCATTGTTAAGGACGGGGGTCCTGCTGGCTGAACTGAGGAGCTGGTGGTTCCCCCCACAGTCTTAGCAATGAACTCAGCTCGAGCAAGAAGTGGAATCAACGAATTCCATCAGGAAGATGGAATCCCAAGGCAAAGTCATCTTTCAAGGGCAGGGTTATTGCAGAAATATCTTCATGACAGCCTCCAAGGAACAAGTGTTGGAGAGGGTAGGGCTAACGAGAGGGAAAGGTTGGAGGGATGACGTTTCAAAAAGATATGGAAGGAAAGGACTTGGGTGTCCCAGAAGCTGTCACTCCAAGCTCCTCTGTTCAGAGGTCGTGTCACCTCAGGTAAGTTGACTACCTCTCTGAGCCTCAGTTTCCTTATCTCTGAAATGGCATGTGAGGGGTACCTGGGAGAAAGGGAGGGAACATAGGCCAGTGTAATAAAAGACTTTAACAAAATTGTGGTAAGAACTCTTGACATGAGAGATATTCTCCCAAGGTGTTACGTGCACACTACAGCATTGTTCCCTGTAGGCACAGGGCTGTATAGTGGATTTCTAGAGCCCGTTCCCATCTTGCATTACTGAAACTTTATCCTCACTTTATCCTTTATCCTCACTGAACAGCAACTCCTCATTTTCTTCTCTCCCCCGGGCCCTGGCAACCACTGTTCAATTCTTTGTTTCTATTAGTTTGACTATTTTCATACTTCATGGAAGTGAAATCATGCAGTATTTGTCCTTCTGTGACTTACTTATTTCACATAGCGTAATGTCCTTTGGGCTTTCCATGTTCTTGCATATGGCAAGATTTCCTTCTTTTAAAAGGCTGAGTAATACTCCATTTTATATATATATATATATAACATTTTCTTTATCCATAGCAACCCCCACCAAAAAACAAAACAAAAAAACCCCCACAATACCAAAAAAAGAAAAAACCAAAACAAAAACCTTGACTGAAAGACGGGCAAAGGATTTAAATAGACATTTCTCCAAGAAGACAGATAAATGACCAACCAGAATATTAAAAGATTCTCAGCATCACGAATCAGCAGGAGATGCAAAACAAAATCACAATGACATAACACCTCACACCCATCAGGATGGCTACTTTCAAAAAGACAAAAGGTACCAGGTGTTCATGAGAATGTGGAGAAAAGGGAACCCTTGTGGGTTGATGGGAGTGTAAAATGGTACAGCTATCATGGGAAACAGTAGGGAGGGTCCTCAAAAAATTAAAAAAAAATAGAATTCTCATATCATTCAGCATTCCCACTCTGAGAATAAAAGTGGTTTGATCATAAAGTGAATGGAGCTAGAATGGAAAGTTACCAGAGTCTAAAACAGCTCTAATGACCTCTTTTCCTTTGCTAACTCATGGTCTTTATCTTTACTCCGAGACTGTTCTACTCTCCTTTCCGCAGACCTGCCTCATCTGTAACTCAGTTTCTGCTTACCAAAATACCAGCTGGTACAGGACTTCTAAGGTGGCTTCCCTCCCCACTCTGCCTTGTGAACTTTCACCTTCCATTCCCGTGAACAGATGGATCCTCCTGTTTCTTAGTTCATGTTCCTGTGAGAGAGAATCTGTTTGGTTCAGCTCCTCCTCATGCACTAGGACTTGGGATGGTTGCTTTGAGGCCATGTGATTAAACCAAAGCCAGTCAGCTATCCATGAAGGTGTGGGCTCACATTGATCACATCACATAGAAGCTTATTGCCTAAGGAATTTTTTTTTAAAGATTTTATTTATTTATTTGAGAGAGAATGAGTGAGAGAGAGCATGAGAGAGGAGAAGGTCAGAGGGAGAAGCAGACTCCCCAAGGAGCTGGGAGCCCGAGGCGGGACTCGATCCTGGAAATCTGGGATCATGACCTGAGCCGAAGGCAGCCGCTCAACCAACTGAGCCACCCAGGCGCCCTGCCTAAGGAATTTTTACAGTTGTGAGTGAGTGGTTGAACTTGACTACAGTATTTGTGGTATCCTCTGGTGTTGACCGCACCTACCTTTCTCAAAACCACCTCCAGTGAGTGGCCACCTGAAGAAAACAAAACTCCCCAAACCAGTAGATTCACACAGAAAATCCAAATGAGTCCAAAGTGGATATGAAGACAGTTCGGTGTCTTAATATGGGGTTCATGGCTTGGGTTTGTTTAGGTCTTATCTCATTAAGGTCGAAAGTTTTCCTTCAAGGGTAGAGGCTGGGATGGGGGTGGGGCATATAACGTAGCTAAGTATGACAGCTCGTATTTTCCAAATTTGGCCACAGTCATATCTCCAATCCCACGTGCATTTTTAGAGCCTTGCTAATCCCTATCAAGAGTTCATGACCCTTTCCCTCCAACCCTGTGAACACCTTGAGCAGTAGAATATCATGGAAATGGTGTTCTATGATGTTATGGGCTAGTTCACAAAAATGCTGTGCCCCTCCCTGTTCCTTTAGGATGTGCACTTCTGGGACAACAGCCACCATGTTGTGAGGAAGCCCAAGCAGCCTGTGGAAGGAAACCAAGCTCTTTAGCCCATAGCTTTGGCTGGATTCCCAGCTTCAACCAGCACCGAGAAGCTGGCAAGTGAATGAGCTGTCTTGAAAACAGATTTTCCAGCTCCCCGTTCAGCTGCCTCCCCCAATGCTGCTTGGAGCAGAGAAGAGTCCTCTCTGCCAAGCCCTATCCAAATTGCAGATCTGTAAGCAGAAGAAATGACTGTGGTTGGTTTTGGCCTCCCAGGTTTGGGATGTTTTGTCAGGCAGCAACAAATGGCAGATACAGCATCGGAGAGACGCTCTTACGAACTTTTCTAGTTTTGTGTGTGAATGGGGAGTGAAGAGGGTTGAAAATGGGTAACGGGAGGCCCTTGGCTACAGAGGGAAGGGAGATGCCCCCACGCTTAACAATCACTCCTTACAGAGCACATGCTTTGCACCAGACTCTGAGCTCAGGGCTTTAAACGGATTCCTGTAGCTCTCTGAGAGGTGGGGAGTATTACTCTTGTCATCTGACAGCTGACAGAGTTGATATCTGGAGAGTTTCAGTCTCTCCTGTACTCATGAAGCTGGTATGTTGTAGAGCTCACATTTGAACCTGGTTTGATATCAGACTGATTTATTCTTGACCGGAGAACAAGAATCAGGGCTACCATCAGAGATAAGCCTGTTCTTAACAGATGAGTAACTATTCAGTGGGGAAATTTTTCTCATCCCCTCAGAGATTCATCATGAATTTCATAGGTCCTTCTGATATGTATTTAGTGCTTACCCTGTTCTAAGCCCCATACTTACACATTGCATTGAATCCTTGCTGTCGCCCTCATTTTTCAGATGAAGAACCTGAGGTTCTCGGGGGTTCAACAGTTGTTCAAGGTCACATAGGTAGCAAATGGCATGGCTGAATTTAATTCCCTGCCTGTTAACGACTTCTGCTCCTTAATTTCATGAGCGAGGATGGGGGGATGAAGAAAGGAACAGCAGGAGGAGGGACAGAATTGGAAACAGCAGGGACAGGGAAAATCCCAAGGTGAGACACAGAAGAGAGAGAAGGAGACAGAGATGCGGCAGGTAGGTCTTGCCGATGGCAGAGCCGGTCATTTCCAGATGAAGACATCTCGATCCGGGAGGGGGGACAAAGCTGTCAAGCCATTGTGAGGAAGACACCAAGTCTGGGGGAGGTGGCGGGGGACACTGGCAGGCTGACTGGAGAACCTGTCTCTCACAGAGCTATTCTTCTTCCAATGATGTCGCAGAAATATATATAGGGAAGGAGGAGAGTGCGTTGGAATGAAATACTGTATAATTCATTTGTCTTCTTTACTGAGGAAATCTCCCTATAATTTATCAGTAGGAAAGGTTTAAGTGATTTTTGTAGTTGCTTTTATATGCCCTTAAGAGACAGGCTCCACTTTGCCAATGGAGGTTTTTTCATCATTCCCTGGACCACAAATGGGGATCACGCTTGAGAAGAAGGAGAGTTCTAGGGAAAACAAACAAGCAAGAATTTTTGCAACCAAAAGCTTCGTGCCCATATGCAAAGAGAATGCAAATTGGGATCCAGAATGTAAATTTCTTTCCCTCTACCCTATACAATGTGAGCATGGGCACATACACATGTACTCACAGGCTAACATATGTGTATAGTCATACATACAACCCCACAGTCATACACACACATTATACATGCATAATCACATGCACAGACACACAAAGACACAGACACACACATACCACAATGATTCCCTGAGCACGGGGTTTAGGTAGCTCCTAAAATTCTATTGAGTGCCTGAGGCTAGGGGACCTGAGTTCAAATTCTGTTTCTGCCCCTTGCTGGCTTTGTATCTTGGATCAAGTCACTTCACCTCTCTGCACTTCTGTTTCTTCATATGTTAAGTGGACATAATGATGTGTCTGGTTCATAGAGTTGTTGTGATAATTCAATGATTGACTGCATATGTAGTACTTAGCAAAGTGTCCAGCACATAGTGGCTCTCTGTAAATGTTGGTGGTTATTGTTGCTGTG
Organism: Mustela nivalis; assembly: GCF_964662115.1. NCBI lineage: Eukaryota > Metazoa > Chordata > Mammalia > Carnivora > Mustelidae > Mustela > Mustela nivalis. The sequence goes on along the minus strand of NC_139033.1, from coordinate 5,574,952 downwards.
AATTGGGTAGATTTCCCTTTTCACATTGTTGTCATCATTCTTCATCATCAAAATCTCCCTTTTCTCAAACCCTGCTGTGCTAGGCCCTGTGTCAAGAGGATTCCTTGTATTATCTCAATGCTCAAGATGGCTGCATGAGGCAGATACTATTTTTTAAGATTTTACTTATTTATTTGACACAGAGAATGGGAGAGAGCGTGCCTAAGCAGCGGGAGCAGGAGAGGGACGGGGCTTCATCCCAGGACCCCGGGATCATGACCTGAGCCAAATGCAGAGGCTTAATGGACTGGAGTGTCCTAGGTGCCCCGAAGTAGATACTATTTTGACAGAGAAGGAAATCGAAGCCTGGAAAGGCTCACTAACTTGCCTGAGGTCACACATGTGGGAAATGGCCAAACTAGAGCTTAAACCTAGGTCTGTATAATTCGAAGCCCTAGTTGTTAATCATAGGCAATGTATGGTCTCCCTTATGGGAGAGGGCGTAGAGAGGAAGGGAGAGAGGGAGAGGGAGAAAGGACAAACCAGTGGGATGCTGGGGCCCAGAAGAAATCAGACCAGACCATGGAGGAGAGAGGGAAGTCCATTAGTCGTATTATATTCAACAGGTAGATCTGGACTGAGAAATGTGGGTCCATAGGGTAGGCCCATAATTTTGCACCCTTCAAACTGCTGTTCTTTAAATATTTGCTTGGCATTAATTTGGAGGAGATCTTGAGCCTGGCGCGGGGGCAAAGGCCTCTGCTCTGGTGACCCGAGCCGTTAGCTCCAGGCCCGGGCTTGCATTTCATATTCAGGAAAACAAAAGCTCTGCTTTTGTTAAAGACATCAACCCTCAGAGGAGGGCAGTTAGAAAGCATTTGTTGTTGCTCAAGCATGCCTCGTGAGGCGGACCTCACCGTCTTCCCCAGTAACTTATCAAAGTTTACTTTCCAACCGCACACAGTACTGTCCCTAAGAGGAGTTCTGGTAAACACTGTTCTCTTCATCTTGTTACCTTTGCAGTGATGTTTTAGAGTCCCGTACAGACTGGAGCCCTGGGCTGCTGCCGGCTGCCCTACTAATTAATCAGGTCTAGGAGGAGGGAAGAGGGGAAGCCGTTCGATCGGTTATCGCAGGTAACCTTGGGCAGAGCGTGTCCGTGGGGAGACGGGGGAGGATGCTAGATGAAGCCAAGAGTAAATGTGTGCTGAGGATGTGGAATCAGTAAGTGTGAAGAGGCGCGTTTGAGAAGTTTGATAGATGGAGGAGACAGCAGTGTGAAGGGAAATGGCTCTCATCTGTCTTCAGTTCTAGGGAAGATCGGAAGGTGTTGCTGAGCAGAGGGAAAGGGTCGGTTCCCTGGGGAGACCTCTGTGGAAAAGAGAAGGAGCCGTCGAGGTGAAGGAATGTCAAGGGGGGACTGTCAGGGCCTGTTTAGCCAGAGCATTCCGGCCGGTTCAACAGTGATTTGGTTGTTTATGCAGGAAATCTTAAACTCACGCTGCCCCGTCCCCCCACAGGGGAACTTACTTAAAAGCAAGTCCAGGAAGCCAGTAGAATGTGGTCAACCAGTCCCTGATAACAGAGCCCGAATACAAGGGCGGGTCAGGTCAGGTGGAGGTAACAGAGCCCGAATGCGAATGCGGGGATGAGTCAGGTCGGTGGAGACCATCAATCAGTAAAGGGTGCATATTGTCTCCCTAGCTGCCAAGGAGTGTGGGCCCCGCCTTTTGGGTGCCTTTTGGGTGCCAGTTTTGACCAAGGTGATAGGCTGGTTCAAATAGCTACTATGGGTTGAATTGTAATTCAGTTGGCCACCTAGCATGACTGTGCAGCTTTCTCTGTGTGTTGCAATGTCATTGGCCACCTGTGTGTGGCCAGGCTCAACCACATGGCCTTTGCTCGATAAAAAGTTAGTCTGTGAGGCTGGGAGGGGTCACTATCTCTGTAAGAGGCACCCCGAACGGTAAATTTGATTCTCGATGCTTGGCGCAAAATAAAGCTTTGTTTGACCTTAGCTTTGTATCAGTCTCGCTCCTTTGATCACGAACCTAACAGGGACGGGAGGGAGAAGGATCCAGAAGGTTTGGAAGCTCGGGCTTTGGAGCTGGACATGCTCAGATTTGAATCCTAACTCTACCTCTGTAGCTGTGTATCCTCAAGCAAACTGCTTAACCTTTGTGGACCTTGGTTTTCTCAACTTCAGAATGGGGATAGTAATGCTTACTTCACAGAGTTGTTCTAAGGGATGCATAAGATAATGTTTGTAGAGTACTTAGCGGAGGGCCTAGCACTTGGTAATGCTCAGTGAATGCTGCTACAATGTAAAACAAAATCAGAGGTGAGGCTAGGGGAAGATTTGGTGACATTTGGGAATGGAACAGATGGTAAACGTTTGATAAGTTTTACTCCTGGGAAGTTTAAGAACTTTGCTGGCCAGTGAAGTTTGAGGGAAATTTTTCTGGGTGCAAGGGCTTCTGGGAAAGGTTTTTCTCCTTCATGAAAAGAGAGCTGAGAAGATAAAGTCCTCTTTTGAATACCTTTGGATGCTATTGTGTGAGTAGCGATGCCTGGAGCTGTGGCAGCCATTTTGGCACCCGAGGGCAGGTGAGGGAGTGTTAAGCCTGAGACTAAAAGTCAACAGGAAGATGGTGGAGTAGAAAGGTGGAAAGAATGTCCATGACAGAGGGTCACCCTGTCTTGGGGAGTAGGGAGGAAAAGAAGGAACGGGAGAGAATGAGTGAGGAAAGAGAAAGAATGTTCTTGACATTGTTGAGCTGTTGAACAAAGTAGTTTAAGTTCCTTATTGTTTAAGCTTTTTTTTAGTTGGGTATTTTGTTAACGGTAACAAATGTATTGTAAATGATCATGTGTCCCTGGAAGAGAGCATGGCATTTGCAAATCTAGGGAGGATGGAGGCACTTGCTCAGGGAACGGCAAACAGTTTGGCTGCATGATAGGGTGGAAGGCAGGGAAGAGAATTCTGAGAAGAAAAGAAGAAATACAGTCACGGAAGTGAGAAACAGTGCAGTGTAAATGGAATGTTCCCAAACACTTAAAATATTAAATGTCTTGATGCTGAAGTACAAAGTAAGACCCGTGCACTAGTGAGTGACCAGGGTGGAAGTACTTGCCGGGGACAGCTCACAGATGGTTTGGAACACCTTGCTGGATGGATGTGTTGGTTCGGTGGGGAGCCATTGAACAACTTCCCTCATTAGGGGCTTTTGAGAACATCAAGAAGTAGCGGAGTAAGGGGGAAAGACTGACGACCGACCTCTTACCACTTTTTATTGTCTATTCCAATGGCACCTGTGCTCCTTGTTCTTCCTCTTGAATGACATTTTTACTACTATTTCATGAACGAGCTGCTTATTTCTCTCGTTCAGTCAAGGTCACAGATTCCAGGATACATAGGGGCTCTGGTTTTATTCCGAGGATAGATCAGAACATGTGTTAATCTCCATCAATGTGATATTTCTCATGTACTTTCATTTAGCAGCCTTGTCTCTTATTAAATCTAATTAGTTTCTCTGCTGCTTAGAGATCCAGGACCTCCTCAAAAAGAAAATGTGTAGCCTGAGTCAGACTGAGCAAAGGACCTCGTACAGGGTTTTCAGTCACCCTTTGCAGGGGTCCTCAGCTTTCCGACTCAAGCTTGCTGCCCCCTCCCTACCCATTGTCAGTCGTTTCAAGGATGATGGACATTTTGGAAGTTGAAGGATCTTGGAATGTATACAGTCCTGCCATTTTACCATAGAGGAAACGGAGTCTCCGTGGGGACAAATGACTTGCCCAGTGTTACGCAGTGAATCTGGACAGAGGTGGAACTAGAGCACAGGTCTTCTGACTCCCAATCTATTGCCTTTATGACTGTATCAACGTGAACATCAGCTGTAGACGTTTGAATGCCATCAGGGCATGAAAATATTCACCAATGGATTGTCTACTTAAAACATCCATCCCCAATCAGAAATTTTCACTCATCGCTAGTCTTGTCCCGACTCTTTAGTCAGTGTCTTAGTCAGCCTCTTCCCCAGTGATCTGATGTTGTAAACATCCAATGGTGTTAAGAAAATATAATGCAGGGGTGCCTGGGTGGATCAGTGGGTTAAAGCTCTGCCAAATCTTTTTTTTTTTTTGTAGTTATTTTTTTTTTAAGATTTTATTTATTTATTTGACAGACAGAGGTCACAAGTAGGCAGAGAGGTGGTGGGGGGGAGGGGTGCAGTAGGCTCCCTGCTGAGCAGAGAGCCCAATGTGAGGCTCAATCCCAGGACCCTGGGATCATGACCTGAGCTGAAGGCAGCAGCTTTAACCCACTGAGCCACCCAGGGCCCCTTTTTGTAGTTTTTTTATAAAAGACTGTATTATGTTATGTTAGTCACCATCCAGTACATCGTTAGTTTCTGATGTAGCGTTCCATGATTCAGTGTTTGCATCTAACACCCAGTGCTCCCTGCAATCCGTGCCCTCCTTAATACCCATCACCGAGCTGACCCATCCCCCCACCTCCCTCCCCTCTGAAACTCCCAGTTTGTTTCCTGGAGTCCATAGTCTTTCATGGTTGGTCTCCCCCTCTGATTTCTGCCCCCTTCATTTTCCCCTTCCTTCTAATGTCCTTTATACTATTCCTTATTTTAAAACTGCGTATCTTGCATGTAATGTGAGACTTCATGAAGCTGATGCCCGTGATGCCTGGTGAGCTGCTCACATCTTATGCCGAGCCCTTGACAGCTGAGCTTAGGCTGAGTTAGGCAGTGAAAAAAGACTAAAGTCTGCAAGGAGGACCCCAGAATGAGAGCTGCAAAGGGGAGAGAGGGGAAGAGCAGAGGATGAAGAGATTTCTGGGAAAATTGATGTAGCTCATCTTCATAAACATGCTGTGAAAATCCAATATGGGGTAAAGCATCTCTAGGTTAAGCCAGGAGGTAATGTGGCTAGAAGAATTATGCTGTGTACCAAATAACTCAATAATATATACTTGGTTTTAAGAACGAGTACATGGGGGCACCTGGGTGGCTCAGTGGGTTAAGCCTCTGCTTTTAGCTCGGGTCATGATCTCAAGGTCCTGGGATCGAGCCCTGCATGGGGCTCTCTGCTCAGTAGGAAGCCTGCTTCCCCCTCTCACTCTGCTTGCTTCTTTGCCTACTTGTGATCTCTCTCTGTCAAATAAATAAATAAAATCTTAAAAAAAAAAAACCGAGTACATGGAAGAAAGCAACTTAATTCCAACTTCAGTTTGTCTTAATACGAGATAAAAATATATTTTCATAACGTTAAGTTTGATTTTAAAGACAAAGTCCCAATCAAACCCTTCCCCCCCACTATTTTTATCAGGATTTTATTCAGCTGCCAAGTAGCATAAACCTGAGTACAGTGATTTAATTTTTTTTTAAATAACATGAAGTTGAGGAAAGGTGGTTTTTGGCTCTGGTGCATTGGCTCAATAATTTTAGAATTTTAGAATGATGCCTACAGAATTTTCTTGTATTTTCCCTCAAGGTTATAAGATGGCTGTTGGTGTTCCAGCCTTCACATCTGCACTCAATTCAGGAAGGGACTAGGGAGATAAGTATGCTAGTCTTCTCTGACTCTGTATTAAATCAGAAAATCAAAGCCTTTCCCAGAAGCCTCATTAAATATTTCTGCCTATATTTCATAGGCCATATCTTTCCTAGCTTCAAGGGCACCTGGAAATTTAGTATTTGGTTTTCCAACCTTCAAGTAGTGGGAGGTGGAAAGGGATAAAGATACTGTGGATGACCAGAGTCTACTACAGTGTTTCAAATGGCCTTTAAGAAATTCTAATATTAATTTTCTAAGATCGTAAAATTCACCTGTATGTAGAAACTTATCTTCAAATCCCAAGAAGCTTCCAGAGATCAGACTTGGCACATTTTTTAGCAGAATGTGAAACTAAATGGAAATTGGTTTGGGCAATGTCAGCTTGACATGATTCTTGCTTTTAGAAACAGCAACAACCATGATGTACAAGCAGTTTACTCTCCACGTGTAGTATCTCAATTTGACTCTTACAATAACCCCATGAGATGCATAAAGGAGATGCTGTGATACTTCACATTTCACAAATGAAGACACCGAGGCTCAGAGAGATAAAGCAGCTCGTCGTCCAAGGCAACCTAGCTGGAGAGAGTGGTAAAGTGGAGATTTGAACCTTGATTTGGGCTGACTCCAGATTTCATGCTCTTCCTGTTACACTGAAATACCAAAGCGTGCCCCATAGACATAGAGTAAAGGGATTTCAGAAAGCTGGGATGTAACATATGTTCACATAAATTTGAAAGCTTCTGTGACAGAGTTAGACAGAGTCTTCGTGGATATTACATTGTAATTCTTTAAGGACAGGCTAGGATCTGCATCCTTCCCTCAATTACTCAACTGTGGAAACTTCTATGTACAACATCCCATAGGACTGTCCATTCATTTGTTGATCTAACAAAAATTACTGAACTCCGACCATATTGCAGCACTTTTCTAGGTCTTGGGGAATGTTGGTGATCAAGATAGACCTGGTCCCTGCCCTCACAGAGCTACCAGGTCAGCTTTCAGACCATGTCTCTGATCCAAAGTTTTCACTTTGGAGAACACTATGATCCTTAGTTGGATTCACCTTCCAGAGAGGAGGTATCCCAAGAGCAGCCAATGACTAATTTGGGTCTTAGTCTTGACCCAACTTGATTTTCTGCCTACAGTCTGCCTGTTGGCCTTCCAGGTATGAAAGGGGGTATTTCCTTCCTTTCTTATCCCACATGGGAGGAGAAATAAGTTAGATAACTAAGAGAGGCAGAATATTCTAGGAAATGATAAACGGGAACAATGGTTGACTAGATGTTCTGGCAATGCTTCTGTCTCACAGGCTTGGAGCCTATGATGGCAGGTGCTCCGAGCTCCTCAGCTCTCACGGGGGAACTGTCCGTTCCCCCTCTCTCTACTCATTGCCCCACCCCCTCCCCATCGCTTCCCTTTTCCCTCGTTGCTTTGAGTTGTTTGTTTTCCCTGATGACAGCTGACCTCTCTGTTTTTAATCCATTTCTAGAGTGAGAGAATGGCTATAAAATATTAAATCCTAGTAAATATTAATGCCCCATCACTGTCACATTAATTCAGCCTTGTGAATTGAGAGGTCAGGATTGGGTTGATAAGTAAGTTTTACCATGTTTACCCATTACCACCAATGCTGTCACCCCCACCACCCATACTACCACCACTGCCACAATTGCCACTACCAGCGACTTTACAAAGTCTTCTAGTAGCCAAGAAACCATCCCTTCGGGAGCCGTAGGAACTTTTCACTCTGCTTATTCTCTTCACCAACTACTTCTTAAGGCTCAGAAGGCACACCCATACCCAGTAGCGCCACTAAATTTTAAAGATCTGTTGCAAAAAGGGGCATCTTGAAGACCCCAAGGCAAATTCTAATCAGGGTGGTGAAACCTGTCACATCTCTCTACTTCATCCTTATTTCTCATCACTGCCCACATGGTCAACATAATTCCTGATAATAATGGTGTGATGAATTGGTGAAATTAAAAACTCTTTTCCTGGGGCACCTGAGTGGCTCAGTAGGTTAAAACCTCTGCCTTCGGCTCAGGTTGCAATCCCAGGGTCCTGGGTTCAAGCCCCGACTCAGGGTCCCTGCTTGGTGGGGAGCCTGCTTCCCTCCTGCCTCCCGCCTGCCTCTCTGCCTACTTGTGATCTCTGTCTGTCAAATAAATAAATAAAATCTTTAAAAAAAATAAAAAAATAAAAAGCCTTTTCCTCAGTGTTGAGAGAAGTATCTACATTTCCAGCTGCTTTTATCTGTAGAGGTGGAGCCTTTGCTTGAGTGTGTGATGTAGATGGAAAGCAAGTAAGGACCCATTGCTCCAGAGGAAGAACACATAGCAGGTATGTTTTAGGATAGATGAAGACTCTTCTCTCTGTATTCCTTGTTTTGTGGACCATGATGGCTTACGTGGAGGAATTAGATAAATTCCTCATGGGAATCTTGAGAAACTCGTGGAAATCTAGTGGACCCTCATGGGTTGTTGGGAGAAAACTGAGGTTCATATTATTAGAACATCTTTGATGGACTAGGAAAACCTTAATGAAGTCAGCTTAATGAAGTCAGTGGCCTGAGTGGGGCTCTGATGGGAAACTTGTGAGGAAGGGAGGGAAGAAGCTGGAAAGGTGACCTGGTTCTACTTCAGGGCCCAGGTCTTCTTAGGAAATATTGTAGTGTATGGATGATGTTGCCATGCCTTCTGACCTAGTTGTGTTGGCGCTAGGGGTGTGTTGTAGGACTTCTGTGTATTTTGTTTGTGTGTATTTAAAGCAGTTTTGTGATTACCACCCTTACTGTGTATCTATGTTTACAAAATATCCTCCAATATATATATCTACGTGTGCAAGTGCTTATGTTCCTTATAATTCAAGAGAGGAGCATGCGAGGTCAAAGGAGGTGTCAGCATAGGTAGGATATGCAGAATAACAAACTCTAAAAATCTTTTTTTTTAAAGTTTTTATTTATTTATTTGACAGACAGAGATCACAAGTAGGCAGAGAGGCAGGCAGAGAGAGAGGGGGAAAGCAGGCTCCCCGCCGAGCAGACAGCCTGATGTGGAGCTCGATCCCAGGACCCTGAGATCATGACCTGAGCCAAAGGCAGAGGCTTTGCCCACTGAGCCACCCAGATGCCCCTAAACTCTAAAAATCTTACAATAAAGGCCTGTTTCCCTCTCATCCTGTGTGTCTAGCTAAGTTCTACTTATGTTTTCTCACTCCAGGGCCAATTTCAGACACTGATGGTCACCAGGGAAGAAGAGTTTCCTGGGTGTTACACTGACAGGTCAGTGCTCTGGCCCAGTAGGTGGTACTCCTCACATTTTTGTTTTTACATTTCATTAACCAGAACCAGTCACATGGATCGCGACTCAGCGGATGATAACTAGATGACCGTGAAGTTCAGTTCTACGTCATGTCTGGAAGGTAGAAAGCCAGAAGCGTTGTGCACAGCATTAGTGACTCTCTAAAGTGCTGTGAACATCTTTAAGGCTTCTGATGCACATTGCCAGGTTATCCTCCGGAATGGTGTGTCCGTTTATCCTCTTACCTGTGAAACTGACCAGGACTTGTTCCGTGTTCCGCCGCATGGGTATCAGAAGTTATGTCATCAATCCTCCGCCAACGAGCACTCATCGTTTTTATCACAATGATGTGATGTACATTGTTTTACACACATGATTTTGTCCCCTTATGTCTGTAGAATAAATTTACAGAAATTGGACCGTTGAATCTAAGCGTATACACACTCTTAAGACTTTTGATACAAACACTCATACTGCCCTCTCAAAATGTTGTGCCTTTTTATATTCCTGCTGTCAGAATAGAGAAGAACCTGTTTCATTGATTTGGAGAGAGTGATAGCAACAGCTGTGGGTTTCTTCCAAGTTTCTGGATTCTAAATCTCCAAGTCCAGATGCTTCTGACCTAGGATGGTTAGAGGCTGAGTTCAGATACTTGGATTTGCATCAGGTGAGGAAGAGAGAGAGAGAGAGAGAGATAGTTATCTGCAAGAGCCATTTCCAGGCTGGGCAGGCACTGAGTGTTCTAACTTGCCTTTGTCTTAAGGTAGAGTGTCTGCCTGCCAGGTTTCCTGAAACCTCGTGTCAGATCAGCCAGACTAATGGGTAAGGCACACTGGGTGATAGAAAAACTAATGGGGCACTTGTTCGACGCACCACATCGGCAGACCGCTCCGATTTCTCTGTGACAGTGGCCAGGTCAGCCCCACCCTGCTGATCACAGCAGAAGGGGAGAGGGCCACTTGGCAAATTGAAGCCCATTAGTGGAGTAACTGGGGAAGGACACGTGAAGGGGAGAGAGAGAACAGGACTGGTAGATGCATTATCTGACAATGGATTTATCACTTTGGGGAAAGTTAAAGAGCTACATGCATCAGGATGGATCTGAGTTTGCTATTTGAGACATTAATAAAAATATAGAGTGTGGGGAGAAGGGGTGCCCACATCGCTCTCCCTTAAAGATTCACGGCACATTTGGGAGAAGGTGAATTCTCAAGATTATAATGTTACTGTTTCTCTTTCATGTTCTGTTTGTTTCCATAATAATGATGTTTACTAAGGGGGGAAGAAGAGAAAGCATGAAAATTTTAAGTAGAGATTACTATAAAGCCTGCATTCTGAGCTTTAGTATAGTTCTGCTTGGGCTTATGTGCCTGCATAAATGTGCACACGTAGGTGCACACTCAGCCTCTGTACCTCTCTCCAGCCCTGTATTAATTAGGATGTTTTGACTGAATAGAATAAACCTAGCTCAAAGTGAGTTAAGTAATAAGGATATTTATTATGAGTAGGGAGACCGAATCATTTATCACTCAAGCCAGGAAACTATTGTTCCGTACAAATGCTGAAGCAGGCAGTCCTCTGGCACAAATGCAAAGTGGAATAGTTCCAGGAAAACCAGGATTGTTATTAATGGAATGTTTGTGCCCCCCCCCCACCTGCACCCAACCAATTGATAGGTTGAAATTTAATCCCCGGTGTGATGCGATGGTGTTTGGAGGTAGAGCTTTGGGGAAGTCATGCGGTCTGGATGGTGGAGCCTTTATGAGTGGGATTAGTGCCTCTGTAAGGAGAGGCCAAAGAGCTAGCTAGCCCAGGTGAGGATACAAGGAGAAGTCAGTCTTCCTGGAAGAAGATGTTTCTCCGCAGAACCTGACCATGTTGGCATGCTGATCTCAGACTTCCACCCTCCTGAACTGTGATAAATGAATTTTTGCTGTTTAAGACGCTCTATCTGTGGCAATTTATGATATCAGCCCAGGCTGATGAAGACAAGGTTGTATGATCACCAGAATTATCCTCTATATCACAAAATCTCTAGACAGGACAGCTCTAAAATCAATTTCAAGGATCAAAGACATCGAGGCTCTTTATGTCGGCGGCTAGCACTTGCCCTTATACTTTTCCCTCAGAGCTCAGAGATGGCTGCCACAGCTCCAAGCATCAAAACATCAACATTCTCAAAGGCATTGACTTTGTAAGAGCAAGAAGTACATTTCCCAGAGCCCCCAGCAGACTTCACATTATGTCCACTGGTAGGAATTGCGTCACGTGTCACTGAAGGGGCAATGGATTACTGTGGTTGGCTTTGACCAGTCAAGACTCAACCCTCCCTTGCATCCAAGAGGAGTTCAGTCCAACTTCAAGCACTTAGCTCTCAGGAGAGTGAATAAAATCAGAGTTCTCCAGGGAAAGGGGAAAAGGATGGGTGGTTGTTGGATAGGCAGTCAAGAGGGCCTGCCATTCACCTGCTCTGGCCAGATCTCCTGGGTGGGGTCTGTTGAGAAGCGGAGCAGGGAGGCAGACATAGGTAATCAATGGAATGCACAAGCCATTTGCAAATAACCAAGTCCCTAGAGTATCTGTGCATGCAATGATTTAATGTTACAAAGAACCTTTGTTGCTTTCATCTCCCTCGCTTCCCACAATAGTCCTGTGAGTTTGGCAGCTCGGGTAGGAGGGGCCTCATTTCTCCACAGTATCCAGGGTCCAGAGGCCAATATGTCAATGTTCGTATCCAATGGGGAGGATAAGTGGGGCTCAGAGTAGTTAGTAACTTGCTGTTGATCTCAAAACTACAGTCCTGTCCAGGAAAGGATTAGAACTCAGTTCTCTCTGACTCCACTGTCCATTATCATACTATGCTATGCTGAGCTCAAAAGTCAAGACATTTTGAGGTACCTGGGTGGCTCAGTGGGTTAAGCCTCTGCCTTCAGCTCAGGTCATGATCCCAGGGTCTTGGGTTCGAGCCCCACATTGGGCTCTCTGCTCAGCGGGGAGCCTGCCTCCCTCCCCTCTGCCTGCCTCTCTGCCTACTTGTGATCTCTGTCTGTCAAATAAATAAATAAATAAATAAATAAATAAATAAATAAAAAGTCAAGACTCTTTTTTGATGGGGGTGGGGTGTGAAGGATCCATGAAGTAAATTGGGACAGATAGCATTTATAATTGGGTTGGAAAGATGAGACTGGCTGGGGTTGTGTGTTGTACCTGCAACTCTGTATTTTTTTGCTCCCACGTGAGACAGGACATTGGAATACATGTGCCTGAGAATGTTGTTATTAGAGAGACAACTCGAATCTACTTTAATTATTTTTTTTTCAAGGATTAAAGAAAGGAAGAGAAGAGGGAAGAAAATCACGAGACTTTCATATTTTTTAAACTGTTAATAGTTTTCAATCGTAGTTGAAAATTAATCTTATTCTCAGTTTCTATACATTAGAGTGTGCCAACCTACCTTGTTGGGAACTGGTGCTCTGCGAGTCACCAGTGGGTGGAACAGAAGGGAGGGGGTGGGAGGAAGAGAAGGAAATCTCAGATCCTTCAAAAATACCCCAATTTGGACAGCACTGGGTATGTGGGCGACCCACAGTCAGCTGCCACCCACCATCTCTCTCTTCTCCCATGCCCTACCTCTACCCCATTTTTCTGCTTCTAATTAAGCCTACTCAGGACCCATTTCTAACAAGGGGCTGATGTGAGTGCTTCTTGATGAATTCATTTTCAACATGTCTCGAGTCAGCAGGCAGCTGGGCGCAGAGCAGCTCAGATATGAGCAGTCCTGGCTAATTAGGTTCCCGGCTGCCTTTTTCCTTGTACCCACAACCCTTACCAGTCTGCCGCCCTGTCACGCCCTCTGTTGGATTTCATTCTGTTGCTTGTCTTGGTTAATTTGCAGATCTCGTGCAGAACTACACCATCTTCCACATTTATTAAAGCTTTCTCCATTGGGGCTGATAATGTCAGAAATAATTAGCAAATCCGTCATCCCCTGGGGGTTTCTCCTCAGTGGGTGACCTTGTAGTGGGCATGGTGAGTGGACACTGCAAAAGGTACATTTATTAGTGTGGGGGGGGCACTTTTGACAGACCATGACTGGAGGAGGGGTGTTAGAATCTAGTTGAGGGGGCCAAAAATGCTGAACTTCTTGCAAAGTCAGTCCTGCACAATGAAGAATTCTCTCCAATATGCCAATAGAGACCCACTGGAAAGCATTGCAAGGTATAGAGCAAGGGACATTTTTAGCTTCAGTTGCTCCCCTTAAAGAGGCTTCTGAAGGAGGTGTGGGGGTGGGAGAAAGGGAGTTCTAACTCTGGCCAAACGTGCTTTGGGCACTTTTGTTTCATTCTGTTTCTGTTTCATCTCTGAGCCTCCAGGACCCCACACAGTAGCAGGTGCATAGTAAATGCTCAATCATGCAGCATCCATCTGATCTGTTCGTGACATTTTCTAACCACGGAATGGTCCCTGGCTTCAGTGAATTTTAACTGAATGTCTACTATATCATTAGGAAAATGGAAATCCCATTAGGTGTTTTAATAGAGGGGGTTTAATATAGGGAATTGGACAGACAGCTTGGGAAGGATGAAAAAGCAGCAGCAGACCTATGAGATAGTCCAGGTGTAATGACGAGGGAAGCGGCCACTGCCCCTCCAGTGGGGGGAATAAAGGGGAGTGTTTGTGCTTGTCAAAACCTAGAAGCTAGGGGCGGTGGCTCAGTTGGTTAAGCGTCCGACTCTCAGCTTAGGTCATGGTCTCAGGGTCATGTGATCAAGCCCTATGTCAGGCTCCATGCTCAGCTTGGCGCCTGCTTGAGGTTCTGTCTCTGCTCACCACCCCCGCCCTGGCCTGCTTGCTCACTTGCTTTCTTTCTCTCTCTCTTTCTCACTCAATCAATCAATCTTAAAAAGAAAAAAAAAAAATCCTAGGGGCGCCTGGGTGGCTCAGTGGGTTAAAGCCTCTGCCTTCGGCTCAGGTCATGATCCCAGGGTCCTGGGATCGAGCCCCGCATCCGGCTCTCTGCTCAGCAGGGAGCCTGCTTCCCCCCCTCTCTCTGCCTGCCTCTCTGTCTACTTGTGATCTCTGTCTGTTAAATAAATAAATAAAATCTTTAAGAAATATCCTAGAAGCTGGAAGAGCCCCAGTGTTATATGTAAGTATTGGATCACTAAATTTTACACCTGAAACCAATATTACACTGTATGTGAACTAACTGGAATTAAAAAGAAATTTAAAAACCCAACAAAACAAAACAACCCTAGAAGCTGAGAGGAGAAGCCCATGCATCTGGGGCTTAGACCTCTGGGCTAAGACCTCTGCTAAGGGGTCCTTCCTGGTTGCAGGCTGGTACTTGTGAAAGGCCACCTGTAGGCTGATGTGGGAGTGCTGAAAGCAGCAGAACCCTTGCCCAGGTAGGGGTAGGGGTGAGGTGAAGGGGTTGGGAGATGTTGCTGTGCTTGGGAGGTGCTTACGTGGATCGGACACCAAGAGGAGGGAGCCAGTCCTTTCCCGCTCCTCCAGCCTTCATGTCTCCCCCTCACTGACAGAACTGATAAAGAAGTCCATCTGGCAAAGGAGAAAAGTTTCCAGCCACAGCAGCAGCAGAGGGTAGAATACTGAAGCCTGCAGAGCTGAGGGACAAGAGCTGAAGAGAAGCAGACCTGTTATGTGCCAGATTACATGGTCTTGGGAACCCAGAGAGGAGCAAGACGGACAGTCAGGACTCAGTGCTTCCTGTCCAGCATTTACAGTCCTGGGAACTTACATGAATAATTACACACACAGTTAGTTACCATGACAATAGATATATATTTTTAAAGATTTTATTTATTTATTTATTTGAGAGAGAGTCCGCAAGCGTGAGCGGGAGTGGGGAGGACCGGCAGAGGGAGAGGGAGAAGCAGACTCCCCACTGAGCAGGGACCCCCCCCCCAAATTGGGGCTCTACCCCAGGACCCCAGGATCATGACCTGAACTGAAGGCAGACGCTTCACTGGCTGAGCCACCCAGGGGCCCCACCATTACAATACCTGTTTTTGAAGAACAAGCCCAGGGCATGGGGAGGGCATGTAATAGGAGACAGGAGCTTGCTTGGGGCTGAGATGCTTCTCCTGAGGAAGAGTCATTTAAGGTGTTACCTGAGAGGTGAGGAGGAGCCCTCAGCATCGTGAAAGGCAGGAGGAGAGGAACCAGCCTGAGCAAAGGCTGGGGGGTCAGAGGATTTGGAGCGTTTGGGGAATTGAATGGAACAGAGCGTGTGAGGGGTACCTGGGTTGGTCAGGGCTCCAGTCCCTCCCCCTTTCCCTCCCTCCCCTGCTCTCTCTCCTCATCTCTTCCTCCCCTTCCCTTCCCTTGGTCCTCCTCCTCCTCCTCAAGGTCTCCCTTCCAGCTTCAGGACAGACACTGAGCTCTTCCCCCATGAACTCAACCTTGACCTCTTCTAGCACTTAGTTCTGCATCCACTCATGCTGCCTCTTGGCTTGCTGTCTCCTACTGTAGGGTCCCTGTATTGACAAATGACTTCCTGGGTGTCACTCACCACTTCTCCCAACTCCCCTTCTCTTTGCTGATCTCAGAGCAGTTACTCAATAGGTGATTGATTTAACCTCACTTATAATACAAATTGCAAATTAAACTATCCTTGAAACATCATCTCTCATCTCTCAAATTGAAAGATATGTAAAAAATGACAGCACCCAGGAAAGGTACAAATGTGAAGGAGTGGGCAGGGCAAATTCACACTAATTTTATAGAAAGGAAATTGATAAAATGCATCAAATGCCATACACACACACACACACACACACACACACACACACACACACACAAAGCTCCCAACAATGAAATTTCACTTATGGTAATCTATTCTAAGGAAATGATCACAAATGCACTTGAAGATACAGCTCTGAAGATGTTCACAGCAGCATTTTTTATAGTACCGAATTAGCTAAATGTTTAATAATTAAGAGTTAGGACTGGGTAAATAAAATGTGGCATGCATATACAATGGCTTTTCTTGGAGCCTTCAAGATAATGTTCTAGAAGAATAGTTAATGTTCAGAAAATACTTTCATGGTGTATTTTTGAGTGAAATGAGGAAATTGCAGAACAGCAAGATCATAATTAAGAAATTATTGAAAAAGTATGTATACATGTATGATAGATATGTGTGTGATATATAGACTATGTACATGTCTATGATATGCACACATGTGTGCATGAGGTATATTCAACACATGCATATGGCATGTATATGACATGTACATGCAAGAAGATATACATGTATATGAATGTTAGCATATGTATATGAACACACGTTCGTGTTACACATGTATATAATGTGTGCACGTGACACCTGTGTGCCATGCATCACACATATATGTATATGTTATTGTATGTGTAACTCTGTGTGTGTGTGTATGTATATGTGTGTGTGTAGCACCTGGGAAGTCAATGCCAGAGTAGGGAGGGTGAATATTTCTTAATGGTGGGATTAAGGGGAGGTGAATCACGAGAGACTATGGACTCTGAAAAACAATCTGAGGGGTTTGAAGTGGCGGGGGTGAGGGAGGTTGGGGTACCAGGTGGTGGGTATTATAGGGGGCACGGATTGTATGGAGCACTGGGTGTGGTGCAAAAATAATGAATACTGTTTTTCTGAAAATAAATAAATTGAAAAAATTAAAAAAAAAAGGGTGGCGTGCTTGTCTCTTCTGTGTCTTGCTTATTTGCATTTTTTTCAATTTCACACCATGTATGTGCATTGACTAAGATGAAAGAAAGGTGCATATTATTTGAACAACACATACTTGAGAAAAGGAAAAGAACAAAACACCCAACCATGTGCCTCCTGCACTTGGGGCCACGTTCCCTGGGTGCAGTTTGGCTCAGGATCCTACCCTCGTTTGATTTGTGAAGATTAATTCAGCACCCAGGAAAGGGGGGTACGCCTTGTCCACAGGACACAGCAGTAACAGAGCCCTCTTTTCTAGATGGGAAATGGTTTGCAGTGTTGGCAAGAGTGCCCATCTCACGGTCTCTTGAGACTCAAAACTGAAGTTAAGTGCCTAGGCCAGGGCCTGGCACAGAGTAGGCTCTCAGAACACAGGAGGTCCTTTCTCCTTCCCTAGCAGTGGCTCAGGTCTGGGTTCCCGTCCGAGTCTGGGTGACTCCTCATTGACTTTGTCTCCTTTGACATCAGCCTTCCCTGAAGCTTGTTCATGCCCACTCTTGATGTCTCTGTACTGCTGGGAGTCTGGGGTGCACAGAACTGCCCAAATCTTTGAGACACCTACGTTGTATAGTTGATGGGAACTGAAAACCCTTCATCAGCTTACGGATAAATTACTCTGTGCCAAGGCCTTGTGGGGACCCTGGTGTGCAAACATAGACCTTGCCTTCTGGGAACTAACAGGCTTCACCTTGGTGATGTTGAGGCACTAAGATTTTGAGGGGGGTGGTGGTCTGGTTTGCTTCTTGCTCTCTCCACAGTCTCTAGAATGGAGCCTAATACATAGTAGGAGCTCACACTATTTTGAATAAAACAACAGGGGCTAGAGAAGGTGGAGGAGGCAAAAGAGGAAAGCTAAGAGACATCGGAGGAGTGGATCTTCTCAATTGCTCTTCAACAGAAGGTGCCTGGCAGGGTGCACAGCCAAGCATTGTCTGTTACATGCGTCCTCATGCATGGCCTAGCCCCTGGGAGACAGTCTCAAACTCTGGACAGGTCTCCACTGAGCCAGTTTTGCCCCTATTTGGATAGACAGGAAACACACACACACACACCCCAACAAAAACAGAAGACCTAGTTTCTGCTCCCAGAAGAGAGTGATCTCCTGGAAACTCAGACTTGAATCCAAACTCTCATTCTGCAACTGCTCAGTTTCACTTTTTTTCTGGAGAAGCCATTGCATTGAGTTTTCTGGACCCTTTGTTCCCTCATACAAAGGGAAGGACTGTGTCTCCAGCGGGGCTGCTGTGAGGTTGAACGTGATGATAAGGGTGTGGGTGAGGAGTGAAGAAGCTTCCACCTTTGTGGGGGCTTTTTGGTCCCTGAAATATTAGAGCTCACCTTTTATCCTTGACTCTCTTTAGATCAGGCCTTAGCCTCCACTATCCTAAGGGGAAACAAGGAATACAGTGACATCTGTAGCTTTGGAAGTCCAGAAGGCTGAGGTCTTGACAGAAACAGAAGTTTGGGAAGATTTCCTAGGGGCCCATTTATCCCCAAACTCCCCAAACCCCAGGCTGGAGGAAAGGAGGAGAGGTAAACACTGACATGCATGTGGGACTCGGAGCAGGGCCTCCTCCAGGGTGAAGCTCTGGAGGGGTGTTAGGGAGCAGGACCCCACTTTTAGTTTTGGATTCTGCGGGTGTCTCATTACCCTGGTAGCCTGGCTGTCTTGGCTGTCCTGGCTGTCTTGATGGCTGCGTGATCGGACACAGGGGACTTACACTTTTGGACTTCAGTTTCTATGTCTATGATGGGGGGTAATAGTGGATCCTAACTTGCATAGCTGTTAGGTGAAGCAGATCCTCAAGAGTGCTTAGAACAGTGCCTGAGAAAGGCTCAATGTGTCATAAAAGGAAGGAGGGAGGGAGGAAAGGTGGAAGGCAGGATAGGGGGCATCGTGGCGTACTAGCTGGAGAGCGCGTAGACGTGGTGGGCGGTAGGGCCAGGCATATGAAGTCAAGAGAGAGTGTCTTGGCAGGGGCCTTGGAGAGTCATGATCCCTGGCCCCCCTAAGTGGGACTTGGAGATGAGGAGGGAGGGAGGGAGAGAATGAGACAGGCCAACTGTGCAAGGCTGTCCTGGCCTGGACGCAGGTACCTGCAGCAAAGGATGTGAGAACCAGATGAGGCGTGTCCCATCTCAGGAGTCAGCCAGTGTGGAAGGTGACACTGAGGCATGGCTTACATCTCAAGAGGTGCCCTGAAGGACATGGATAGATGACAATACAGACCTGGTCACCCCTGCCCTCTGATGGCTTGGTGACATTTCACAGACCCTGAAACTTGGCATCTTCCCCAGCGAGAAGAACGGAGTGAGAAAATCTAAAATCTGACTTGGTTTAACCTGAAATTGATAAGAAAAATGAAAATATTTCACTGGAAGTGACAAGAGTAAATGTTTTGTCTTGGAGAGTTTGGGGGGCTCAAGATAGAACTTCAGTTCAGTGCGAGCACGCATCCGCATCGACAAGCACAGAAGCTGAGATGTTTTCACTCCTGAGAAGATGCTCAGGGATACACAGCCACTACGTTTGCAAAGGGCTTGGCACATTCTCAGCGCTCCACAAATGGGCCATAGATACGTAAGTAAGAACGTAGAACAGGCTGCCTGTGGCAAGGGCTGGCAGGTCCAGGTGCCAGAAGGGATGGAGGCTGAGGGTCAGACTCCGTTCTCTCCCTCCTTCCTCCCGACCAGTCCCATTACCGGGCCACACCTCCTCCTTGTCGAGCCTTGAGAGCGGAGCGTGGAAATGGCAGTGGACTCTCCGTGCATGCCATCCCATAAATACTTCCAGTGGGAAGAGAGATTTATGGTGTTATAAATGCCAGCGGCGGGCCCAGTTTGTGTTAATAGCCTTATTAGTTACATTGCTGTAAAATCCAGATCTCCACACTGTTTAACAGCTACAGTTCTGCTCAGCAGCATTAATTCAATAAATCGAGGCTTCTTGACATAAATCTTAAAGCCCCTGGAACCTGATTAGAAAATCCCTCCTGATCGGTTGGAGAGGGACAGGTGGAGTGAGGCCAACGAGCTTCTAGCAGGAACGGTGAGTCTCATGGCGCCAGCTGTCTCCCGAAGGCTGTCACAGGGGGTCATTTCCTGTCCCTGATCTCCGTGTGCTCGAACTTGACCTTGAACATGGAGTGGCTGAGGGAGATTGCTGAGCATCTAAGGAAAGTGAACTCAGAGCCCCAGTTAGCCCCAATAGTGCCTTTGTTCAAATTAGAGAACAGGCTGGCTGCGTCCTCACGTGTGCATGGCTTGCTAGGGGAATGCCACCTTCGTGCTGGTCAGAAAAAGGCCAGAGGGGCCACAGACTGCATTCCAGCCCCCACCTACACCCTCAGTGGGAGCCCCTGTGCACTAAAGAGCCCACGCAACAAGGTGGCCTGGATGTACTTATAAAATTCAACTATATCCAAAGAAGGGAGAACCTATCACTGAAAGACTTGGAAATTAGGAAGCTCAAGACCAGCAAAGCTAAATAATTATATGTATGACAAAATGAAAGAAACAAATCAGTCGGGTGATTAATCCAACATTTTGTATGATGGTTATCTTTAAGAGAAAGGCAGGAAATGGGTTGGGATAGGAAGGAGCATATGGTTAGATGAAATGATTGCTAACATTTAGGTTCTTGATTTGGGTGATGAGTTCACAGATGTTCATTATATTATTTAACAAATAATAAATAAAGGGGTAGGCGTTAGCTGGCGATTAATCGGATTCTGTGTACCTGGGGAGGGGAGGCAAGCACGAGAAGGAAACTAGAGAAGCCGGAGACTAGATCTGATGTTGCCCCCATCTCCCCTTGTTCCCTTTCTTACCCTACTGCCGACCCACAAAAACTGGCACCTTCACACATCACCCTGTCCATGCTCACGGAGTACTGGGGCTGAATCCTGACTCCACTGCTTACAAGCTGTGTGATTCTGGACGAGTTATCTAATTACTTTGTGCTTTCGTTTCCTACGCTGTGAATTTTTTGAGAGCCAGAGAGAGCAAGCAGGAAGGGGCAGAGGGAGAGAATCCTAAGCGGGCTCCATGCCCCCCACGACTCTCAGGAGTCATGATCTCATGACCTTAGCCGAGATCAAGAATCAGATTCTCAACTGAATGATCCATGCAGTTGCCCTGAAAAGTATGCTTTTTATAATCTGAACTTCTCGGTTTTCTCTTTAGAGTCTTAAGAGTAATTGGCGTAGATAGATTGGCACAGATATTTGAAGCAATTTGAATGGATGAGGACTCCAAAGCAAACACCTCAAGGTATCACAGGACTAAAGTTATAGCCGTCTAGAGTTAAAGGAAAGAGGAAGAGAAGGAGTAAATGGAAAAAGCTGTTAGTTTAAATATAGAGCATGGAGATGTCGATCATTATTTTTCAAAAATTTCTTTGCTCAAACACTGACAACTCTGTATAAAGATGTTCTTACTATATTTCTTTGATTATAAGAAGGAAGTTTTCATGTATTAATATATTTTGTTTAAGGTTTATTTATCTGAGAAAGAAAGTGTATGGAACATGCCAGCGCCGGAAGGGCTAGGGGTTGGGGTTTGTGCAGAGGGAGAGAAACTCAAACAGATCCATGCTGAACGCCCAGCCCTTGGGCCTCCATCCCAGGACCCTGAGATCATGACCTGAGCCAAAATCAAAAGTTGGGTGCTTATCCGATAGAACCAGCCAGGTGCCTCTTATCTGTGCATTTTATTTTATTTTTTAAATAACCGAACTGCAAAGATCAAAACAAAATTAGGGTGAGTTTTGGGTGTAAATGTAGGCAACAAAAACAAGGTACAGGTAGATATCTGGGAGTAGCTATCTACTTTGTCGGCTGTAAGGATTAAATGAGATACTACGTTTGGACCTGTGTTTGACACATAGTAAGCATTCAATATGTGGTAGCGATCAGAATGTCATTATGCCCATTTTACAGATGAGGAAGAAATATGCTTTGAAAGGTTAAGTAACTTGCCCAAGACTGCACAGTGGACACCAAAAGGCCATTTCTACCCCCCGCCCAAATCTAGTCTATTCTTTCTTTCTTTCTTCCTTCCTTCCTTCCTTTTTCTCTAGGTTATATACAAATTTCTAGGTTATATACAAATTACTTAATTACTGAATATGAGCCAAGAGATGTGCTGGGTTTTGAGGTGCAGAAATGAAAGGATAATGTGTGTAATCCTTACCCTTAAGGATCCTCCAGGCTTTGAGGTTTGGGGGTGGTGAGGGTCTGAGGGGCGCTTCCGAGGGTGTAGGATTCCTCAAGAGGTAGGAGAGGAGTAGCCTGTCCTGTAGGCACTGGCTGCCTTGAACTCTTCACCATCAGATTCCCTTGTGCTGGGGCAAATCTGGCCTTGCTTTCCCTCATGACTAAGCTGCAGGCCTGGATGAAAAACAGGTCCTTAGGAAGACAAGAACTAATTCTTCTGCCATATATGCATGGTTTTTAGGCATAAGAGTGGAGACCTGGCTTTCCAGATGTTTCAAGCCATCCCAGTTGTACCAGAGCTCAACTCACCTCCCACTCAACATATCCCAGATGGCAGCCTTTCCCATTAGTTTCCTTAATGAAACACCACCCAAGTCCTCCATGGTGACCCCAAAGAAAATCAGCAAATCTTTTATGTAGAGAGAAGAGTAGCTAGACCTTGTAGGCTGAGTTCCCTGCGTTTCACCTTCTTCTAAAGGATCTGTCCTGAAATACTGCTGTCCACCCATGTAATCAGCCATGATGCAGGGACAGCCCAGCAGAGTGGTCAGGAGTCAAACAGAACTTGATCCCAGTGGGGCCTGCCCATTCTTTTTAGCTGTGTGACGTAGAGCAATCGCTTTACCGTTCTGAGTCTGCTTCCTCATCTGTAAAGTAGAGATACCATAAGAACTGCCTCATGGTGTTGTTCAGAACCGTGAGTGAGTTAATGCCATGGGATGCTGAATAAGGACCTCCTGAGACACTCACACCCGAATCCCCAGAACCTGTGATTATCACTTTTATGGCAAAAGGGACCCTGCAGGTGTGATTGAGTTCAGGATCTTGAGGTGGGGAGATTATCTTACATTATCCAGGTGAATCTATCTCATCGTAATCACAGGTGGCTTTCAGAAGGGGAGGCAGAGGGAGCTCTGAGTACAGAGGAGGAAGTCGGGATGTTATGGTGGAAGAAAGAGGTTGTGAGGATATAAGGATGGGCCAAGAGCCAAGGATGCAGCTGCCTCTAGGAGCTACGGAAGACAAGGAAGAAGACTTGCCTAGAGCCTGCAGACAGAGCCAGAATTGCTGACCCCTTGAGTCGAGCACCGTGAGACTGGTTTGGACTTCCGGCCTCCAGAACTGTAAGAGGACACACGTGCATTGTTCTAAGCCACCAAATCTGTGGTCCTTTGTTATGATAGCCCTGGGAAACTCATACAGGTGGTTGGCACACTTCCAGACATGTATTTAATACTGAATGAATGGTCATGAGTTCATCATAATTTTTGAAAGATAAGGGCACCCAAAGCTCCCTTCATAGAAAAAAAGATTATCCAAAGGAGCCAGTGATTGGGTAAATACGGGAGAAGGAAGGAGAGAAAGCCTGGAATGGACGTCTAGTCACCTCTTGCCAGGTGGAAATTCACCCTTCCCTGGCCACCTTGAGAAATCACGTGGCTTTATTAAGGGAAGTGGTGGGTTTGCCTAGAGTATTCCTATCTTGCTTGTGTTATCAACAAATACTTGACCAGCATCGGCCATCGGCCAGGCCCTGGAGAGGTGGTGCCAAACAGCACACAGTTTAGCGCTTTTCCTCCTACTGCTAACATCTGTATGGACGGTGGAGGGGATAAGCAAGCAGCCATGAAGATAGTAATATAGATGCCATGACAGAAGAAATTGGGAGGTGCCGTGGGAACTAAGAGGAGGGGCATCTTATCAGTTATTGCTGCATAACAAAGCATCCTAAAACACAGTGGCGTCAAACAGTGCGATTCACAACTATATGGGTTAGGAATTCAGGCAGGCTTGTCGCTCTTTCACGTGGCCTCGACTGGGGCATCTGGACTGGGACAGGGTGATCCTCGAGAGCCTGTCACATGTGTGGTAGGACTGTCGGAGACGTGCTGGGGTAGCTGAGCCATTTTTCTCGTGGTATTCGTTCTCACTCATAGTCTGGGTCCTTGGTTCTCCTCCCGTGGTGTCTCATTCTCTCTTTCTCTCCTGGACTTTCTGAGTGAAAGCAGAAGAGGCTTTGTTGCCTCTTAAGGTCTGGAATCTGAAGCACTAGAAGGTCACTTCTGATGTACTCTGTTGGTTAAAGCAAGTCAACAGGCAGACTGACTTAAAGAGGGGGAGACATTATGCCTCATGTTGTGGGGGAAAACGCTGTGGGCGCGTATGGAGATGGGGGAAGTTGTTGGGGCCATTTTTGCACAATCTGCCACAGGCATCTCATTCATTCTTGACGGGTGGTTGTCAGGGAAGGATTCTTGGAATAGGGCAACATGTAACCGGACACCTGCAGTTTAATTAGGAGTAGGCTAGAGACCATGAAGTATGGAGCCCAGAGGAACGACATGTGTGAAGACCCAGAGGCAAAAGGGAACTTGGAACTTGGACGGAATGAAGTTTCCCAAGGAAGGGAATGAGAGGGGTAGGACATGAAGCTGGGTGGTTGAGCAGGCACAGCTAATGAAAGGCCATGTCGACATAGTATTTCATCCCCAGGACAGTGAGGTGCAGCTGGAGGAAATTGAATGTGGGGGCGACAGGACCTGAATTAAGTCTTAAGAAGGTCCCTCTGGCTGCTGAAAGGACACTAGCTCACAGAAAGCCAGAATGGATGTTCTGAGGTCAGTAAGAAGGCTGTAGGGTTGTCTAAGCAAGAGGTGCGGGTGGTGATCGTGGGGACGGAGGGATGTGTAGGTGGTTGGGGGAAGTTTTTAGAAGGTTAGCATCATGGCAGGATAGGGCCAGGACATCCAGTCAATGCCCCTTGGCTTGAGCTAAAAAGAGTTGCCTTCTCCTTTATACTCTGTTCTAATCAGTTCCCACAGGTGCTAAGACTTCCTCCTTCTGTTCCTTCCTTTCCTTTCTATGGCAAGCACCCACCTTCCCCACTCCATGGCGGGGTGGTCCCAACACTCCATCTCCCTAGCTTCTGGGTCTCCCCCTTCCAATCCATCTTGTATACAGTCACTAATGTGAGTATCCTAAAATCCAGCTCTCCATCATGTCAGCTCTCTATGGAAAACAACAGAACCTCACCGGGTCTCCTGATCCTTCCAGGAGAAGATAACAAGTCTTCCGTGTGGCCTTCTAGAATGTATCCCCTACTGTTGTTCAGTGGGGTTCCACCCGCCGGATACAAAACTCTTGCCAGTGGTTAGGGAATTCTTTCACACCAATGATAATAGTGATAATGGCGAGGTCTGGCCATAGCTGTCAAAACTCATCGCTTGCCTTCTGACTTGGTGAGTTGCATGTGGAGATGTGCTTTTAGGATCCCCCTTCAAGGGAGGACATGCTGCCCCGCTGTGGGGAGTGTGGTCAGCAGATGGCTTCCAGCTGTCAGCTCCTTTGACAGCTGCAGAGAGCTCCCTCGCCCAAGGTCACGGCCGGCCTTCCTGAACAGTCAGCATCCTGTAACAGAGCAAGACAGGGTAGAAGACTTGGCTCTTTGGGCTCAGCCATTCTCTGCCTGGTTGACTGGCTTCACTGGGCTGCCTGGCAGTTTAGATGGCATCTTCTTCCTTCCCTTCAATAGTTCTTTGGATTCCTTTATTGGAATATCACGTGCAAGCCACATAATTTACTGATTTAAAGTATCCAGTTCATTTTCAGCACATTCACAGAATTGTGAATCACAACTTTAGAATGTTTTCATCACCGCGAAAGAAGCTCATACCCCGGACCTCCCGCGCCAGGCAAGCACGAGTCTACCTTTCATTTTTAAAGCTGCTGATTCTGGACACTTCAGATGCATAGAATCATTCAGCCTCTCATGTGGGAGTCACTTTATCTAGCATGTTGTTTCCAGTGCTCATTCCTCCTACAGCACGTGTCGGGAGCTCATTCCTTTTCATTGTCATTACGGGTCTGTTGGCTGATTGTGCCCCATCTGACTCACTGGTTCCTCAGCTGATGCACATTTGGGTTGTTTCTACGTTGTCGGCTATTATAAATAAGGCTGCTGTGAACAGTCATATACAAGTTAGTATGTGGACGTATGTTCCTAACAAACACTTTGCAACCCAGACTCTATCTTAGAGTGTCTCTTCCAAAAACTCAGACCTGTGACACCTGCCAGTCTCCCCTTCAGGAGTTTATCCTCCAGATACACGTACCCAGTGCAGAGTGACCCATGTACCACATGAGTTACAGTGGCCTTCTTTGTATTGGCAAAATGTTGCAGAAACAGGATTAAAAGATAACTAGCTGAGAGTGATCAGAGAGGTGAAGCGATCAGTTAAGTAACAGAGCAAGTGCGTGTTGGACGTTGGGTTTGAACCCAGGCCCTGTCTCCATTGCATGTCCTCATTCTGTGCACTCCCTCTCTCCCAGCTGGATTCTATGAGGACTTTGTACACAGCCCACAAACGGGCCGCCTTCAGTCTAGAAATAGCTTGCCTCCACGCTTGTGTTTCGATTGGACAGTACCAGTGTGCAATATTTAAATATCTGGAGATTGCACGTGAAAATGCAGGTCAGGAGTTTCTTTTTTGGAAACAACAGGGCGCAGGCTGCCAACATTGGCCTTGACGTCTCCATGGTAAGGCTGTCTGATGCTGAGAATTGTCCACGTCTTTTGTGTGGGGCTTGCAGTTCCCACCTCTGCCTTGCGTGCACCGCCAGCCTGTTTCACTCACTTTGATTCCCTGCCTGGCTGCTCCGTGCATTTAGGTTTGAGACCTTTGCAACTTTAGGGTTTCACTCATTTGGGGTATGTCCTGTTCTGAGGGGCCAACGCTGTCTGGTGACCTAACATTCATTCTAGGAACCCAGCTCCTAAGGTTTCCCTTTGCTGATTTTCTTTCTCTATTTCTTTCTTTCTCTTTCTTTCTTTCTTTCTGTCTGTCTGTCTGTCTGTCTCTCTGTGTGTCTGTCTTTGCTGGGAGGAGGGCGGGGAAGAGGGGAAGAAAGAGAGAGAGGGAGATGGTGTTTTATTTAGTCAGGTTGGGCTTTCATAAACAAAATACTATAGACTAGGTGGCTTAAACAATGGAAGTTTATTTTCTTATTGTTTTGGAGGCTGGAAGTCCAAGATCAAGGTCCTGGCAGGGGTGTGTTTTTTGTTTTGTTTTGTTTTTTTGTCCCCCCCCCCCCCGTGAGAGCTCTCTTCTTGCCTAGCAGACAGATGCCTTCTCTCTCTCTTTTTTTAAAAAAGATTTTATTTATTTATTTATTTGACAGGCAGAGATCACAAGGAGGCAGAGAGAGAGAGAGAGGGAAGAACAGGTTCCCTGCTGAGCAGAGAACCCGATGCGGGACTCGATCCCAGGACCCCGAGATCATGACCTGAGCCGAAGGCAGTGGCTTAACCCACTGAGCCACCCAGGCGCCCCACCTTCTCTTCTTATAAGGACATCAGCCCTATCAAATTAGGGTCTGACCCTTACGATCTCCCTTAACCTTCATCATCTTCTTACTGGTCCTAGCTCCAAATACAGTCATGTTGGGGATTAGGGCTTTATCATATAATTTTGGGGGAGGACACAAACAATGAATCCATAATCGATAGATGATCCTTTTGGTTCCTGTGGCAAACCAACGTCTAGTTGCTGGTGATTCCTGCAGTACAGCTAATTCCTTGCCTGTGGATTCTGTGACACCCTGATATCCTTCCTTGTAACAAAACCCCTGTGTTCTTAAGCTAGTGTCAGTGGGCTCCTGTTCCATGGTACTGAGGCTGACTAGTACTATGGATCAAGGGTGCTGATGCCCGGTGGTTATAAGCACAGACCTGGGAGTCCGTTGACTTCTGCCACCCAGTTCTTCCCTACCCACAGCCAGTGACTTAGACTCCAGGACCTTCAGTTGCCTTTTCTGTAAAGTAGGGATGAGATAGTACCCAATAGGCTGGGTTATTGTGAGGATTTAATGGTACGAGGTATGCAAGGTCTGACCAGAGGAGCTAGTACCCAGTAAGTCCTAAATAGATGACTGCTCTTATTCTCATGATAATTATTGTTACTCTTGTGCAGTGGGCCACCTGGGTCAGGTGATTTCCAAGATTTCTCTCAGTCCTGACGTTCTCATCCTTGGGTTTTAACTTAGCCTCAGAAGGGGGTTTTTGGAGTGTCTACTCTGCTCCCCAAATTGTATCTAACATTTGGTGCAAAAGTATTTTCTCCCAGCTAGAGGGGTCCAGGGCTTTCCTGCAGACTCTTAAAAGGGTCCATGACCACCCCTCCCCTACAGAGTTATGGGTCACACCTCTAGAATGTAAGGAGTCACATATGTCAGGGTGACCCTGAGAAAGCAGAGATGGAGCCTCCTGAAGATTAGGTTGATACTAAGACGGATTTTAGTTCAAAGGCTTAATGTAACTTCCAAAACCTCAGCAATCTATGGCCCATAATCAACTTTATCAAAGCAATTTAGCAGGGATGTAGCTATCTCCTCATAGCATGTGGTCCCATGGGGAAATAAAAATTTGATGGGAGCGGCGAGGGCTCTGGTATCCTTGGGGAAGGTCGACTCGGTATATGAGCCAGCCTTGGGTGTGAGCAAATGAGTGAGGTGCCTGGAACATTCCAGAATGAGGTCACAGGTTGAACCTCTTGTCAAGGTTCACATGGGATTGCAGGGATGTTTGCGATCATCCTAAGCCTAGAAGTTGTGGACAAAGACTTGTGTTCTAAACATACAGTTAAAATCAGGTTACACCACTCCACAAAAATCTTCCTGGCTGCCTCTTTTTAAAGCTGTGTTTCTCAAACTGGGGCACTGATACCCTGAAGATGGGGGACAGTGAGCCAGAAGAGGCAAAAAGCCACATAGACACACACACACTTAAATATTTGTGTTTGCTTTTGTATGAACCGATAATTAAAATACATGTGCATGGGGACACCTGGGTTGCTCATTTGGTTAAGTGTCTGTCTCTTGATTTTGGCTCAGGTCATGACCTCAGGGTCATGGGATCAAGCCCCGTGTTGGGCTCTGCGCTCAGTGCGGAGTCTGCTAGAGATTCTCTCCCTCTCCCTCTGCCCTTCCCTGCCCCCACTCACATGTTCTCTTTCTCTCTCTCTCTCTCTCTAAAAGTAAATAAGTTCTTTTAAAAAATACCACATGTAGGTGCACAAGCCAAGACGAGTATTTCTGGGGAAATCTTATAGTTAAGTTCATGAGCTCAGGACTTCTGAGTAGACAACCACTGAATTTGTTCTCTGTTGTTTATAGATACTTTGGTGAAGAAATTGGAGATGCCATCAACTTCATAGCAGAGCACAAAAAGCTCTTCACGATTCAGCCCAAATTGCAAGAAGCATGATGCCCTCAAGCTGCTACAGGCTTCTAGTCTACTGGCTGAGTGGAACAGTGAAGGGGAACGTGGTTGCCTAGTGGTTCCAGTCAAAGCCCCGGGGTTGCTGTGCGTTGACATTAGTCAGGTCATCTGCACATCCTAAAATGAATTCTGTGATTTTGATTGGCCAAGTGTGGATCTGGGAGATGGGTCATCGGCTCCATCTGAACATCAAGGGGTGAGAATACGTGTGTGTGTGTGTGTAGGGGTGTTTCCTTAAAGCACATCAAGGTATTGCTCTTTTTTTTTTTTTTTAAGATTTTACTGATTTATTTGACAGAGATACAAGTAAGCAGAGAGGCAGGCAGAGAGAGAGAGGAGGAAGCAGGCTCCCTGCTGAGCAGAGAGCCTGATGCGGGGCATGATCCCAGGACCCAGGGATCATGACCCAAGCCGAAGGCAGAGGCTTTAACCCACTGAGCCACCCAGGTGCCCCTAGGGTATTGTTCTTGAAGAGGCTGTGATGGCTAGGTAGGCCATAGCACAAATGAGACCAAACCATAGTAATTACTCTATGAAATCTGCTTGACCCCAAAGCTCATACTAACTTAAAAAAAAAAAAAAAGATTTTGTTTATTTGAGAGAGAGAGACAGAGAGAGAGAGAGAGGGAGGGCACAAGCAGGGGCACAGGAAGGGGAAGAGAGAGAAGCAGACCCCCTGCCGAGCAGAGAACCTTGATCCCAGGAGCCCCCAAGATCATGACCTGAGCCAAAGGCAGATGCTTAACTGACTGAGCCACCCAAGGACCCCTCATACTTTCTCTACACTTTTCTTGTCCCTTTCATAGAGGCAAGAGCTGAGGTCTGAGAAGGGCAGGACCTTCCTCAAACTGACTTTAGCAGCAGAGATGGATTTAAAGTTCGGGTGTCCTGATACTTGGTCAAGGCTACACTCTGGGCTGGGTGGAAGCCCAAGGAGCTGATTAATTCAGAGAGCAAGGGGAAAGGTCATGGCACATGCCGTCATAATCCTGTTGACCACCTTGTCGATGTTAGGAATAACAAGGAGATAAACAGAAGGGAAGACTGATTGGATGACTAATGCTGGGCAGCAGCCTTAACCCAACAAGTGGGGCTGTTAATGTGCCTTTGCAGGCAGGTGTAGGATGTCTGCTTCATGAGTGGATGAGAAGCACCCGGAAAACTTGTGAGTCTGGCGCAGTACTTTTTCTGTAGACATCCTCTTTCCCTCTTTGCTCTACCGTGGCTTTGCCCTAGGGACACAGCTTCCCCCCAAATCCTCTGTTTTCCTTGGCCATGCCTCCTATACCTGGAGTCTTCCCAGAGGGGAGGTAGGCCTCCTCCTCGCTCATGCGTGCTACTTCCAAACCCTTCTCCCACTCATCCCTGCCAAAGCTCTGGGTCTCCTGTCCTTTCTCCACCGCCTGCTACGCACCTTATTGTAATTGTCAGCCTCACTGGCCCTCCCCCTCATTGCTCGAGCTTAATGGCCTCCTCACCATCAACCCGTGCATGTCTATAAGCAATTCAGCTTTACCAGGTTCGAACCCGAGCTCCCAATTTTCATCTTCCACCCACTTCATAGCCCCTCTTCCTCCAGCGTAATATATCTCAGGTGAACGGCAGCTCCATCCCAGATCCTCTACTCTCGTGCCCTATCAGCAGATCCCATGGGTTCCGGGGTGACACAGTGGTGTACTACACAGCAATAGAAGAACGAAGTATGAATACGTGTAACATTGTGTGGATGGACCTCAGAGAGTGACAGGTGAGAGCAGCCCAGTGTGAATGACTTCTGTGTGTTTGAGGTTCAAGAGCCTCTAAACCCTATAGAAGTCAAAATCTAAAAGCGTTTTTAAGAATCTAAGAACAGTTAAATGCACAGAAGTCGAAATGGTTGCCTTTGTGTGGGCATCGTCTTCGAGTGGATACAATGAACCCTTCTGGGATGCGGAACCTGTTCTAGAAGTTTCTCTGCATGGTCTTCAGGTGGTGAATACAAATGTAAAATGCATTAAGCTGCATGCTGGGTGTTTGCGTATTTTACAGTACGTATGTTATATTGCAATAAGAAATTTTAAAAATACGTATGTATTCAGAATCTGGGCTTAGCCCTAAAATCCTGTATGACCTTCAGGGTCTCTTTTTCCTGTTGCAGTGACTTGAAGGAGGCTTCTTCTCTTACATTCATCCTCCATTCGAAACATAAGGAAGTCTTATCAGCTCTTCTGTCAGAAACATCTAGAATGTGTTCCCTTTGTTCAGTCTTCACTGCTCTTCTAGTGCAAGTCATCATCTGTCACTGAACAATGAAATCACTTTGTTCCTTTTGATGGCTGCCTTGTAGTCCTCATACACTGGATGTCGTGAGCTGAATGGTGGCCCAAAGATACGTACATGTCCTAATCCCTGGAACCTTATCTTGGTCTCCTTGGGCTGCCATAATGAAACACCAGAGAGAGGGGGCTTAAAGCACAGAGATGTCTTTTTCAAAGCTGGGGTGTCCAGAATCAAGGTGCCAGCAAGGTCGGTCTCCTTCTGCTGTCTCTTCTCTTGGTTACAGGTGGCTGTTTAGTTACTGTGTGCTCACGTGGCTTGCAGTGGGGAGAGAGTGAGCGAGCTTTCCGGTGTCTCTCCTCATAAAGGCACTACTCCAGCATGAGGGCTCTACCTTCATCTAACCCTAATTAACCTCCCAAAGGCCCCGTCTGCAAATACCATCACATGCTGACGGGTGGAGGGGGGCGCGCGTCTAGGGTTTCGGCATGGATTTGTAGGGGTTGGGGGTATGCCATTCAGTCCACAACAAACCTGTAAATGTTACCTGAGTTGGAAAAAGGGGTCTTGTAGATGTGATTAAATAAAAGATCTTGCGATGTGGAGATCATCCTGAATTAGCCTTGTAATCACATGTGTCCTTGTAAGAGGCTGAAGGAGGTTTGATCTACAGACGGATAACAGGGAAGGCATGTGGGAGATGAAGCAGAGAGAGATGTGGCCCCCTGCCAAGGAATGCGGATGGCCACCAGAAGCTGGAGGAGGCAAGGAATGGATTCTCCTTGGAGCCTGTGGAAGGGAGCCTGGCCCTGCTCACACCTCTATCTGAGCATCTGGCCTCCAGCTGTGAGAGAATGCATTTCCATTGTTTCTAGGCCCCCAGTTTGTGGTCATTCATTACAGCAGCCCCGGGGCCTGAAGGCACTGACCTGTAATTCATGTGACCATCCCTGCATGATGGACATTTAGGTTACCGTAAGGTTTCTCTTTCAAACCACATTGCAGCAAACATTCTTGTACGTTGTCCTCTTACAGGTGCGCAAACTTCTCTATCGGAGAAACTCATGGGAATTACTGGGAATTGATTGCCATGAGAAGTTAAAATTTTGATAAGTGCAGGGGGCCTACGCTCCTTAAAAAAAAAAAAAATCACCCCTTGGGGCACCTGGGTGGCTCAGTGGCTTAAAGCATCTGCCTTCAGCTCAGGTCGTGAATTCAGGGTCCTGGGATCAAGCCCCATATGGGGCTCTCTGCTCAGCAGGGAGCCTCCCCCTCTCTCTTCCTGCCTGCCTCTCTGCCTGCTTGTCATCTCTGTTTGTCAAATAAATAAATAAAATCTTAAAAAAAAAATCACTCCTATGCTAAGCACTTCACATACATACTGGTTATTGTTACTGTGTCCTCCTCTTACTGATCAGGAAACTGAGGCCCAGACAGGTTCAATCTTTGCCCAAAGGTATGCATTTGGGAAATGGCTATGTTAGGGTATAAATCCTGTCTTTCTGACCTTTTTATCAAAGATGAATATAAATCACTTGGCACCCTGTTTGGTACTGACTCAATATTGACTGGTTTTCTTCAAGGTATGTTATCAAAGTAATATCATGTATGGTGAAATCAATAGAATTTATTGAGCACTTACTATGGGCGACACATAGGGCATGATGCTGGAGGCATATCTGTGATTAAACCCAGTATGATCGCTGCCCTTCCATCAGAGGAGGCAGATTTTGGTCTAACATTCCAAATGTGATGAGTAGTGCCAAGCTGAGAAGGCACTTTGGGGGTGGGGAAACTTGTCACCCCTTGTCCCTCGGAGGTGAGATGGTTTGGCTCTCCCCACTGGCTTCTAGCAATCTTCAAACATCCACATTAAGGAGACTAGTACTGAGAAATGGTGATTTGTCACTATCAGGCCTTGGGGGCCTTTCCTGGGGTCTAAATCAAATTCAGAAGCTGAAGAGCCAGCCCTGAGTTTAGCGTGGATTTTACAGGTCAGTGAGGCTGAACAGCAGCTCCCCAGCTGGTGATAAATGTGTTGAGATCTCTCTCTGGCTCTGCCAAGGCCACTGTCAACTCAGTGTCTTCATTTCCCCAGACCGTTACAGAGAGGCTGCAAATAGTCGTCAAGCTACATTCCTATCATCCGCCAGGGGACTTCAGGAGAACTCTGGTGGCCTGGGCACCCACTTCTGGTCCAGGTCCAGGGTCAGCTGGAGCATCCTCTATCCTGGGAAGTGGCGGAGGAGGGGTGGCGGAGCTGCTGGGAGTCAGGACCGCATATTACCTCGTGCCAAGTTTTGTGCCCGATGCAAATAAATATCTGTTAAGTGACCTAATTAGCAAAGGGAAGATGCCTTCTGCAACGAAGCAGAGACGGCATTTGTGAATGTAGGGCTGTTTTATTCTCGTCATCCCTCATTCCTTTGGGATGATTTCTGGCCTTGGTATCATTCTGTCTCCCTCCCCTAGCTCCAATGCCGGCTGTGCTCATGCGTGGATAAAGAACCGGAGAAGGGATGGTGGGATTGTCTTCAGAAAGGATGGGCTTGTCAGGGCGAACACAGGGCAGAGTTCTGTAAGAGGAGAGAGGATGGGGCCGGTAGGGAATTTTGGAGGTCTGGAGGAATCCTTGCTAGTGAGAAGTAGGCCGACAAGGTATAGAGGAGAGCTGGCGGGTCAGACACAAGGGTCCTTTCGAGAGAGTTTCAGTAGATCATGCATTGGATCCTCATTACTTCTGACCACCAGTTCCAAGAGGACTGGCCTGGCATGCTTGTGTTTGCTGGGCTGAGTGGCTTTAAACTCCGTGCTCTAGGGGTGGTCCCGTGGGAACCTGTTCGATTGGGGTTAGGAGAGCGCGCTCAGGTCAGATCTAGTAACAGCTGGTCTTGACCATTCTGAACCCACGCCCTCCCCCATAATAGTTGGTGGTGTTGAGTCTCTTGCCCAGTAACACCAGCTGCTAGCAAACAGCAAGAGACTTATTAGTGCTCATGACAATATTTCAAGGTAAATATTAATATTATTGTTTTCAGAGGACAAAACTGAGGAGAGGCTAAGCGTCTTGCCCAGGGCCACAGGGGTAGTAGATGATTCCAGAACCGGAGCTCTCAACCTCTTCTCTGTCGCTGTCTGGGCTCTTGATTCACACGCTGCCGGGGTAGCTTAGCGTTCTGTCATGAAGTAGGGAAACAAACTCCCCATCCTTTCCACACTTGAGTTGAGATTTTACATCACTATTTCTTAAAGCTCCTTTTCTCCCCGGGGTGCACGCAGGCAGATACGCATACACATGTATCCTGTCATTTGGTTTATGCTTAGTTCCAGCTGTTGCGTTTTCCCTAGATCTCCTGCTCTCTCTGCCTGTCAGTCTTGGTTGTGGAATTTCCGTCACCTGGGCCAGTCTCCGTCACCCTTTATGATGTAATTTCTCTGGGGACCTGAGCCATCCCTCCACAGTATCGGGTTTCTGATACCTGCTCCCCTTTGTCCCTTTCTCTGCCAGACAGTGTTTGAACACATGTAAATCCCAACTACGGAGAGGATTCAAGGTTTTCTTTACCCATCTTGTGTTTTGGTTGGAGGTAAATCAATACTTGGGGGGAACAAGCATTACTCATTTCCACAGGCAGAAGTCTGTAAATCCCAGTCCTGACCCTGCTGAGTTCCCCATGAGATTTTTAAATAAGTTATATGTCACACTGTAAGCAGCCTATAAGCGGAGTTATTAATAATGCATGTTTTTTTGTAAATAACAACTAGGATCAATGTGGGTGTTGGAGGGAGAGATCGGGCTTTACAAACAGAAGCTGTGACAGACACTTGGGCACCCAATATCCAAACCCCCTTCCTCCTGGATCGGGGAACATTTTGTTTTTGAGCAGGCAAGGGTATAGCTGGTTCTAGGCTCTGAGCCAGGATGAGTCGAAGCCAATTAGGACACACTTGTTCTTACTTTGCCAGCGTCCCTTGCAGGTAGGAGTGATACAGACCAGGTCCACGGGATTGAGATGGAAATCTGCTGTGCATACTCTTTGGAACAAGGGCATCTCCCTATAAAAGGGAAGACACATAGTTGGCACCATCTCTTTTCCCTTTTCCTGCTTGGATGTAGCGTCTGCAGATGTAGTCGTCGCACTGAAACCATGAGGGGAAAGGCACAGGGATAAACACTGATGTGCAGAGAATGGCCAGTGGTCCAGGATCTCTGATGAGTAAACTAATTGCAGCCACTTACTTCGATACCTTGTTCAGAGACACTCCCTCCCCTTTCTTTTGGTCCAAGCCACTGTTAAGATTTTCTGTTACTTGCAGCCAAATGCATTCTGAGCCAACACAGAAGTGATTTCTTCATCTTTCTTGTTGACAAATAATAAACATTCATTTTAGAAAAAAAAATTTAAAAATAGGTAAGCCAAAAAAAAAATATGTAATCATCAATGATATCTTTTTGAAACTTTTCTATGGCGAAAAAATGTGTAGCGAACATTTACGGAGTGTGCCTAGAATGATAGGCACGTGTTAAGTATTTTACTTCCTTCCTTTCATTTTATTTTCAAAACAGTCTATTAGGTGTGAATCATTACAATTCAGAAAAAAAACGCACCTGTCCCTCTAAATATCCCTCTCCTTATTAAAGTTAACCGTTGTTATTGATTTGTTCTGATGATACCAGATATTTTTCCTGTGCAATTTCATACACACTGAGAAGGTTTTGTATTTTGCATAATAATTAGATCATACCAGGCATGTAGTCCTTTCACTTGCTTTTTGTGCTTAATAACTCATCTTGGAGATTTTTTCCTGTAGCAGTTCAAGCAGATCTAGCTCAAAATTCTCCACAGCTGTGTAGTAGGTAAGGCAGCTCTTCCTAAGCATCAGAAGTGTCCCGAGGGGCGCCTGGGTGGCTCAGTGGGTTAAAGCCTCTGCCTTTGGCTCAGGTCATGATCCCAGAGTCCTGGGATCGAGCCCCGCATCGGGCTCTCTGCTTGGTGGTGAACCTGCTTCCTGCTCTCTCTGCCCGCTTCTCTGCCTACTTGTGATTTCTGTCTGTCAAATGAATAAATAAAATCTTCAAAAAAAAAAAAAAAGAAGTGTTGAGAGATGGAAGGGGCTGTAATGGCTAATGATCCCCCCATTCCTGGAGGAATCAAGTAGAACCATGCCGGACACTTGGAGTGTGAGTTTATATCAGGGAGGTTGGACTGTGGTGTCCTTTAAGGGACATCCTTACCTAAGGTCTTATGACTCTCTGGCTTAACAGTCTGTATTTAGGGGCAAGGAAAGAGGTTTATTAGTTTTTGGATATCAGAGAATACCTTGAGTAAGTCACTTTACCTCTGCGAGCCTCAGTTCCTTCTCAAGCAAAATAGGGCTTTAGGGTTGGTTGGTTCAGTGGTTCTGGCCCTTGACTGCATATTAGAATCTCCTGGGAGGCTTTTTCATCTGCACCCAACAAATGGATCAGATGAAAACAAATCTTTGCATATGGGGCCTGGGCATCCGTAACCAGGAGCGAAAGCTTCCAGATGATTCTAGTGCAAAGCTAGAGTTGAAAGCCATTGACCTAGTGTGTAGGTCACCTGGAGGTCATACTTAATGTCATCAGAAACCTCTAAGATAAGCAGTATCCATGTCACAGTCAAGAAACATGAGGCATGGAGACATGAATTGACTCGACTCAAGAGGTAAAGTCAAGATTCCCACCTACCAGGATTTGTTATTGATTATGAGAATTATGAGCCGTTCTTGGAATCACCTGGAGGAACTTTTACAAATCCTGATGCCCAGGCCGTATCTCAGACAAATGGAGTGAGACCCATTCATGAATACTTTCTAAAATGTCCAAACGATGCTTAATGTGTAATCAAGTTTAACAGTCTCTGGCATAGACACAGTGAATGAAGCACTTGTCCTATTCCTTCAATAAGCGACACTAATCTTTTAGAGAGGAAACCCAGCCATTGTGGTTGATTGTATGAGCTTTGGAATCAACCAGACTTGGCTGGGATTGCTCTGGGATTATTCTGGTGCCTTCGAGCAGAAAGGCCTGCCTGGGCAAGGGCCGGTCTCTGAGCCTCAGCTGCATGGTCTATAAAGTGGGGACAAAAAAATATATGCCTGCAAACATAGTGATTGCAGCGATTAAACAAAAAAATATTTGAAATGCACTGTGAGCAGGGTCAGGCAAACAGTGGGCACTAAAATGCCTCTGGCAGTAATTACCATAATTAATAACAGTTGAGCCAATCGATTCATTTTTCCAAGCCTCAGTTGTTTTCATCTGTGACATGGACACTGTTTGTCCGAGAGACTTACTGTGAAATGAAGTGTGTAATGTATAGGAAATTGCATGAAGTATATGTTTAATAAATGACCACTTGAATGGTTGCACACACTGTAGAGGCTCACGCAGGCATCCCCCTGCTTGGCCCATCAAACACATCTGGTTTTAAAGCTGAGATCGTAGTCAGGGTACAATGTAACCAAAGGATGTGATTATTTGCCCTGTGTAGTGTTTATAGAAATATATATATATTTAACGAACTTCATTTGCGGAGGAGTTTTAGGATCACCAACAAACTTGGGTAGAAAGTACAGAGAATTCCCGCAGACCCCCTGGCCCCATTCTTACCGAGCCTCCCGGCACTTCATCAACATCCCCACAGGGGTACACTTCTTACAATCGATGAAGCTGCACTAACACGTTGTTGTCACCCAAAGACTAGAGTTTACTTTCAGGTTCACTCGCTGTAGTACATTCTCTGGGTTTGGACTAATGTGTGATGACAGGTACGTACCGTTACGGCATCATACAGAATAGTTTTCCTGCCCTAGAAATCCTCTGTGCTCTGGCTCTTCCTCCCTTCTTCATTCAAATCTCTGACACCGCTGATCTTTTCACTTGATTTGGTGCCATTTCTCTAAAAATCAGGAGTTGGCATTGTGTATTTCTGGATGCCCAGTTTCTCTTGAAATATGGAGAGATTGGATAGTCATTGTACCCAAATCCACAGGGCATACTTTCTAAAGCTCAATGGTAGCATTTAGATGACATAAGTCCTCAGTCAGACTCAATGCCCCTTTTCATAAAAGAAAAAAAAAGATTTTATAACATGCTCTTCACTATCTAGAAATGAATTTCACAGATAATAGAATCTATATATACACATAACTTCAAGAAATCAATATAATGTCCTAACAATATTATAACTGAGAATAAAGTGAAAGGAGTCTGTTACAAGATATTATATATTTCAATATGTAAATGCTTAGCTATGACTCTACTATAAAACATAATGATATAGCCAGATAATTGCCTCTATATATAATCACTGTGACAGTCACAGCTACGAAGGCACACTTGCACAGATGTGTGGTGTCACCTACAAAAAAATGCCGTGCACAGAGCTGCTGCCCATGACCCAGTTTCCCCGGAAACAGTGCACTTTGGTAAAGTTCTGAGTAAAAGCAAAGAGGCAGCCTTTGCTCAGTTTCCCTGGTAGATCCATTCCTATTCCTTTTAAATTCAATGTCTGCTTGAACCACGCAGGAAATAATTTTTTGTTTCCATGTGCAAAGAAGTTAATGGTGTTTCTTTTTCATGGAGTAAGTATCTGACAGGAAGGACATTGATGTGAACTCCTTGTATACCAACAACCTAGTGGCAAACTAAAACACACGCCCCTCCCACCACCACATTTCCAGATCTCTCTCTAGGGGGCAGCACCACTCCCACTGGGAACTTCTGCTTCAAGACAAAAGCGGCTTTGGGCTTTGGGCTTTGGGCTCTGGGCTGTTTAACCAGACCCTACATTTTCACTTACCAAGTGCTTGCGGCGGGAGGGCTGTTCATTTGTTTGCTTTTGTTTTTAACCGTGAAAGGCATTTCTCTGGGTGGGAAGAACTTTTGTCCTCTGGAATTTACTGAGGGAGCAGGGGTTTATTATCCCGAGCAAGGAAAGCCATAAAAATAAAAGATC
This sequence comes from Mustela nivalis, assembly GCF_964662115.1. Lineage (NCBI taxonomy): Eukaryota > Metazoa > Chordata > Mammalia > Carnivora > Mustelidae > Mustela > Mustela nivalis. Next base: position 5,535,641 of record NC_139033.1, on the reverse strand, counting down.
TGTCAAAAAGAGCAATTATTTACATAACCAGTATTTAATCATGATGGCTGCGATGGCTCTTTCTCTTAATTTTTAGTGATATGTAGTTGACATAATGACGTTGTATAAGTTTAAGGTGTTGATTTGATACATTTGTGTATGTCTCTTCCGGGTCCTACTCTGCTCTGCCTGGTTCTCCCATTAGCATTTCTCACTTTCTAAAATACTAGATAATTACTCCTTATGAGAAGTAATTGTGTCTCCTTCCTGATGTGTAAGCGCCTCAGGGACAGGACTCTTTTGCTCCACGTGCCTAGGATGGTGCCCGGCACGTGTGGGAGCCTCTTCATAAGTGTTTACTGGATGAATGAGCGAATTTCCTGTGATTCTCCCATCGCCCTCCCGGTGAAGCTGTTATAACTTCCGCTGTACAATTGAGGGAACTGAGGGTCAGACGTGGTCTGTCTGAATCACATGGTGAGTGGCCGAGCAGCATTTGGGTCTGGTCTCCTGACTCTCCTACACTCCTCGTGTAGTTGTGGAAGCTTGCAGGGGTGGTTTCGAGTGCAGGAGCTGGGGCTCGAGGCCTGGGTCGGACTGGTCCAAGCTGAGTGGCTATTGACTCTGCATGACTTAGATGAGTGCTTTAGGCCTGTTACCACACTTGTAAAAATAAAACAAAATAAAAAGACCAACTCATTAAACATGGCCTGATCATAACTCAGGAGTCCCATTAACTCCTTCCTCTCCCTCAGCTCAGCATCAAATATGAGGCCAGGTCTTGACCATCCCACCTTCAGAGTATGCCAGAACACCTCTGCGTCTTTACCTTGAACAGTCCAGTCTAAGCTATGAGCATCTCTTGCCTGGACTATTATAGTAGCTTTCCTGCTGGCCTCTGCTTCCACTTCTTGCCTATGAATTATCCTGTACAGACCAGCCAGAGTCATCATTTTTTAAATATATATCAGATCATGTTATTCCCATGCTTAACACCCCTCATTACCTTTCTGTGAGCCTTAGGATAAAATCTGGCCTCCTTACTTGCCCTACACAGTACTGCATGTCCTGGGGACTGCTGTTCGCCCTGGTCTCACTGCTTCTCTTCCCTTCTCAATGCACACCGGTTCCTCTAGCCTCTGTCACTGTCTACGACCCATCAGAATTTTCTGCCACAGGACCTTTGCACTTGCTGCTCCCTTTATCCAGAAAACCCTTTCCTTGTCATTTATAGCTCAGCTCAAATGCAACCTCCTCAGAAGACTTGAGCAACACAATAAGGCTTGGTGATGGTGATGGGCATGGCGGCAGGTGATGGGACTGCCCCCTTTACCTTCTTCTGCCACTTTTTAAGCATCTCAGATCTACCCAGTGTCTCTTTACTATGTGTAGATGCCCATTCAACTGGGGCATCAGACCTTGGCCGGGTGAGAGATTTAGCTCTGCATCTGCCTACAGATGAAACTACTCCCTCTCTTCCACCCAGAGAGTTTGTCTTGTTTCGCTGATGTTCCGCTCAGCAGTTGTCCTTTCATACCTGTTTAATCAGAAGGCAGTTGAGCATGGCATTTCCCTTTTCAGTGAGTCCAGTGTAGGGTAGTAAGGTGGAGCTTGGTGCCCCTCACAGGGGGCTCTGGTGCAGATTCAAGTGAAGGGGGTTGTCTGGGGTTAGGAACACCAAAGACCCGATGGAGCCCAGCAATGAACTCGGGTCAGGTCATCTGAGGACATTTAATTTTTTAAAAAGATTTTATTTATTTATTTGACAGACAGAGATCACAAGCAGACAGAGAGAAAAGGGGAAGCAGGCTCCCCGTTGAGCAGAGAGCCTGATGCAGGGCTCAATCCCAGGACCCTGAGATCAGGACTGGAGCCGAAGGCAGAGGCTTTAACCTACTGAGCCACTTAGGCGCCCTGGTCAGGTCATCTGGACAGAGAAAGCCTCCCTGCTGCATCATTTCCAGTGGCTCCCCCAGATGTGTCCTTGTCCTCAGCGGCTCTGCATTCAATGTTGTATATTCTGTCTGGAAGGCTTCCCCTTTTACCCACCTGGAAAATGTCACAGGCTCCAAGGTTCAGCTCAGAAGTCACTTCCTCCCGGAAGCCTTCCAGGACCTGCAATTGCATTCTGTTATGCACTTCCTTAGTTCTTTCTACGTGCCTTTGCTATTCTAACATTCCATTTTATTTTTTTTATTTTTTTTTTTTAAGGGTTCTGAATCTCTGATTTATTAGACAGCACGGCAATAACAGGGTTAGATTATTTTACAAAAAGAGCTCAAGCTGCTCTGAAACAGCAACTGGGCTTTCTGGGGGTAAAAAAAATTCTTCAGACTATCACCCAAGGACACAAAGACTCCTCATCCTACACAAAGTCAGCATGGAAGGGCACACAGACAAGTTTTTTTAAGACAGAGAACAGAGAAATCCACATACTAAATAAGGTGTCCACAATGACTACAACGCATCCCTTAGGGGATGAGTATGTATTTGTAGGAAGCAAAACAAAGCTTGCCATAGAGAAACCACTTTCACGAGATGATTAGGTGGACTTGGGTTTTGTTTCTGCATCTGTCACTTGGCGAATGAAGATACCATCTTCGGGATGCTCTGTGTCATCCATTTCATACATATACGACGATGCTATTGCGAGCGTGGTCCCGTCGTTACTGAAGGCCAGAGACGCAATGCTGGTGGGGTACCGGTGGAACTGGCACAGCCGCTTCTTGTTAAATGGGTCCCAAATGTTTACAAATCCATCAGAGCCACCTGTAGCAAATGTGTTGTGGATGTTGTGAAAGGAAATGGCATTGACCGGGTAGATCTGCTCGATGTTGTTCTCCTTCAGTCTGTGACACTTGAAGGCGTACTTCTTCTTCTGCACCTCAGGGCTTGGGTCCAAATACTCAACTGCCACTCGGCCTTCTATGGAGCTTAATACATAGCCCTGCTTGTTGGGAAATGCCCGGATGCAGCGAGTCTGGTACTTGAGGCTGGACTCCCGGCGCTGCTGCACGTAGCCCATGTTCCGTAAGTCCCACACCAGCACTCTGCGGCCTGCAGTGCCCACAATCAGCCGGTCTCCAGACACTGAGAGGGTGTACACCTTTTCGGGCTGAGAGAAGGTCCCCGCATTACAAGGAGTTCTGGGATCCCACAGTTTAACTGTCTGATCCCAACTCCCTGTCACCATCACATTCACTTCTGGGCAATATTCAACACATCTGATAGGGGCATCATGGGTTCCGACGAGATTTTCTTGATCAGTGTTCAAATCATGCATTTTCAACTGATGGTCTAATCCTCCACTCCAAGCATGTGTTGGATCGTAGAAGGCACAGTCCAGGACGGCGCCGGTGTGCTGGTACTTGAGCCGCATGGAGTTGGCCGGCACGTCGTAGAGGCGCACCGACGTGTCCCAGGACGAGACCAGGAGGAACTGGGAAGTGTTGGGGCTGAACTTCACCGAGGAAATGCCGTCCTCGGGTGGCTGGTTCAGTTTGAACTCGTTAGAACCGGTCATCTTGGACTCCCCTCGAAGCAACTTAGCCGCTGCTGGCCGCCGCCACCACCTCCTCGCTTTCCTCCGAGTACTCCTAACATTCCATTTTATAATATAGGTTGCTTTCATCCAGTTGTTCAGTGCTCCCATTTATTCATTTTTTCATTCATCACACTTACACTGAACATGTGTTAGGTACCAGGCAGTGATCTAGAATAATGTTTCTTTTTTTAAAATTTATTTATTTATTTATTTATTTATTTATTTTTATTTGACAGAGAGAGACCACAAGTAGGCAGAGAGGCAGGCAGAGTGAGAGGGGAGAAGCAGGCTCGCCACCGAGCAGAGAACATGATGCGGGGCTCTATCCCAGGACCCTGGGATCACGACCCGAGCTGAAGGCAGAGGCTTTAATCCACTGAACCATCCAGGCTCCCCTAGAATAATGTTTCTTGACAGTGTTTTTGAAGAACTGCCTTACTTCAGAATCAGCTGTATGCCATAACATACTCTTCCTTGCTCTATCTGTACATGTGACACGCTCCTTGCTCCTGCTTCAGCTGCGCAAGTCACCCTTCAGTCTCTGCTACTTCTGTGCTCCCTCCTGCCACAGAGCCTTTACCTATGCTGTTCCGTCTACTTGAAATGGCTTTCCCTCCATTCTTTATGTTGGTATTCACTATTATTAGTCATACCCTAGCTTGGTCATTACCTTCTCAGAGAAGCTTCCCCTGACCTCCTTCCTGGGTCACATCCTTCTGTGGAGGCCCTCTGAGCACCAGCATCACCCCCACTGAGCACACACATGGCCACAATTACACATGTGCATGACTCGTAGATTCATATCTGTATCCCTTGCTAAACCGAGCTCCGTGAGGTCAGAGGCCAAGTCTGTCTTGCCTGTCACTGTGTTCTCAGCACCTTAGTGCATGGCACAATAAATACATGGTGAAAGAAAAAATGAGCAATAGAAACCCTCTTGACTTCTCTGTGCCTACAGCACACCTGCGTATGTGTATATGACAAAACTAAGCCATTGGAAGAGTGATGGAGGGTCTACAGAAGATAAAGGCCTTGACCTTTCCCCTCTCCCCAAGGCTGAGGGTACCATGACGCCTGGTAATATGACAGTACGAATGGTACAGGGCCCAGGACTGGATGGCAAACAACCTAGATTCTAATCTGGTCTCTGCACTTGTTAGCTGTGTGGTGTTGGGCAAGTCATTTCACGCCTGAGAGCCTTAGTCAGTACCTTCATCTGCAGAATAAGTTGATGATACTTTCTTCACATTGGATTAATTAATACATGCTAATGCTTGTGAAGCATTAACCACATGCTCATTTCACCCTTACGATAACCTTTCAAAAAAGGTACTATTAATACTATCATTCCTATTTCACAGATGAGGAAACTGAGGCCCAAGTTCATACAAGCAGTGAGTGGTAGAGCCAGGGTTTAAGGCAGTCTGGTTCTAGAACCTGTGTGTTTAATCACTGAGCTGACCTATCAGGAGGCCTCACGCTGTCTCATTTTGTCCAGCGAAGCACTTTGCACCACACATGGCACATATAAGCACTCACTAATGTGGTTTTCCCCTCTTCTCATTGTCTCCTTGGCTTGAATTGGGGGTGAGAGAAGCCTGCCCTGGCATTGATTTATGGCCTGGCCCAGTCCAGGAGATAAGGTAAAGGACTGAGTAGTGAACCTCAGCCTTTGAGATGCTTGGCATGCTGCTGTCAGTCTCTCGGTCCCACATCGAAAGGCATTTTGACAAGCATCTTTATTACCAGCATGAAAGAGACCCTTTTGTGCCTGGAGATTGGCGTTCAGAGACTGGCTTTCCAGCTGTCTTTAGTGGTGACCTGGAGTGGAGCGTTTAACCCTTGCTCTTTCAACACTTCTGTAACCCTTCTCCCATTTCCCGTGAACTTAGCAGATACTTATTTAGCAACTACTGTATGCACAGCACAAGGCTAGGCATGTCGAAGAGTGGGAGGTGCAGCCCCTGCCCACCAGGAGAGTACAGTCTCTCAGGGTGGGCTCTGGATTCAGGTAGGCCTGGTGACTTCAGATGCGTGGCTTAACCTTACAGAACCTCAGCTTCTTCCTCCGTAAAAATAAAGATGGTAACATTGCCTCCTTCAGAGTCTTCTTAGGGGTTATCATGCATGCAGTGCTCAATGTGAAGAGTGGCTGAATATTATGGTAATGATAGTGATGATGATGATGGTGGTGATGGAGGTGATGAGGATGGTGGTGATTGTGATAGCAGTGACGATGATGGAGATGACGGTGGTGACTGTGATGATGAGGAAGGTGGTGGTGATGAGGACGAGGAAGGCAATGGTGATGACCGTGATCATTATGATAGTGACAGTGATATAGTGATGATGGAGACAGTGATGCTGATGCCAATGGTGGTGATGACCAGGATGGTGATGCTGATGATGGGGACAGTAGTAATGAGGGTGGCAGTGATGGTGAGGATGGTGGTGATGGAATGGGCATGATGGGGATGTGGATGGGTGATTTGGTGGTGGTGGTGGAGATGATTATTGATGGTGTAGCAAAGACTCTGAGTTAATCCCCAATTTGATAATAACAGATTTCTGAAAAATCTTGCATGAATTCAGACAGACCTGGGTTTGAATGAGATCTCCACCATTTTTGTAGCTGTGTGACCTTGCTAACCTTTCTGAGCTTTAAGTTCTCCCCTTATAAAATTGTGATGGTCATTCCTACCTCATTGAGATGTCTTACATCTAGATGGTAACGTGAGAAAGCACCAACCAGAGGGGCTAGTACCCAATAAGTGCTTATTAAATAGTATTTTTTCCATCCCCTTCCTTTCATTCTTCATCGAATCTCTCATGAAGTCCTAGGGAATAACATATTCCCAAGGAAAGAGTTTTGAACCTGAACTCTCTGCTTTCATCTCAAAGCTCTTTTCTCCAAATAAGAGAGATTTCAGACTGGCTTAAAGAAAAAGTGGGGTTTGTTGAAAGTGACAGGGCTCAGGAGTCCATGAGGGAACAGGTGCAGCCAGGCCTTCCACAGCCCTGGAATCATGAACCAGAAAAGGTCTAAAACTAAAGCCAATTCTCTCGTTCTCTTCCCCCAGACCTAGACCTAGAGCTACACACTCTTTCCCTGCTTTCTTGGTCACATGGTTGGAAGATGGCATTCTCTTGGCTCCTGAACTTATGTCTTCAGTTGAAACAGCCCGCAGAGTCTGACCAGCTCCTTTCAGTCTACGCTAGGTTCCTGGGAGGGACAATCTGATTGGTCCAGTATGGGCAAGTTTTCCTTCATGGTCCAACCACCACCATTGGCTGGGAACTCCGGAGGGGGCTTGGCTCCAGATGGTAAAAATGTGACTGCTAAAGGTTAACCACGATGTGGAATGAAGGATATTTTAGAGAAGAGGGATGAATACCAGACAAGTTGCCTGCTACAGCCTGGCTAAGATTTACCGCACATTTCCCATGAGGCAAGCACTGTGCCGAGTCTTCCCATGAGTTGATATCCTTCTACTAGTCCTCTGACTTAGGTCCTGCTTTTATCCCCGTTTCAAAAATGGGAAGACTGAATGAAGTTCAGAGCCACCTGCCAGTACAGCCAAAGTCACAGGAGGAAGTGGCAGAGCCTTCGCCCAGCCTGCCCTTGTGCTCCTGTGTTCCTTAGGAGCTGCTTCCAGATCGATGTGCTCTTGCTCTTTGAATCTTGGAGGACAAGAGGCTCCATCCCTTGGTGAAATGCTGACTGCCTGATGATGATTCTTATAAAGCTAGAGCACCTGAGTTTTGATCACTCAGTATTAGTTATGCTGGTCATATCCCGTATTCCAGGACTGTGTTGAGAAATGCAATTTGTAGCATCCCAGGTGGAAAATTTCTGATTCTCTCTGACGGAGGATGCCAAGGAGAATTGGTCTCTATCCTGGTGGAAACATAAACATCAATTCTGAAAATGAAGGGGGGAAAATGAGGTTCTGGAAATTGATGGAAAGCTGGCTGTTTGGCATCTTGAAATTAACCAGGACTCTCCCTGTGGCTGGTTGCTTGGGCTCTGTCTATGGGTTTCTGAAACACATTTTTTAAAAATCCTCTTGTCATTTCATTTGACCTGGAAAAGAATATTGATTGTTAGGTGCTCGGGCTGTAGAGTTTACACAGAGGGAGAATTGACCTGGTGGGAGCTGATGAGGCTGTTCACTCACTGACCTCACAGTTTCATGTGCGGGTGATGGACATGTCCAGGACATTGGCTAGCGTACAGCATGGACACAGTACATGTACGTTTTTTTCCTTTGCTTTCCTTCAGAGCACATCTCATGCTGGCTTGGGGAGGTTATTTGTTGCCACCGCCACAACAGAGGGTGCTGTGAATGCAGTTGGTGCCAACTGAAGAGAGGTCACTCTAGGAAGGAGGAAGTTGTATAATAAAATGAAATATTGCACTGCATGGTCAATATACTGATAGCTAATGTCTCCTAGGGCACATTCTTCCGGATTCTCAGCAACCAGGTATTAAACACCTACTATGTACTTGACCCGGGGCTAATAATGTTAGTAAGGGTGTAATAAACCAAATTCTTTTCTCCCTGCACCATGTATAGTTAAGTAGAATCTTCTGTTTATAAGGTTAAAGGAGACAAGGTTAATAAAAGCTGTAACATAATAGCTATTGTTTATCAGGCACTCACCATGTGCCCAGCATTGTGGTAAATTCTTTTGTATATTATCTCACTTAAGCCATTCTCCAACCCCAGAAAGTTGGCATTTTTCAGAAGAGGAAACGAAGATTTAGAAAAAGAGATTAAAGAAATACATTTTTGAATGGCAGTATGGGAATTTAAACACAGGTTTGTATGGCTTCAAAGTCCATGTGTCAAGTGGCTTGGACAAATATTTTAAGCAGCAGAGAGCTGTGAGTAGAGGGAATGAAGAGAGTTTCTGTTCTCTCATGTTCATGCTTTAAGTACCTGGATATTTAAGGTTAAACTATGTGCCTCTGGGCAAGCTGACTTGGGTTGCTGTAAGGAAATAAGAGCACATGCAAAACACAGAAGCAAGGGAATACACATGAATGTACACACACACACACACACACACAAACACACACATCCCCTTCTTAGGTCCCTCAGAGTAAGAGGAACAAGGGTGGGTGTTTGAAAAGGAATATGATCTTACACACTCCCATCCCCCAATCCACATGGTCTGGTGTACCTCCATCCTCAACATTTGCATGTGGATTAGATATTAAAGAGCCTTAACAATGCTTCCCATTCATCTGGATATTATTTACCTATCTGTTGATTTATACCAAGCTTATTCTCCAAAATATTCAAGGAGGCTTACAAGGATGCACAAAGAGTGGCAGAATAAAATAAAGGAAAATTAAGATAAATAAGACAAAGGAGGGAAACAACCCAGAAAAACTAGATGGATTGAGGGAAGAGACTAGCACGTGAATTACAAGGCAAGTTGTGCTTTCCTGGTCTGAAAACTTCCTGCAGCCATTGCAAAGAGGGAAATGTGTCAGTTACAGAATGCACAAGGGTCATTAGGCAGAAGAAAATCTGCTGGCTCAAGAGAGACACATATGTTACTGTTTCAAAGATCAGGGAGGCATTCTTCCCCCCTCCCAGAGCCTCATAGAGAAGACACCATGTAACAGAATGAACAATGTCCTCAACAATGTTCTTACAGTAAATACAGTTTCATTTGACTGCTTCAGTATTATGTCCCACCAAAGGGCAATTCAGAAAAGTAAGAGGGTCCTAGAGAGAGGAGGCAGTATGATAAGATGCAGGCTGTCTGCTCCAGGATGACACAGGATGCTATTAAGATCGTGTTGTTAGTGACATAAGGAGGCACTAGCTAAGGAGATTAATATAATCATGAAGACTATGCGGGTAGTGTGAACATCTAGGTCAGGGTTGGAAAGTGGGTTTAGTCTTGCATGGAACCCCTAATCAATTAGTAGTGCCTTGATTCAGTCAATGAGATGAGAAGCTGTGTCTGGGGTGAAAGTGTGCTGTAATTGATTAGTGATGCATGCTCTGAGTGAGGTGCATCGTTTATGCTGGGAGTTGGTTGTTGGCATTTATGCTAGGACTGTCATGATTGCTTGTTACAGAGCCTAGCTCTGAAGGAGGTCACAGGTCACTCTAGGCACCATTGCCCATTGCTTCATGAAGAGTTTTGTTCCTAATTGACCCCATGCAGATGGGTATCCTTACTTTGATATTCTTCCTAAATTAGCCAAATGTGCTATTCTCTGAAGCACTAGAGGAGAGTCAATAAATCCATTCTTTTGTGTACATCCCATTTTGTCTTCAATTGTCTGGGACCACAAGAGAAATCTCAAGCCACTGAACTTTATCCCGTCTCAAAACAGAGCTGGGTGAACGGTAGTTGGCAGAGAGCTTTGTGCAAAGGAAGTACTTGAAGAGAGCTGGGTTTCTGGAGCTCTGACATCTCCAAACTTGGAGGAACCCTACATTCCCCAGGGTTTTCTTCCTAACCACAGCAACTTCCTGTTGTAGGGACTGCCTCTGGAATGTTCACCATCACAGATGATCAGAATTGTGCAGTCATCGTGACTGACAAGAAGGACCCTTGGTTTTCTCAAATCATCTCCCACAGCAACAGCCAGGAAAATACCAAAAGCCAGCAGAAAGGACTATGGAATCATGGGTATCCATTCATTCATTCATTCATTCATTCATTCAACACTTTCTGTGCATCTGCCATATGCCAGGGTACTGATGTTTATTGAAGATACAAATAAAACTAAGATATCTTCCCCATGCTCTGAGCTTAACAGGGTAGACGGGCATAATTCCAGGGGAGAATAATGAAAAATAATAATGGTAGGCAGTTAGTGAACACTGATTACTACTCTAGGCTCTATGTGGAGTGAATACATAGGTATCACAGTAATATCACTGAGTATTCATAACCTGTGATTTAGATAGGCACTATAATTGTCCCTATACCACAGATGAAGAAATCGAGGCTTATGGTTAGAGGTGGCCATGGTACCAAGCAGCAGAGCCAGTATTTGGTGGTAAACTATCTTTAGATACAGTGATGGGACAGGCATAGACTAATCACTATAGACGTCCTTATCTACAAAGGAGAAAATGTGAGGGACAGAGGAGTCACTGGCCCATAGAAATTCTGAAATCCTGCTGACAAATTAACAGTTCCTTGATTCAGACACAAGGCTTGGGAGTAATTCTCCATGTTCTTGGCTCTACCTTCTAGGCTCTTGGTTCTACCCTCTGAGTCCTCCTTTATTTTATGTAAGGGGTGGTGTGTTTTTGCGTGGAAGAGTTTTCTCAGCTTGCCACCTTCTTGTAGAAATTTGGTGATCTGGATGTTTCTTTTCACTTTGTACTCTCTCTGTCCCTTTCATTTCAAGATTAAAGTGTTTCTTCAAATACAATTCTCTTAAAACTTTATATGTCTCCAAAGAATCTTGTCTAGTTTAACCCCTTAGTACATGTGCGCAAAGGACTGTGCTACACTGCAAAGTGAGCAACTTTGCCTGGCAGGGCAAAGGTTTCAGGGGAGAAGCCATAGAGAAAGATGAAACTTTTATTCTTTCCTTTTGTGATGTCTGGAGCAATGGCAGCCATATTACAACTCTGAGGGGAGGACCAAGAGATTGCAGACAAGTTGATCCAAGAACTTTGTGTGGTTGATTCACTGGAACAACTGGATCATCTAGCCCCATGCTTCTTTTCTATGAGAGGGGGAAAAAGAAACCCACAGAAAACCCAGAAACAACCCCTTGTACAGGGTGAAGGTGAAAGCATTTGAATTCTTCGTGCACCTATTTGAATTTCTTTTGCTCAGCTCATTTCTCTTTTCCTTACAAGGCTGTGATCCATCCCTTCCTGGACCCCTCTTGACCTTCTTCACCCCCAGGGAGAAAAGAATCCCTTTCTTTGGGATTTCACAGCCCCTATGCTCACTTCTGTTATACCTATCACAGTACATTAGCACCTCAGATCTTTTCTGTAGAAATGCAGGGTTGAAGTGAATAACAGCCATTATTACATGGTATCATAATCAGGAGATTAGTCATCTGTGTAATCTTATCTGTCCTATAGAATGGGTCCTGTCTTTTTCATCTTTCTCCCAAAGCCCACTGGCTGGCACATGGAAGGATCTTATAGAGTCTTTCAAATCAAAGGGTGGATGAAATGGTGCTTACACTAATTTCTCCCACAACCAAGATGCACACTTTCTCTGTTATTGTCCATGCCATCTATAAGGAAAGAAAGGGCCAGGGTTCCTGATGACTGAACTAAAGTTACTATCTACCTACCTCTGGACTTCTTGTAATATGATTAGAACACATATTTTCTGCGGTTGTTTGTACCCAGATACATTCTGAGCTAAAATAGAAGTGGGCTCTTTTCCTTTCGTATATGTGATTAATAAATGTCCACCATAGGAATATTAAAAAAAAAAAAACAAAAACAAATCCAACCCACAGCTGTGTAAAAGAGTATATAGACTAAAAATAATCCCAGTTGAGACAGTTGCCGGTCGTCACTAAATCTGGCCTCTCAGCCATTACGTAAGGCAGGAAGATCCCTGGGCCCACGTTGAGAGGTCAAGTGAAGAAGTGAGGAGGAGCCTGGAGGGAGACAAATGGGGTCTAGTTCCCGACTCTACCACAGGCATTTGGACAAATGGCTTACCTTCTCTTACCTTCTCTCTCCTCCTCTCAGATGGGGATCCCAACAGTGTGTACTTCATAGAGGTCAGTGGAATAATTAAATAAGGCAGTACATGTGAAACTCTGGGCCCACCGTCAGGAGGAAATATTTGCTCTTGTTATTAATGACTGCTGCGCATCTGATAATGAGGTGAATGCTGTGGCATAGTTTCTTTCTTTCTTTCTTTTTTTAAAGATCTTTTTTTATTTATTTGACAGAGATCACAAGTAAGCAAGAGGCAGGCAGAGAGAGGAGGAAGCAGGCTCCCCGCTGAGCAGAGAGCCCGACACAGGGCTCGATCTCGGGACCCTGGGACCATGACCCGAGCCGAAGGCAGAGGCTTTAACCCACTGAGCCACCCAGGCGCCCCTGTGGGATAGTTTCTTGAACAAAGAAGTTTCCCTTGGGAGACGCTCGCTGCACACCGTATTCATCTCTTGGAGATTCACAGGGTCCCTTTGAAGGATCTGATTGCTCCTGGAGTAAACTTCTTTCTCTAGCTGTTAAAGTATGTATCACAGTAAAAGTTTGGAGAGTCAGTGTTGTGGACGATGGTCTAGATCGTGGCTACCTCAAACGACATTAGCATCCCTTGAGAGCTTGTTAGACATGCAGAATCTCAGGCCCTACCAAGACCTACAGAATCAGAATCACCTTTTCACAAGATCTCTAGGGGGTACATGAGGCAGGTGAGGCAAAGTGTCAGCTCTCAAGGGGGCTCCGAGATCTCTCATAGACCTGAAACCAGTAAAGCGTAACATTGAAAGAGGAGGCCAGATTGTTTGCTACAGATTGTGTCATGGGGATATAGAGATGAGAGAAAGAATATGTAGCTTGCAAAGGCCTAGGAAGGCTTCCTGGAGGAGGTTGGCCTACAGCTGAAAAGGAGAGGACAGGGATGGTGAGAATGGGTGCAGGGGAGGGCCCTGCGAGTTTGAAGAGAAATACAAAGAAAGGCTGGTCCAGGGTAGACTGCCAGGCTTGGAGAGGGTCATCCTGACCTCCGCTCTGGCCTGTCAGCCACATAACTAACTTATGGACCGTCCTATGTTGGCCCTTTTGATCTAAGAAGTCCTCCCAGGGGTGTCCAGGGCTGCAAAGTTTGTCGCTCCAAAACCTCTATTTTGGCTGAGAGCAGAAACCCCTTTGGTGCCAAGATACTCCTGGTCCTGGACTGCGAAGCCGCTTTCTCCAGGTCTCTGCTGATACAGGCACCAGTGTGCAGTTTGCATCATAACAACATTTCCCACTATTGAGCATCTGCTATGTGCTGGCACTTGTCACGTATGCTCTCTGATCTGCACAATGACTCTCTAAGTCTTACTTATTCCTAAGTGCAGCTCACTGGAAACTTAGCCTTTAAGCTTCCCAGACCCTCTGACCAAAGCTTAGGAAGATGGGACAAAGTTCCTTCATTTGCGGGCATCCCCGGTTATGTCTCTTGATAATGCTGAGGTCCCAGTTGTTCAGATCTCTCCAGGGCACTGCCCCCTTCTAACATTTGTCTGAGGCTCAGCAGTGGTGACACTTGGGACTGATTTGTCTTGGTGCTTTCTTTCTTTCTTTCTTTCTTTCTTTCTTTCTTTCTTTTTTTTTAAAGATTTTATTTATTTATTTGACAGAGAGAAATCACAAGTAGGCAGAGAGGCAGGCAGAGAGAAAGGAAGGGAAGCAGGCCCCCTGCTGAGCAGAGAGCCCGACGCGGGACTCGATCCCAGGACCCTGAGATCATGACCTGAGCCGAAGGCAGCGGCTTAACCCACTGAGCCACCCAGGCGCCCCTGTCTTGGTGCTTTCTATTACTCTCACCCCTACTTTATTCTGGGTAAAAGAATAGTGAAACCAGGGACATTGTGGGTTTTTAGTGGCCTCCTAAAGATCATTAATTTGCATCTTTTTATTAGGAACTGGGTACGAAGAATCCCTTTCAAGGATTATTTGCAAGAGCTGTTTTTATTAGCATGCTGGTTTTAGGCTTCTGTTAAATAATGCCCTGGTGAGTGAGTTGGAGGGAAACATCACTGTGTACCGGAAAACACGTTAATCAAGGGTACTGGTGCAGACAGAGTTGGATTAAGAAGCAGGTAATCAGGGCGGTGGTCCAGTTTCAAGAGGGGCTGAAACATCACTGGACAGAGAATAAGATGGAGAAAATTATGTTGGCCAGAACATCTCTCAGAAGGATTCTAGCACCTGGTTGGAAGGAATGCATGGCCAAGTTGCTTTGATGGGAATTGGGAGCACACTGCCAGAGCAGTGGAAACTCATTCAGTTGCCTTCAGGGTAACAGGGGTCTCATTACCTGGTGGAGCTTTGCCTAGTGGCGCTGAGTTCCCGGAACGGCAGGCAAGAGGCTTCAGTGACATAGACAGGGCTCTTCATAAACTTGTTCATTCCTTTATTCATTACATTAGTTATTCACTCAGTCATGTATTCAGTAAGTCTTAATTTGGCTCCTACTTGGAGCCATGTACTATTATAGGTGCTGAGGATAAAAAATGACCATAACAGATAGCTTCTGGTCTCTCAGGAACATTCCAGTGGGGATGGAGACAGACAATAAGCAAATAAATGAACAGTTTGGTAATTTCAGGTTTCACTCAGGGGTGGGCTGGCCAGTGGCCAATGGCCTGTGAGCTGGCTTTTCATGGAGACTGTTCAGACAAATAAAGATGAGTCCCTGCACCAATTAAGTCATTTCTCTTGGGAAGTTGGTCAGCAGGGAACTGCAGAAAAACAAAGAAAGAAGGAAAGAAAGAAAGAAAGAAAGAAAGAAAGAAAGAAAGAAAGAAAGAAAGAAAGAAAGAAAGAAAGAAGAAAAGGAAAGGAAAAGAAAAGAAAAGAAAAGAAAAAAGAATCCTATCGCTCTCTTGTCTAGTCTACCATGGTCCATTAAAATAACAACTCCCACCATTTTGGAAGTAGCAGGGAGCGCTTCAACCCATCTTCCCCCTCCCTTTCTCACTCTACCATGGTGGGGAATGAGTAGTAGATAGGTCTCAGTGTGGCCCTGGTCGGCAGCTGCTTCATGTTCTGGTTTCAGAGTTGCCGTGCTGGAAGGTTCTTGTTTGGCATACTGCAATGACCCATCCTCCATCTTGCCTGGGTCTCTTCTTGCTCAGCTAGTGTGGGGTGGGTTGACAGGGGAGCCCAGGCTCTGCTCTAGGAAGCTCCACTGTCTAGACTTGTCGGGGAAGGAGTAGAATTCCTGCCCCTCGTTATAATTCTATGCTGTGCTCTCCAGCCCAACTTTACCATCTCTGAGGCTGGTACCTTCATTGATTCCTGTGACTCTTTCTCATTGGGATCAAAGCCTGCAGGGGGAAGAGATGTGACTTGAAAGAAACAAGAGACCTCAATGGAACTAGAAAGTTGGACAAAGAGAGGCCAGATGGAGAGAGAGAGAGAGAGAGAGAGAGAGAGAGATGAGTTATGGTAGTGATAAATCTCTAGAGAGAAGATACTAGAACATTCTGCAGTTCAGGGAGGTGACAAGTAACCCAAATGCTAGGACTGTTCTTGGAATGGAACCACCTCCACATTCCCCAGTTCTGCTCCTGCCTTGGTACAGTCTGCCTGACTGGTTGCTCTATAGTTCCCAGGAGATGCTGGTCTCTGTTCCTGCAGGCGTCTCCTTGAAACAAGCTTCCTTACTTGTGTTAGCTTGAGTGAGTTTTTGGCAACCAGAGGAACCTAACGTGGAATGAAAAGGCTTAATACACAGCCCTCCTTCATCCCTAGAGATTCAATGTGCTTCAACCAGCAAACGTTTTTTGAAGCCCTCTCATATGCCAGGTCCTCTGCTAGACCTTGAGAAGAAAAGACGTAATATTTATAGTGTTCTCTGTGTATTAGGCACTCTTCCTAGCACAGTGTTTCTCATCTCGCCCTCAATCCCATAAATAAAATGATTCCTTTTTACAGATGAAGAAACTGAGGCACAGAGAGTTTAAGGTACATGCTCAAGCTCTTGCCGCTAGCAGGGGTAATGCGTCTTCATTTGGATTGCTTCAGAGAAGCCCGCAGGACAAAGATGTAAGTGCAAGTAGGGAACAAAGGTGAGGCGGTGGGGAAGGCTACCGAAGATGTGTCATCAAGTACAGTTGTTGATTTTATGCGTCAACGAGGCTGGGCGAAGGGATGCCAGGATAGAGGCGCAAACATTAGGTCTGGGTGTGTCTATGAGGGTATTTCCAGAAAAACATTAGCATTCAAATGGATAGACCAAGTAAAGATGTGCCCACCAATGTGTGTGGGCGTCATCCTATCCTTTGAGGACATGCGTAGTACAAAGAAGGGGAGGCAGGGCGAATTTGCGGTCTTTGTGCTTGAGTTGGAACATCCCACTTCTCCTGCCCTTGGACATTGGACTCCTGGTTCTTGGACTTTGGGACTCAAACTGAATTACACCATTGGCTCTCCTGGGTCTCCAGATTGTAGACGGCAGATGGTGGGACTTTCCAGCCTCCGTGATCACAGGAGCTGATTCCTATAATAAATATCCTCATATAGATCAAGACAGAGATTGATGAAGATCTATATCTGTATCTATAGACTATTTCTATCTTTATCTATGTATAGACATGGAGACATAGATCTATCTGTCCTATTGTCTTGGTTTCTCTGGGGAACCCCTGTACAGTAAGCCCACAACCCCCGGTGGGCGAGTAGGGCTTGATCCCTCTGAGGAAGCTCTGGAAGCTGGTAGAACATGCGTTAGAAATCCCCCACCCCAGGGATGAGAGAATTAGGGATCTCTGGACTCTTGACTTATTTCTGGTGGGCACTGGTTGAGTGCTGGAAGCCCCTGGGCAGGGGTCTCCTCCTATTCGTTCACTGGCACTTCTTGCCAGCCCTACAGGTAGCAAAGCAGACTCCATGATGAGGCAAAGGTCCTCAAGGAAGACATGTGAGTGTTGGCAGGAGGAAATCATAAAGGCAGGAACAGGTGGGTAGGAGAGCAGTAGACCTAGAATTTGAACCCAGGTGGCCTGGCACGAGATCTGCACCCTTGACCACTCTGTGGTGTGAATAAGATTCTGTCCTTGTCTTGATGAACTCACTGTTGGGGAGCCAGGTAGGAACCCAGCTCCTTTCTTGCAAGACGGTTGGTTCGGACTTTGACGGAGTGGGAAGGAACACTGGACCGGAGGAGGTAGAAGCTACTGGAATCAGAGTAGGGGCTCCAGAAGGGGATCCCCTTTCCCCTTTCTCCTCTGAGGAAGTGACCACAGGGGATAAACAGGATGAGCTAGGAAGTGAGAAAGGTGCAGAGAAACCCCCCCTGCTGCAGCAGAAGGGTGAGAAGGCATGGCAGTGTTTGGGGAGTGGGGTATGGCTGGAGTTGGGAAGAACGGAGAGGGGAGGGTGAAATGCAGGTTAGCGCCGGAGTGGACAGAATACCAGCAGTAGCCACAGCAGCAGTTCTGAGCATATTCACTGAGGACTCACTCTGTGCCAGGATTTTCAGGTAGATAATTTCACTTAATTCTCCCCATCTCCCGTTGCAGGTCTTTCGCTCATTCCCATTCTGCAGAAGTGGAAGGTGAGGCTCAGCGGGAGACTGCGTGACTGCTGAGCTCCTGCAGCAGACAGGTGCACTGTTATGGCTTGAGCCCAGATGGGCGGACCTGTGGGCTCACTCTTTTACTCTTAACCATAGTGATGCTCCCTTGAAGGGCCTTGTAATTCACAAAAGAGACTTGAACCTCACATTTTAGAGCAGCAAACTGATTAAAGAGCCTTTTCTTCAGAGGTGGAGGCAACAAGACATTATGACCCACTAAATGTGGGGGAGAGAATGGGTGACCCCCAAGGTGTAGAGGCATTTTTCAGCACAGAGAGGGGAAGAGGATGTCAGGTATAGAATTAGATCCACCTGTAATATTGGTGTTTGTTTTTCAGTTCTGTCTTGACCCAGTTTTGAGGCTCTGGCTAGAGGCTGACCAGTTTTTCTTCTCGAGCAGATAATTAAGTTCACACTCCAACTAGTTCCCTTATCGGCCTTCACACCCCGGGGTCTCCGTGCACCTGCCCTGATCTAGCCAGGGCCAGGTACCAGACAACTTGGGACAGTCTTTTTTTTTTTTTTTTTAATTTTATTTATTTATTTTGATAGAGAGAGATCACAAGTAGACAGAGAAGCAGGCAGAGAGAAAAGGGGAAGCAGGCTCCCCACTGAGCAGAGAGCCCAATGTGGGGCCCGATCCCAGGACCTTGAGACCATGACCTGAGCTGAAGGCAGAGGCTTTAACCCGCTGAGCCACCCAGGCCCCCGGGACAGTCTTGATGCCCCAGAGCCACCCACAAATTACTCAAATTAGCCAACCAACGGGGAGCCCAACAAACCAAGATAGCTCCATTCTGCTTGCCATACGGAAGCTATCCCTACAGCAGCTCCCTGGGCACAGTGCTTCTGTGGCCCTAAATGGCGGCCTCCTCCCATTTCTAGCAGTAGCAAAGACCTCTGCCTGTCAGCTCTCTAAGCGTCAGCATGTTGTGTCCTGCCAATGAGAGAATGGTGATATCTTCTGCAGCTCTCCTTGGGCTTGAATCTCCGGTTCTGCCCCTTAATCACTGAGTGATCCTGGGGAAATTGCCTCACCTCGCTGAGCCTCAGTGTTCTCATCCATGAAATGGGGTCAGTTATCTATGTCGTGAGGAGGCTGAGGAGAGGAGGAGATGCAGACTCTCTGGCATCTATTAATTCCCTTCACCGGGCCCTTTGGGCATGAGAGAGCAGGTCTGAGGAAGTGTTTGGGGGCTGGGAGTTGGTGTGGGCAGGAAGACTTCCCAAGGACCTGGAGATCCAGGAATAAAAAGATCATCTATTTCAGCTACCAGGAAGGCGCTGGCCACTTCCTGCCTTGCAAATACCAGCAAGTGAGATTCTCTGGAGGGTGGGGGATTGTCTTGGAGGCTCGGGAGAGACGCTTAGATAAACAAATAAGCTATTTGTGCTGCTTGTGTCCACTGCTTTCTTGGCACTTAACCATACCACCCAGCCTACAAACTCCAAAGCACAATTAAGTGTGCCTGTTCAATTTCAGAGATGCTTATGCTACAGGACAGGAAGCGTGACACCTCCAAATGGCTGTCGGGTGTGGGGGAGGAAACTACAAATAAGAGCCTGGGGCCCCCTTCGCCTCCATCCCACTGTCTCCTGCCCCCACGCAAGCTGTAGCAGGAGGGCCCCGTGAGACCATCAAAGTGAAAAACACCAGCCTGTTTTCCACGCATGGGGGGCCGTCGATGCGTCCGGAATCACCAATTTCGCAACCTGTTTGTCCGGGATCTTATATCTAAATTATGTTCCTCAAAATTTAATAAATGAGGTTTAATAGAATGCACTCAGGCGGCACTGATGAAATCTGTCACGGAAAATATTGCGATTTCATTGTTTTTATAGAACCTCCTTGGAACCTGCTTCTTATTATGTCTGCGCCTCCCCCTTTCTTTCCCATTTTCAAGTTTTTAAGTTTTCAGCTTAGTTGTAGACGCTGGGGAGGGCCCTGGAGAGCGATTCCCTCTCTCTCTTTCTCTCTCTCTCTCTCTCTCTCTCCTCCATTACCCACAGCAAGGAGGGGCTGGATGCCTTGGTCTAACCCTCGCCAGGAGTAAACGAAGTTGTAAACAGTTGTTTTTAAAAATAGTTGGTTTCAGTGAAAAATGTCTGTATTCAATTTCTCCTGTGCCTAGAAAGCCACAGGAGCGCATTTCCTCCAGGGAAAGACATTGGGTATTTCGGTGTTGGTAAGCAGCCGTTCACCAGTGTCTTGGCAATCCTGTGATGGAAGGGAGGGGTGAGATGATCTCCCTCAGCCACAGAGAGCCACCTGCTCTGTGCTGGGCACCGTGCTGACAGTGTTACCTGATGCTGAATCCTTATGCCAACCCTATGAAGTAGGTCCTCTCACAGTCATCAGTTACTGAAGAAGAAATTGGGGCTCAGAGAGGTTTAGTTACTTGCTGAAATCACACAGCACCAAGGGGTGGAGGCAGGATTTTAACTGAACTCGGTCTGAATTATTCACAGCCTTAGCTCCCTTACCACACTGCCTTCCACTGTCTCCTTTTACGGAGAGGGAAACCCAGGTTCAGGAAGGTGAAGCACCGGTTGTGATTAAGAGCTTAGGTTCTAGAGGTCAAGTTCACCCTGCATCTATCACTTTGAGCACATTGCCCTCTCTGATCCTCAGTGTTTACATTTGTGAAATGGGTTGTTGGGAGGAATTGGTGAAAGTCGATGTAATGTTGCTTCCATGCGTGGCATGGAGAAGATGCTCAGTAAATATTTATTTTGAAAAGCGATGACTGGCTCAAGGTCAGTGAGGACGGCTTGGGGCCACAAGTAACTGAAGACCCAACAGGTCTGTCAGGGGTTTGATTCGGTCCATGAGGCTTGCTGTCAGGCCCTCAAGATTTTATCTGGAAATGCATCTTCCGGGACCCAGGCTCCCTCCATCTTCCTGCTCGGCCATTTGCCATCTCATGGTGTGTCTTTCTTCCTCCTGGTTGCACGGGGGCTGCTCCGTGACCCCGGCAATAGGGGAAACCAAGGCCCCGGGAGGAGAGCTGATAAACTCATCCTCACAGGGACAAAGTGAGAGCAGGAGCCAGTTTCCTGACTTCCAGTCCGGCCTTTCTGTGGTGCCAAGCAATCTTGCCAATGAGGATTTTATGTTTACATAAATTGAAAGCCTCTGGTTTTAAACTCCAGACCTTATCTTCAAAGAAATAGGCCAGAGGATGTGACAGAGGCTGGAGGACAAAGTCATCTCAGAGCCCGTGCCGGCCTCAGGCAGGATCGTTAGATTACCCTTTTCTGTCTTCCTGGTTTTTATACGCAGAGCCCTGTGGGGCGCCCTCAATGCCCCAGACCATCCTCCGCCCCCACCCCCACGCTAAGTCCCTAGGACCCGATCAAGTGTCTTCCATTTCCATCCTGAGTCCTCACCCCGTGGAACTCTGCCTGCTGCTCTCCAAGGGGATGCTCTTGTCACAGGGTACACCCCGTGGGCATCAGTGACATTGAATGAATCGGTAAATGAGCTCATTTGATAAGTGAACTTTGCAAATCCCTATGCGGGGCTCTCTTCTGAAAGAGCATTTTCACAGGGGACCCCCTGCAGACCGTCCCTTCATTCCAGGACTGAGTCTTCTAAGGAAGGTTCTGATTTGGTGACAGGTACCTGGGGTGGGGGAGGTATTTGAGGAAGCTTCTCGGGATTTTCAGAGTCTCCCGTCTCCTGGTGAGCTGTGACTTGTTGCCCTTTTCTGGCTGGGAGGTTGGGACAGGAGGTGTTGAGTCTTGCTCCCCAACGGGTACCTGATCTGAAAAGGGGCCTCAGGGATAGGGTGGAGCTAGAGGTTTTGCCTCGAATGGTCTCCAGGGCAGTATGGGACCAAGGTGGGATGGTGCCGGGTGAGTGTGAAGCTGGGGACCTTGAACGGAGGCTACAGCCACACCACGCACCAGGCAGATGGAGGGGTTGAGGTGGGAACTGTTGTGTGCCTCCCAGGATGGTAGTGTGTCTTCCCTTCAGTGCCCCCGCCCCTACCATGTGGGAGGATTGTTACCTACACACCCCTGCCCCCCTGCCACATGCTAGTGGGAGGCCTACCAGGAGCATCTGGGACACTTGGTGGAGTAGGATCTTTAAAATATTCTGCTGTATGTTTCTTAGTGTAGCAGTTACCAGCATGGGCTTCAGAATCTCTTCCCTTAGCTCAAAGCCCCTTTATACCCATTTACTACCTGGCCTGGGGGACAGTTATTAAGATAATTTCATCTGGTTATTGTAGGTTTTGAAGAAGATAATATACAAGTTCTAGCACTCAATACCTACTGTTTGTACTAGGTTGGTTTGTAATAGCAGTTAGCAATGCCTTCCTACCTGACACAAGGTACGTCATGCCAGAAACTGCTTTCCCCTCTATTCGCACCTACTAGTTTGCAATGGAGGCTTCTAGAAAAAAAAAAAAAATCCACCAACACCAATGTCTGGTGTTCAGACACAGCAGGAGTGCACACACGGTAGCATGGAGAGGGGGAGAGGAAGCTCAATGCGAAGAGACTGTAAAGAGACAAAGAGGTCTCTGAAAGAAAATTCAGTTGCCTAGTGACCCAGTCCCAAGCCAAAGTCCTGGGAGTTGGAGGAAAGAGTAGTTCGCGGGGGGGGGGGGGTGTTCACAACAAAACCCCAAGTGTGCCCTTCTTTTGTCACCCTGAACTTGGCACTATTGAGAGAAAAAGGCTATGTACTAATGCAAAGTGAGGCAGTGCTGTGGTCCCAAGCGTGGTGCCCCCCACGTGGCAGGGTTTGGAGTAAGTTCTGCTCAGCAATTCCTGCCAGGCAAGGGAGCCCCGAGTCCTGCAGCTGGAAACAGTGCCATGGCGGCGGTGGGGATGGACTGCCGCTGCCAGGAGCACCCAGTATGAATGAGCTGTCACCCCTTGGGGACTCTCCAGCTTCTGGATTGGGGCAGGAGCCAAGGAGAAGGTTGAGGGTCATCCCCTTGCCAGGAGGAGGGGCTACGGCAGAGCTGGAGAATCTCAGGTCCACTCTCCCATGTGACACACCAGCAGCTGGGGAGGCTTGGTGATGCTCAGGTTACCCCCGTACCACGCAGCACATCATTACACGCAAAGTTAACACGGAACAGCCTGAGTAGAGACATCCCAGGGGGATTTACAGCAAAGGAATCACGGGGACAGTGGCGGGCTCAGCCTTGCTGCCTGACGACACTGGGAGATAGATTTTGGCTCTAAAACATTGCAACAACACCCGGCTGCTGCGGTCCCTTTACTTCTCTTTCTTCCTTGCTTGAAACTGCCTTTTCAGTTTCAGCTGTCAAGCCCCTTCCCCTGCCATCTCGCTCCAGGAAATCATAGCCCTCATCCAGCACGGGTGTTCCGTCTCTCACCAATTCTTAGCTGCTTAGAATGTGAACAGAGAGGGAAAATGCAATTTTAAAAAAATATACGTGGCTGTAACTGATTTATTAATAGCCCATAATACTGGTAATAGGCAATCTATAAGTCTGTTCTTAAGAATTTATAGGGCAAATATTCTAGAACCATATTAAAGACACCATTCATAAAATGCCTGCAAGCCTCGATCTATTAACTTAGGTGGTGGGAGAATACCATCATCTGTAGGAAAACAGAGATCCAGCCTGCAGCTTTGATTTCCTCCGATGCTCCAAAAAGCGCACAGTAAGTAAGCAAATTGTGTGACAGGCGGGAGGCAAAAGTATCCTGTGCATAGAAATCAGATGTTGACTTTCTTAATATGTATGTGTGTGCTTTTCAGAGAGAGCCTGGGCTTGGGGGAGTGCAGAAGGGGGGGGGGCAGCCAGAAGTAGGGGGCGCTGGAGAGAAGCAGAGGCTGGGAATCCGGGGAGGCACTGGGGCCTTCTCCTTTTTTCTTTACTCACTGAGACTTCACATAATTCCGAGTATAAAAGTAGAACATGTTCACTGTTGAATATTCGACGATATTATTGTCAAGTGGTAAAAAAATGGGGAGAAAATGACCCCATCGTTCAGCCATGGGTGACGCCCTTATAAATCACTGTTCTTTACAGAATGGTGGGGATGTCACTTGCATCCCAATTCCTAGGGGTGGGAGGCAGGGGCCTCATTAAAAGTTATTTCCAGGCCCCGCCCAAATCTACTGACTCACAAACGTGTGGGGGTCTGGGGAGCGTGCCTTGGCCTCTGTACTGTTAGTGGGCTCTCCGGATGATTGTGAGTGAGGCACGCTGAAGCCTGGGACCCTGGGTCTTCTTAAGTGATTATAATCTGACTACGGTTACCAAATGGTAACTCTTGAATTAATGACATCAGAATACCCCGGGGACAGCTCTGTTGGCCATCCCCAGGAGGTGAGAACAATTTGAATGTCCTCCAGCTGATGAAGGGATAAACAAAATGTGGTCTGTCCACGAAATGCAGTATTATTCAGTCATGAAGACAAATGAAGCACTGATTCATGCTTCCACGTGGATGAACCTGGAAAACATCATGTGGGGTGAAAGGAGACAGACACAGAAGGGGGCGTGTCATAATTTCCACTTATACAAAGTAACCAGAGCTGGCAGATTCAAAGGCTCAGAAAGCCAGCGGGGGAGGGGGGGGTGCGGTAGAGAATAATGGGATGGGAGTTTCCTTTTGGGGTGATGACTATTCCTTTGGCACTACATAGAGGTGGTGCCAAATATTGTGGGTGCCACCGAATTGGACACTTGAAAATGGTCCATTTCGTGTTATTTTTACTTCCATAAAAAACAATCCCTTGGGGGCGCCTGGGTGGCTTAGTGGGTTAAGCCGCTGCCTTCGGCTCAGGTCATGATCTCAGGGTCCTGGGATCGAGTCCCGCATCGGGCTCTCTGCACAGCAGGGAGCCTGCTTCCCTCTCTCTCTCTCTCTGGCTGCCTCTCCGTCTACTTGTGATTTCTCTCTGTCAAATTAGTAAATAAAATCTTAAAAAAAAACAAAAAACAAAAAACAAAAACCAATCACTTGAAGAAATAAAAAAAAAAAGAAAAATCAGATTTCCTGGCTCTGTCCCTGGAGATTCCGCTTTAGTGTATCTAGGGCAGAGCCCAGGCTTCTGGATTGTGAAAGGAGATGGCAGCAGGTCCTTCTAATGCGAGACCAGTTTGGGGTGCACCTGGCCGAGCCAGAATTAGAGCCATACAAGCCCGGAATGAAGACAGCCCCTATCCAGAATGGCAGCCAGCTGCAAAACCATAGGCTCCCTTCTGGGCTCCCTTGTCTGTTTTGTAGTTCTCTGGTATGGACTAAATGTGTGTGTCCCTCCCCGCCCCAAATTAAGATATGGAACATTGGAGGTGTGGCCCTAGGTAGGTAATTAGGTTTAGATGAGATCTTGAGGGTGGGGCCTCCGTAAAGGGATCGCTGTATGCTTAGAAGTAGAAGAGACAGGAGTTCATTCTCTGGGTGCCATAGGAGGACCCAGTAAGAACACAGGACGAACCTACTGATGCCTTGGTCTCAGATATTGAAGCCACACAGCCTATGGTATTTGGTAAAGCAGCCCAAGGAGGCTAAGGGCCTTTTTTGTTTGTTTGTTTGTTTTTTAAAATATTTTTTAAGATTTTGAAATTTTTAAGATTTTATTCATTTATTTTAGAGAAAGACGGTGCATGCACGCATGAGCAGGGAGTGCAGGGGGTGGGCGTGTGGAGCAGAGAGGGAGAGGGAGGGGGAGAGAATCTCAAGGAGACTTGAGTTGAACACAGAGCCCCAGGCAGGGCTTCATCTCATGACCCTGAGATCATGACCTGAGCTGAAACCAAGAGTCAGATGCTTAACTGACTAAGCTATGCAGATGCCCCAAGTTCAGAGTCTTTTAAGGCTTGACATTCCACACCTCCTGCCTGGAGTGCCCTCCTTCTCGACCTGCTCAGATTTGCCCTAAACCTAAACTTGGAAGGACTTCTGGAGCAGCCTCCTCCCTTGCCCAGGGCTTGGACATCTCCTTACCATCCTAGGAATTTAGCAAATTCTGTCAGTCTTACCTATATTTGCTTTTGCTTCTTCCTGATCTGGTTCTGTCTGCATGCGTTTTTCATCCTATGCTAATTTCACTTTTGATCGTTTTTAAAAAATTAATACTTTCACACTTTATTTGGGTGAGAATTCATCTGTTTCCCTCACTCGATTCTGAGTTTCTCTAAGGCAGGGTCCCCTGCCTTGTTCATCTGGGGGGTCCCCCACGGAACCCCTACATATCCCAGGGACCCCCTTCTCCATAAGGCTGTCACACCCAGTTGACTGATTTGCTGATTACATCCCTCCTCCTCACCTCCTGCGGTAATAACAGTGATGATAAGCAAGGCTATTAACAGTGTGGTTTATTGAGCACGCATGTCCCAGGCTTTGTGTCAGTTCTACACACAAAACTTCTCAGATCCTCAAGACAAACTAACAAAGATATTCTTAGAGTAAAGAAACTGAAGTCTAGGAGACAGTTTGCTTAAAGTCAAAGATAGCAAAATCAGAAGCGAGCAGATCTCGCACTTGAACTCAACTTTGACTCTTGAGTCTGTTTCTAACTGCTATCCCCTCTTTGCCTCTCATGGTCATTCCTTCTGTCTCAGTTGGGGACCTTAGCACTACTTGCCTTGAAGGCTGTGGTCCATCCATCCATCCATCCATCCATCCATCCATCCAGAAAATTTTCAAGGCACTGAGTAAAGTGTTAGACCCAGAGGAGAATGACTGAGATGAAATCCCTCCCTATATTTGAGATTGATTTCTGTTGTTAGTTCCTACACCTGTCGTTCATGACCCGCACCCACTTTACTTCACCCTTCACTTCTGTTATTGGGGTAACCTTTCCCCTCTGGAGACAGTAGAGGGGCCCATAAATGGAGGCCCTTCTCTACCCTGGCCAGGAGTGGACCTGTGCCCTTAGGAAGGCCAGTCCATCACCTGCTCCCTGGAATTTGATTCTGAGCAGAGGGACAAGGCACCTGAAAGGTCAAGGCTCTATTTCCACCTCAGTAGTAGATTCACACCCAGATTCTACTCCTTGGCTCCCTGGAGCATCTTCAGTTCATTCTCCAGGCCCAGTCCAACCTCACGTTGATGTCTTGAGTTCTGACATCATTCCAATAAACTCCCTTGTTGCTTAAGTTAGCCAGAGGCTGTCTCTGTCACTCACGACCAATGAGCCCTGACCTAAACTGAGAAGGAGTGTATAAACCGGGTGCCCATGGCAGAGGCACCCAATTCAGTTTGGATGGGTCAGGGAGCATCTTGGGAGCGGTAACCTCTGCACTGAATCTTGGCGGATGAATAGGAAGGAGTGAGCTACTGAAGGGGCTGGAGCCGGGGTGCACAGCCAGAGGAAAAAGTATGCTCGCGAATACCGACGATCAGCAGCTCTTATCAAGCTCTTTCTCACTTAGCTCCCACAGTGACCCCTTGAGCTAGCTCTGCTCCCATTTTATAGTTGAGGCTCAGAGAGGCAGTGGGCTTTGCTCGCAGCCAGCCAGCTAGTGAATGGTAGAGATGGGATTTGAACCTAGAACTTTCTAAGAGGTCTGATTTCACAGTAGGGGATTAACGGTTGGTCCCCATAGAACCTGTCAAGAGGCCAGTTTTTCCTGGTCTGTTGGCTTCATCCCTCCTGGGACACTGGCCTTCTGGTCATGTGATTCCCATCTCTGGCAATTTCTGGGTCTTCCGAGGGGAGACCTGTTCTGCAGGCATGTGGTTCTAATGGCTGAGATGTTTCTCTTATCCTCTGAAAGAGTCATCACTTACTTCTTTTCAGGAGTGTGGGCAATTGGAGGAGCCAGGCATGAGCCCTTTCTAGTTGCCTTTGTCTGTGCATCTGAGGCAGCCTCCCCTGTGGCTGGGGTTGCAGGGCGCTGGCCTCTGGGAGGATATGAGGTTCCTGCCAAGAGCAGAGAGAGTGTAGAATATGCTGCGCAGGGCCAAGAAAGAGAAGGAGGGCGTGTGTGTGTGTGTGTGTGTGTGTGTGAGAGAGAGAGAGAGAGAGAGAGAGAGAGAGAGAGAGAGGATGAGTGTGGGGGATCCCACAGTCTGAATTAATCTCTCTTCTTCCCAGCTCCTTCTTTTCTTCCTTCCCAATCCTTACCCAATTTCTTCATTTATTTTTCTCCTTTCTTATACAAATAATACAAGTTCTTTTGGGGGGGAGGGGGGAGAAATACTCAGTTAGGAAAACAGGGGAAAAATGGGGACCCGATTCACTACCCCAGACAAACCATGTGAACACTTTCTGATCACATAGTTTATGTACTCTTTTGTCATCTGCCTTTTAAAAAGCAAAGCAATTACCTAAGCAATATATCATAATATTTCTATGGCAGGAATTTTTGTTAGTCACATAGTATTTATTTATTTTTAGAAATGTTTATTGGGTGCCTAAGGGTTTTATATGTTGATTATGCATCAGTATACAAAAGGGCAGAAATCTATCCCCTCAACTAAAAGCCAACATTGTCACTGGGACCCGCCAGACCCTCCACAATCTGTGCCTGATGTTTATCCAGTAGTGGTTTTCTCCCTCAGTTCTGCTTGAGAGCAATTGGAGGAAGAATGACATCACCTGTTTGGGTTGGCCAATAAGCCAGGGGCCAGGGACCACTTGAATCCTTCTCTTTCCTTTCCTTATCTAGCTTGACTCTGACTCAAATAAACAAACTTGGGACCCAACATGAGGTTTGAAAAATGGACGTGGCTCTTGTCCTCAGGGAGCTCACAGACATTTAGACATCTTTAAAAATCTTCCCGTTATTAATGTGCTGCAGGGAACGCTAGAGGGTCATGTTGGTGGGAGATGCTGTTGGCCTGGGGAGATGTGGGGAGGTGGCCGACTGTGACTCTAGGCTAGGGAAACGACCCAGGGACATTTCTCCCAGAAGAAGGAAAGCTGAACTTGGCTGATTATTCAGACCCTAATCCTGAAGAATAGGGAGTGCCTTGAGCAAAACATTGTACCTTCCTGAGTGCCTCCCAAGCCACCTCTGTAAAGCAGGGATGCTGACATGAAGTGTACTTATCAGGATAATTTCCTCCAAGTGGGATGGACTTCCCCTCTGGATGACTGCTTCCCATTTAGGACGCCTTTTCCGCATCATCTGGTTTGTTCGAGTTACCATTTATCGAGCACCTACTAAGCACCTGGCGTTGTCCCAGACACTTGATGTCAGCTATCTCATTCAGTCCTGTGAGGTAGGAATGATTACATGTCTTCCTTGAAAGATAGGAAATTCAGACCTCAGAGAGTTTGAATAACACACCCAAGGTCACACAGCCAAAAAAGGGCAAAGCCAGAATACCTACACAGGTCTGCTGAGTGCAGAGCAGGTGTGCTTTCTTTTTTGCTAGATCTACTGAAATAACCAGTTCCTTTTATTCAACAACTCTCTCAGGATGAAGTATAAAACTCTCCAGAAAGAGCTTAGCATTGCAAAACCAAGCATCCTGGAATGAAACAGTAAAAAAGAAAGCACATTTCAAAAGAACATAACAAGGTTTTTAAAAAATGTGTCTCTTTTCATTGTTTTTCTTTTTTCCTCATTATGAAAGCAATTCATATTCACTGTGGAAATTTGGAAAATACAGAAAAGTATAAAGAAGAAAATAAAAATCACCCTAATCTTATTACAGGAAGAAAATTGCTGTTAACATTTGTTTTACGTCCTCCCAGTATTTTTTCATATGCCTAAATGTACATATATATATTTTAACATAATTGGGATTGTCCTGCGAAATTGCTTTCTAGAAAGGTTGAGCTAATTTACAGTCCCACCAACAGTGTTTGAGAGTGCTTTCTTCACTCTGGCCAGCATAGAGGTTTTTCTTTTTTGTCTTCTTTTTGTGTTAAACCTAATTTAATAGGTTTAAAAGGCAGTATCTTTTTTTTGCGTTTCTTTGATTAATGAAATGGCTGAGTTAAAAAAAAAAAACAAAACCATGAGCTTATTAGACACATGTATTTATTCTCCTGAGAATTGTTTTTCACATTTTTTTTTCACTTTCTTTCATTGGAGCTTCAGTTTTATATTTCTTATTGATTTGTAAGAACTCTTTATATATGACAGTTTTAAGACTTGTCTGGGGGTAAGTGGAAGCAGGCATAATTTCCTTGGGTGCTTCTACATTTATTATAGTTTTTTCCCAAGATGTTGGCTATTTGGCTTCTTAATTTGGCTTGTGATTTTGCAGGAAGCAAAAAACATTTAAGTTTTTGTTTTGTTTTGTTTTGTTTTGTTTTTAGAAATAATGGTCAAATACATCATTATTTTCCCTATGGTATATTTAAAAAGATGGGTTTAAAACATTACCATAGATCATTCACTACCTTTAGCTTCTCTAGCATAGTGGTCATCAAACATAACTGTAAATCAGAATTGCTTGGGGTTCTCTGTTTTTGTCTTTGTTTTTAATTCTCAATGCCTAAGCCACACCCTAAACCAATTAAATCAGAATCTTAGGGCAAGTATTGAACCTGGGCATCAACTCTTAAAAATCCTTCCAGTTGAGTACAAAGGGAAGCCCATACCTAAGAGCCACTGCTTTATCCTCTTTTTTTCCCCCACAATGGAAAGGGTCATTGTAGACAGTGATGTAACCAGTACAAATCAGTCATAATGCGAAGTCTAACCACTACCCCCATGTACTGAACACACAATACCAAAATGGACCTCTTCCTTCTTGGAGAAGAAAACCGGGTGTGATGAAGTCAGGCAGCTCTTGGGGAATGAGAAGAGGACTCTGTGTTCTTGGGGGGAGGTGGATATGCTCTTTAGAAAGGGTGAGGAGAGAGCCTCTCCTCTATATCATTTGGAGAAGAAAAGGATGCAGAGGGAGGAAAAAGCAGTTCGGAGGACGGGTTTTATTATCGCCATTTTACTCACAAAGAAACTGAGCACCAGAGAGGGTAAGCCAGTTGTCCAAGGTCACCCAGCAATGTGTAGGCCAAGTCACATGTTCTCATTTTTGATGAATGAGGAGGCACATTCACTGGGTATTGTGCCACCCATCCGTTCTTGGGAGAGGACTTGATGGGAGTCCTTCCTTCTTGGGTCTTGTCTGCATTTTGAACACTGAGGATGCTGGATAAGTCAGATCTCCCTTCTCATTTTTCACATAGGGTCGGGAAGTTCATGAAAACAGCTAAAATCAGTTTGTTATTTTTGGTTACTTTTGTCTAGGATTGCCCAAGCCACCAATCCTTTCTGATGACCCAGGTAGTTGGAAGTTGGGTATGGACTATCACGTTTCATTTTTTTTTTTTTTAAGGGTGTGGATGTCTACAGCCAGGTTGGCAGAGACGAAGGTGACCTTCCTGAGGTCTTACAGAATCTCAAGCACAATGTCTTGTCCTTTGGAGGCGCAATCGGAGCTTCTTTGGAAGCGTGCACGGTAATAAGATTTGTCTCAATCTTCCCAGCAGCTGAAGTAGCAGAAGTAAAATGTTTTCCCACTTTATCCTTCAGATAAGGAAACAGAAGCACACAGTGTAAGCCACACAAAGGTCAAGGTCACACGTGCTGGCAAAGAATGAAATAATCTGCCTGCCTTCCCCCCAACAGCAGCAGACCCCCCAACTGCATATTGATCATCACCTTTTTCCCCTTTTCATCACCTTCCTGCCACCCTCTGCCTGGGAGACCTGCCTCTCAAAGCCTGTTCCTCATCAGAGGGTGACAGTGTTCCTCTCCAGAACGGCTCTTGGCTTGTAATTACTAATCAGATGTAGGCAATCAAGCTGCATTTCCATCCCCCCATTTTCCTCCCCACCTCCCCTCAAGGGACACCTTTCTGGGGGGAAGGTGACTCCTTCAGGAATTCAGATTAACATCAACAACAGGGGTGGGGAGTGGGGAGAGAACGAAGAAAGGCATCAAATTCGTTTGCAAATTGCAAATGACAAGGCATCTTCTTCGATGGTTTGCTCTCTGCTATTTTAAGGGGCCTCATTTAGCATAATATTTGCATCGTTTGTGTCTTACCCGATAATTAGGAGTGGAGACAAATTCTTCTTGTTCTCAGACTAAGGGCATTGGGGTGGAGAATTAAGGAAGCTCTGGAGACGGCGCGAGGCAGTAAAGCCTTTAAAAGTTATTCCCAACAGCTCCCCCATCCCCACCCACTGTCTTACTAAAATTCCCTGAACACTGGACTTCTGAGCTAGGGTCATTGTTCATTGTTTGGCTCCAGGGAGCCTATGAGTTCCCTGAAACTCTAAGCAGAATTCAGTGTTTATGTAATTGTTTGCAATTTTTTGCCCTTTATGGCGGGGAGGCCCCTAGCTTCTTTCAGTCCTGGTTATCTGTAACTTTCAAATTAGGAATGACTCACAGTGGGCACCAGTGTTGCTTCCCTAGCATCCGTCCACCCTTCTCTGGGTCCCAGAGTCTTGATTTCCCTCTGGGAAACCAACTCTCCTTTATCCACATTCCATGTTCCTGTGATGATGCCAATGTACCATAGAGTCCATTTCTCTACTCAAGAGAGCTAAGGACCTGTATGCTGGCTGAGCCGTCCTGAGGGTCCCTGGTGGTCCACATCTTGGCCTGATTTCTCTCCAAGCCTGACAAATGCTTCCTCCCCTTCTGATTTACTTGTCTTTCTGATGGCTACTGCAGTAATGAGTCAGTGGCTGAGTATATTTAAATGCAAAATGCCATTATCCTTCATTAAAAGGCCTGTCACCACTGGCCTTCCTGGGAGAGAGTGATTGTGCTATTAAGGGCCCCTTGACATATGGCCCAGGAATGACCAAACCATCCCCGGGATCCTGCCTCCCTTCTTAGGATGATCGTCTTCTGACTCAGCTGCTTATCCTGGTGAGGGCAAGGCAAAGCCCTCTGAAGCCAAACAATGATAGGGGGAGCATGCCAAGGACTGGGATATTGCTGCATCATTTCACCAGCCTGCCAGGTGCTTGGGAAGCATCCTGTTGCCTTCTAGAGGAGACCCATTTCTCATCCTTGGATCCTCAAGCCTGACTTAAAATTTTTGTTCTCTTTTAATATCCTCTTGGAAAATGTGACTCCCTTTAATTTGCCCAACATTTGACTTTTAAAGGTCTAACTGGTGCCTCGGTTGGGAATTGACAGTGGTTGAGAGCACAGGCTTTGGAGTTGGGCATAACCTTGCTTATGATTCCGCCACTTACTCGCTGTGTGAGAGTGGACAAGTTGCTTAACCTCTCTAAGCCCCAGTTTTGTTAATTTCACATGGGGTAAGTAGTGTGGCAGTGTTGCTTCCCTAGCCAATAGCATGCTTCAGTTTTTTCTTATGCCCATCTCCCAACTGTAGAGGTTGAAAAAGCCAGATACTCTCATAGTCTTCTTTGTAGTCAAGATTAATCATGTGACTTGAGTTTTAGCCAATGAGATAAAAAGGGAAGTCAGTAGAGAGGATTCTGGGAGTGATTTTTCTCCAGTGAAAAAGAGAGCAGTAGCTGAGAATAGATTCCTGCTCCCTTTCCTCCTTTCTGCTTTGAATGTTGTTGCATGGGGTTATGATGTCTGGAGTCACAGTCACCATCTTGTGACCATGAGGCAACAAATCTGTGAATGAAAAGCCAGCACTCTGAGGATGATGGAGGAGAAGGGTGTAGGAGCCTACATTCTTGGTAATATCCTTGACATGCTGAATCAACAGTGGGATGTCCAATTTCCTTGTTAAGAATGTCCTTATTGCTTAAGCTGTTGGTAGTCATTTCCTGGCAGCCGAAAGGATTTATAAATGATACATCAAGCCCCAGGCTCACAGGTTGTTGTGAGGAATAAATAAGCTAGTGTATGGAGTGTTCCCTGCATAGTCCCAGGAACATGATGAGCATACAACAAAATAGCATTTATGATTGGCAGGAATAACTATACCCAGAGATCCACAGGTGAGATTTGAGAAAGCATTGGAAAATCTGTGATGTGTAAAATTTGGTCCTTCCTTCCTATCTGGATGGATATTGGAATCATAAAAGGTTAGCACCAGAAGGGAATTATTGATCTTAAATTCAGCTTAACATCTTTCATTTTAAAGACAAGGACATTGGTTCTCAGAAGGGGGAAGAAAGGATTTCTAGGTCGCATAACAAGTTAGTGACAAATCATGGCAAAATCAGAGCTAGACCTTAACATTTCTTGGAATTAAAGGCTGAAGTTTTTTCCTTCACACTCAGTTGCTGTCCATTCCTATTTCAGTAAGCTCAGAGGTGGTTACAGGGAAGGGGAGAATGAAAGGAGATATAGGGAATAAAATGAGACATAGGGAATAAAATTCACATAGGGAATGGTATTGAAAATTTTGGGAAGCATGCCACACAAAGAGTCATAATTCTTTGGTGCATATGATTGTGCATTTTGCTACTTTGTCAAATGGTCAGGAGATATCCTGTGAGTGGGGTGCTCTATGCCCAGCTGGGTGGTATACCTATATTCATTAGCATTGGTTCACTGATCCATTGATTGATTACTTTATTCAAGAAATAGTTACTGAGTGCCTCTTATCATCTAGACACTGGGTAGATTGTGTTTAACATTAGTGGTGATAAGTTGGAACGGAGGGTGCTAAGTGAAACTCCCTACGCCACTCCCAGAGCAAAGCCTTATAGTTTGCTGAATTAAATTAACACACGTCATGATTGACTCAGGATCCATTTGTTATAGTAGATTCTTTTCTGTTTGGACACTCAAAGATGTGCTTAAAACCTGATGATATCCCTCATTGCTGGGATCACATTTTTGGGAACGTGTCCTGAGGTTATGTTACTTAGTAGTAGTTCGTACTGATTTACTGGCCTCTTCCTTTGCAGGGCGGGGAGCTACATTGGGAGGGGGCCTCGGGCCTAGAATTTTCTTGCTCGGAGGGAAAAGGTCTGAGGATGGAGATGGGTAGCTTCAGACTGAGGACAGATGGCAGTGGGTGAAGTGTGGATAGAGTTATAAGAACCTAGTCTTTCAGGTCAGAGAGGGTTACATTCAAACCCTGCTCTGCTCATTCCTAGTTGCGTAACCTTTGGTAAGTCATTCACCTTCCCTGTGCCTCAGGTGTCTAAAAATTGAGACTATCCATTGTAGAGATTAAATGAGATACAATATGATATATATTTATTGAGAGAGAGAGAGAGTGCTCTTTGCACAGTGGCTGGTACACAGTATCCCAGGACAAGGATTTAAATGCCAGTAGTTTATTTGACAAATGGTTTTAAGAACTACTGGCAGGGGAGTGAGGAAATGACATAGGGAAGGGGGAAAAGGCTTGTTATTGAGCATGTAAACACTGTGGACAATTGGAACTCAACTCATTGCAGACTCCTGGGAAATGTGTAGAGCATACATCAGAGCTATCCCACTGAAGAAGTTAAGAAGCTGCGGTTTTTATCTTCCAGTTCCCACCCATCACTGAGAAAGTACCGTTTTAGAGGCATTAACTCCCAGAATTCTTAGTACGTCCTGAGGGGGCAGAGAGAAAGCCCTTGGGTGGAGACTTGCATGAGAAACTTTCAAACATATGTTAGAACAGTGAATGCCAAGGGGATGTGGACAGGTCGATCTAAGTCCAGAGTCATGTTCTACCACTTAGGACTAGCTTGTATTCTTGAGCAAATCATCTAATCACGGGGCGCCTGGTGGCTCAATGGGTTAAAGCCTCTGCCTTCGGCTCAGGTCATGATCTCAGGGTCCTGGGATCGAGCCCCACATCAGGCTCTCTGCTCAGTGGGGAGCCTGCTTCCCTTCCTTTCTCTCTGCCTGCCTCTCTGCCTATTTGTGATCTCTCTCTGTCAACTAAATAAATAAATAAAATCTTTTTTTAAAAAAATCATCTAATCGCCTGGCTATTCAGAGTGTAGTCCATGCGAGCATGGCATCACCTGGGAGCTTTTAGAAATGCAGATTTCAGGTCCCATCCCAGATGTAGTCATTACCTATAACTGCGTAACAAATAATCCAGGAACTTAGCAGTTTCCACAACATACATAAAATGTCTTGACTAGAGTCTGCTTGTTTTTGTGACACGGATGGGGAATACTGCTTTGTGGTTAAGGAGAAGGGGAATTTGTGGCCAGCGAAAGTTGGGGAGGGAAGAATAGAGTAGTAAGTGCAGTCAAGTGTCTGTCTCTCCCCTTCCCCACACCCACCTCCACACCTACTTAATGGTCTCATTTTGAACTCCAAGGAAGTTAGCAGATGAAAAGTCAGAGCTGTCAGGTTCAAGACATACGTGCGATTCTGGACCTAAGCAGGGCTTCTTAGGGATGAGGTAGGAACCCAGCTAAGGAAAAGTCCATCTCCACAACTCTGTCTGAGTTGTTTCTCTGTCAGTGCTTCTGGCCCTTGGGGTTTCATGGTGGCCTCTAGTGGATGTATCCAGGGGCAGGAGCTTTGAGCAATTGTGAGACCCAGCTTTCTGCTCTCTGCCCCTCCTCCAGTCAATGGCTCAGGGCCTATATCAACACATGCGGCCTCTGAGTTGTAACTGCTTACTAATTTATAGCACTATTTCAAGCCCCTTAGGTGTATTAAGACATTCAATTCTACAATAACATCATGGTACAGGCTTATATTAATATCTTCTATAAGGAAAGCAAAGTTCAGAGTGGTTAAGTAACTTGCGTGAAGTCACACAGCAAGGGGGTGGCAGAGCCATGCTGTTAATGTGACTTCAGGTTTACTTATAAGCTACAGTTTTGACACAGGTTGCACACCTGTAGACTGTGAAGCACTTGATGATTGTACCTCAGGGTTGATGTTGGTTTTTATGTTTTTGCCACCGTTACCTTTGTTCCTTCTAGCCATTTTTCATAGCGAATTTTTATACTTCTGTTGACTCACTCAGTAAATATTTATTGAGTGCTTAGTATGTGCCAGGCATTATACAAAGGACTAGGGAAACAGAAGGAAATGAAACACACTAAATCTCTGTCTCTGTGGTGTTCATGTGCTTGTTGTCCAATAGTGGACAGATGAGTTATCCAGTATATTAGAAAGTGGTGAATGCTGTAGAAAAAATAGATCAGGGTAAGAGTGATCAGTAGTATGTGTTGCAATTTTGTCTAAGGTGGTAGAAGGTGAGGGAATGAGCCAGACAGCTACCTGGAGGAAGAGCATTCCAGTCATAGGGAACAGCCCATGCAAAGCAGGTGGCCAGAGTACGCTGGGAACATTTTAGGAGCAACAAGGAGACATTTGATTGGAACAGGGTAAGCAAGGGGAAAGTTGAAATAGACATGCTCATGGAGTAGCTGGGCCCAACAGGAAAGGCCATGTAGAGACTCTGGATGTTACTTTGAGTGATTTAAAGAACCATTGGAGGATTGTGAAAACAGGAATGATCTGAGTCAATTTGATTCTAAAGGAACATAACAATATTACCAGGTTATTGTATTGAGAATGGACTGTAGGGGGATGAGTATGGAATCAGGGAAGACCAATGAAAAGGCTACTGCAGTAATCCAGTAAGACACAGTGGGGGGTCTTGAGCCAGTTGGAGGTGGTGAGGAGTGGTCAGATTCTGGATAGAGACACTACGTTTTCAGCAAACATGAGATTGAGAATTTATCTGTCCCACACTTCACAGCTGGCCAGGTCATGCAGGCTTGTGTAACTGGGATCCTTTCGTTCTGAAGGCAGATAAGACCCTTGACTCCTTCATGGGGATGCACATATCAGACATGTCACCATCAGGAGTTATTGCTGGCAACATCTTTTGTCTCTCCAGCAGGGAGATCAGAGGAAGCTTTTATCTTAATTAGGTTACACAGGGTTCCATCATACATCCGTCTTCCCCAATTAACTTGGGGGAGAATACGAGGGTGATGGTGGAGGGGAAGACAGCCCCAAGCTGATAAATATGAATCAGAACAGACTGGTTGGAGTGTCTGAGGACTCATCAGAAAGGCGGAGGGAAAGGAGTAAGATTTGTCAAAGATGTTTTAGTGGAGAGAAAGTGCAGAAGGCTATTATGTGGTAGGGGACTGATTTAGGAATTGCCCCAGGAGGCTAAGCCTGCTTTAATGGGAGAACTCACCTGCATCTTCCAGACTTGGAACATTGTTTATGTCACCACGCTGGTTAGAATATCAAGATTCCGGAAACTCTACCGATGGCTGCAGGAGGAGTGGCTTGTGTAGGCTTCCACATCTGGATGTGACAAAATGTCTCAGGCTGGCTGTGCATTAGACTCAGCAGTGGAGATAAGGAAGGAAGGGAGCTCCCGGAGAAGTAACAGTGAATCTCTGGCCGAGGTGCTGAACTCTCTCACCTCTGTCCGAGGTGCTGAATTCTCCAACCATTCTGCCCTTGATGCCCTTCTTGTTTTCTTTATTCAAATTTTAACACATATTTATTGAGCACCTGTCACATCCCAGGTCCTGTTACAGACCCAAAGATTCAACAAGGAACAAAACTGACAAAGATACTTGCCTTCTTGGTTCTTGTGTTCTAGTGGGTGGAGTTAGACAAGAAGTGTGTGTGTGTGTGTGTGTGTGTGTGTGTGTGTGTGTGTGTGTGTGTTTCTTAAAGACAAATTCTATATTAGAAGGTGAAAGTGCTTAGAGAAAAAATAAAGCTGGAAAATGGAATAAAGGAGGGAGGGGTGTAGAATTTTCACTGCAGCTGTAAATAGGGCAGTCAGCTAAGGCCTTGAATAGATACTTCAAAGGGATGAGTGAATGAGATCTTCATATTTGCCTATGGTTTCACACTAACCAAATGGCCTTGTTCATATTTTCCATCACATTTCTGTTCTTTCTCACATCATTTTTCTTATGATGTTCATTCTTCCTGAAATTCTCTTCCCTCCAGCACCCATCACTACTGTGTTCAAATCCTACCCTTTTTAAGAAGACTCTATATAATTCTCACCTCCCCTAGGAAGCCTACCAGGGTTGTCTATTGACAGGAAGTGATCTCTCTTCTCAACTAACATTTACAATACCTGGATGTATTGTTCTATGATCTTTTTATTTGTTATGGTGTTTCTATGACTGTTTACATCCCCAGTTTGGTTCTTCCACTACTCTGGGAGTTAGATAAGGATAGGGGCTGTGCAGCCATGGTTAAGATCAGTGCCTGGAACCTAAAGACCTGCATTCACATCCCAGTTCCTGTGCTTGTCATCTGTGAGACTTTGGGCAATTGAGGTTTGGGGCAAGTTACTTCACCTGTGTGGTTTTCGGTTTACTCATCTGTAACATGGAGGTAATAATATTATCTGACTTGGGGGTTGTTGTGATAAATTAAGCATTAGTGAATATAAGACATTTAGCAAGATGGTTGGAATATGGTTATCATTCAGGTAATGGTAGCCAGCATTAGAATTAATTATCCTTGTTTCCCCTGGGCCTATCATAGATGCTGGCATAAAGTTTGAGAATAAAAGCGTCTCTTTGTCAGTCTTTCTCGAAGAGCGGTCCCTCGTGCCCTGTATAAAAATCAAGCAAGGGAGCTTATTAAGGTGCAAATTCCTGGGCTCTCTAGGCCTCCTGAATTCAGAAGGCAGGGACCCAGGAATCTGATTTTTAAATAATGCCTTGGTTGATTCATGTACACATGAAAATTTGAGAACCATTGATGATAATAATATTAGTTATGGCATAGAGTTTTTTAGAATATACTTACACAAGACTAATTTGATATATATAAAATATAAATATGAAATGTATAAATGGGATAAGTAAATATAAATATAATTTAGAAGACCGCTTGGCACACAGTGAGTCTTTGCTATTATTTTCTGTTTGTGAGCAACCTCCGTGAAGAATCAGTTCACATGAATTTGACCAGAGGGCTCCTGAGCTTGCTTCAGAGGCCTCCTCGCCTTACAGTCTTGTTTTGCTCTATGTGCACAGCTGTTCCAAAGACATGAACCTCAGACAGAGAGGGAACGAACCCAGAATGAGCCTCAAGCATTCACCCTGCTGTTGCTACTGCTGGTAGAAAAATAGCATCATCTCTGCTCTTTAAAGAATTCCTCCGGCAGATGTGCACACAGCTGTTCCACCTCCTTCCTGCAGGCAGAGAGCAGGAGGGTACTGCCAAGAGTTCAGGAAAGCATGCTATAACCAGCTCATGCAAATAAGACCCACAGTGGCTTCCCTTCCTCCTTACTAGCCTCCACTCCTCCTTCCCCTTCTATCCAAGGAGGCTATGGGGTGGGAGACATCTCTTCATTCTAGCTGCTTTTTGGAGAGGAAATTGAGGGGAGAAGTCCCAAGGTGGGTGGGGTCGGGGGGGGGGAACTGTCAGAGGGAAAAGGAGATGGATAAAAGGTTGTCTGGGTGGCTGCCAAAATGCAGCCAGGTGTCTTGGTTGAGTTTAATCCCAGCAATGCTGTCTTGCTGTGTGACCTTGGGCAAGTCACTTGCTTTCTCAGATTCTTATCCCAAGCCAAAGAGCACATTACAGTGGAGTAAGCATAAGTGTTGGAGCCCAAACTATGTAGGTCAGAATTCCTGGCTCTGCCTGTACCAGCTGAGTGACCTTGGGTAAGTCTGTTTACTCTTTGGGATCCTTAGTTTCCTCTTAAGAGAGAGGTGTTTGGGAATATTTGTCCTGAGTGCCTGACAGGTTTACCATAAGGATGAAACAGCTCAGGAGGTATCAGAGCCTATCCTAAGATGTGAAATGCTAGACATATGTGAGGTGTACTTCATTCCATCTATGGAAACTTGACTCCCTCATCTTCCCAAGTTCAGTATAATATTGCACTGGACCAGACAATTTAAGACAAGCCTCCAGGAGAGGGGTGCTTTGGCAAGTGTACTTTCTGCAGGATGATCAGGTTTCAACATGCAGCACTCCACCTGCTAACATAGCTCCAGGCATTGGCAGAAGGGAAGGGCATGCCTGTTGCCCATCATGTCAAGGCTCTCTGCTGGAAACATTTGGAGTAGAAGCAGTTTAGTGCCTTGGTTAAGCTCAAGAGGCATAAAATGGGTCTAGTTTCAGATCTCAGGTCTTATACTTAACCAGCTGTGTGACTTTGGGGAAATCACTTAACCTCTCTGAACCCCAGCTTCCTCCACATTTAAGTGGGGGATAATTATTACTATCTCACAGTATCACTGAGGATTAAAAGGGATAAAGTATAGAGTATTTTGTTCAATGCCTATGCTCAACGATCAAATTCTAGCTTGTATTTATTTATTTTTTTAGTCTGAGGAAAGGACAGCTTTCTCAGGTTTGCCCAGTGATCCTGCAGCCACTGAGGCAGAGGGTGTATCAGCTAGAAGGGCGAGGCGTGTTGCAAAGGGCCTCAGATTTGAGATCGCCATGGCTGGGGTTGGAACTTGCTGGACTGTGTAACTTTAGCTGTGTCCCTTCCTTCCTCTGAATGTTGATTTTATCATCTGTAAAGAAGGGGAAGCAGCATTTATTTGTCTGCCTCACAGGATCGTGGTGAGGCTCAGATGAGTGAATGCAGGAGAAAATACTTTGTCCATTGGAAAGTGCTGGGTGGCTGAAGAGAGGGAGCTTTCATATGTGCGAGCTGGGTTCCATCCCACCACCATTGGCTGTGTCCTCTTCATCATTTGGAAGCTTGCTCTGAGCCAGGCAGACTTAGCCAGATGGAATTTGGCTTGTCACAGTCCAAATACCCCAGAAATAGACTGCCCTAGCCACTGACTGCCACTTTTCTGTGACACTATCACATGGTGGTTCACCAGCCACTGGCAATTCCTTAAGCTCCTCCTACAGGCAATTTATCTGAGTAGCTGAGCCACGACAGCCCAAGTTCTCAAGAACAAATTACAATCTGGCCTCCTCCCCTGACCAAAAAAAAATCCCCTCAATTCTCAGAACCCCATGAGGAAACAAAGCTGGGAGTTTGAAGGACATTTAATAAAAGGCTTACTCACAGGGGAGTGGGCAAGGTTAGGAGGACAGATAGGGACACTGAGACACCTAGAGATGCTGAGACTTGCCAGAGTTGTAAACAGTTACCCTTGCCTTGAAAAAACAAGGAGAGGAGTGGGCTTCCAGAACATGGTAAGAGGTAGAGCTGGGGAGGGGGCTAGAAGGTGCTGTGGTCATGGAAGAACTTGGCCACAGCTGGAAGTGCCACACTGAGGTGGGGAGCGGGTGGGAGAGGCAACGGGAGAAATACCTCCAACTCTTCTTCTTCCTCTCTGATCGCTCCCAGTGCCTCCCTTTGACCAAACCGACTGGGAAGCTAGAGATGAGGGGGCCCACCAAAGCCATCCGTATGGGTCAGCCTCTGGAGATAAAGAGCAGTGTGGAGAACGGCAGAGTGGATCTGTACTGGGCGGGGGTAGGGGGGCTGTTGGTGTATCACAAGCAGAGAATACCCAGCGTACTTACACATGGTCCTTCTTGGTTGCCCTGTTCAGCTCCTGGACTCTTAGTGGAAGGCATTGTCTTCCGTGAGATCATGACCCCTGCCTAGGGGGCTGGCACAGAAGGAATTGGAAAGTTTGGAGACAGGCCAGGATGTCAAAGGCAAAATGTTGGAAGAGCTGGAGTCGGAGTGCCCCTGCCATAGGCTGGGAGGTGAGCTCCACGGAGGCAAGGCCAGTGTGCGTGGGAGTCCCGTCTCTCCCAGGAATGGTTCTTTCGTTCCTGTTTTCACACAGCTTGAGGGGTAGCTAATTTTCTTAGCTACAGCCTAGCAGTTAAGAGCTGGCTTTGGTGTCAGACAGACCTGACCTTTGCACCTCTGGCTGTTTAAACTTGGACATGTTTGGTAACTTATCTGAGCTCTGGTTCTCTCATCCATAAAATAGGAATAAATCTACTTCATAGAGTTGTTACGAAGGTTGAACGCGAGGCTGAAAGCAAGGATCTGATCATGCAGGAGACTGTCAGGATAGGATAGTGAGAATATTCTCCTGTCACTGGCATATGACCTTCCCTGGTGGGTCCCCGTAGCTGGGGTGCAGCCTCTTCTCAGCCCCTGCCTCAGCATCCGTCCCTCCATCAGATGCTCAGTGCTGGCCCTGTGCCCCTGGGAAGGGCTGCTGTGTGGCTCAGGCTGCAGAGCGCTGGGCTGGAGAGGCTGGGGAATGCAAATGTGGCCTTATCTGAGCGTGTGCAGCTGCTCCCTTCTTTGAGTGCCTTGCCAGGAACAAGGGCAGGCTCTGGGCCCCCCAGGGTGCCCCAGGCTTCTTCTGGCTCCACCGAGTTTATACTACCAGCAACAATAATAATATCCCACGATACCTCAGGCTTTCCTATTTGCAATGCGTTTTGACTTTTTTGCTTTTGTTGTACCTTCGCTATGACCCTGGATTACCGTTACCCTCCCACATTGTACAGAGCAGAGAACCAAGGCTTACAAGGGTCAGGAGACTTGCCCAAGGTCACACAGCTAATTGGTGGTGGAATGGAGAGGAGAACCCAGGCAGTTTGACACCAGAATTTAGGTTTCATCGTATTAGTGAGGATGCTTCTGCTTGCAAGTAATAGAAAATCTTGACTCAATGTACTTTAAGCAAGAAAAACTTCCATAATGTTTCCTAACAGACATCTTCCAGGACATCAGGTTCTGTAGTGAGTTAATGAGCATTTAAACAACGTCATCTAACCTGGATTCTTTTCATCTCTAAGCTCATGGAATTGCCCTCAGCCTGGTTCCTCAAAGTCACAGAAGGGCTGCTGTGGTTCCAGGTGTCACATCTAGATATAATATCCAGGGAATAGGAGAGGACTTCTCTTCATGATGATAAGAAACTTTCTCTCTGGAAGCTGTAAGCTATAGTGGCTGGGCACCCTATCTCCAGGGTCAGAAAGCTCTGGTTCCCATTTCCGGCCACACGGCCCTGAGAAAGGCTTCCAGAACTCCATCCTTTTTCAGTAAAGGGTGCCTAATACTGGTCTGTGTCTCCAGACTATAGTGTGGATTATAGAGAAAACGGTGCCAAAGCGTCTAGCACAGTGCCTAGTGCCTACCAGGTGCTCAATAGAAACCAGATAATATTATGTATGTGTTAGGTTTTCTCATCTTGAGAGTTAAGGAGTTTGTTTTCAGCCTGTATAGTCTGTAAATCTTCTCTGACCATGAGGATCCTGGCTTTGCATTTAGCCCTAGGGCCAGCTTAAAACTCCTGGTTTCTTTGGAAGAAAAGCTCCAGAAGGAACTTTTCCAGGTGGCCATAATGTATAGTAGCCCTGTCTCTGCTAAACTATTCCACAGTCTACACGCCACACAGAAGATCCAGTTGACAGTCCCTTCTGCTTGGTCATTACTCTCTGAAGCTGGTGCAGGGGGGCCTGGAAACCACAGTCTTCCTCAGAAAGCAGCAGAGAGCTGGTGGCATTTCCTCTTCTCCTGAGGGGTCTGGGGACAGCAAGTGACACTGAGGAGTCAGCTGAGCCTGCCCTGTGGCTGGTGAGTGGCTCAGGCAGTTGGAGTGGGCCCAAGAGTGGCAGACTGGGAAGGCATATAATCAGCTGAGGCTTCCAGCATTGTGGATCCGGGCAGGAAATGTCTGTGGCATGTCAGCTCTGCAAGGACGCACCATCAGTCAGCAGGCCAAGGTCCAGTTCACATCCCATTTCTGCAAATTTGACCCGTGTGATCATGCTCAGTGCGCCATCTTGCACAGCCTCTGTCTTTCCGCCTGGAGCAGTGGTTCAAAGTATGGATTCTAGATGTTGCCTCTGTCCAAATCCCAGCCCTGCTGCTTAACGTGTAACCCTTGGCCTTAGGTTTAATCCATCTGGGCTGTATCTTTAAAACAGGGAAATCGATCGGGGATAATCTTCCCATCCCCAAGGCCTTAACTTATTCATGCCCACAAAGTCCCTTTTGCCATACAA
This sequence comes from Mustela nivalis, assembly GCF_964662115.1. NCBI lineage: Eukaryota > Metazoa > Chordata > Mammalia > Carnivora > Mustelidae > Mustela > Mustela nivalis. Next base: position 5,491,115 of record NC_139033.1, on the reverse strand, counting down.
GGTGACACATTCAGAGATTCTGGGGATTAGGACATGGGCATCTTGAGGGAAGGGTGTCATTATTCTGCCTATAATAATACTATATGATGCCATTTATTAGAAGAACCAAACTGGCTAATCTAATCAGGATAGTAGTTGGCCTTGAAGAGGGACTCGTAGGGACCTCTGATTTGGGTGCAAGTGACACAGCCGTGAGCACATTATAAAAGTCCATCAACTTACACATTTGTGTTAGGCGCACTTTTCTTAATACGTGTTATACTTGAATAAAATACTTTGAAAGAAAAGAAAACTCTACAATCCAAGTGGTAACAACTTCATGAGGAGGAGGGGTTAAAGAGGAGGTTGGGGGGTTAAGTGTGGCATAACTTATTAAACGCTTATTCTTAGGACAAGGACAGAGGGCATCACAATATAATGGTGAATATATTATATTTTATTATAGTGGCAAATTCTCATAAGGAACGCGGAGGGCATTACCAAGTGCATAGCGTGTTCTTTCAGCAAACGTGTTTGTGTGTGTAAGAATAGCTCAGGCACAAAAAAAAACTACATAGGATATATTTGCACAATTCAGAGCTTTACGGGAATTCCGTTATGAAAGAAACTTTAAAGGAAAAAAATTTCTCTTTAAAATGGTTTTATTTTGGGCGCATGGGTGGCTCAGTGGGTTAAGCCTCTGCCTTTGGCTCAGGTCATGATCTCAGGGTTCTGGGCTCGAAGCCTGCATCGGGCTCTCTGCTCGGCAGGAACCTGCTTCCCCTTTTCTCTCTGCCTGCCTCTCTGCCTACTTGTGATCTCTGTCTGTCAAATAAATAAATAAGATCTTTTATAAATAAATAAATAAATAAATAAATAAATAAAATGGTTTTATTTTATTTGTATATGTTTATTTGGCAACAGGACAAAAGTGGTGAGCAACAGCTGAATGAATGTATGGTTTTAAAAATGTTACATAAGGGTGCCTGGGTGGTTCAGTGGGTTAAAGCCTCTGCCTTCGGCTCAGGTAGTGATCCCAGGGTCCTGGGATTGAGCCCCGAGTTGGGGGGGGGGGGTTCCCTGCTCAGCGGGGAGCCTGCTTCCTCATCTCTCTCTGCCTGTCTCTCTGCCTGCTTGTGATCTGTCTGTCAAATAAATAAATATTTTTTAAAAAATAAATAAATAAAAATAAAAATGTTACATAATACAAGAGAAGGAAGAGGGGGAGAAAAATAGGATAAATGCATGTGAGAGAGAAGCAGCCCAGGTCATTGAGGTGTTTAAAGAAAATCCATAAATGTTGACACTCATGCAGTGAGGAATGCGGGCCGGTTATCATCTGCGTGTTAAGTGACAGGCACTTTACCAAACTGCCTCCTGTGTCAGTTGTCATCTTCAAAACCATCCCACAGGGGAGGTATTTTATTATGCCAGTTTTACTGACAAGGACCTGCTGCTCCAGAGAGGGGAAGCCACTTACCCAATGTCTTCCAGCCAACCACTGGGGGAACCGATGTTGGAACCTCAGTCTTGTTGACTCCAAAACCCTGTGTGCTCACCTGGCCCGCTGCTCCAGTCCCCCAACACCAGACATCCCTCCTGGCTTCTGTGGTGCCGCAGACTCTCCTTCCGAAGGGCCTGGTTCCAAATCAGCCAGCTCTCCACCCTTTCACTTCCTCCTCCCTCTCCCCTCCCTTTGTTAATTGCCGCTGACCACAGGGTCATCTTCATTGTCATTCTCATTGCCGCTCTGCCTCCTGGACCACTCAGCACTCTCCACACAGCGCGAGCTCTGAATAGATCATTTTTTCCTCAGAAAGTTTCGTGTTAGCCACTGTGATCACCCCCATTTTGCTGAAGACAATAATGGAGTCTCAGAGAGGTTAAGTAACATGTCCAAGGTCACACAGCTGGTAGAGACAGGCAAAGAATTCAAATTTTGTCCTTTTTTTCCTTCTGTTCTTCCTATTTTCTTTCTTCTTCAACTTGCCTCCCCTCGGGCCGTCTCCTTTTCTTCCATTTTTCTCTCGTTCCCTCTCTTCCCCTTCCTTGCCATTTTCTTTCCTTCTTCCAATTTATGTGAATTGTAAAAACTCTGGGGGCATTCTAGGGGAGATAAAGCTCATGTCTCTAAGATATTTTTAATCCTGCCATGGAAGCAACACCTGCATTTGTTCACACATTCATTTATTCATCTTTCTGCAGCACCTGGGATGTGCTGGACACTGTCCAACATTGCTGGGGCTCCAGGAATAAACAGAGAACTCTGCATTGCGGACCTTAGTCTCAATTGGCACATAGCCATGGGCAACACCCCTGTCTTAGTCTGCTTGGGCTACCTTAACAAGTACCATGGATGGCCAGCTTGCACAACAGACACCATCTCACCGTTCTGGAGGCTGGAAGTCTAGTGTTAAGATGCAAGCAAGGTTGGTTTCTGGTTAAGGCTCTCTTCTCGGCTTGTAGATGATCACAGTCTTGCAGGGTACTCACGGGGGTGGGGTCGAAAACAAGCTCTCTTGTGTTTCTCCTTATAAGAGAATTCATCCCATCACGAGGGCCCCACACTCATGACCTCATCTCAACCTCCCAAAGGCCTACCTATCCTTTGGATCCAGTGTGATGCAAATATCATCGCATTGGGCATTGGGGCTTCAACATAGGAATTTTGGAGGGACATAATTCAGTCCATAGCAACTACGTAGCAGTGTAAGACTCTATTATAAGAGCTGCCTGTAGAGCAACAAGGACCAGACAAGGGACATAAAGAGGGAACCGAAGGTGCTCAAAGGAAGAAAACCTGGGGACAAAGGGTCTGTTTGGGGCAGAAAGTGAAGTCAGTCTGTTAGAGAGGCAGTCTCTCTGTCCATTTGGTGGCCATGCATCCTTTTTCTGCTCTCCGTGATATCAGAAATTGGATTCATGGCTACCCTCGGGTACAAAATCTTAGATAGCCCATTCCCTTCTGCCCATGGAGGGTTTATGTGGCCCTCAGAGTCAAGGCTCTTAGTCTTTTGGGACCTAGGCTTGCAAGAACACTTTTTGGTAGCCCAGAGAATTTTGTTTTGAGATTTTATTTATTTATTTATTTATTTATTTATTTCGAGAGGAGGGGGAGAGGCAGAGGGAGAAGGAGAGAGAGATTCCAAGCAGACTCCATGCTGGGTGCAGAGCCCGAGGCGGGGTCCATCCCATGACCCTGAGATCATGACCTGAGCTGAAATCAAGAGTTGGCTGTTTGATGGACTGAGCCACCCAGCTGCCCCCGGTAGCCCAAAAAAAAAAAATTTCTATGGAAGACCCTGGACTTATTGGGCAATTAAAAATTTTTTTTTTTTTTTTTAACAGACAAGAAAGCTGAAGTGGGACCAGAACGCATATACAAATGCCCGGGTGTTCATTTTCATGTGGAGGTATGTGGGCCTGTGGGTATATGAGTGGCTTGGGGAGCAATGCCTAAGTGATGTGGGAGCTCTTGTGAAGCAGTATCTTAGGGGTGTGTGTGTGTGTGTGCGCGCACTTACATATAAGTCTGTATGTGGATCTGAGTGTGGGCCCTCAAGAACTATAAATGCACCTGTGTATGAGCAGATCACAGACCTGTTTGTGTCTGGCGATGCCTATGGTAAGTCTGTGAGATGAAACCCGTGTGTCGATAGGTACGTGGGAACAAAACCCAATAGATGGGAGGAGGTATCTGAAGTGTTTGTATTGTTTCATATGAGCTAATCAGCTGCTGCCACAGTAATGCTGTGGACCAAACTGAATGCTAAAATCCAGAGCCGTACAACAACTTGCATCTATTCCAGAAGTCAGACAACGTTTGCTGTCAAGGCACAGACGGTGTGTACATTTGGCTTTGTTGACCATACAGTGTCTTCTGCAGCTGTTCAACTCTACCTTTGTGGGGTGAAAGCAGCGTAGAGGATACATAGGGGAGTGGGCGTGGCTGTCTTCTAATAAACCTTCATGTGCCCAAACAGGCATAGGTCCAATTTGTCCCCGGGCTGCAGTTTTCCAGCCTCTAGTGTAGTCTGAGAGGTCTGTGGGCTGTAACGTGGCTGATCTAGACGCGACTCGGCTGGGCAGCTCTGCTTCGGGCTGTGGATCCAGCTGGGCCAAGCTTCCCCGGGCACGTGAAGTTCCTATCCGCCCCACGTTCACCGTCATCATCATGCTCTGCTCCTGGCAGATCCCTGGAGACCAAGAGAACTGCTTGGAGGCTCACAAGCACATCCAGACCTTTTTGTTCACGTCTGCGAATGTTCCGTGGGCCAGAGCAAATCATGCGGCCAAGGAAGGGGATGAAGTCTGCAGTAAGAGGAAGTCATGTCACAAAGGGCTTGGATGTACGGCCTTTTTTTTGTTTTTTTTTTTAATTTAATTTAATTTTTAAAAAAGATTTTTATTTATTTATTTGACAGACATAGATCACAAGTAGGCAGAGAGGCAGGCTGAGAGAGAGGAAAGCAGGCTCCCTGCTGAGCAGAGAGCCCAAAGCGGGGCTCGATCCTAGGACCCTGGGATCATGACCTGAGCCAAAGGCAGAGGCTTTAACCCACTGAGCCACCCAGGTGCCCCAGATGTACGGTCTTAATGCAAGGATGGTGTGAAGAATTTCGCGCACTGATTCGAGATCCTGCAACATGGGTGGAGACCATGTGTGAGACCACGTGATGGTATGCGTGGAAGGGGGTGCTTTGTGTGTGAGGGGACCTTGGGGTGAGTATGTGGTGACCTGTGCAAAAAGTTTCGGCAGCGGGAGGGGGGAGGCTTTAGAAGATGGGATGTGTGAGAAACGGTGAGCGTGCGCGAACCCTTGTGGGCGTGTTATATGTGTGTGTCTAGGTGTGTATGCCTGGCTCTGAGGGCATCTCTGGGCGCACACCGGTGAGGTGAGGAGTGTGGGGGTGGGTTGTGTGTTGGGGTGCATCTGAGTGTGGATGCATGGTTATGAAACCGTCTCTGCATATGTGTGTGCGCTGCCGTGTGTGCGGGGGGGTCTGTGTATTGGGGAGTGCATGCTGGGGGCGCACGTGAGAGCGTCGTGTGAGGCTCAGGAGGTCTAGGCATACGCTGGTGGGGAGGGGGAGTAAGGGCAGAGATGGGAGTGGAGATGGCACACACTCCCCTTCCCCTGGCACCGTCTCAAAACCATCCCAGGCTTGCAACGTGAGTTCTTTGTAGCGAAGATTAATTTTCTTATTTAGCATTTATGTGGCACTTTGGATCTGCAAAGTGCTTGACAATCAGTTTTATTAGTTGTGCTTGTGTGTTATGTATCGCAGCTGCAGCCAGAGCGTCTTTTTAGGGAGGTGAACCGAGCCGGGCAAACTTTAACCTCCTCCTCAGGCTTCGCGGATCTCCCAGGACAGTGTCTGCCCTGCGGAGGTGCAGGGGGTTGTTGGTGGTGCTGATGCTGCGGGGCGTGGTGCTTCCTTGGAGCGGCCCCCAAAGGCTTTCCCATTCCCATGAGAAATCAGTGACTCTAATCACAAGAGTCCTCGCCTCGCTCAGTTCCCTTACCTGCCTGGGCTAGCGGAGGTGGGGGCCTCTTGGCAAGACGGGCTTGAAACTCCCTCCACGTCTCGCGATAACCCTCCTTTGGATTTGCCGTTTGCACTTTGTCCCTTGTAGGATGGCCACTAACCCATCTCAGTGTGGAGTTCTCCCTCCTCAAAGCGGGCCTGAGACAAGGACTCAGGGGAGGGAAGGCAGAAGTGACACAGGGAAGGGGGAAAGGCCAGGAAGAGGTGTGTCATGGAGGAGGTCGCCGCTGTGGGCCCGCGAGCTCCGTTCTCCCGAGAAACCCTGCCCCCGAACCACAGAGAACTAAGGACCAGGGGGTGTTTATCCACTCCCACACGGGACTGGTTAAGAGTTGCCCCTCTGCCCTCGTGTGTTAACTCGATTACATGTTTGGGTTCAGCCTTCCCAAGGCCAAGCAAGGTCCTCTGCTGCTGGAAGAAATCCTCAAGCTGAGGACAGACTGACCGACACCTTCAAGGCGGGAAGCTCGTTCATGGGAAAATTATGGGCTGCAGCTGTGGCTGAATTCAGGCGGGCCAAGGGCCTATGGGGTTGGGATGAGGCGTCTGCTCCACACCCCTGCTTTCTCTCTCTCCCCAACTCTTCCAAGTCTCTCTTGCTCCTTCTGTTTCTCTCTCTTCCCTTCCCCCCAGATGTGGATATTCCCCCCAGACCTTTGTTTACTTCTGGCCCCTACACAACAAGCTCACCGATGTCATGTGGCATGCCCTATCGGAAAGTGTGGCCACCACTGCTTTCTCCAAGTCCTGGCCCTGCGTTTCCAATCATGGCCACTGAAATTTTCACGGGAGAAACACTTCAGCAGCTCAAACTCAGCATTGCCAGTCTCACTCATCGTCTTTGGCCTCCCGCTCCGATGAGCTGCCTCCTGGCTTCTCCAGCCTGCCCGGGGCTAGGTCGTCACAGTGGCATCATCGGAGAGCTTGTGGATACAGAGCCTCACGTCCTGCCCCTGATTCAGACCAAGTGAATCAGGATGCGCATTTTTAACAAGCCCCGGGTGACTTGTGTGCCCATGAATGTTTGATGAGCTTTGGTCTACCCTATTGATTCTCAGAATTCCTCATAATGGCACTAGCATTTTACCATTTACCGAGTCTTAAAGCTGCAATTATTTGAATCCTAGGAATAGAGATCCACTAGCCTTCTCAAAACCAGGATTTCAGTGGCACCGAGGTCTCAGTTGAACAAGTGATCATATTCATGTAGCTAATAATAAGAGGGTTCAGTTGAGTAAGTCTGTGGCAATAACACTACACCTATAATTTCACTTCAGTAAAGGCTTATGACTGGCTCCGTGGTCAACGGTGATGGTGCAACATTGAACTAGGTTCAGTCCTTCCCCTCCAGGACTTCATCCTTCGGAGGAAGGACACAAAAATAGAAACCAAATTATAGAGGATGTCTTGGGAACTGAAAGGGGGGACCCTAACACAGCGTGGGGGTTAGAGAACTCCTCTTGAAGAAGAGACATCTAGGAGGAGGGAACCTGGTGGGTAAGCAGACCCAGCCAGCAAAGGCAGGAACATGAAGGGGGTCAGCAGGATAATGGCTTATGCACATGCTGGCAGGGAGGGAGATGAGGGTGCATTTGGGGAGCCTGGCCTATTCTTAGGTTTGGAAATTGGGGGATAATCACTTCACCACTCTGCCTCTTTTGCCTCCACTTAAAAATGGAAAGAACACAATTCCACCTTCTCAGGGTCATTGCAAAAATTAAATAAAAATGAGCAGATTCCAGGACCAGTAACCCCTTGGTCTTCAGAAATGCTGAACAGATGTACCTTGTCAGCAACCAGAGCTTGGACTTTAATTACAGAAAAAAGTAATCACGGCGTCGCAGGTAGATGGGTGTGCCACTCCCTGCCCCCACAGATACGTCCTCATCGAACTGTTGGAACCAGTGAATTTGACTTTGTGAAAAAAAGAAAGATCTTTGCAGGTGTAAGTAAGGATCCCAAGATGAGATCATCCTGGATTTTCTGGGTGGGCCCTGGATCTAACCACCAGTGCCCCTGGAAGACTCACAACAAGGGAAAAGGCTGTTGGAAGATGGAGGGATACAGCCACAGCCAAGGAGTATCTGTTGTCACCAGAAGATGAAAGAGACAAGGAAAGATTCTTCCCTAGAGCCTTCGGAGGATGGCCCCGCTGACACCTTGATTCTGATCTCTGTGATAATTTGTCATAACAGTCACAGGCACCTAAAACGCATGGTTACCAATTTGTGAGCATTCTCCACATGTCAGGCGTGGATTCCTCCTCATCCGTCCTTTGAAGTGATGCTCTGATTCCTGTCGTCTGCGTGAGGAGTACTAAGGCTCACGCAGGCGAAGCAAGTCTCGTTAGCTCATTCACTCACTAAATATCAACGGATTTCTTCACTGACTAGGCACTGTGCTGAGCCCTGCGGGGCGGAGTGATGAGCAAAGTACCTGCCTTTGCTGAGGTCACAGGGCTTATAAATCCAGAGAAATAATCATCTGTACTGGCTTGAATAATGCCCCCCCCAAATTCATATTCACCTTGAACCTCGGAATGTGACCTTATTTGGAAATAGATTCTTTGCAGATATAGCCAAGTTATGATGAGGACATTCTGGATTAGGATGGGCCCTAACCCAATGACTTTTGTCCTTATGGGAGAAATTTGGACAAAGAGACAGATGGAGACTGCCACGTAACACCAGACACAGAGATCAGGGTCATGTGTCTGGGAGCCAAGGAATGGCAAGGAATGCTGGCACCACCAGAAGCCAAGAGGAGGCAAGAATTCTCCCTAGAGTCTTCAGAGAGCATGGCCTTGCTGGCACCTTGATTTCAAACTCTGCCCTCAAGAACTGTGAAACAGTTAATGTCTGTTGTTTGAAGCTACCTGGTTTGCAGTAATCAGCTACAGTAACCCTGGGAAACTAATATGCCACTCGAGAAATTTTATATATATATATTTGCAACTGTGTAGGCCACAACCTAAGGTCCTGTGGTAGCCAGTGGAGGGGGTGCAGGAGGGTTCACCCCAAAGGGGAGCTGGAGCTGGCACCTGAAGGTGGGGTAGGGGTTGAGTGCAAAGAGAATGGAGATCTGGGCTAGAGGGAACAGAATGTGTGCCGGTTCTGTGGCTTGAGGATGACGCAGGTAGACACTAGAGGAATAGACAGAAAGAAGGTCGGAGCCCAGAGGGGAACAGAGCCAGCAGTGGGCAGCTGGGGCCACTACCCTCCTTGACCCTCTGGCCGTGGTTTCTCTTCCAGGGGCTGCTGGGTCAGGACATCCGTGAGTCCCTGCACCCCACCCATCCCTCCCCTCTCGCACCGCCAGCCCGCTGTGCGGCTGTCAGAGCACTGAGTTCGGACTCTCTGTGTCCTTGAGTGCAGCGCGGTGGGGGCACCGAGGCAGCACAAAGGCGCTTTGTGCGGTAGCACCCAGCAGCTTCTGGGTCCGGGAGCCGGCTGCGCAGAGAATGGGCCCCGGACAAAGGCATCGCCGCCTGAGTACCTGTAATTGGAGCATCCACGTGCAATGCAAGGGACAAAAGGGAGACGAATGGACGCGTCTTAGGCTGCCCGTTGCTATGGTTTCAAGGGGGCTGCCTGGGGAGGGCCGTTACCAGGCAACGGGAGTGGGACGAAGACAAAGGGAGCCGGCGTGAGAGAGAGGTTTGGGGCAGGTGTGAGGTGGGGAGGAGATGGAGAGGGTGCGGAGAGACAGAGGCAAACACACAGGATAGAGGGAGACTGGAGAAGAGAGGAGGCAGAGAGAGACAAGGGAGGGATGAGGTGAGGCGGGGAAGGGAGAAGCAGAGAGATGCAGTGCAGAGAGGCATTAAAGCAGGGGTCGAGACAGGAAAACGGAGAAACTCATTCAGCCTTGAGCACCTGCTGTGTGCCAGGCCCCGTGCAAGATGGACACCATCCTGCCCTTGGAGCTCGCAGACACAGAGGGAGAAATGGATGCTTTAGTGGAACCAGAGGGGGATGCTTCCTCCCCACGTAGAGTGGCGAGGGTTTACTCTCCATCCTTGTATCTCTTCGAAGCTGGTGACCTCTGGATACGGCCATGGCACGCCTCATTCCCAGGTGGCTCCATTCCCAGGAGGCTGTTTGTACCAAGTGACTCTTGGTCAAATGACACTCAGGCTCTCCCTAGTTGTTCTTCCTTTGGTCCCCCATCATGATGCCCAAATCTCCTACCATTAGGGGGACCCAGGGCAGGTTACTTCACTTATTAATTATGTAGCTACAAACTGCTTCTACATATCCTACTCATTGGATCCTGTGTGGTAGGCGTCATCACTGCTACCACTGTGCAGGAGTGGCAGCTGAGGTCTGACGGGATGAAATGCTTTGCTGGAGGTCTCATGGTCACTCACTGCCCAAGCCACTGACGTCTTCTGATTCACAGCCTGATGTTCTGCCTTCTGCTTACATCTCCATCTGGGCCAAGGCTTGTGTGTTTCCAAGGAACAGAAACCTACACAAATGAACTCTAGTAAGGAGAGATTAATTGGAAGGACAGTAAAGGGACTCCTGAGACCCAAAGTCAGGACTCAGAGCTGGCCCTTGAAGAGACTTCATCTGGGCACTGAATGGAGATCCGAAACCAGGAAGACCAGTCTTTTTCTTTCTCTCTTTCCAAAACCACCTAGTGACCCCTCTCTGCTTTTCTCTGCTCACTGGCTCAGCTTATAGGATTAAAAAAGTGTGAAAAACTACCCTTAAGGAAATCCTTTCTTTGTCAATTCAAATTCTCAGGAGAGAACTTGGCTGGGTCACTGAAATCAAGCGTACAGCCCTGTTCTAGTCAAATGTGGGTAGCGGGGAGGCTTCTAGCATATAACATGACAGGGAGTATGGGTAAAACGGGCACCCTGTATTATCTGCATGAACACACTCACTTCCGTCATCGGGATACCAAGATTAGCCTTGCCTGCCTTCCAGGGCTGCTGAAGGAAGCTCAAACCCATCAAAGGAGTTTGGAGACTGTCACGTATCACAATGGGGCCAGTTGTTATTTAAGCGGAAGGGGGTAGGTTTGAGGCAAAACACCCACCCCTCACTTTCTTGGCCAAGATCACAGTCCTGACCCAAGAGGCAGCATGCGAAAAATTGGTGTTGATTAGGGAGTGCAGGAGGACAGGAAGAGTTCAGAGGATGGGCGAGGCTGGGTGGGCCAACATGGCGAGGATGAGTGGGCCAACATGGCGAGGCTGGGTGGGCCAACATGGCGAGGCTGGGTGGGCCAACATGGCGAGGATGGATGGGCCAATATGTGTACTATGGTGGAGTGAGGATGAGAAGGGAGACGCTATTCATTCATTAACTTATTCACCCACTTATTTAATAAGCCTTGTGAGCCTACAGTGTGCCAGGAACTGTACAGGGGTTGGAGACACAGTATTGAAAGTGACATAGCCTATGTATCTTGAACTGTGCTATAGGAGAGAGGTAATAGGATCAAGAAGAGGTGACTTAACTCAGCCAGAAGCACCAAGGAAAGCCAAGTGCAGGTGATTCCGGAAGGGTGTTTGAAGGATGAGTAGGATTTTGGAGAGATGGACAGGGGTAGCATGAGAGTGGGTAGTGGGCAGAGGCCTTGTGGAAGAGAAGGAGATGCACGAGGGAACGTGGAGAAGGGGAAGAGTTTCCCATGATGGCTGTGCCCAGTGGGTGCCCAGGAGTGGGGGGAGCAACGGCCACAAGCCTGGAGAGCCGTAAGGAGCTAAAATATTTGGACCCTATCCTAAGGACCCTGGGAAGCCACTGGAAGGTTTTAAGAGGACTGCCACTTCAGACTTGTCTTCCAGAAAGAACTCCCTGGCTGTCGTGGGGAGTAGATTGAATGGGGGGAGATGGAGGCAGGGAGGCCCCAAAGGAGGGTGTCTCCCATGAAAGTGGGGAGGGGATGCTGGGCAGTGCCTCTCAAATGTTAATGTCGTGACATCCCTCCCAAGGAAGCTGGCTAAAAATATTGACCTACAGTGTGCCAGGAACTGTGCCAGGTGGTGGAGACACAGTGGTGAAAATGACTTAGCCTCTGTATCTTGAACTGTGCTGTAGGAGAGAGGTAATGGGATCCGGAAGGGGTGACTTAACTCAGCCAGGAGCACCAAGGAGAGCCAAGTGCAGCTGAATCCAGAAGGGCATTTGAAGGATGTCCACCAGAGATGGATTTAATCTGAGATGGGGCCTGTGAATCTGCATTTTTAAACAATAACCTGGGTGATAGGTAAAAAGAGTCCCCAGACCACTCTTCCCCACCACCCCCGGACCACTCTTTAAGACACTTTGGTCTCGAGCAGGAAGGTACAGACATGAATCAGGAAGTACCTTAGAAATGTCTTGCCGGCTACCCCTCCAAAACCAAAGACCATTTTAAGGCTGTTGTGGGTTTTCACGAGAGTGAAAGGTTATAATTGGCTCATCTTTATCATTTTATGTGTACGTGCTACATGCTCAACAACATGCCCAACAACTACAGGCCCACCAACATCTATTGCTTGTAACAAGGGACAGCAGGATGAAACTCTGATCATTCTCATCCTCCCCATTTTTATCTGCCTTCCCACAGCCTTGAATGGGAAGGGGTGGTGGGGGGGAAGTTCCTTTATTGAATACTTTCTCTTTTTAATACGTTTTGCAAGGTCATAGAACTGGCATGGCGTTCTGGTTACGCCTCTTATAAGCTGTGTGATTTGGGGTGGGAGACGTTACCTCTCTGAGCCTCAGTTTCCTCTGTGACAAAGAGGCTAATTAGATCTTCCTTGGTAGGCTTGGAAGTGAGAATTAAAAGAAAGAGCTGAATTAGTTGTTTCTACCATTATGAATTTATAGCTCTTTAACATATTTGATGAATTTAGCTCTGTTGCATCATTATTATTGATGCTCAACTTACCTCATCTTTAGCTAGTGGGAATCTATCCAGGTTGGCTCTTGAGCCCTTTGGAAGTGACCCTAACATATCAACAACATTTTTTATCCTTTGGTATGATAGCATTTTCTTGCTTATCTTGTATATTTTCTGCCCAAGGCCAAGAATCAGCCATTTCTCGGAGGAGTTTAGACTTCTTTGAATAGGAAAATGATATTTAAGGCCATAGTCTAGGGCTGGAAGTGCTCATTGCTCCTGGGTTAGCTACTGTTTCTATGCATTTTAAGAGAGCAGTCAGGAAATGCATGGTTTTTAGGAGAAAGTACATCATGAGTTCATACTGATAATTCTAATTCAAACTGAGGATGCATTAGTTTTTCTTTTGATTTTATATTTGTGTCTCCTTTAAACTGAAAACCTTGATTCCTAACAACACGAAATAAGCCGCTTATTTGCTTTATTTTATAATACAAATATATTGTTTCAGAGCTATCACAGCAACCTATCATTATCCAAAAATGTTTATTTTAAGAAGATTACTGGGTGTTCACTCTTTGCCAGGCACTTAATCTCAAAATGAACCAGAGAGGGAGGTGTGATGATTATCCTCATTTTTCTCATGAGGAAATTGAGGCTCAAGAGGTCACAGGGGCAGAAGTCAGTAAGTGATGGAGGCAAAGCTTGAACCCCCAAGTCTCTGATTCCTTTCTCTCCATTGCTTTGGGTTTCACTTTTTCCCTTGCCTTTTGGAATGAATAATGTGCCTGCTCTCCAGTTGCATTGGCCACCTGGGTATTTAATACTTCTAAAGATGACTTGACATTCATTATTTGGAAATGCACCGATAGAGAGAGAAGCAAGCAGTTTACTAGTCCCGTGTTATTACTAGAATAGAAAGCTTCTTGAGAAACGTGTTGGTTCATACTTTCAAAGTGACAGATTATTGCTTTCAGTTTTATTAGCTGATGGGTTCTGTTTAAAAGTGTTCCGTATTTCTCTTCTGCTGCCACATCGTTTTAAGTGGGGTGAGCAAATGGGAGGGGTTGTGAGAGCCTTGAGAAAGATATGATCAGGCACAGGCACAGAATGCCCCAGGGAAGCTTTCAGGGGGTCACTAGCTCCCCACCTTTATGTGTTGGCTCAAGCAGGTCTTCCCACATGGAGTATCTGCCCCTGAAAGCAGGAGCCAACCTCAGGGACCCAGTTTCTTTTGGAAGCTTTCCTGGATCATACTAGCTTGCAATCCTGGTCTCTGCAAAATTCATGTCTACCTGGAAACTTCTGAATGCAACCTTATTTAGAAATAGGGTGTTTGCAGATGTAATTAGTTCAGTAAGTGCCCACTGGATTAGGTGGGGCCCTAAATTCAGTGAGTGGTGTCCTTGGAGGAAGAGGAGAAGAGACAGAGGGAAGGAGACCACGTGAAGGGAAAGCGTAAGTTGGAGTGGAGTGGCCACAAGCCAGGGGCTACCAGGGACGCCTGGGGCCCTGGAAGCTGGAAGAGATAAACAGGGCATCTGCCCCGGTAACTCGAGGGATTGCGGCCCTTCCAACACCTCGATTTCAGATTTCCAGCCTTTAGGGAGCTTCGAGGGAATGAATTTCTGCTCTGGGCCACCAGCTGGTGGTAATTGGTTACAGCAGACCTACAGAACTCATCCAGCAGGGAACCCTACACTGTCGGGGGGTGGGGGGAGCAAGGAGATAGCTGAGAAGTCTGAGGAGGACAGGAAGGATGGTTAGGGTCATCTTGGTGGACGGGAGGGGACAAAGAAAATCCTAGGTGGAGGGACAGCAGGGCAAGTCTGGGAGAAAGAAATAGCTTAGAGTAGGCAGGGACTCCATGCTAGCACAGCATTTCTTGACATGAACTAGGACGGTGGGAGGGGGCCAGGTCCCTCTGGGTCTTGTAGACCACCTGAGAAATTGCAAGGCTTCTGTTGTGAGGGCTAAACAGAGGAGAGACACAGCGGTAACCAATGGTCAGCCTGAACAGGTCCGGAGGTTCTAAAGGGTGAGCTCCTTGCAAGATGGACTTCTCCCCAAACTGGAATCCAGTCCAGCCCCTTCAGGAGACACGACATTTCCTCCCTGCATGGGGCCCCTCCCACTCGGCCACCCCCAGCCACACTTGCACGGAGGTCAGGGAGATGTTAATGGAGCCCAGGGTGCCTGCAGCTCCTAGCCCCACTGTAACAGACACTGCCTGGAAGTCCCTCCAGCCCACAGCCTCTAACCTTTATTTTTCATTTCAGAAGGTTCTGCTTTAATAAATCTTTCTAGCCAAGAACACCAAGGAGGGGCCTCCCTAGTGGAGGTCCCTACTGCTGCCTTGTCAGGAGAGGTGAAGGGAGGCCTAGAGCTGGACATAGTGGCTCAGTCTTCAAAGAGACTAAGGGATCTTCCTGGTTCTGCTTTAACTGGTAGCTTCAAGACCTGTCAGACACCCCTGGGGAAGTCCCGGAGTTCCTTCTTCGCCAGGGAGGGAGGATGGGGAGGACAGAGAGAGGGAGGGCTGGTCCAGTCCATTGGTCTGGCTTTCTGTCCATCATCTTTTTTTAAAAAAATATTTTATTTATTTATTCATGAGACACAGAGAGAGAGAGAGGCAGAGGCAGAGGGAGAAGCAGGCTCCCCAAGGAGCAGGGAGCTGGATGTGGGCCTCGATCTCAGGACCCCAGGATCATGACCTGAGCTAAAGGCAGATGCCTAACCATCTGAGCCACCCAGGTGCCCTCTGTCCATCATCTTTAGCTCCAACATTGCTCCCTCCCTCAACCATCTTCCTTTTTCTCTCCAGCTCCTTTGTGGGTCCCCCACCCATCTCCCTGTCAAGTCTCTCAGGCATTGGGCAAAGGGAAAGGACCTGGAATTTTCATGGCGGGTGACAAAGTCCCACTTTTCCTTGTATTGACCCCACTCTCTTACCTCCTGTAAAGTCCCACTGTGGTGGTCCATGTACCTAAGGCGGTAGCCTCCCCCACCCCCCGCACAAGGAATAAAGTCTGCCTTAACCATTCTTTAACAAATATCAGCAATCATTTTTTCTTTAACACTTTAACAATAAGGTCAGGCATATCCATGGAATAGGTATTATATAGCTCAATAGAACTTAGGCCAAGGAAGCTCTGGAGTTAGGATGGTTGGATTCACATCCCAGCTCTGCCACTTTCTAGCTGTGTGGCCTTGGGCGCGAGGCCAACCTCTCTGCGCCTCAGTTGTCTACTCCTTCAAGTGGGGACAAATCCCCACCTCCTGCAGCTGTTTTGATAAGAGCTTGCCTGGGAGGTGCTAAGTGTCTTGCCTATCTTAAATGCCAAATACATGTTAATGAGCCTTGAGGAGGGTGACTGCTTTCCTTTCTGGGCATGAGATGGTTGAATGAACCAGCACTTAGAGATAAACAGACCTGGTCTTCAGTTCCCACTTGGCTGCTTACTCACTCAGTGACCCAAAGTTAGCCAATTTGACTCTTGGAGCCTCAGTCGCTCATCTTTAAAATGGAAACAAACGTACCTGTCCAAGTCATGCAGGTGAGATGAGAGAGAATGTTTGTAAGCGTCTCGGTGCTTAGCAGGGGCTCAGTAACTGGTTGGCCCCACCACTGACCGCGACCCAGGCAAATGCTTTCTCTCCTGCTTTAGCACTATTAGACCCTAATAGTACCCATCTCATAAGCTCGCTGGGAGGATTAAAGGATTTATCTTAAGCAAAACTCTCAGAATAGTATCTGGCACTGTTAAATATTATAATTATTATTCCCGTTCTCCTTCTTCTTCCCGTAGTCATAAACGTTAACAGCTACCCCTTATAAGCCCTTACTAGGTGCCAGACATTGCATATGACAGCCCTATGAAATAGGAGCTCTTACCAGCCCCACTTCACAGAAGAAGAAACTGAGGCTTAGAGAGGTAAGGTCATCTCCCACGTGTAAGAGGCAGGCTTACTGTCCTTGTTGTCCCAAGAATGAGTACGATAGTCTGGATATGTGGGAACAGCCACCAGAACCCAACACACTAGTCATCCTTCTGGTTCCTTCTGCCCTCCCCAGGCCCCTGCCCCCGGGGAGAACGTGGCTGCCGCAAAGCCTAGCTGGGATGATGGATGCGCAGAGACAGCTCCTGCTGCGGTGTAAACACAGAGAAATATAGGTCAGTTCCTGCAGCCAGGCCCCCCTGCGTGTTTTACCCCAAAGCCAATCTTGTCAACTTGATCTTCTGCCCTGAACTTCAGCTGTCCTCGGGATGTTCTTGTGTTTCATGAATTATGCAGACTTAACAAAATGTGTGCTTCACAGATTAAAGACTCTGTTCTCCTGACTGGAAGGCCTTTCTTTCCTCCACTGAGTTTTTTTTTTTTTCTTTTTTTTTCTTCCTCTTGTTCTCACAGCCCATTTTTTAGATACCCCGTAGAGCACCTTCTCTCTGCTTACGCTTAACAGTTCAACTTGCCATGCCCCTGCTTTGTGCTAGTTTCACTACAGACTCTTTGTTATTGGCTAAAAACACTTTTGGGAATCCCAAGGGGTCCTGCGGGAGCTCTTGGGAATTTCCCTGGGCGAGTTTTGTGGATTAGAACTCAGCATGGCCGACTCAGATCATATGGAGCCAATCTGTGTGTAGTGGTAAGTCAGCTCTTCTATTTAAAAAAAAAAAAAAGCCCTGATTTGTAGTATTTTCCAATTTCCATGGTGTAAATCCTCCCACCATGGTGGATTTCAGGGTGAGCAGGGTAACCTCGCTGGATATGAATGTGGGAAGAGATGCCCAGAATCCAGCCTCACAAGATGGTACCAGTTGGCTCTGGTACACTGCTGGTTCGGTTCCCATGAGTGGTGGAGACAATTACTATTTGTGATCTATGTTTGGGTCCCTTCTGTGTAGAGTAGGCCAATGCACTTAGCTAACCTCTTGGAGTCCCGGCTTCCTCACCTGTGAATGGTTATGCTAGTAGGAATTCTGTGTGGAGTTGCGATCAGGGGTAGATGAGCTGTAGTAGGTAGAGTGGTTAACACTTCCTTGGACACACAGAGCTCAGTGAATGGTAGCTACATATGATTGGGAAGGGCCTGTGTCAGCCAAGATGGGCTAGGTGTTGCCGTGGTAACAGATAACCCCAAGTATGCAGAGTCTTAACATAGCCAGACCTCATTTCCCATTCACGGTAGTGCGACAAAGGTGTATTGGCTAGGAGGTCTTTGGTTGTCCTGACTTTTCAGAAAAACAGGTTAATGGAGGTCCCTGTTGATACTTGTTCAGGATCATCACGGTAATGAAGAAGAAAAACATGCTGAATTGCATGCTCTCTTTTAAACCTTTTGCCCATAAGTGGCATGCATCACTTCCCCTCCTATTTAATTAGCTAAAGTAAGCAAATATCTAAATTCAAGACGGTGGGGAAAAGTAATCCTACTATGGGCCTGGAAAGAGAACCCGAAGTCCTTGGTAAGCAGCCCTAAAGATGATCATAATCTTCTTAGAGATCGTTTTCTCTAGTGGCTCTGAACTTTTTTTTCATTAAGCCACCATTGTTAAAACTGAGCAGAGTGTGTGGGAAGCCCAGCCCTCACAGTATACTAGCTGATGCTATACTACCTTGAGCAAGTTACTGAACCTCTTTACCTTCAGTTTTCTCATCTGTCAAGTGGGGAAAATAGATCCTTCATCTCCCAGAGTTGTATGAAGATTACCTGTGTTAATAGCCATAGTCACTGTAAGCGTTGTGGCAGGTAGAGTCCGCCATTATTATTCACCCACAACAGTCCTCTCAGGTTGGTACAATGACCATCCCTTTTTGCAGACAAGGACACCAAGGCCCCAAGACTTGTCCAGAGTCACACAGTTGGGGGTTAACAGCATCAGGATTGAAGTTTATACCTGTCCGACATCCAGTACTCCACTTTTAAGGGTCCTAGCACTTTTCTGAGAGGCAGTCACCAGCTCCTCCCCTACCTGTTGTATCTAGACCCAGAGGGATATTATTGGCTTGGTCTTGGGGTTCTTCTGCAGACCAGGAAGGTGGTAACTAACAAAGCAAGGAAGTGAACATTCATTACACTGCAAACACACGCACATGGGGTTCCTGCCTCGCTTAAAGTAAACATCTCAATTAACACAGAAGACCTTTTTCTTTCCATAGCTGCAGGAGAGTTCATCTTTTGGATCAATTAAATTGTTGACAGTCAAGATAGGAGGCTACATACAAATCAATGGCCAAGGTGCCTTTTGGTGCAGGTTTGCATGTGCTCCGGTGGAGCTGTGTGAGCTGGGGATGGGCTAGAGTCAGGTTCAGATATTTTGATGTGATCCTTTCAGAGAAACACATTTTATCTGACAACCAGTGCAAGGCACCGATGCACATACACATGCACACCCATGTACATGCACACATACAACCATTCTACAGGGATATTTTCCATTCTGTTCCAATGTGTTTAATTCCATTCCAGAAAAAAAATGCTGATTTCAACCTGCTAAATTACTATATCACCATGAATAAGTTGGAGCCTACATTTTGAAAAATGTTGGACTAGACTATGGTCACCCATCTTGGATGTTGGGACCCTTGGTTGTTGCCCTTGATGTATTGCCAGGGGGTTAAGAACAGGTCCATCCACAGGAGTGAGAAAGACATGAGCGCTAAGTGTTCTTAATATCCCACTGCAGTTCTCAAGCCCCACCTTCCTCATTGATGCCATTGTCCTCTTCACTAACCTCACCCTGGCTACATTGCCCTCTTTGCTCTTTGTAATATGTCAAGCTCCAAGTGTATCTCCATCTTAAAGCCTTGACCTCAGGGGATCCTACTGCTCTGAGCTTCTCCCTCCTGGGTGCAGCTTCTTTCCGCTCTGTCTGATGATCAGAAAATCTTTCCCTGGCCCACCCGCTTTAAATGGCAGTTCCCCCCGGCCCCATTTTCAGTCTGTTTACCCTGCTTCGTTTTCCTTATTAACATTTTCTTATTAACATTTACCATTACTTAATATGGATGTATTTATTGTCTACTTCTCTCCACTCAAAAGTAAGTTGCATCAGGGCAAGAAATTTGTTTAGTTCAGTGTATCTCAGCATTTAGAGAAGTGCCTGGTGCATAGTAAGTACCTCATAAACTTTTTCCAGATGGCAGAGTATGCAGCACAAAACACACACTTAAGTAATATTAGTGGTTAGGGCACCTGGGTGGCTCAGTTGGTTGGGCGACTGCCTTTGGCTCAGGTCATGATCCCAAACTTCCAGGATCGAGTCCCGCATTGGGCTCCCAACTCCTTGGGGAGTCTGCTTCTCCCTCTAACCTTCTCCTCTCTCATGCTCTCTCTCACTCATTCTCTCTCAAATAAATAAATAAAACCTTTAAAAAAAAAGAAAAAAAGAAATATTGGTGATTATTTTATCTTCTAGGTTCCTTTTTTTGGATATCCCTCAAAACATTTTAATAACAGCTGTGTTGAGAAGTCACACAGCACACAACTCGCCCATTTAAAGTGTATAATTAAATAGTTTTTAATCTATTCAGGGATGTGTGCATCCATACTACAGTAAATGTTAGAGTAGTTTTATCACCTTAAGAAATTCCATACTTGGGGCAACTGGGTGGCTCAGTGGGTTAAGCCTCTGCCTTTGGCTCAGTTCATGATCCCAGGGTCCTGGGATCAAGCCCCGCATCGGGCTCTCTACTCGGTGGGGAGCCTGCTTACCCCTCTCTCTCTCTGCCTGCCTCTCTGCCTACTTGTGATCTCTGTGTGTCAAGTAAATAAAATCTGAAAAAAAAAAAAAAAAAAAGAAATTTCATTCTCTGTAGCTGTCACCTCCCCAACCTCCCACCTCCCCAATTGTAAGCAACCACTAATCTGCTCTTCATCTCTACGGATTTGCCTATTCTGGTCATTTTATATAAAAAGAATAATCTTTTCATGTGTCTGTCAGCCATTTGGATGTCTTCTTTGGAGAAATGTCTGTTCATGTCTTTTGCCCATTTTTAAATTGGATTACTTGTCTTTTGGGTGTTGATTTTTATAAGTTCTTTATATATTTTGGATACTAATCCTTTATCATTTACGTCATTTGCAGATATCTTCTCCCATTCCATAGGTTTTCTTTTAGTTGTGTTGATTGTTTCCACCGTGCAGAGCATTTTATTTTGAGGTAATCCTAATAGTTTATTTTTGCCTTTATTTCTTTTGCATAAGGAGACCTATATAGAAAAAAACTGCTACAACCCATGTCAAAGAGCTTATTGCCTGTGTTCCCCTCTCGGATTTTTATGGTTTCAGGTCTCACATTTAGGTCTTTCATCCATTTTAAATGTATTTGTGTATATAGTGTCACATAGTGATCCAGTTTCTTTCTAGTGCCTGTAGCTGTCCAGTTTCTCCAGCACCATTTATTAGAGACTATCTTTCTCCCATTGGATATTCTTTCCTGCTTTGTTAACGATTAATTGGCCCTATAGTTGTGGGTTCATTTCTGGGTTTTCTGTTCTGTTCTATGTGTCTGTTTTTGAGCAAGTACCATACTGTCTTAATCATTATGGCTTTGTAATATAGCTTGAACTGGAATTGTGATGCCTCCAGCTCTGCTTTTCTTGTTCAAGATTGCTTTGGGTTTTTTGGGTTTTATGTGATTTCATACCAATTTCAGGATTGTTTACTCTATACTTATAGATAAAAGTTCTTTTTCAGATATAGGATTTGCAATTTTTTTCATTCTGTGGTTTGTTTTTTCACTTGTATGAAAGGTTTTCAATTTGTTGAAGTTCTGTTTATTTAGTTTTTCTTTTGTTGCTTGTGCTTTTGGTGTCATGTCTAAAAAGTCCATTGCCAAATTCAAGATTATAAACATTTATCCCTATGTTTTCTTCTGAAAGTTTTATAGTATGAGCTCTGAGATACAGATATTTGATCCATTTTGAGTTCATTTTTGTGTGTTGTGTGAGGTAACTCATACTTCATTCTTTTGCATGTGCCTTCCCAATTGTCCAAGCACTATTTCAACCCCTAGTTGAAAAGACTATCTGTTGTTGTAATTGCTCACTTAACCAGTTGAGTGACTTGCTGGATTATTTTGATGAATTCTATTACCCTCACTGTTGCCATAAATGATGTTGATTCTCAGAGAGGGCAGCCTGGGATAACCCCAGAGTCACACTGCAATGATAGTGCTTTTGACAGCACTCTCTCTGGTTGTTGCTTTCCTTGACCACACTCAATTTTAAATTCCATTCATTGTTCTATTTATGCAATCTTCAGCAATGCCCGGGGGCATAAATTTTTCCACAAACTGATACCATAAACCTGTTTCTTTGAAGGGATACTTCTTGAGGTCAGTGTTTAAGATTTAGAATGACAAAATCCTCCTACTTGTCTTTCCCATTTTTCTCTCTGGAAAACAACTGGCCTGGAGTTTACTCTGTATCTCCAATGAATCCATTAATAGCCCAATGGAGCCCAATAGTCCTTCACCAGCTGTACTATTTTTCAAAAACACCCTTAGGCATGAACTTCACACTCTGTTGTAAATGGACTTGGTCCCTTTGCAAAGAGATTAAGAGCCCTTTTTGCTCTGGTCTACTTTTCTCTCCCAGGTAAGACCTCTGATCTAGAAACTATGATACTGGGGGTAGATAGTGCTATACTTCTATCTGAGTGACACCCCTGTTTTAGGAGAGGGGTGCTCCAGAGGTCCCAGGTCTCCTTGACTTGCCTCTCCCACTGTGGAGAGGCATACGAGGTGGGCCCAGGACCCCATGCTCAAGGTAGAACCTCTGTCCCACCAGCAGGGCTGGGCAGAAGGGATACCCCACCTCTCAGCTGCACTTCACTAGAATGTAGCCTCAGCAGCAGGTAGCTGGGGGCCAGATGAGAAATGCTGATGTCCTGCTCCTTCTAGAAGGAAGCCCGTGTTCTTGACTGTTCCAGTCTGGAGTGGAATTTCCATCTTACTGAGCTGAGCAAAGGGAGCGAGGGCATGAGTCTGGGTTCAGATACCACTGACTCTCGCTTTTCTTACTTAATGTTAGTAGAAATTCTTGAATAACTGTTTTTTTTTTTAATTTGGTGTATGTAACATCTCCAGAGGCTTACGTTTTTTTAAAGAATAGTTTTCACTAATCTTCCAGGGAAGTGGGTCCACAGAGCTGCTCATACGGTCATGCTAGAATTGGAATCTTCTAGGTTAACCTTAAACCTTGCTTCATTCTGCCTAAAATTCTCTCCTTCCCCAGCCACCTAGAAAAAGCTGATCATTTTCCAAGACTCAGTTTAATATTTCCTTCTCCACCCCCCTTTCCTACAGAGGGTGTTAACATTCTTCTCATTGTGTTATTATTACAACCATCTGCCATATTGTATGTCTTGTATTGCTTATCTCATCTGTGACTTCTCCACTAAACTCTTCTCCTCAACGGCATATACTGTACATCACTGCAGTCGTTCCTAGCATGGGTATTGGCATTACTATGTACTAATGAATATTTTAAAAATTGCATATGGGTTTTGTATTGGCTATTTTCTTGGCATTTCTTTTGTGTATATGCATGTGTGTGTGTATTTGTGTGCTTGTACATCTGCAGTCCATGAAAATAGAGTAATTAACAAAGCCAGTTGTCATTTGTATGTAGCTGGTACTGTTCTAAGCATTCTTTACATGTATTCATTCATAACATAATCCTCACAGTAACCCTATTAAATATAATTTATTATGCTTAACCCTATTATGCCTCATTTACACTGAGAAAATCGAGACATAGAGGTTTTAAGTCATTTGACCAAAGTTACATACTAATAAGCTGTAGGATCAGTATTTGAGTCCACCCAATCTGACCCCAAAACAGTTCTGATAAATTGTCTGAAGTGTATACCAGGTGCATAATAAGTGTTCAGCGAAGAGAAATTAGTTAATGCAGGCATCAACAAACCCAATCAATCATTGCTTTCCTCCTTAAATGAGATCTGAGACAATTCCTTTAAGTATCATCTGCCTGCTACCTGGTTCATCACCTTTGTCCTAAGAAGACAGGCACCTGGCCTGTCTGGCCTCATCTTGTACCAGTAAACTCAAATGCAGGCCCTTCTAAGGTCAGTAATCACCCTAATGTCTTATTGGCACTTGCAACCTTTTAATTTTTAAAGGTAGTTTCCTTTTTACTGCTCTGCTATCTTTATGGAGATCACTCACTGCCATGGCTTTGCGGTCATTTCCTGTTGACATATGTGCATATATATTGAATCCTTTCACATGTGGGCTCCAATAATGTCCCACTTCCTTTAATGAGGGTGGTGGGTTGTTGTTTTTTGGGAAACTGCTGTTACCTTGGTGAGCTAGTGGGGTCCTAGAGCACTTTACTGACAAAGTCACGAGTGTTACTGTTGTCAATTCTCAGCTACCTGCAGGATGGTCCCCTTCATGGATAATGGGTGGAGTCATGATCAACATATCATCCTAGTATTTTGGTATTTATTTTATATGATGCTAAAGAACTGGTATTTTTTTTTTAGTATGAGACAGAGTTGCCATGAATGTATTTTTTTTAATTGAGGGTTAACATAATTAGAATGTACAAGTCTTAAGCATACAGTCGCTCTCCAGTGAAGCTATGGAAGGAAGATTCGCAGCATCCTGGGAGGCCCCTTCATGCTTCTTTTCCAGTCAATACTAAACTCAGAAGTGATCGCTTCATTGGACTTCCATCGCTATAGATCTATTTTGCCCCTTTTTGAACTTCATATAAAATGGATTCATACTGTATGTATTCTGTTGTGTCTGTCTTCTCTTGGTCATCATTCTGTCAGCAAGAGTCATTATTTGGTTGAATGAAGCAGAAATTTGTTCCTTCTTTTTACTGTATTGTGTCCCATTGTATGGATGTACACAATTTATTTGCCTATTCACCTACTAATAGACACCTGGGCTGTTTCCAATTTTTGGGTTTTATAAATGAAACATGTGCAAATCTTTGTGTGAACATGTTTTTCTTTTTTTTTTTTGGTAAATTGCTAAAAATTAGTCTTCTTGGGTTACAGAATAGATGTATGTTTAATTTTATAAAATACTTCTCGTTCTTCTAAATAGTTGTATATTTTTATATCTCCATTTGGAATGTTTGAGACTTTGATGGTACTACGTCTTAGCCAGCATTTTATGTTGGTTAGATTTTTAGAAACCATTTTGATGGACATAGAGTGTGTTTTTCAATCTAGTTTTAATATGCATTTCCCTGGACCAGTAGCATTGGATATGGTTTCACGTACTGATTGGTTATTTGTAAAGCTTCCTTTGTGGAGGGTCTGTTCAAGATTTCTGACCATTTTTATTAGCCTATTTTTCTCTTTATTATTGAGTTGTAGGAGTTTCTTTTATATTCTGGAAACAAGTACTTTATCAGATACATGTATTATGACTATTTTCTTCCAGTTTATGGCTTCCCTATTAATTTCCTTAATGGTGTCTTTTGAATGAACAGAAGTTTTAAATTTTTATGGCATCCAGTTTATGAATTTTTAAAAATTTTATGGTTAGTGCTTTCTGTGTCCTAAGAAAGTTTGCTTATTACAACATCATCTTTCATGTTTCCTTCTAGAAGCTTTATAGCTTTAACTTCTATGTTTATATCTATGAGTCATCTTGAATTAATTTTTAGAATGTATGATATAGGGATTAAGATTAATTTTTTTTCATATGAGTATCTAGTTATTCTAGCACCATTTGTTGAAAAGACTCCTTTTTCTATAGAATTGTCTTGGGGTTTTTCTGGAGAAACAGTTGACTATAACATGTTCGTCTATTTCCAGAATCTTTATTCCATCCCAGTGATACATGTATCTCTTTTTATATCACTCTAGCACACTATCTTGATTACTGTTATTTTACAGTAATCAGGTAATGTAAATTCTTTAAGATTGTCTTGGCTTTTCTAGGCTGCCATGTGTCCTCCCAAAATTCCTATGTTGAAGTCCTAATCTGCTATACCTCAGAGTGTGACTTTATTTGGAGATAGGGTCTTCTAGATGTTTTCAAGTTAAAATGAATTGTGTAGGTTGGGTTTTAAACGACTATGACCAGCATCCTTCAAAATGTGGAGATTTGGACACAGACATACACATAGGGAGAATATATGAATATAAAGGCAGAGATCAGGATGACGTTTCTACAAACCAAGGAACATCAATGATTGCGGGCAAAATATCAGAAGCTGGGGCAGACATGTGAAACAGATTTTCTCTCTCAGCTCTCACAAGGAACTAGTCCTAGCAATGTCTCAGTCTTGGACTTCTAACCTCTAGAGCCATGAGACAATAAGTTTTATTGTTTATTGTTTAGACTACTCAGTGTGTGATGGCAGCCCCCAGCAAACTATACATAGGTCTTTTATTTTTTTCCTGAAATTTTAGAATTAGCTTATTAACTTTTTCAGTCTGAGATTTGATTGAGATTATATTCTACTTGGGGGAGAATGGGCATCTTTACAACATTGAGTCTTTGATTCATGAACATGGTATATCATTCCATTTACTCAGGTCTTTAATTTCTTTTAGGATTCTTCTTTGGTTTTCAGTATACAGATTTTATACCTTTACATTAAATTTATTCCTAAATATTGTGTCTTTGCTGATGCTTTTGTAAATTCAATTTTTTCCCAACTTTATTTTTTTAATGTTGCTAGTAGAAATGAAACTTATTTAAATTACATATTGACTTGCACCACATGACTTTGCTAAATTCACTTATTTTAGTAGTTGTGTGTGTATGTGTGCATGTGTGTGTGTGTGTGAATTCATTAGGAACTTCTACGTAGTGTGGGTAGCACTTGTGGCTGGTGTTTAAAGTAGGTACAGTTTTGTGGGCTGAGTCCTTACGTTGTGAGATCTTCACGAACTCTGGGTAGTATCCGAGTTGAATTGTTGGATGCCCAGGTGATGTCAGAGAATTGGAGAATTAATTATTGATGTTGGAAAAAGACACCACATCTCTTAATAATGATGATGCTGTTAGTAATGATTAATTATAACACTCTAGTGCTTTCCAGCTTGCAAAGCACTTTTACATTTTATCTTCTTCAGTTAGCCACTGTATAGTACATCATTAGCTTTTGACGTAGTGTTCAATGATTCATTAGTAACATATAACACCCAGTGCTCATCACACCACATGCCCCCCCTTAATACCCATCACCCTGTTACTCCCGTCCCTTTGAAACCCTCAGTTTGTTTCTCGTGGTCCATAGTCTCTCATGGTTCATCTCCCTCCCTGGTTTCTTCCCCTTCAGATTTCCCTCTTTCCCTTGTAGTCCTCCATGCTATTGCTGTGTTCTACATATGAGTGAAACCATATGATAATTGTCTTTTTCTGCTTGACTTACTTCACTTGGCATAATCCCTTCCAGTTCCATCCATGTTGATGCAAATGGTGGGTATTCGTCCTTTCTGATGGATGAATAATATCCCATTGTATATATAGACCACATCTTCTTTATTCATTCTTCTGTTAAAGAGCATCTTGTCTCCTCCTACAGTTTGGCTATTGTGGACATTGCTGCTATAAACATTGAAGTGCATGTGCCCCTTCTATTCACTACATCTGTATCTTTGGGGTAAATACCTAGTAGTACAATTGCACTTTAACATTTTATATCTCATTTGGTTACCAAAAGGGCCCATTGGCTAGGTGGAGTTGAGATTATTAACCTTACTATATTGATGAGTAATGAGAAGCTCAGAGAAGTGAAGTGACATATTTAGAGCTACTCAGCAGGTAGGAGAGAGCTGGGACCTGGTTCTCTGACCTTGAATCTTATATTTCCACAAGTAAGGACAGATCGGGCAAGGGAAGTTTTGTGGAAACCAATCCCAGCACCACAGGGACGCCATTACCAAGCATATTCTGAGGGGTATGTGTGTGTGGCTTCCCTAAAGTCACCAGCTTATGACAGTATTTCTCAAACTGAAGTATGCCTCAGAATTCCGAGAGCAGCATGTAAAAATACAGGTTCTTGGGCCCCACACTCACAGGTTTGATTCGTAGCTCTGGAAGGGCCCCAGAGACAAGGATTTTTAGCAATAGCCCAAGTAAGTCTGATATAGTTCTTCTACCAACCAGAATCCTTGTTAGAAGAAATGGTTCTCCAGCCACTCATCAGACTGTGCCTGAGAGTCACCTGGGAAGCTATTAAACTTATGGTGCCCAGGCCTTTCCCAGAGCAATGGAATCAGAATCTCTGGCAAGTGCAAAGAATTGTGCAGAGGACCTGACCCACAGGATGGGGTCCTCTGCAGTCCTCTGCATCCTTCCCTTTCCTTCTCTCTTTCCACTTTGTGTACCTCTTGTTTGGTGTCTCTGTGATTTATTTATCTCAATCTCCTGTGTTTCTCTGCATCTCTGGCTTTCTGTGTTTGTCCTTCTGTAGTCCATCTATGTCTCTGAGATACTGTCTCTCTTGTCTCTATTTTATATCATTCCTTTGGATGAATGTCTCTGAGACTCTGCTTCTCTGTGCCTCTCTTCTACCTCTCCCTTTTCCTGGGTGTGCTGCTGTGTGCATCCTTCTGAGTTTCCACCTCTGATGGCTTTCTGTCTTGGCTCTTGCTCTGACTCTGGGTCTCTTGTTTGTCTGATCCTTCCCACTGTGCACCTCTGTGTGCATCCGAGCCCCCCCCCCTCTCTCTCTCTGTGTGTGTGTGTGTGTGTCCATTATTTGCTCTTCATCTACAGTCCTTTTCTTCATCTCTCTCCCTCCTGCCTCCCAGCCTCTGAGCTCTGCAGCTTTAATGTGAAATACAGAGAGACTCTTCTTTGGAGAAATCTAAAATACCATGGGCCAGGCCCCAGGCCCCTGCAACCCTCAGAATGTTAGACCCTAATCAGGAGCCCCATCTGGGCTTGCCCCCACTCACCTATAGAACTTCTCTGGGGGGACCTCAGCCTCCTGTGCTGCCAGAGATAAGGTATCCTTTGTGGCGATTGCCTTGGACATGACCCTCAAAAAGACTAGATAAGTAGCATGGCCTTTGGGATCCTGGAGTGCCCTTTACTTACCCCAGGCTGAAAACTGACCTTCCTATCACTGACCCTGAGTATCCCAGAGTACTCTCAGGGGCTTTATGGCTGATCCAGACATAGGAGATCAGACTAACTTTTATCTTTGAGGTAATATTGCTAGTCCATCATTAATTAAATAATTTATTTACCTGGTATTCTTTAAACACTGTGTACCAGATTCTGTGCTGAGAATATAGCAGTGAAGATAGCAGGTATAATATTGTAAACCTCAGCTCTGATAAGAACTATTATAGCATGGATTGAGCACCTATTGTGTTCCAGGAGCTTAATTTTTTTTTTAAGATTTTATTTATTTATTTGTAAGAGAGAGAGAGAGTGAGAGCGAGCACAGGCAGACAGAGTGGAAGGCAGAGTCAGAGGGAGAAGCAGGCTCCCTGCAGAGCAAGGAGCCCAATGTGGGACTCGATCCCAGGACGCTGGGATCATGACCTGAGCCGAAGGCAGCTGCTTAACCAACTGAGCCACCCAGGCATCCCAGGAGCTTAATTTATATAAGGAACTTTATACCCGAATTCCTTGCTGGGAGAGAACTGCCCCTTTAATGCAAAAAACTTTATCTGCTTGTAATGATTATAGTAATTAATTATAGCTACTAATACACTGGACATTTAAGTCTTCTGTATTCAGCAGTGTTACTTAAAATGTTTAACAAATGACCAGTTGACCAATGAATACATTGGCCGCACGCCTCCCTTCTATCACAATTAGTTGCATAAACATCAAATCTTATTCATTCATTCATTTTTTCATGCAGTCATTCTTTCTTTCAGCATATTATGAAGGACCCGCTGAGTATCATGTACTGTGTTAGGAGCTGGGGATACAACAAATAAAAGGACATCATAAGGAACTCAGAGGAGGGGGATATAGATAAAGACATTGAACAAGTTCGTGGAATGTGACCAAGAAAAAGTTCGGGAGTATATACCTGGAAGTCTAACCTAGACAGAGCAATTAGGGAGGGCTTTATGGAAGAAGAGACTTTCACACTAAGACTTAAAAGTGAACAGGGGTTAGCCAGCTGAGGTCTCTTTCTTGCCAGTTTTTTATGATCTATAGGACAGAACATGGTGCCCTGAGCATAGTAGGGCTCCACCAAACTGATAGATAAATAAAACATGATGACTCTGTTTTCTGGCTGGCTGGTGGGTGGCTAAGGAAGCCACAATAAAGATGCATTATCTTTTCCAGAAACACTTTGTCATTGCATGCACCCAGCACCTGGCCAAGAATCAAAGGCAGTTTTCTCCAAAATTCATGGTGACATCAGAGCTTTCAACAAACTCCCTGCTCACTCTCCTTGACCAAGACGACAAATGAGAGCCCGGGAAAGTAGGTATAGGAGATAAAACTTATGAGAGAGAGTAGTCGTAGGTCCTAGTTCTCAAACTCATATCTGTAGGGGCCATGTTTCTAAAGCTGTGGTCTGTGTTTCTAGAGCTTCTTCTGTTCTTTTAGAAGAAGTTGGAAATCTGTATTTTCATGTAAAACCTTCTGATTTTTATTTTGGAATCTAACTTAAAACTTAAAAAAAAAGTTATTACATACAGCAAATCAAACATCAATGTGCTGTGGTCTTAGTCTGTTCCAGTTGCTGTAACAAAAATACCGTAGACTGTGTGGCTGAAACACATTTATTGGCCATGGTTCTGGAGGCTGGGAAGTCCAACATCAAGGTGCTGGCAGTTTGGTGTCTGGTGAGACCAGCTTCTTGGTTCGTAGATGGTTGATTTCTGCCCATGTTGTCACATGGTGGAAGGGGTGAGGGAGCTCTTTGGTGTCCCTTTTATAAGGGTCGCAATACTCTTCATGGGGGCTCCACCCTTAGGAGCTAATCACCTCTTAATATGATTACATTGGGGGTTAGGATTTCAAAGCATATGAATTTGGGGGTGACAAACATTTAGCTCCTAGTAGCTGCCACTCCTGATTTAGAAACCCTTTCCTCAAAATGAGAAAGAATAAGAGGAACTTCTGTCTACCATGCAGCAGTGTGGCTCAGAACATTGTACTCCATGTTCTGTGGATCTTCATTACAAATATTCATCACATGAATATCTCTATTATCTTATTTAATCTCTGTAACAACCTCACGGGGCTAGTATTATCATCTCTTTTGAGGAAGATTGCCAAATTAAGTCTGCAGGGACCCAATATTAACCATAAGGAAGCTTAATATTCAAACAGAACTGAACTAAGAAGAGAAAGCGGTTGAATCAGAGACATGATTTTGTAACATATTCTCTCCCCCCAGGTGCTAAGGACCTTGAATAGCCAGATGTTTTGTCTAAGAACTGTCATTTTGTTGTTTGTATGTCTTCACTAATTGCTCTAAATACTGCTGCTCTTTTCTGCAACTTTTCTTGCCTAAGAGAGTTTTTAACATGTTGGTATGGGAACCCCGCTCCCTGTTCTGTAAAATGTATGTAACCCACAAAGTGAATCTCCATTAATTAATGTCTTTTCTGTGGTATCCAGGATCCACTCAGCTAAACAACAGTTAAACTTCCAATTTCTGATTTTTCCACGCCTCCAAAATAGTTCAGTTCTTTTGATTACCCCTAAGAGTTGCATCTTAGAAAAGACATTAAGGAAACACTTCCTTTTACCTGGAATTCTGGAATTTTTGCCATTGATGTAAGCATCCTATAACCCTAGAGTATTAAGGCCCCATAGAATTTCACTATGGGAACTCCCAAGGACCCTCTGAGTATCTCCAAGTGGGATTTAGTGAAGTCATGGGTCTTCAAACCAACCCCGTGGAGAGATTGTCTGTTCTAAGATGTGACCCCATGAACAATCAGATAGAAGAGCTTATCTATCTCAGAGTCAGTGGGAAGTCAGACACTGAATAGAGTCGCCATGTTGCCTAGCAGAGTGACTCTTCAGTTCTGGCATTCATGAAGCCATCAAGTTGCTTGTGTGTAGAGTCTTGACCTCCCAGCTTCCATTTTGACTCCCCGGGAGAATTTGTCATGGCAGAAGGCTAAGGTATTGTAGCAAGAGGCCCAATAATAACAAGACTTAGAGAACACAGAAGTTATTTCTCCCATACACAGTACAATCCAAGGTGAGTGTTTCTTTTTTTTTTTTTTTAAGATTTTATTTATTTATTTGACAGAGAAAGATCACAAGTAGGCAGAGAGGCAGGCAGAAAGAGAGAGAGAAAGGGAACCAGGCTCCCCACTGAGCAGAGAGCCCGATGCGGGACTTGATCCCAGGACCCTGAGATCATGACCTGAGCCGAAGGCAGCGGCTTAACCCACTGAGCCACCCAGGTGCCCCATCCAAGATGAGTGTTTCTTATTGGTGGGTATACTTGTTTCATGAGATGTGGATGGCCACATATTCTCAAGGATGTCCATATATTCTTTGACCCTCCTCTCACTGAGAAATGAGGTTGGTGTCCCCCTCCTCTTGAATCTGCACAGCCTCAGTGACTGCTTTGGCCAACAGAATGTTGTGGGAGTGACACTGTGCTAGTTTTGGGGCACAGCCCCTCAGAGATTATAGGCTTACACTTCTTACTCTTGGACTCCAGCCACCGTGCTGTGTGGGAGCCCAGAAGCCTGTGAAGCAGCACTTGTGGAGAAGAGCCAAGGTTCCAGGTAGTCAGCCCCAGTTAAGTTTTCAGCTGGGAGCTGGAATCAACTTTCCCACCATGGGCATGAGTTACTACAGAAGTGGACCCTCTAGTCCAGTGGAGCCGTCCCACCTGGTGCCATCCTATCAACCCTGCCCAAATCATAGATTCATGTGCCCAATAAATGACTGATTGTCTGAGGTGACGAAGATTAGGGTAGTCGCAGAGACTCAGGTTTCTCCCATCACGAGGCTCCTCTGACTTCTCTAAACTTCTCTAAACTCTAAAACTTCTCTGTCATCATCTACTCGGTCAAGATTGAGTTCCTACCATGTCCAGGTTCCAATCAGGGGGAGTGGCTGGCGAAAATGCATCTATTTCTCACTCACCCCTGGCTTGGAGCTGGTGCCCGTTACTTCTGCTTACATGGCACTGGCCAGAACTTGTCATGTGACTGCATCTAATTACCAAAAGGACAGGGAAATAGCGTCTCTAGCTATGCAGCCATATTCTCAGCCACTAAGAAGAAAGATGAGAATGGGTTCTGTTGGAAATCTCGCAGTCTGGACTGGGGCCCAGCAATCTGCATTTCTGCAATTCCCACCCCCAGATGACTTTGATGTTGGTGGTCCAAGTATACAGGGAAGCGTATGAGTTTGAAACTCAGTGAGATATGAGTTTAAAACTAAATTCTACCATTTACCAGCTGGGTGACACCTCTGAGTTTCAGTTTCCTTGTGTATATAAAAATGCAGAAAATAGTAATTCTAACCTCAGGAGGTAGTTGTGCAGATTTGATAATGGCCTGCATGAAAAGTGTGAACATAGAACTTGGTGCACAGCAAGATTTAAAAACTAAAAAGAGAAAGAAAGAAAAAAGAAAGAAAGCTTTTCTTATTTACTGAATCAAATGTTCCTTTGTCTTTTAAAACTAGCACATTAATGCAATCAGTCATTACACTTAAAATATCTCTTTTTACAACCCCCATCAACCCTGGTTTTATCCCCATTTTACAGACAAGGAAACTGAGATTCAGACAAGTTAAGTAAGTAGGCCAAAAACACCAAATTATTAAGTGCTGGTGCCAACAATTGAGCCGAGATTCTGATGGAGTTTGATTACAAACACTATATGTTTTAAAAAAGTAAAGAGCTGTTGATGATTTGGGGTCAAGGAAACGGCATATCAGAGCTCTGTTGTAGACAGATAAATCTGAAAGTGTCACCATGAGCTGTGTGAAATCGGGGTAAACTGGAGATGGGAGGGCCAGGTTTAGGAATGAGGTGGGCAGGTTCTCAGCTAGGCTAATTGAAGTGAAGGCTCATCACACTCCTGCCCCATCCTCTGCACTTACTTACTTCTAAGGAGGAAATCCCAGATAGAGTAATTTTATTTTTCACTTGAGCATCTCTGCAAAACCAAATAGCTAACACTTCCACCTAGGCTGAATGTGACTTACAATGTTTAGCAGTTTCCAGCAGGTTCCAGTCCCTGATAGGAGCTTTTTATGTGCCTCAGGTTATCCATTTGGAAAATGGGGATTACAAACCAGCCATACCTATTTCATAGAGATTCTGTAAGGAAGTGCTTGGGATATATTTTGTAAAGTTGAAGTTATCAAATTGTTATTAAGGTTTACTGTAAATTGAGCAAAACAATATAGTAGGAAACATTTGTTCAAACATTTCTCAATTAATTCTTTGTGTTTTGATTTTGTAAATTAAGGAATTTAGATGTTAAAGGATGAGGTAGTGGAGAGAGATTGGGAAGTATATTTTCTTGTGTTGTGGTTTCCATGGTGACAGACTTGCAGGCATCAACCACTGGCTGCAATATAGGTAAATAAGAAAATGATTGCAAAGTGTTTTGCACAGTGCCTGGCACATAGTCAACAATCACTATATATGACATCAGAGTTACTGCCTTTATAAAAGTAGCCTAGACAAAGCTGCTTCCCATGAAGAGCATGATGGGAAATCCCCCTCCTTTGGAATACTTCAGCTGCACATTCTGAGATTATTAAGGTTCTAAGGCTGAGAAACTTTAAGGGAGGTAACTTAGACAAGGAGTTTGATTTATGGGTTTTCTTATTCTGAACCACCTGCACAATGAAGCTTCACCTACCCAAGTTCCTTTGTATCTTGTTGAAGACATCTTTGCCTACCTCAAGCTCAAGATAGTTTCCTGTATTGTCTTCTAGAAGGTTTTACCATTTTTTTTCCTCTCACAGATCTGCAACCCACTGGAATTGATTTTTGTGTATAATATGTGGTAGAGATAAAGATTCAGATTTTTCCATACAGATGGCCGATTGACCAAGTACCATTTAGTGAAAAGGCCATTGTTTCTGAATTGCTCTTCAGTGGCACCTTTGTTATAAATCAAGTGTCTTTACATGTGTGGATTTGTTTCTGAGTTCTCAATGCTATTTCACTGGACTATTTATCTTGCTTGTATCAAAGCATGCTCCTTTAATTACTCTGGCTTTATAATAACTCCTGATATCCAGTAGTGAAAATCATCTTTGTTCTTCTTTGTGATAAAATCGACTCTTTGATTTTCCATGCATATTTTAGAATTACCTTATAAATTTCCATGCAAACAAAAACTTGCTGGAATTTTGATTGGATTTCAGTTTCTTGATCGATTTGAGGAGAAATCACATCCTTACAATACTGACTTATTTTTTTTTCACAATAGCCCTATGAGGTAGGTTCTCTTGTTATCAGGTGCACCCTCTGTTTTTTAAGTGGGGTACCTACAGGAACATGAACAAATCCAGCAGCCTACCTAGGAGGAGGGGCGGGCATGGTCTGCCCCATCCAAAAGATGTATTGTACCATTGACATTGTTTGGAATTACTGGTCATGGTAATAATTAAAGCTGCGTGATTGAAGTCAGTTTTATTACATTGCTTTTAACTTCTCTATTAATCACATACTTTTTACTCTTTACCTCAGAAACAGATCACTCCCACTGCCCTTGGCATACCACTGACCTAAGCCCTCCAATTTGATTCACCTATGCAAAAATTCATTTTGGCTGTAGGCAATGCTGGGCAGCAGGTACAGGCAGACTCCTGCTTTGAGTGAGCACGGCAGACACACCACACCCAGCCTTTTAGGGGGAACACTCACAGAGGGTGATGTTTCAAACCAGAATGACTGATGCTAGTTGAGGTATCTATGACAAGCAGTGGTAGCAGTCATCTTTGTTGAAGGGATCTAGATTGGGTTTCATTCCTGGCTGTATACTCCCTGGTCGTAATTCTTGGACCTTCTTTGGGGATGTGAGGAACTTCTTGATATTATTAAACATATTTCTTATGTTAAACTTGATAGAGGTACTTTGATTATTTTAAACTAAAGGTCCTGGTGGATAGAGTTGTGATCGTTATTATTATTGTCCAGTTTATATATGGACATCTTTCTGCCCTGCCTGCTAGCCCGGACTTCCAGAATGCCAAGTCTTGCCCAGCCCACAAAGGCAAGACACCTGCTTCTCCAAAGCCAAGGATTAGACAAATACCAATTAGGACTTACATTGTCAAGCCAGAGGGTAATGAGTGGTGTCTCTGTTTGTAGTGGCCCCACATTAGGAATGACTCCACATGTCGGGGAACCCTCCAGCTCCCTTCCATTTGGCAAGAGGTAAATGACATCATGCAGAAGGAGCCAGCATGCCGCTGGCTGGAGGACCAATAAATCATGCTGTGGATGGAGGGAAATAGCGAGGCCTTCCCCGGAAAGGCTTCCTCGTCCAAGGTACCATTAGTAATGCTACTATTTGCAATCATAATAAAAATAAAAGTAATAGGAAAACCACGTTGAGGCAATTCCACTGCCTACTGGATTTTTAATTTTCTTGAGGATGCCAGAGGCAATCTTGAGCCCATTATGTCTAAATGAGGCACATTATAAAAGGCTTACAAAGTCCAAACTGCTTTCACAGCCATTAATTAGCCAGACTTCTAAAGAGGCCCATAAGATTAAACTTGGATATGGTCTCTGGTCTCCGGAAGAGGGTTGGAGTAGGCAGAGAGGTCAGGTACCATTGGTCCAGTCATGGGTTGTCTGTTCTTCTCTCTCATCTCAGTTCTAACAGACATGGCCTTTTGGCGGTGGTGGGGGGTTAGGTAGAAAGAGAGGCTACTACATAACTGAGCCCCTGATGAGAGTGCTCCAGACTTCTCTGCAAGACTGTGGACAACCTGAGCGCAGGGACTGCTGGTGTCTTTAGTTTCTATACTCACAGTGTCTTGTGCACAGCAAGTGTAAGGAGCCCACCTTTTTGGTGGCAAGGGACAGAAACCTGGCTCTGCTTTCTTCAATGAAAAGAGAATATATTAGAAGGATATGGGGGTACATAGAATGAATATCAGGCTGAAGGAGTAGGCTTGCAAAGGAATAAGCACCTGGGACTATACCAAATGTCCAACAGCAGAAATCGGTTCATAACTTCAACTCTCTCTATATCATTCAGTCACAGGCTCGAGATTCCAAGCCCCAAGAAGGCGTGTGGCCAGAAGGACCTGAATCATTCTCCCCTTACACCTTCCATAGTGGTTAGGGGCACTCATCCCAGAACTGCTCTCAGTCGGAATTTGATGGGGAATGAAAATCAGTGTGCCCACAGGAGGAGGTGTGGTATACCAGATGGCTCCCAGTCACCAATGCCTCTGGTCTGATGTCATCAGTAAATGTTACATGTTGAACTAAATTTGCTACCTTCCTCCTTTGGGTAGGGTGAGAGGCCTCCCCAAGGAAGAAAGAAATTGGAAAATGTGACCACCCTTCAAAACACAGGCCAGATAAGAGGTTTACAATGTACCAGAATTTTATACTAAGCATTGCCTATACATTGTCTTCACAATCTGTGAGGTAGGAACTGTTAACACCTCCATTTTACAGATTAAGAAAACAAGGCTCACAAAGGAGATGTCACTTGCCCAAGCACACACAGGTAGAGCACCAATTTGAATCTAGATTTCTCTTTCTTCCTTTCCTTTCCTTCCCTTTCTTCTTCCCTTCCTCCTCTCTCCCTCCCTCTTTCTTTCTTTCTTAGTTCTTTAGTTCTTTCTTCAAACCTAGATTTCTTAGACTCCAGAATCCACTTTCTGAGCCATTCTGTGTACTTCCTGGGGCAGGGCCCATAGGAAAAAGACAAAAGGGCCTCGAGGACTATGAACTTGATGGAGACCCAACAGTGCATGAACACATCCAAATGTAATGATATAGTGCTCTCTGAAGGGAGCAATGAGCCTGGGAAGCAGAAGAAGGGGTGAGTAAGAGGCAGGTGTTAGTCATGTCCATTCAACGCTGTTCAGGGAATGGGAGGCCACAGACCACAAAACTGAGCCTCTGGCTACTTGGGTGCCGATTAGGTGTAACATTTTGCAACTTTTTTTTTTTTTTTTTTAATTCAAAGGGAAAAATATGTTGGTTTTTTTAAAAAAATGCCTTGAAAAGCAATGACTTTTGGAGCTAGATGGCTTGACTGTGAATGCCTTGTGCACGTGGGTGACCCTGGCCGGCTTATTTAACATTTCTGCACCTTAGCCTCCCTGTGTGAGAATAATCAGAGAATCCTCTCAAGGACCTTTGTACGGATTCAAAGGTTCAGTGTGCGTGAGGCTCTTGGAAGCTTTTCTGGAAGGTCTCAACTCCTGGACAGGTGAATGTGGTTATTGTTGTCTGTCCTGCCTAGGGCATAGCCCCCCTCATAGTCTTCCAGGGTGTGACTGTTCCCCCAGAGGTGGATGGTAGATCATTTCCCACCTTTTGGTTATTACAAGCAACTCTGTTGGAAATCTCTGTTACATACATCCATTCGCTTTCTTTAGGATAGATGCCAGGAAGAGGTGGGTCTGTATCCTAGCACACCTGCATTTTTTTAAAATCCTAATAAGTGTTACCAAATAGTCCTCCAAAGTGACTGAACCGAGGTGCCCCCATCAGCTAGTGTGTGATGATCTCGGTTGAAACTACTTTTTCCCAGAAACCCAGCCTCTCTCTCACTCAGGAAGCCACGTCTGTTCTCAGAGCTCCGCTGACATGTCTGGCTGCTCCCCTCTTCCTGATTCTGGCTTTGTGTCCTGAAACAGTTCCTCGCTGTCCTCGTCCTTCCTGACTCTTGGCGAACGCGGCCAAGTGCTTTTGGAAGTGCGTGATAATGGCAGACAAAGCGCGGAATGGAATGTGGATTGGAGACGCTCAGTGTAGCTTTTGTTAGGACACCTCCGCGTGATTTCAGCGTGAAATGGAGCGCTCTGTGCTTAACTTAAATCGCCTCAATTGTACCTGGATTGAGGTGCAGACAGTCTGGTTGTTTCTCGGGAGGAGGACCAGCTGCCTTCCGTGGCTTTGGAAACAGGACCTCAGCTCACAAAGAGGGGGTAGGGGATGGATTTTAAACCCAGCGTGGGCTTCAAGCAACACTCTCCTTTGAGACCTTAAGAATTTGCAAAGGGCTTTTTCTAGTAATCTCAGGGAGGTAACTTCTCCACATAAAGCAGAGGGGCATTTAGTCATTTAGGGCCAAAATGGATCATCATAAAATCCACTTTATTTATTTACTGTTGTGGTTTGGGGGGTGTAATATTTGCAAAGCACAGCTTGAAAGGTTCTCTAAAAATCCAAATAAACATCTTAACAGCTCCCCGGAGAAAATGGATTTAAGGCTACCTTACATTTTCTCATTTCTTCTGCAAGTTTGTCCTGCACCCGTCTTCACGACTATTGTATTTGGTCAGCTATTGGCTGGGATAACTATTTGCTCAATTCGCTTTCTCTGACTGGGGAAGAAAAAGGTTTTGAAATAGATGTCTGCTGTGGTGCTTTGCATTCAAAGGCTAATGAGATGGTGAGGCAGAGTGTTGGACACTAAATGTTTACATTAAAATGGAAATACGTAATCGATTTTTCAAATAGGGTCTCCTGTTCCCTTTTAAAATACGTGTCAAAGGACTAAAACAAAATGAAAAAAATCACCGTCTTTAAGTACTATTGGCTGAGGCAGCAGCTTCTGGTGAGCTACAGCCTAAACCAAGTAGAGAGATAATTGTTTCCAATAATGCATCAGTACACCATTGTCTTTGTTATAATAAAAAGGGAGAATTTATTTCTTAGCAAGGCGTGAGATTATTATCATTTTAGGTACTTTTTCTAATGGTGGCGATTCCTCAGGAAAGTAATACCATCTCTTCAGGGGACACATTTTTTTAAAGTTGATGTTTCAAAATGAATAAGGTTGAAGTTCTGTTCACTTGATCATTGCTAGTTGGCTTGAGAAAAAGTGGGTTACGTGCTAGTGTTTTGGAATCTGAGAGATGTGGGTTGGAATTTAAGTCCTCTCGTTGACTAGCTGTGCAGCTTAGGGTCCCTGTGAGTCTCTGATTGCTCATCAAAAATGCTGCCTCATCAGAAAAGGCTGAAAGAAGGGCTGAGTTGCCAGAAAATGTGGAGAAAACCCACTTTATTATTTTTTTAAAGATTTTATTTATTTATTTGACAGACAGAGATTATAAGTAGGCGGAGAGGCAGGCAGAGAGGAGGAAGCAGGCTCCCTGCTGAGCAGAGAGCCGATCCCAGGACCCTGGGATCATGACCTGAGCCGAAGGCAGAGGCTTAATCCACTGAGCCACCCAGGCGCCTGAGAAAACCCACTTTAGATCATAACCCAAAGTATCTTCCTATTAGGGGAATAACATACTACTACTAAGAGTAACTCATATTTGTTGAGTGCTTATTATGTGCCAGAACTTTGTTTATATTAACAATGTAATTCTCCTAATTACTTTATGAGGTAGATACTATTATGAAGCAGGTACTGATATTCTGACAGTTTTAAAGATATGGGTTAATTTATTCCATAAATATTTATTTATTCATTTATTTATTAAAGATTTTATTTATTTATTTGACAGACAGAGATCACAAGCAGACAGAGAGGCAGGCAGAGAGAGAGGAGGAAGCAGGCTCCCTGCCGAGCAGAGATCCTGATGCGGGCCTCAATCCCAGGACCCTGGGACCATGACCTGAGCGGAAGACAGAAGCTTTAACCCACTGAGCCACCCAGGCGCCCCTCCATAAATATTTATTGAATGCGTTTGTATTTCTTGGTTAAGATAGAATTAGTTGATTTTCCCGTGACGTGTTGATTGTGTTTCTGCTGTGTCCCAGGCAGTATGCTTGCAAGTTCTAGAACTGTATTGGTGATTAGAATTGTCACAGTCTTTGTATTTTTGGAAGTTAGAGTCCAGGGAGGGAGCCCATCAATTAACCTCAAAACTAGGTACCCTACTACAAAACGAACAAAAAGTCAAGGAAAGGAATTGCCCCCATGAGAACATCCAACAAAGCAATCTGCTCTGTGGTTGGGGAAGTGACGTGCACTGTAATCTGAAGAAGGGGTTGGAATTACATGAGGAGGAGAATGAGGGGCTGGGTGTGTTCCAGTCAGAGGGAGCAGCCCTTCAACAGCCCTGGAGTGGGATGAACGTGTCCGATGCGTGGGCTCCCTGTTACCCATTTCCATCTGTCTCTCTGGTTCTGAAAAGTGGTAAGGACCAGGGCATTGTTCCAGCCTTTGGCCAAGTTTTTAATTAAGTGGGTTGCTGTGCTTTGTGGGGGAAGAGGAGAGATTTGCTCTAGCAGCTGGGATCAGGAGCATAATCACCCTTTCTCTTGTTAGAAAACTTTTCTCTGGGGCCTTGCCAGTTGTTTTATGTATCTCTGGAAGCTGTGAGACTCAAGTCAGCATGAAGAGAAGAAACCACTTTGGATGAAGCCTAAAAAACTAATATGGTAGCCCTTGGGCCACTGGTGACCTAGAAAAAGCCTTGAAGGGAGTTGTCGTCTCAACCCTTGTGGAATAGTCATGTGACATGGTTGAGGAACGATTGAGACAGGACCATGTGACTGTCTGACAGGTGTCCTGGGATCTTACAGCCCCCTAGCAGACGTGGCCAGGAACACCTCCTATTTGCAGTTTCTTTCACAGGCCTCGAGTGTGTATGCACATGCTAATGAATTAAAGTTTGCCAAGCGTTTTAAACTTTCTGAAACAAAATGGAATAAGAAGTGTGGGATTTTGTAATGGTGATTGTGACAGATACTCTGTTTCTCAGAAGAGCCAGAGAACAGTCTCATTCAAATGCCCTGTGTTCTGTCAGTAAGACCAGAACATGTGTTGGGGTATTATCAGTCACAGAGGCCTTTCTCGGCAGCGTGTGCTGTGGGTGAGTGGGCGTGTGTGTGCAAGCGTCCACGCACGTGTGCATGCGTGAGGGAGAATTGATCTGATTTGTAGAGAGATTTCAGAAGTTGCCACTGGTCTTACTGACCTGGTAAGTCAGTTGGATTCCATAACCTGTCGGTCTCCTCCGGCTATTAAAGAAGCCTGGAGCACTAGGCCATTTTTCGGCGTCAGTCTTAGATTTCATTCCGAGCTTCCCCTTCTGTTTCCTGGCCCTGGCTGTACTTAGGCCTGCTTTCTCCCCTGCAGTCCACACTTTCTTGCCCCTTTTCTGCTGATTGAAGTGGGAAAGAGCGTGAGAAGAGGAGGTTTCTTTGGTTTTGTTTAATAGACTTTATTTTTAAAAGCCATTTTGGGTTTAGAGCAAAATGGAGCAGAAAGGAGAGAAGGAGAGAGCGTTCCCTTATACCCCTGCCCTCACGCCTGCCCAGCCTCCCTGACTATCAACCTCCCTGGCCAGAGTGACTTGTTTGCAATAATTGATGAACCTACGTTAACACATTATAATCCAAAGTCCATGGTTTCACTCTTGATGATGTACATGGTATGAGCTTGGACAAAAGGATAATGACATGTCTCCACCTTGACAAGATCATAGAGAACACTTTCCCTGCCCTAAAAATCCCCTGTGCTCTTCCAATTCACCCCTTCTGCCACTCAGCCCCTGGGAACTCCTGATCTTCTTACTGTCTCCATAGTTTTATCTTTTCCATAATGTCACGTAGTTGGAATTATACAGCATGTGGCCTTTTCCAGTTGGCTTTTTTACTTAGTAAGATGCATTTAAAGTTCCTCTATGTCTTTTCATGTTCATAGGCATCCATGTGAAGCTGTCAAGTAGGCAGTTGGTCATACAAGTGTGGGACTCAAAGAGTCTTGGGGAATACTGGTAGATAGTCTATTCCAAAGACACATGTAAGGGTGGGCACAGAGTGAGTGCAGTGGGCTGTCAATGCCCCTAAAAGGAGCACAGATTTGTGGTGTTGGGCAGTGCCATTGGAGTACATGATTTTTTAAGCTGTGGCCTGAAGATCAAGTAGTACAAGCCAAAAAAAAAAAAAAAAAAAATAGGAGGAGAACCTATTTGGGGCAAAGGGAACATCTTATTGCACAGGCCCTGAGGGAAGATGGAGCTTGTTGCCATGTTGAAACTGATCAGTCAAAGAAGACAGTGGTAAGGGGGAAGGGTAGAGAAAGAAAGATGGAGTGGTCACACCATGCAAGATCTTGGAGGCCATGTCAAGGAG
Organism: Mustela nivalis; assembly: GCF_964662115.1. Taxonomy (NCBI): domain Eukaryota; kingdom Metazoa; phylum Chordata; class Mammalia; order Carnivora; family Mustelidae; genus Mustela; species Mustela nivalis. Next base: position 5,448,585 of record NC_139033.1, on the reverse strand, counting down.
TTTGGACTATGTCATGAACATACAAGGGTATCACTGAGAATTTTCAGGCAGTGTGCTGATGTGGTCAGATTTAACAGATGCCTCTCCTCTAGAGAGACCTTCCCCCAGAAATGTTTTGAGCTAGGTTCTGTGAGTGCATCTCCCTTGGGCCACCCCAGGCCTGCCTTCTTGTCCATCCGCATTAGCTTCACTCCCACTCTCATCAGGCACGACACATCTAAGTAGGTCAGGTCAGGCAGAGAAGCTCCCTAGGGACTTTGTCTTCTAATGACGAGGCCAAACTCAGGGGAGAAGTAATCTGTATGGACAGCCTGGCTTCCTGCACTGAACAGAGGACACCCAGGGGAAAGGTGGATTGGTGCTTCTCTGGGTAATCCCAGTATTTCTTTTTCTTGTGATGCATGAGTTTTCTTAAAAAGCTTCATACTTTGGTGGGTAAGACTGATTAAAATCTGAGGGTCCAGTTTGGTGCTGATGAAGGTGGTTTTTTACCCTGAATAGTTCTTTTTCTCCAGGTTCATAGCTTAGGCCAAATACTGGAGCATGTGGGCATTTAAAATGCATGTGTTTGCCATTTTTGACAAAATCCTTGGACAGTTTCTGTGTGGCTTTGGAAGTAGGATATCTGGATGTTGTATATAGAGCAACTGACTGAGCCTCTGAAGATATGGGTTTATGTATTTGATCGTTTACTATAGGATCTGGGGCTTGCCAATTGTTCTATCTAAACTTCGTGTTTCTTCACCTTTTAAATGAATGGGTTAAGTTCGACAACTCAGATGAAATATATAAATTCTTTGAAGAATGTAACTTATCAAAATTAACAGAAGAGGAGATAGAAAATCTAAATAGCCATGTATCTATTTAAGAAATTGAATTCACAGTTTCAAATGTTCCTTACTTTCCCTCCTCTACAACTACAGACCCATTTTATCAAATATTTAAAGATGAAATATGCTAAGATTACACAAACCCTTTCAGAAAATAAAGAAGAGAATTGTTTCCAGCATGTATCATTAGGCCAACATAACTCTGATAAGAAAATTGATGAGGACATTATAAAAAAAGAAAGTAACAGACCAATATAGGGGTACCTGGGTGGCTCAGTCAGTTAAGCAGCTGCCTCAGACTCAGGTCATGATCCCAGGGTTTTGGGGTCGAGCCCCACATTGGGTTTCCTGCTCAGCGAAGAGCCTGCTTCCCCCTCTCCCTCCACCTGCTGCTCTGCCTACTTGTGCTCTTTCTTTCTGTTAAAAAAATAAATAAAATCTTAAAAAAATAGGCATAAAATTCCTTAGCAAAATATTATCAAATAGGATTCAGCTTTATATAAAAAGGAGGACTCGAAACAAGATGGGATTGGGAGGGAGACAAACCATAAGTGACTCTTAATCTCACAAAACAAACAGGGTTGCTGGGGGGAGGGGGGTTGGGCGAAGGGGGGTGGGGTTATGGACATTGGGGAGGGTATGTGCTATGGTGAGTGCTGTGAAGTGTGTAAACCTGGTGATTCATAGACCTGTACCCCTGGGGATAAAAATATATGTTTATAAAAATAAACATAAAAAATAAAAAAATATTTAAAAAAAAAGGAGGACTTGAGATCAGAACCACAGCACATTGCATTCCACTCTCCTATATCAAATTCTTGGCAGACATCACTAGTTGATCTGTTTTCCAGCTGAATCATTCTGAGCCTACCCCTTACACAACCACTACCAATCAATTAAAGTTGGCATGTGAGAAGAAATCTATGTTACATCAGTGAACTGAATGGATACTACCAAAATAAGGCTGAGATACTATAATTCTATTAACCTCTTAAAATTCTGAGGTCATTTTACGGGCATTTCCTTCAGTGTGGGACAAAGTACTCCATACAGGGCATGAAACAACAAGGGTCAGTTGTTTTGAGCAATCCACACAAAGGAAGAAGTCATAAAATATTAAATGCCTGCAAGGATCATAACCTTGTTTGTTCTCATTTACTGCTGTATCACCAGCGCCCAAGGACAAAGGCTGGTACTCAATAACATACAAGACTGTTTGTTGAATGAGTACATGAATGAATGAATGGATGTCTGGATGGGTGGATGGGTGGGTTCTGAGGGAAGCAGATAAGTGGTTTTATCTTCGTAGAGTTGTTATGGCTACCACCATTGAATCAAGGATAACCAGTCTCAAATGATGAGATCTGAAACTGTTGAATGAATGATTGAATTCTGGGGGAGACAGACAAGTGGTGCTATTTTTATAGAGTTGTTATGGTTACTGCCATTTAGTCAAGGATAACCGGCCACAAATGATGAAGCCCGGGATTGGGGTCTAAGTCAAAGGCTGCAGTGTCCGGGTTGAGTATCTGTATTCTGATGATTCCTATATTAAAAAACTTCAGCCTCGCCTCTCCTCTGAGTCACAAACATGTATATTATCCAGCTGCCTTCTTGATATTTTTACCTGGCTGCTTCAGAGACAACTTAACCTAATATACTGTTATAGAGTGTACTGTTTTCCTGCTCCCTTGCCCCAAACCTGGTCCTTCTCCAGTGTTTCCTATTTCAGTGAACACCATGACCATCCATCTGGTTATACAGGCTAGAAATTTAGAAGGCAGTCTGAATACCTTTCCCCTCCTCACATCCCACATCCTAATTAGCTCTCAGATACATTCAGTTTTCTCCATCTTCCCCACCACCACCCTCGCTGAGCCCCCACCATCTCTCACCTAGATGATGGTGACAGTCTCCCTGGGTCACCTCTACACCCCCTCGATGCCATTCTCCACATTGCAATTGAAGCACCTGTTCAAAATGCAAATTGGATAACTCATTCCCTGCTTAAAACCTGTTGGTGGCTCTCACTACTCATAAGAGAAAAGCCAAACTCTCTAAACTGGTCTATGTACAAAGCCCTGCCTGGTCTGGTCCCTGATGTCTTCTTAAGCTACATCATACACCACTCACCTCTTACTTCCTGTATGTTCATTCCACTGACCTTTTAGTTCCTCCCCACCAAAAAAGGAAAAAAAAAAAAAAAAAAAGCTCCTTTCTGCATTTATGACTAGAACTCCCTTGTCCTCTTTATCTAGTTAATGCCTATATATCCTTCAGAATTCTTGTCTCTTCATGTAAAAGACTCCCCTAATTTCTCCCAGAGAATAAACTCTCTGCGAATCTGTTCCATTCTTTCATTTATCTTAGTTTGTCATGAAATACTCACTAGTGTGATTATTTGATTAATGCCTGCCCCTCCAAGTAAACTATAAAATCCATGTGATCAGGAATTGTACTTATGCTTACTCCTATTTTATCCTCAGGGACTAGCACAGTGTCTGACACTCAATAGACATTCAATAAATCTCTGATTAAGATGAATGAATGAATGAATAAATGAGCCTAGCTGTCTCTTGTGGTAGATTAGGGTTTCTCAATCTCAGCACTATTGACATTTGGGGTGGGATAATTCTTTGTTGTGAGGGACTTTCCTAGGTACTGTAGGATGTTAAGCAGCATTCTTGGCCTCTGTTACTAAATGCCAGTGGCATCACCTGTATTGTGACAGCCAAAAATGCTCCTAGGCATTGACAAATGTTCCCTGGGGAGCAAAATTGAGAACCATAGTGTTAAATTATTTTAAGTATTCAAAATATTTGCTTGGCCTTAGGAGCTGTATAATTATTTGCTGTCCTGTGCATTGTAGGATGTTTTAAAGTGTCTCTGGTGTCTACCTACTAGATGCTAGTGTCCTTCTCTAGTTGATAGACCCATCCCTACATCCCTTTCTCGTGTTTCTTCCAGTGGGATGAGTACCCTCCCTGTTCTACTAATGTCATCCTTGGCCATAGGACTGTCTTTGGCCAATGGAATTTCAGCAGATGTGAATGGCATGCCTGAGGAGAAATTTTAAGATCCAACATAGATTCCACTTGGTCTTTCCCTTCTAACTCATAAATGAGAATAGGGCTGTCCTTCATTTGGTTCTGGAATAAAGAAGATATTGGCAGAGCGAAAAACCAATTCACAGATGACATGTATATCAGCAACAAATGAATGTCTGTTTTTGTAAGGCACTGCCGTTTTTGGACTTGTTTGTGATGACAGCATAGCTTAGCAAAAGCTGACTGTTAAAACTCTGAAGTGGTTTGGCCAACAAGGGCTCATTATTGGGTGGTAATTAATCCAGTTGTAGTCTCTGTTTTCTGACACATGAGGGGTAGGTGAACAAAGGAAAGAAAGATCACTCAGATTCAGATTTTTGATGTATTTATTAGGTTTCTAATGAGGCTTCAGGAGTTCTGGGCCCAGCATAATTGCTGAGATAATTGTATCTTATTTCACACATCTTTATGTATCTTTTTAATAATCTCTGTTACGGAAAAAAAAAAAATTAAAAAAAAATAATCTCTGTTACCAAACCTAACTCATGCTTTTCTTTTGCAACCTAAAGGAGCACACTGAGGAAGAATATAAACACTGTTCAGGCAGGGACAAAATCTGTTTTATTTCCCCAGCATCAGTATACTGTTGACTGGAATAGGTACTAATTCAATGTTTGTTGAGTGAGTGATGGACCAGTAGGGATTGCAAATACTCTGCATGCTCTCCTACATTTCGTGGTCTTCCTTCCTTGCAGTTAAGCTGTGGCCAGTGGCCTATGAGCGTAAGCAACATGTCACTCCTTTTCTGAGAAAGCTAGGAACGGGGGAGGTATCCATTCTCCATCTCTTCCATTTGCAGGGCAGGAAGCAAAGAACTTTGAGATGGCAGAATTGCAGAAGCAAACATCTTGGGTCCCTGCATCTACAGGGGGAACTTAACAGGAGAGGTCATGACTCATATCCAAACTCTCATGAATGAAAAACAATTTTATTAATCCAGGAGTTCTCAACCAGACATAATGTTATTCCCCAGCGTACATTTGGCAGTGTCTGGAGATGGTTTTATCACCAGTAGGGAAATGCTACTGGCGTCTAGTAGGTAGAGACCAGAGATGCTGCTGAACATCCTATAGTGCACAAGATAACTAAGAATTATCTAGATCAAAGTATCAATAGGGCCAAGATTGAGAAACCCTCTTCTAAGGCACAGAGATCTTGGATTTATGTTAGCACAGCATCGCAGCTCCTTTCTTCACTAATACAAGGAATAATTGAAATATTTGACATACCTCAGTTTTTAAACTAGCAGGATCTCTGTATTTTCCTTCGAGCTGGAGCCTTCAAGAGCTTGATAAAGGAATTATAAATGAGTTGAATAAATTAAATTAAATAACTCTATGAAGAGCCAGCACATTTTCTGTGTGGAAGCAGATAAGTGGAGGAAACCACAAAGCCCAGATGTAGAGAGTTAGTGCCATAGGACTGTTAAGAGTAGAGGTTGTCATAGCATGGTCCATCAACCAAATCTGGTCCTCTGCCTATTTGTGTAAATAAAGTTTTATTGGGACACAGCCATGCACATTTGTTTATGTGCTGCCTATGGCTGCTTTTGCACGGCAAGGACAGAGGTGAGTAATTGTAGCAGAGATGGTATGGCCTATAAAACCTAGAATATTTACTATTTGTTTCTTTACAGAAGGTTTGCTGACTCCTTTTAAGAGCATGGGTTTGAGTCTCAGCTCCAACACTCACTAGCTGTGTGGCCTTGAGAAAGTCTTGTCACTTCTCTGAGTTTTAATTTTTCATCAGTCAAAAGAAGAGAGTAATAAGACTGGTCTCCTATGGCTTTTTAGGGATTTAGTGAGCTCAAATGCTTTGCACGTTGCCTGGCACATGGAATATGCTTAATAAATGATAGCTATTATTAATGAGTTAGTACTAAGAACAGTGAAGAATAATAATAAAACAAAACTACCTTTTGTGCCTTGGGCAGAAGTAGATACTTCCCTGAGACCTGGCAGTAAGTTTTCTTCCTTCGTCGCAGACGCTCTGGCAGCCCATAAGGAAACGTGTTTATCTTGAAAGCACCTGGCAGAGGCAGCATGGATGGAGCTGAGCTGCTAGATCGACCCCATTTCTCAAACCCAGCTTTCTACATAGAATTATTCAAAGGGAACCCTTATCAAGCAGCCTTCCAGCTCCGGAGTCATCCATCTTCTAAAGGTAATTCAGTAGCCCTTGGTAGCTGATGATTTATGGGGCGGGTGGCCACAGGGAGGTTGCTCTTTGTATTACAGCCTGTTTTTATCAATGACCAGCAACCTGCTGTCTGGGGCCAGAAGCAACAGGCTCTTTGTTTAATCCTATTAACCAGGTCTTGGCTACAGCCAGCTCTGGGCCAGCCGAGGGCTGCTGGCCACTGGGTAGATGAAGGATTTGGATCAATCTGAATTGAGAACACCAGTTGTTAAAGTAAGACTACTATGTCTTAACAGTAGTAGAGTTCTGTCTCCTGTACAAAGCTGCTTTAAGCCTCCAAGCCTCATTTGATTCGTGCTCAGTCCTGGGAGGGAGGGGTTGTCATCCTCGCTTAACAGATGTGATGTTGAAGCTGGGAGGTGGTTACTCATCATACACCCAGATTAAGATCACCAAGGTAAGTGCTCCTGTCCTAATGGGATGCATGCGTCCCTAGTGAGGAAGCCTAGGGTACAGTCTCACCCCTATGTACTAGTCCCAGTGTTTGTCTCTTTGCTGCCTTATTTTGAGGGTAGGATGCCGCTCTCTCATTCATAATTTAATTCTTAGGATCTGTCAGCAAATCTAGCACATACTAGGTGCTTAATAAATATGTTAAAGAACTAATGTTGCCCGGGCCTTTGCATGAGTGTTTCCACTTCCTGAAACACTCTCCTCTTCCTCTTTACCTCATTAACTCCCACTTGCCTTTAAGGACACATCTTAGATGTCCTCTTGTGCCAGTTGGTGTCTAATCAGGAAAAAGAAATTATATTCATTAATTTAACTGTGAGAATTTATTAGGGAGTTGGTTAAGTACTTCTTAAAACAGGAAAAAGGTAACAAGAGTATACTGAGTTTACAAAGATAGTAACCAAAGTGTATTGGTTATCCACTGCTATGTAAGAAAGTAGCCCACAACTTAGTGGCTGAAAACAACCATTCGTTATCTCATATTTGCCATGGGTCCGGAATCTGGGCATGGCTTAGCTGAATCTTCTGCCTCAAGTTTCTCTCCAGGCACCAGTAATGATAACAGCTAAGGCTGGGGTCTCATCCCAAGGCGTGACTGTAGAAAGCTGTGCTTTGACACTCACTCAAGTGGTTGTTGGCAGGATCTGGTTCCTCACGGACTGTTGGACTGATGCCCTCCGTTTCTCTCCGTCTGTTGACTGGAGACCTCCCTCAGTTCCTTGCCACATGGGCCTCTCTACAGGGCAGTTCACAACATGGCAGTTGGCTTCATCAGAGCAAGTGAGCAAGACAGAACACCCATGTTGGAGGCCAAGGTCTTATTATGTATGTCAGCGATTATTTATATCAAATGACATTCCATCACCTCTGCTATTCTCTGGTAGAGGTGAGTTGGTAAGTCCATCTTGTATGACAGGGGAAGGGATCACACAACAAATATCAGGAGCAATGCCAGGGACTGCCCGTCACAGGGAGAAAGAAGCTAATACCCACAGAGCTGGAGGGACAACAGGAAGAGGTTGGGGCTTTAGAACCTAGATGTTTGAAGGAAGGTCCCCATGGGGCTAAGATTGCTTCTGAGAGGGTGGCCCTGTCCCACTGATTCTGGTGATTCCAGTGGGACACAGTGAAGCTCTTTCTAGGAGTACAAGGAAAAAGCAAACACACACATGGAAACAGGAGCTAGCTGATGTTTCTGGAACCAACTAGTACTGCTCAGTTTTGGAAGGGAACCATGGGCACCAACAGGAGTGGGATGTATACTGGAAGGATGGAAAGAACAATCTCTTTTGTCTCTGTTATGGGCAGAATTCCCACTCCATCCATATGATGAAATCCTAACCCCTAGGACCTCAGAACATGTGACCTTATTTGGAAATAGGGTCATTGCAGACCTAATTAGTTAAGATGAGGATGTATTGAAGTAGGATGGGCCTTTTATCCAATATGACTGGTATCCTTATAGAGAAAATTTGAACACAGATACAGTCACGCAGTCCATGAGAACATGAAGGCAGAGATTCCTACTGCAAGCCAAGGGATGGCAATGATGACTAGCAAACTACCGGAAGCTAGGAGAGAGGCATGGAACACATTTCCTTCTCTGTCCTCAGAAAGAACCAACCATGCTGACACTTTGATCTTGGACTTCTAGGCACTAGAAGAGTGAGACCTTGGAAGTTTGTGTAGCCTCCTCTAGCCTTGCTGTCTCCTCTGCCATCATCTGTCTTGCAGAACCCACCAAGGATGCAGGTGGCAAAGCTGGGATGTAGTGGAGGGACAGCTGGGATGCAGCCCACTGGATGATGAGAACAACCAGCACATACCTCTTAGGCGGAAGCTTTCACTGACCCCACCACGCAGGTCCTGGCTGGTTTCCCACCCTCCGTGTGTCCCCTGGGTCCTCTGTGTGACCTCCTGTTATAGCACTTACCACCCTTTTGTACTAACTGATTATATGTCTGTATCTTTCTCTGGACCATGAGCTTCATAAGGGTAGGCACTCTGTTCTGTGTTCTGTTCTGTATCACCTGTGCCACTATGGACAGCTGTGGTAGCATACATATAATCTCATTTAATCCTCAGAATAGCAATGCAGATATTCCTACCTCCATTTTGCTAATGAGGAAACCAAAGATCACAGAGCTGAAATAGCAAAGCCAGAGCTTTGATCTCCTTCTTTACTCTCTCTCTCGTCTTCCCACCAGAGTTCTACAGAGCCAGCATGCGTTAAAGATTTATAATGGACCAGGAGCTGGGTTAAATGCTATCTGCATATCTTTCTCTATCTCCATATTGATAATAGCTACATTATCATTTAACACTCATTTCATAGAGTAAGTAGTGCTGATGGAGAGCTAGAAACCAAACAGAATATTCTGGCTAAACCCAATTCCACCACACAGCCAGACAGCTGAAAATCAACCAGTGTCCCTCCACTAAGAGCAGATTAATAGGTTGTTGATACATCTAATGGTTTGTTTAATTGATGGCTTTTGCCATTATTAGGAGAGAGTTTAGAGGGTTTTTTTTTTTTATGATTAGAAGACCCATGTCAATTAGCCTCGGAAACAAGAATGTAAATATAAAATGGTATTTGTTCTGTTGCCAAGCAAAATAAGCACCTATACTGGGAGCCAGAGATTTAAGAATTTATTCGGCAAATATTTGAGTGTGTATTATGTGTTTGGCAGTATTCTTGCAGCTGTATAAGCTGTATATAACAATGTAAGATGCATTTCCTTTCCCCAGGGACCTTGCCATGTAGTTAAGGAAAGAAGATATTCACACAGGAGATGTTAATTAACAAAACAAGGCCATCGGGGTAAATAGCAAGTTAATGGAATGGACAGTAGGAAAATCATGCTTGTGGGAATTCAGAGGACGGAGGGGTAATGATGATGTAACGAAGAAATTTGCTAGCATTTTATTGAGCATTCATTGCATTCCAGGCACAGTGGTAAGTGTTTGTGTGCATTAACCTGTTATGGATGAGGAAACTGAGCCTTGAAGAAGTCGAATGACTTACGTGAAGTTGTACAGCCAGTGAGTGATACAGTGAGAATTTGATCTTGGGTTATCTTACACAGGAAGTTCTTTTTTTTTTTTAAAGATTTTTATGTATTTATCAGATAGAGAGAGAGAGAGAGCACAAACAGGCAGAGAGGCAGGCAGAGGGAGAGTGGGAAGCAGGCTCCCTGCCGAGCAAGGAGCCTGATGCGGGACTCGATCCCAAGACCCTGGGATCACATCCTTAGCTGAAAGGCAGCTGCTTAACTGACTGAGCCACCGAGGCGTCCCAAAGGAAAGAGTTCTTAACCACCTGCCATTCTCGATTCTTTTCCTTGTTTAAAGATTTATTTATTTATTTGAGAGAGAGAACGAGTGTGGAAGGGAAAGAGAGTCCCAAGCAGATTCTTTGCAGAGTGTGGAGCCTGATGCAGGGCTCCATCTCATGACCCTGGGATCAGGACCTGAACTGAAACCAAGAGTCAGATGCTTGACTTACTGAGCCACCCAGGCACTCAATCTATTCTATATCCTGAGATACAGACTATATCTACCATTCTGTATCCTGAGAATGGATTGTACTCTGTATGTCCACAGAACACAGTGGTTATAGAGGGCTGGGGAAATGTATGCAAATCTTAAGAGCTGATGACATTTAAACCGGGTTTTGAAGCACGAATTAAGAGTTCAGTAGTTGGAGAAAGAGAGAAGGCATTCCAGGCAGAAAGAATAACCTATGCAAAGCAGGTAGGTTTGTTCCTTATTTTCTTTCCTCTGCCTCTAGCTATACTCATCACACCTTTTTTTTTTTTTCTTTTTTTAGCAGTGGCCAGTATAAGTCACCCTCAGTCTCTAATGCCTCTTCTTTCAGGGAAGGGTTTGGAGTTTTAGAACATTTACCCTTTGACTCTGCCCGTACTGAGCCTTGGTTCTTTGGGAGAGAGATGCCTCTTGATTCTACAGCAAACCCAGATCTCGTCAGTTATTTTGAGCACTTGGAAGAAAAGGTGGTGGGACATCCTTTCTCTTCTTAGCGCACACGCCTATTAGAATCGCTAGGAACATGTTGTTGAGTGAACAATCCTTGGGAGGGCTCAAGTGCTTATTGCCAATTTAAAAAAGGCATTCTGAGAGAAAACTAACACAGATGGAAATAAATTGAATTTTCTGCCCTAGGAGATCTTGAGCAATGAAACCCATGTAATTGACCACCGGTTTTCAGAGTGGGGATGGATCTGAGAAGAGAGAAGGGAGGAGGGAGGAGGCCTAGTTCAGAGGAACATTTAAAATGGAGGAAAAGATCATTTTGTAGGCTGAGGGATGCAGTCCCCTGGAAGGTCTGTGTTCCTTCCGTGAGGCCAGAAGAAATGTGTTCAGGATGCTGTATTTAATAATGCCTCAGAGCTTCAGTTTTCCCATCTATTAAATGGGGATCATGGTATGGAACCTTTGGGATCATACAAGACAATGTATAGAAAGTGCTTCCTTTGTTGTCTGGCACATCACAGGAGCACAAAAAGTTAGTTATTATTAATGACAGTATTGTGTTAGGGAATGAGGTATAAAGTTGATATCTTAGGATGGGTTCCCTAGAAGCAAAATATGACACTGGGATTCTAATGCCTGTGATGCATTGAGTTTTCAGAAGCAAAAGAGTGGGGAAGGCAAGAGAGGGTAGGCGGGGGAGCCAAGCAAGGATGTGGTCTTATCTGGGGACCAGCTACAGTCTGATTCCTCGGGGAGCTCTTGGGTATGAACTATGCTGCAGAACTGATACCACCTCAAAGCAAGGAGGTGAGCCTTTTTGACCACTGGGTCAGCTAGTCATTGGATATAGGATGACTTGGGGGAGAGCATGTACCCTTAGTGGGCTTTCTGGGTGAGGTGGCTCCTGTTTGAGAGCAGTCCCTTCAGGGCAGAGATAAGCCCAGCAGCCAATACTCACAGCATCTGGGGATGGATGCACTGGGTTAGTAAAGGGCATCAGGGTTGGGTGCGCCAGTGGGCTCCATTTCAGTTGTCAGGGTGAAAGATATGGAATGAAAACTCTGGACAAAGTGAGTGTGTCAAGACTGATTTTATATGGGGCACTTGGATGGCTCAGTCGGTTAAGCATCTGCCTTTGGCTCAGGTCATGATCCCAGAGTCATGGGATCAGGCCCCACATGGGGCTCTCTGCTCATTGGGGAGCCTGCTTCTCCCTCTCCCTGTGCCTGCCACTCCGCCTGTTTGTGCTCTCTCTCTTTCTCTCAAAAATAAATAAAACCATAAAAAAAAAAAGACTGGTTTTATGTAACATGGAAGACAAACCCCTGGTCACAAAGATGCAGGGAAGACCCACCCTGATATGAACCCAAGATATTTCCATCTGATTCCTCATAGAATTGGTCACAATTTCCAGAATCCCACCTTCACACCAGAACCTATTTTAATTGTGCTGCTGTTCAAAGATAGGATGCTTGTTCTTCTCTGAGGAGATGATGGCTCCAGACGGAAATTATATCTTTGTATCCACCATGGTGCCAAGTGTAGTGCTTTGTATACAAGTTGGTACTCAGAAAGTATAGTTGATCAAAGAACATCTCCTCCAGGCATTCTAACCTATCAACTTTTCGGGGTGATTAAAGAAAGTGACTTCAGTTATGAATGTCTAGACTTCTTGCTTTGGCATTTAAGGTTCCCACACCATCTTGAGCTGGCCTCCAGGATTGTTGCCAATGACCCTCTCACCCACCTTCACAAACCTCATGTTGTTGTCCACTCATTTCCAACCTCTTATTTTCTCATGCAGTGGTATCATCATCTACCCAGTGGTCCAGGTCAAAATCCTAGTATTTTTTTATTACTCTCTTTCTTTCCTTGACCCCTAACCATCAAATCCACCAGCAAATCTGGTTTATTCTGCATTCAAAATACACCCCAGTCTGGCTACCTTTCATCCTTTCCTTTGCTACCATCCCTATCCTAACTCTACCTCAACCCTCACCCAGGTCACAACATCCTTTTCACTGGTCTCCCTATTTCAAGTCTTTCTCACCAGAGTAATTGTGTCTAGCATAGTGCCTGGCACATAATGGGTTCTCAGTAAATTCTTGTTGAGTGAATGGATAGGGAATCATGAGGTTTCTTCTTGACAATTAAAAAAAAAAAAAAAAAGATTTCATGGATCCCAAAATAACAGTTGATATTTTAGCGTATTTTTCTTGAGTAACTATTTGTTGTTGACAAAGTGCATCTATGAATTCAGTAATGCTTTTGAATACAAAGATCTACAGACTTGAAAATAGTTGTGCTAGGGATGAGATATTGGCAAATCGGCTCCAAATTGGCAGATTTCTTGCAATACCTCAAGAGCCCTCTAGGAGGTGGTGGCTCACAGGTTGAGATTCACTATGTATTCTGGTTAAACTGGGTCTTTGCTTATTTCTACAGCATGACTCATTCTGGGATTCTGTTCACACCCTTGTGCCTCTGTTCTGGCTGTGTCCTCTACTTGGAACGCCCATTTCAATCTACCTCAAACTCTGGGTATACAAAGCCCAACCATCTTTAAAGTCTCAGCCCAAATGTCAACTCCTTTGAAGCCCTTCTTGATTTCACTCAAGTGGGAAGACGTCTTGCCCTCCTCACTGAGCTCCCACTGAGCTTTATCTGTATTGTGTTTATTTATAGCCATGGGTGTCCAATTTAGAGATTTTGCAAACCAGTAACATTTTTAAAAAGGAAGGGGCAGCTATTGACTTTGCCAAAAAGATCTTGAAACAAACAAGTTTTATCAACACTCTCATTTCATAAAAGAAACTTTATAGACACAAAAAATGAAAAAAGGAAGGGCATTATCTCAACATAAGGAATCATCTTAACAATGAAATAAATTTTGTCCTATAGGGGCGCCTGGGTGGCTCAGTGGTTTTGGCTGCTGCCTTTGGCTCGGGTCATGATCTCAGGGTCCTGGGATCGAGCCCCGCATCAGGATCCCTGCTCCGCAGGAAGCCTGCTTCCCTCTCTCTCTCTCTCTCTGCCTGACTCTCTGCCTACTTGTGATCTCCGTCTTTCAAATAAATAAATAAAATCTTTAAAAAAAAAAAAGAAAATTAAATTTAAAAAAAATAAATAAATAAATAAATAAATTTTGTCCTATAAAAAATTCATACAAGGATAGTTTTAATTTTTCTCTTCTTTCTGAGTCCTAGTAAAGAATTCATCACAGATAAGCCCTTGAGAAGGGTATTTAGAAACTTTGTCTTCTAATTCTTCATATCCCTACCTCATTACCACTTCTAGCCTCAGGTTTTCATGAGCAGGGAATGTATCTGATTCAACACTATATCCCCCAACAAAGCCTGGCTCATTGTGACTGATGTAAGGCTAATTGATTGAACATCATGTAGCACAGAGACTCTGCTCTTTCTCTCAGAATAGTTTTGGCTCCTGATCCTTTGGCTCCTATGGGTGGTTAAAGAAAGCCCTTGCAGTATAATTGGTTTCTGGAAAGCAAAGGCAATGTAGAACTCCTTGAGGTTTTGTCTGCTAACTCAGCACTGAATGTACTCCTTTAGCTTTCCAGGAAGACATGGCCCTTCTAGAGTAGGAAGAGGCTGTGATATTCTTGATTTGCAATATCATAGTAGATACTCAACAAATAAACAGTGGACAAAGATCTCTATGGGTCTTAATCTCTATGACGTTGACTCTTTGTTGTGGTCCTGGGAGCTTTTCTAACAGAAAACACGAGTCCTGGAATGCTTGCCTTTGTATTCCGAAGTATAGGTGCTCCTTTAAGCAATGGCAGGATGTAACGGGGACTAGAGGCAGCTGGATTCTGGGTTCCCTCCAGTCACAGAATAGAGGGAGGTCTTGTGGCTTACTCTATGCTGCTTTCGATCATCATTCTTTTGAGAGCCCTCAGGAGAACCAGACCAATAACAAACAGCATCTTCCTGGATCAAGGCACTAACCTCAGACACCCCAGGAACTTACGGGACAGAGCTGTTCCAAGTAGGCTGAATGCCTAGTACCCAGACTCTCTGTCTGTGGAATAATGAATTCTCTTTTGATCATCTGCTGTGTAAATCACCGACGATGGGGAGTTAATCATGCATAGGAAATGAATCTTTTCTCTAAGTTAATGAGCAGAGAGCTCAGAGCAACATCTGTTTATTCCCTCTACTTTCAAATCTCTGGCAGTTTGAACAATTAATTGTACCCAATAATGTCTCTTTGTTTTTAGACATTAGGGGGAAAAAAACCCAGTTCTCCCCAAAACACATATACTACTGGGTAGTGGGTAAAGAGACATCTATGCAGCTTATTTACCCACTTAAAAGTGATGTTCTAAGAATCAAAGGATGTATATGAGTGTGGGGGGAGGGGAGGAAAGGAATAGGGTAGAGAAGAGGTGAGGACAGGAGAGAATCAGGAGGGAAGAATAATTTTGGCTTCTAGTTTTATGAGCATTACATAATGTATCAGGCAGTGTACCAAGTGCTGCCCTTATAGACTCTTGTTGCATCATCCTATTGTAATTACAGGTGGAGGTATTATTATTCCCATTTTTATAGAGGAGAGCAACAAGATTCAGAGAGATTAAGTCATTTGTGCATGCCACCCAGCCAGGAAGCAGCTAGGGAGGGACTGAAGCTCAGGTTGACCTGACTCTCGGGCTTAAGCCTTAGCTGCCCCATGACACTTGCCTTTTCCTTTCAGGGGAAAACCTCACTCACCTTCAGGCCCTTCTCTGACCCCCTCATCCCCACCCATCCTAATGCTCCTCTCTGATCCCTCTTCAACAGCCCATAGGCAGACACTTTGAGGCTAAGCTGCCTAGATATCCATCTCAGCCATGCCACTTTGCTGGGACAGGCAAGTACCTTCACTTCCCAGAGCTTCAATGCCCCCCTCTATCAACTGGGGATAATTACGGTGCCTTCGCCTATGTTTTTTCAAGGATTAAATGAAGTGATACACAGGGAGAGGACACAGAGCCCTTTATCAGTTATGTTCATATTACTCTCCTTTATGGGGTACTTTCTGTGTGGGAGGCACTTTGCTAAACATCTTATATACCCTATGCATCCTCACATCTCACATTCAACCCAGAACATAGATACTAATAATCAGTCCATCACGTGGCAAATATTTACTGAACATCTACTATGTGCAGGCATATTTTGGTGTGGGGCAAGGACCTAGTTGGGAAGAAAAACACTGAGTAGCAGTTATACAATTAAATGATGACAAGAGTTATGGGGTGGGAAGTATAGGGTGCTATAAAACTGTGTAGTGAGGGGTCAAGGACATGACTGATTTTTCAGTCTCAGGGAGTCTCAGAGATATCTTTCTTTGATAAAGTGAAAGTGACATTTCAGCTAAATCCAGAAGGTTGATTAGGAGGAAGTCAAGTCAAGGAAAAGATGAGGGGAGAGAACATTCTGAGCAGAGAATGAGATTGTGCTGTTCTTACTTAATCAGGATCTTTCATGTTTTAATCCAAGGAGTGATCAGATATGGGCTCCTTTCAGATCTGTGGCAGACTGTTAGAGCTGGGGGGAGGGGGAGAGAAGGCAGGGGTGTGTCCTATTCAGACTGTTTGGCATAGTTTCAGGCAAATGACAATGATGTCCTCAGCTGATCTCATTCAATGAATATTCTACTCTTACCAGACCCTAGACAATCTAAGCTGAAAGGAAACTTTGAGGTCATCTGGGGCTCAGAGATTGCAAATTGCCAAAAGATTGTACTTGGGCGTAGTTGCTATTGACTGGTAATATCTGCTTATAGTCCTCTGTTGGAAAGAGACCCAATTAGTGGCATATAGTGGTAAGATTGATTAGTGATGTCTGTTTCAGGCATGGAGTTAGGAACTTACGGAAGGTGTGAGTAGGTGTCAGAAAAGCTATACCCAGTTGACATCAGAACTCCTCTTAGAGAGAAAACTGTCTTTATCTTAGAATGCATTTTTATAGGCTGTTTTAGGTATTAAAGATGGGACCCAAAGAACATACGCTGTAAGAAAAAGCAGAACAAAGAGAGAACTAAATTGCTCTGCGTAAATAACATGAAGTCAAGGTTGTTGATGAGCCAGATAGGGGTGAGGAACTTGTTCGAGTAGGGAGACTGAGCCACGTGACAGGTAACTGAATCCCAAAGGCCAGAGAAGATAACATGGAGACTTCCTGATGGTAGAGCAGCCTAAGATTTCAAAGATCCAGATAGCTCATTTCCAATTTTTAAAAACATTTTATTTATTTATTTGAGAGAGAGCGAGAGTAGTGGATGGTGCAGAGGGAGAGGAGAGACAGAATCCCAAGCAGACTCTGCACTGAGTACGGAACCCATCGGGGGACCCAACCTCATGACACCAAGTTCATGACATGGGCCAAAATCTAGACTTGGCCGCTTAACCGACTGAGTCACCCAGGCGCCCCACCTCATTTCCAATTTTAAGTAGTTTGCTTCCCTGCAATGTACAGTTTGTCAACTCAAACTGACAATAATTATCTGTTTCATGTATTGAAGCTTGTGTTGGTGGCACTTGGGGTTAGTGGAGGAAGGGGGTACATGTCCAGGAGGAGATGACGTAATATGAGAAAAGAAGAGAACACAGGGAATGCTGAAGGGATGATCCGTGAACTGAACCAACTCAGCAAAAGAGAGAAGCCAGAAACACAGAAATGGAAGCCCCACCACCACCGGCCCCAACATCCCTGGACCAAGAGGGCAGTGGAGTCTGTTGCTGTATATGGGACAGAGGTCTGGGCTAATTTCTTTGGGATTTCAGAGAATGGAATATATGTGAGATATATACCTCTCTGCTTCCCTATTCTAGTCTATCCTCCTAATTTTACAGATGGGGAAACTGAGGCCCCTGTAGGGGGAAGGAGCCTAATGGAGGTCTCATTCAGTGGCTGCCCAATGAGCCTTCTTTTCAGAGACTGTGGTAGGAGACACAAGGCAAGGGTAATGAGCCAGTGCTTGGTGTCTGCCATCATCCTTGGTCTGCAGCACTCAGCTCAGTTTGGGTGAAATATCACAGACTGTCAGATGCGTTTTTATTTTTAAAGGGAAAATGATCAGAACTTAAATGAAGGCTGTTTAGTCATGTGCATATGTGCATGTATTGGGGTGTTTGGGCAGGTTATGGGGTGCATTTGGGAACCTGGACCTGAACTAAAGGAAAAAGGAAAAGGAAGAGGGTTTAATTGGTTCTATCTCCCATTTTGAGGTCCTGCTCTCCCCCTCCTCCTTGGAGGAGTCAGTTTAGGAGAAAGCCATGAAACTCAGGTCTTGTGCATTAGTGGTGGGGGGCCCCTTAGCTATAATGGTAATCTAGGGGAGCCAGAAGGGCTGCCTAATGAAGAACTGGTTTCTCCCTTTGTCTCCCTACAGTGCCTAATATTTCCACCATGAATCACCCCGTTGGAAGGAAACATGGATATGCCACTGTCTCTGTCAAGAAGGGAGCAAACTCTGTAATGCTCACCAATGCCCCAGAAAAGAGCCACTAGTAATGATCCTTCAGAATGTTCTACTGTGTGCCAGATATTTTTGTGTAGACATTGTCACTTGTGCCTCATCACACTTCTGTATCAAGCACAACAGTTGATGACCCCATTTTTCAGAAGAATAAACAGCCTGAGAGATTCTGACTTGGCTGGGTAACTAAGGAGCAGAAGGTGAGAATTCAGGACTCAACATAATGACTTTCAGAGTCTTAGATGAAAAGTTGCTTTACTTCTGAATAGGAGTACATTAAAACAATTTCTAAAAGAGAGAGAGAGAGAGAGCGTGTGAGAGAGCATGATGGGGTAGGGGCAGAAGGAGAGGGAGAGAAAATCTGAAGCAGATTCCACACTGAGTGCGGAACATGACGCGGGGCTTGATCTCACGACCCTGAGATCACCACCTGAGCCGAAACCAAGAGTCGGCCGCTCATCAGACTGAGCCACCCGGGTGCTCTACATTTAAAAAATTAAGTATTGATTGTACAGTGATAAATTCTTATTGTGGAAAAATTAGAAAATAGAAAAGAGCCAGAGAGGAAACTAAACTCTAGCCATAATCCCACAAGACAAAGATGATCTCATTTTCAATTTTGGGTGTATTCTTCTTCTTTTCCATTAGCATTATGGATTTTAAACAAAAATGGGATGAGAATATGTAAAATTCTGTTACATGAATGTATCATTATTTATTTAACAAGCTCTCTGATGGTAAGCATTTATTGAGCTTATTTGTTGAAAAGCAAGATGCTAGAATGATGGACTGTATGGTCATGAATAAAACATGGTTCTTAAAATCCAGATTAATATACTGCTGAGCAAGATAGGGGCAGATAATTCACCTTTTTGCTCAGAAACTAGATTGAGTGCCTACTATGGTCCAGGCACTGACAACGGCAAGAGAAATGCAGCCGGTATCAGGATGGAAGAGGTCTCCTGAAGCTCAGGGACAGATAATCAGCAAATACGTGTGTGTGTGTGTGTGTGTGTGTGTGTGTGTGTGTGTGTGTGTGTGTCTGTAATATAATGAGACAGTGAAGGTGGTGTGAAGGACAAGTCTGGGTCAGTACAGAGAGTAGGAGTCATGGGACAGTATTTTAAATACCCTCTGAAGGTGTGACATTTGAGCAAAGACCTGAAGTAGGGAGTGACCTGTGTGAATGTCTGAGTGAAAAATGGACCAGCAGCAAGTTCAAAGGCAGGGAGGTAGGAAGGAACTTAGTGTTGGAGACAGAAGCACCTGAGAGCACTGTAAGCAGGGAGAATGTGAGGAAATACCATTGAAGAGGTAGCTGGGGACCAAACTTTGTAGACCCTTAAAGGCCATGGGGATGGAGGGTGTCTGGATGGTGGGTGGAAAGCTTTGCAAGGTCTTCTACAGACAAATGACGTAAGCTGATGTGTATTTTCCAAGCCTCCCTTTGGCCTCTACACAGAGACTGACTATGGTTGGAGGGGGTGGGCAAGAAGGAAAGTCAGCAGATTGTTTTGGAGATGTTGTAATTATCCAGGAGAGGAGTGATGGTGGCTGGGACTGTGGTAGTAGTAAAGGGACTGTAAGAAGGGGTCAGATTTGAGATACATTGTAAAGGTTGAGCTCTCTCTGGACTTGCTATAGAGTTGACTCTTGGAATAACAGAGGGATGTGGTCAGGGATGCCTGAGCAACTAGGCAAATGGTGGTACCATAGCTCAGGTGGGGAGGACCGTGGTGGGACAGTGAAGGATGGTTAGAGGTTTGGTTTGGGAGATACTTGATTGAAGATACCTTTTAGAGTCCCAAGTGGCAATCGGGAAGATGGCAGGTGCATATGCCAGCCTGGAGGTCGGAATGAGTTGAAATGGAAGATATACATTTCAGACTCACCCGTGCATAGATGTGTGAAAGCCATGGGATTGGATGGGAAAAATGGCTATTTGGTGAGGGGCCAAGAGAAGGGTCACTTGAGTTCCCTTGGGACTGGGGGATGGTGGGAATAGGAGGACCACTTTTAATTCATTTAATTCATGGTGGTACCAATGGTGACAGAGTGGGTCTTGATGAGAAAGTGGTCCCAAATTTACCTTTAAAGAAAGAAGGAAGTGGCAAGCACAGAATCTTGAAAAGAGGTTCTAAGACCCCAGGAAACAAGGCAGAAAGGAAAGCAGATAAGGAAGTAGTGGGAGTGGGAGAAGAAAGGAGACTCAATGCCAAGTTCTAGAAGCCCCCAGTGTGACTCCTCCCTCCTTCTCTTTTTCGTCCCTGAATGTATGTACCTGTGCATCTATCCATCCACCATCCATTTCTCAATTCAGTTAGTGAGTCAATAATTCTTATTAAGCCCTTTCTTTTTGGCAGGTATTGGGCTTGGTGTCAAGGACATAAAGAAAATAAGAAGCTGTTACTCTGTGGGGAAGGAGGGAAGCACAAGAATTCTCTGATCGGCTGTAGACAGGCAGTGACGTCTTCATCTGTAATTTCCCAAAGCAAGTCAGTCTGCAGACTATTTGCCTGGCAGTTGCTTGAGGCCCTCTTAAGACTCCCTATTCTTGAACCCTCCTCAGAATCAAAATTTTCCAGGGAGTATGGTGAAAAGTTCCCCAGGGGATTCTGACATACAGCCAGGTCTAGGCATTCAGCTGACTGAGGTTGAAGTCAGATGGAAAGTGGAAATAATGTTTAAATAGTTCCACTTGGGGCACCTGGGTGGCTCAGTGGGTTAAAGCCTCTGCTTTTGGCTCAGGTCATGGTCCCAGGGTCCTGGGATCGAGCCCCACATCGGGTTCTCTGCTCAGCAGGGAGCCTGCTTCCCTTCCTCTCTCTGCCTGCCTCTCTGCCTACTTGTGATCTATCTGTCAAATAAATAAATAAAATCTCTAGAAAAAAAAAAATAGTTCCACTCTACAGCATTGTTGGGATTAAGTGAGATCACACCAGAGAAGGTTCGTAACCCAGGAATGTTTGCTGGGAGGCCTTCTGGACATGCCTGTGTGGTCTAAGGCCTTCTCAGGACCCAAAGTACCCAACAGCATCTTGGTTACAGGGGCAGACCCCCACCCACCTGCCAGATGTGCCAAATCAGAATCTCCTGGGTGATTCTCATGTACCTTGACGTAGGCTGGTAGAAGGGGTGCACACACAGTCTGGCCTGTCGCTGAGGCAGTCACACCTGGGAGCAGATCGTCTCTATTAAGGAGCACTAATGAAACGTAAAAATGATTTCCTCGGTGTAATTATATGACGCAGCTCTGGAGTTGTAGCCCTGGGTGACTTAAATGCCCATTACACGGCATAGGCAGGTATGTTGGGAAAGCAGGTGATAGAGAGGCGGTCGGGGCACTGGCTCCTTGTGGCTCCCAGGCCAAAGTCAGCCTGTGCTTGACGTGGGCCACACCAGTGGTCTTCTCTGTTTCTGGAGCCACACCTGCCCTTCCCCAAGGCAGACCACTCCTTCATAACACAGTGACTGCCACAGGGAGCAGAGCTCTGCGGCCCAGAAGGGAAGCTGGCTCCAGGGGAGTCCCTGCATCTGAGTTATTTTCTTGAATTTACATGTGCTCACGAATTGCCTAGGGATCATGTGAAAATGCACCTTCCAGTTCAGCAGATCTGGAGTGGGCCCAAGATCGTGCATTTCTAGCAAGCTCCCAGGGAGTGCTAATACTGCAGGTCTGGGGACCACACGTTGCTTAGGAAAACTCCAGGACTACTCATCAAAGAATACCAATGGTTCCTCCCACCCAAGATGAATTAAATCAGAATTTCTGGAGGTAGAATCTGGGCATCACTACTTTTCTTTTTCTTTTCTTTTTTTAAATTTTTTAATTTCTTTTCAGTGCAACAGTATTCCTTGTTTTTGCACCACACCCAGTGCTCCATGCAATCCGTGCCCTCCCTAATACCCACCACCTGGTTCCCCCAACCTCCCACCCCCTGCCCGTTCAAAACCCTCAGGTTGTTGTTCAGAGTCCATAGTCTCTCATGGTTCACCTCCCCCTCCAACTGCCCTCAACTCCCTTCCTCACTATTTTTCAAATGCTTGTTAGTTTGTGGTCGGGTTGAGAACTGCTGGTTTGGGAGACTTCTCGTCCCTCCCTCTTTCCTCCCTCCCTCCCTCCCTCTCTCTCTTCCACCCTTCCCTTCGCTCCTCTCCCCTTCCCATTTTTTTTTTTTTTTTTTTTTTTTTTTTGTGGGTTGGAGGAGATGAGCTGGGAATCCAGAGCAGCCGCCAAATTGAGAAAGAACTGTCTGCTCCAATGAAGAGAATGATCATGGGAAGGCTATTGGCAGGAAGGATACTCTCTTTAAACAGAATCCTCTAGCTGGAAAAAAATCTCTCCAGGAGTTTTGCTCAAATCATGCCTGTGCCAATGGCACCATGCTGTACTCTTATTTCTTTTCCCATTCATGAGAATTCTGACTCTCCTGTTGCTCATGTCTAAAGGAGGACAGCTGGTGTAGACGTCCCTTGGCATGATCCACTTCCAACTTGTTCACTTCCAAAGCTTACGGAGCCTGTGCAGTGGGAATTGGAGGTCAGAGGGAGGAGGCACCTGTAAGAGTTGGGACTCCAAGTGCCAGAACACAGAACCACAATTCAAAGAGCTTGAGGCGACAAAATATTTATTTATTCATATAACTGAAACACTGGTTGTTTCAGCAGATTCACAGATTCAAAAGACATCCTCTAGCATCTCTTTGTCTCTTCCCTCTCCCCCATCTCAGCTCTTACTTCCTCCATGTGGCTGTCATTCTCAGGCAGATGCCCCCAACCTTTCAGCAAATCCATTAAAAAAAAAAAAAAAAAGAGGGTTCTCTCTCTTACCTGTATTTCCCCAGAAGTCAAAGAATAGAGCCTCTCTGGTCTTGACTGAGCCATAGCTCCATCATTTAGTCAATCAATAATACCAGGGCGATGTGAACATACGGTGGCCGGTCTTCAGCCATCCCCAGTCTCAGAGCCAAGTGCAGAGTCAGCCCCACTTGAACTAGTAGGAGGCCCGGGTGCTGGGCGGACATAGCAGGGCATCTACTTCAGCATCCTAAATACTTATCACCCACATATTCCTTGCTAGAAATATCACCCACGGGGGGTGGCCTGGCCTTCGCTGGCCCAGCATGGCCGTTACCCCAGGGGCCTCCACAGACTCTTCTTCAGATTTTATTGTGCAATAGGCTCTTGACAACTTTGCTCTCTGGAGAACACAGCAGGGAGATTGATTTCCAGCAGGTGTGGAATCAAATAGGTGGTAGGAGAGGAAGCAGGGCCCATGCTGATAGGTTTTTTCCTTCCTATCCTGTGACCCCACACTCTGTTTTAAGATTTTATTTACTAATTGACAGACAGAGATCACAAGGTGGCAGAGAGGCAGGCAGAGAGAGAGCGGGGGGTGCGGGGGGAAGCAGGCTCTCTGCTGAGCAGAGCCCAATGCGGGGCTCAATCCCAGGACCCTGGGATCATGACCTGAGCTGAAGGCAGAGGCTTTAAACCACTGAGCCACCCAGGTGCCCCCCCACACTCCGTTTTAAAAGTGACTTGTGTTCACCTTCTCTTTGGGAGAGGGGCAGGGGAGGAGGCTGGAGGCTTGAGACTCCAATTCCTACCTGATTTTCCTCTGGAAGTTCTAGAAGGGAATCCACTTTTTGTGTTTTGCAGAGTGGAGTCTCATCCATGAACATTACGTGAGTGTTGCAAGACTGGCAGGAAGCCCCATGACGTTTTTGAAAGGTTGTAAATTCAAAGCACATGACTTGCCACTTAAAACCCTCCAGCAGCTTCTTTCTGCCTCTTAAGATAGACTCTCATCTCCAAACACATGCTAACCTGGCCCTCATCTCCACCCCAGCCTGAGTTTGTGACACCCTTTACCTGATCAAAGTGCTGCAGCCCCACTGGCCTTCGTTCTGTTCCTTGGGAACCTCTTGGCTTCCCGCCTTGGATTCTTCCCTTCCCCTCCCCTGAATTCTCAGCCTTACCTTACTCTCTTCTTGGTTTACACTTAATCGTTTAGGTCCCCATGAAAATGGCCACCTACTTCCCCATGATGGCTGATCATCCATCATAGTTCTATGTTCCTTTTTATACAACACGTGTAACTGATGTGCGTTTCTTGGACTGTGCACGTCACTTCCGTGGAACCCATTGAATTCTAGATTCTATGTAGCTGGGGACCCTCTGTAATTTTGTTCATCGCTGTGTCTCTAGGGCTGACACTGGTACATAGTAGGTGCTCAGTAAATAATTGTTGGATGAATGAATTCATTTTCTGAAGTCCCCTGAGTCCCTCAAGTCCGGGTACATATAAAAGTCAACTGGGGAATCATATTAAAAATAGAGTCTCCCCAACCTTCCTTTGGTCTTTAGGTTCAAGATGTGTGGTTGGATCCTGGGAAACCAGTAGGAGATTGAGAAACAGTTTGCCAGAAGTGTCGACGGACAGGGTGCCCAGAATCTTTTGTTTTAATTTGGTTCCCAGTGAATCACAGTGGACTGAAAGAGACAAGACAAATGTATTATACATTGAATGTGGAAGGATGGAGAGAAATGTATTGTTCCTAAGAATGCAGAGTTGTGGCTTCCATCAATACAGGCAGAACACCAGCCAAGGAGATGCAGTTCGATTTGAGTTAATACTTAAACGGTGTAGTGTTTGTTTTTCTTTTCTATCTTGATGACAGTTGGGTGATTTCCACACACTGTCAGACAACCAGTAGGTCCGTAACTGTTCTTTTGCCAGTTCCATCACATATCTGACAGAATCCCCCGCCTCTGTGCCCAGATGCTAAGCTCTGAGTCTAACGTAGCCCCTCCTCCCTGCTGGTTAAAATATTCTCAATCCCCCTGTCCACTCTCTGACACATGTTAGCATCCTTCAGCTCCATGTACGTGGATAACTGAAAGCTCACTGGCTTTCTCTGCTGACAGTAGTGTGAATCATCTTATTCTTTCTTGACATGTCCTTTTTGTAAGCCACTTCTGGGAAAAAAACCAAAAAACCCAAACCCACCCTTAATCTCGGCTCTTGGACCACCAGCTTCTGGTGCTTGGTCACTGTGTCTTCTGTTTCTCCACTATTGTGCCCTGTGGAACCCAGCACACATTCACTGGTGCCTAAACATTTACAATGGTTTGGTTACTATGAGTAACAATGAAACAGGTTACTCTTAAAATCGTCCTTTAGAGCATTTTCACAGCACTTTGAAGTTTATTAATGCTTTCCTTGCTTATGTCATATAATTCTAACGTCTTGTTTTTGGCTAGTGACTGATAACTAGAATCACTTGGGTGTATTTCAAGTGTACACCCTCCTGGGACCTACTCAAGACCCGCTCTAAGAATGGAATTTAGAAATCCAAGTGTTAAGCACTCTCCCAGGTGATGTTTCTGGTTCTCCAGACGGGAACCACGAGTGTGGTAGCTATGTAGGTGGGTTTGGGAGTCAGTCTGCCCAAGGGTGGAATCCTGGTCTATGTGGAACCATGGGCACATGACTGCAGACCCCCAAGCCCTAGCGCTCCCCCGTCTATACAATGGGGCTGATGAGCCCAACCCCAGAAAGACTAATTGAAAGCACAGGGGTATAATATGTACTTAGCAAAATGGGAGTCATGGCGGACACATCTATCTCCTGAGACCATTTTGAGGATGAAACTATTTAATTATGAAAAGTGGACTTTCTTTAGACCAAGACCTGGCCCATAGTGAGTACTGTATGCATGGTAGGTGTGGCCAATTTTATACCCGTTTTACAGAGGAGGATACCTATAGCTGCTGAAAGGGGAACTAAGAGTTCATACTCTGTCTTCTGCGCCTCTACTCTGGGCTTTTCCCACTTTGCAAAGCTAACTCTTCATGCCTGTCCTTCCCAGGACGTAAAACCAGGTCAGTGAATGCTCATCACAGGTTTTTCACCTTGAGGGGGTCAAAAGACCAACGCTTTACCCACAGCCCAGCTTTTCTTCCCTCCTGCAGCCCTTCCTTATTCTCTCTTTCCAGACCCAGGCCCCATAGCCATTTTTCAGAAATGTCATCTTACTTGGGCACCACACTCAGAGGCCCTAAAACAGGGTGATTTGGGATTCCTGTCTCATCCCCATCTGTCTGCTAGAGTCTGAGCAGATACCAGAACAGACTCATCTAATTAGTGGCCTCTCCTCCTCCGGGGCTCGGGACTACTGGTGCATGGCTTCTGCATTTCCCAGGCAGAGATGAGACACCTCATCAGATAGGCGAGTGGTGAAGTCTTCCCCACAAGAGCCGGAGAGGAAGGGGATTTTCTGGCTTCTGGAGCAGGGGGGATGCAGGAGCCTGGGCAGTGGGGACTCAGAACTAGAAGATCTGGTTGTTGATAAGAATGTCGCCTCATCACTTGGAACCTCACTGTCCTTATCCATAAAATGGAATGATAATCATACTTATCTCACAGGCTTATTAGGGTTATGTCTACAAGGTGATGATCTCAAGGTCACCTGACCTCTGCCCCATTCTTCACTCTTGCTTTTCCTTTCCTCTTCCCAAACTCTTCAGTAGTTTGGTTAGAGAGGGAGAATGTGGTAGTGATTAGGAGCATGAACACTGAAGTTTCCTGCTTAGGTGTTAAACCTGGTCCTGCCTTTTTCCATTCTGCGACCTTGAGAGATCACTCTCTAAGCTCAGTTTCCTCTTCTCTGCATTAAAGCTGATAGTCCCTGGCCTGCCTTTTATATTTGTTAGGATCGTAAAGTGGGGTCAGTTATATTGGCGCATAGTAAGTCCTCAATAAATATCCAATATTATTTTGAAGCAAGCACGGGGATAGATTTCTGGTTTATCTCAATGTTCCCCCTTTGCAGATGGAGGATAAAGCAGTTCTTTTTCTGCCTGGACCCTCATTACCCGTATGCTTTTACAATTTTAGAACTCAGTTCATGGGGACCTTTCTCTGCAAAGCTTCCCCCCAAGAATTCCCCTCCATATGCTTTTCCTTCAGCCTCCAGAGCTTCCTCTACCCATAGCTCTTTGCACATGGCTCTGTTGGACTTGGATTCCTTGGGGAAGGTGCCTGTGTTCATAGTTACATTTCTATACATTTCTGTACCTCATACCTATTTAGAACTTTGTTTTTGTTGAAAGTATCAGTGAGGACACCAGAGACCTTAAAGCAATGTTTCTCAGAACTTTTTTGGCCATTTTACATTGAAACCTGGTGATGCATGTGTGCACACACACCATAGGAACACAGGTTCGTATTTGTTTGATATTTGCTTCATATTTCATGATTCTTAATGTACTCTGACCATCTCTCTTCTCTTTCTCTCCTCTTTTCATCTATTTTGTTTCTAAAGCTTTGCCCATGATCTAAATATTCATTTCAGAACTAACTGTTCTGGGTCGAGAGGCTGTTTCTTGTAATGCTAAGAACAGGGACTTTGGGAACAGATGCCTCAGGGATTCCAAAACCATGACTTACCGGTTGTGTGCAGTGAGAATGTCACCTTACCGCACTAAGCCTTCATCCGTAAAATGGAGCGAATAATTTTACCACCTCCTTGGGTTCCTTGTGAGATTTTCAGGAGATAATAAAGGTAAAGGATTAAACACTGAGGCTGACATCTAGTAAGGGCTTAACAAATGTCTATTGGAACCACTCTTGAAATCCTTATATGATTTTACCCTTTTCCCTCTCAGTCCTCCTAAGTCTGCTTATCCTCTTGATCTTTTTGCTCAGTCCTGTTTTCCTCCCCAAGGCCTACCTCCCTGATGGTAAATTCCAGAAGCATCAGAATGAGCCACAGTGTTGTAGCCTGACTCCAAAGCATGTAGAGAAGGCGATTTGATGGGAGACAGCAGAAGCCCCATCACTTTGACACAAGGGATAAAGGAATACCCATGGTATGGAATCTGCTCTCTCTCTTATCCCTTCTTAATTGCTATACTTAATCCAATCCCTCTTCCAGCAAGTTGACGGAGCCCAAGAATTTTCCTTCCACCCTCTTGACCCCAAGCAATTTCAGTGTGCAGGACCCTGGCCATGCAGAAGGAGTTTGGCCATCCCCCTAAGCCCCACAGTCATTGTCAGAGAATATGTCACCGAAGTAATTCAACAGCCCGCTAATTCTGCCCCACTCTACTACCCCTTCGGTCTGGATATCCCCTCATTCACAAACCAGTGGTCCTTGAGTCAACGAGGCAAGGCAAAATGGCTCAGTCTCCCTCACGGAGGACAGACCTGCACCATGACTGTATTCATACGGTACCTCTTAGCACTGTGCTTGAATCAAGAGAACCTGGTTCCCACACAGACTTTTCCACCCACCAGCTGTGTGACCTTGATTAAGTAGCTTCCCTTTTCCCTTCCTCCGTTTGCTCATTAGTACAATGGGTATATTAATAATATTTTGA
The DNA here is from genome assembly GCF_964662115.1 of Mustela nivalis. Lineage (NCBI taxonomy): Eukaryota > Metazoa > Chordata > Mammalia > Carnivora > Mustelidae > Mustela > Mustela nivalis. The sequence continues at coordinate 5,420,126 of NC_139033.1, read as the reverse complement.
AACACTACCTATTTGTTATGTGAAGAAATGAGGTAATTCAGTTTAAGTATCTGACACTCAAAGTCCTTAATAAATTTCATGATCATCATGTTCATTGTTGGGGCCGCTGCTGTTGCTTTAACTGATGATAATCACAAACGAGCACTTTAGCTTCTGAATTAGATGCAGAGTATCTTTAACATGAAGAGGGCTTGAGCTACCACATGCTCTTGGTAAGAGAGAGCCTGTTGTTCCTGTGGACAGGCAGCCTTGTTACCTCCAAGCAGAGGGCTGTAGATGCACTGTAGACGCACGCGCTTGGATTTAGGTGCTTAAGCAGGAAGAAAGAAGCAGTTCTTTCATTCCGGGTACCAGGTGGTTTCTAACACCTGCTGAATTGGGCTGGAATAGAAATAGTGGCTCAGAGAAGAAATACAGACACTAATTTCCTTTTCCTTGGATGGCCTCAAACTTTTATCCCCCTGCAAAGGGGACTGATGTCTCTGCTGTCTTGCCTCCTTCCTTTGCATGATCAGTTTCCAAGGCCAATTCTTACTCTACCCCAGCATCCAGCACAGTGTTTAGCACTTAGTGGAGCTCTGTGTTATATGGTTGGATCGCTGACCCCTTGATTATCTGCCATTAGCTTTCTCTCCTCCACTACTGCCCCCAACTCAGCCACATTTTTAAAAGAATATTTTATTTATTTATTTGACAGACAGAGATCACAAGTAGGCAGAGAGGCAGGCAGAGAGAGAGGTGGGGGAAGCAGGCTCCCTGCTGAGCAGAGAGCCCAAGGACCCGGGGATCATGACCTGAGCCAAAGGCAGAGGCCTTAACCCACTGAGCCACCGAGGAGCCCCCTCATTTTTATTTAAATTAAAGAGCAGAACTTTAGCAAGCTCTATCAGCTATGCAATCCTTTCTTTCTGTGCCTCCATGCCCCTCCCTCCCCCTCCTCTGCCTCCCCATTCTTCCTCCTCCTTTTCCCTCTCTCTCTGCCTCTAATGCCTAATTTCAGCAAATTCAGACATGGGGTGGTCCTATTATCTTCCAGGACAGTCCTATCAATGTAGGGCCAATCTAGATCTTCTAAAGATCTAAGAAGAGAAATCTTTTTATTTATTTATTTTTTATTTGACAGACAGAGATCACAGAGGGGGGGGGGAAGGAAGCAGGCTCCCTGCTGAGCAGAGAGCTTGATGTGGGGCTCGATCCCAGGACCCTGGGATCAGGACCCGAGCCGAAGGCAGAGGCTTTAACCCACTGAGCCACCCAGACGCCCCTAAGAAGAGAAATCTTAAAGACAAATTATTCATGCTAAACTTGTTGGAATCTTTAGATACAAATGGTCAAACTTTGCCCTGGGTGTTTCCATCATAAACTTTGAAGGAAAGAATCTCATTTCCTCATCTTGGTTAGCAGTGAAAAGCCCGGGATGGGAAAATGCAGCATAAAGAATGACAGCAACTTAAACACCCACAAAATTGCCACTCAGGGCAAGAAATAAAACCTTGCGGAACTCCAGGACCTCCCTATATGTACCTCCCTCCTCCCTCGTGTCAATTACCGTATTGTCTTTTATTGACTCCATTTTATTGTTTTTCCTTAGGGTCTTACCATTTGTGTCTGCATCCCTAAACAGGAGAGTTCAAGTTTGCCTGTTTCCAAGCTTCCTATGATAGACTCATCCTCTTTGTATTCTTTTCTTCTTTCACTTAATGTTATGCTTGAAAGATCCATCCATGTTGCTCCATGTAGTACAAGTCTGTTCATTTTCAGTGCTGCATAATTTATTGTATGAATATATGCGATGCATTTTCTGTTCTTCTGTTGATGGGCAGTGTCACGATTTCTCTACACGTTAAGGTTGTTACGGACATTTCCTGTTACAGATAATGATACGATAAATGTCTTTACAGACATCCATAACAATTTGCCCGGCACAAATTCCTAAATAGAGAATTTTTGGATCGGAGACGATGGCTCCTTTTTAAGCTACCTCCAGAATGGTGGTACCAATTTGCACTTCTGCAAGCAAAGTACATTCCCAGTCTGTGTCCTCACACCCTTGCCAATGCTAGCTTATTTGCATTTGTTTTAGTCATGCCAGTTGGATAGGGAAAAGATTTTTTCTCAAGATTGTAGGAATTTCCATTTCTTTGAGTGTAGTGACACCGGGCATCCCGCCTCCTTTATGGAATTTGGGGGCTTTTTTTTTTTTTCCTTTTTGCTATTTGTATTTATTCTCTTGCGAGTTGCTTTTTTCTATCCTTTGCCATTTTAAAAAGATTGGGATGTGTGGATTTTAATAACAGATCACACTAGGGTTCAACCCTGGTGAAGTGTCAGTTAGACACATGCCAAGTGGGAGTTCAGGGTAAATGTGGGAGAAGGAAGGGACTTCTTTGTGCCCCCAGGTCTCCCGTAGATCTGCCAAGCAGAGAGTAATTTGGTGGCTTATTGTTCACAAACCAGAGAGGACAGTCGTGCATTCAACCCCCATGCTGAGGAGAAAACAGTGCTTCCTGGACCCCAGGCCATTCGGGAACAAGGAATCCTGCTCTAATTGAATCTGCCTTCTACCTCTCTTGTGCCCAAGGACTCTCTTTATGGGTATGACTGTCTGGGCTCCAGTAGAGAGGTGGGGATGTGGAAAAGGAGGGAATATGTGTAGCTTGGCTTGAAGCTTCGGATTTGTATTACCAGCAGCCCAGACTGGATGGACAGTTCTTTTGTTCTCCCTGTCCCCCTCCGTTCTTCAGCAAACATTTATTAAGCTCCTACTACATGCCACCTCCCTAGCCCTGCAGGGTTTCCCATCTCAGCAATTGGCAACTCCACCTTCTCGGTTCAAGCAGAGAAGCTGGAAATTACCTGTGGTTCTGCTCTTTCTCGAGTAAGCCACAGCCTCTGCACCAGCAAATTCTTTCAGCTGTACCTTCAAAATACATCCAGAATCTGGGACATAATCCAAGCATCCATCAATAGGGAAATGGATAAACAGACTGTGGTACGTCTGTACAGGGGAGTACTATTCAAGAAGAGAAAGGAACAAGCAGCTGGTCTCTGTGACATGAATGAATGTCAGAACAATTACTCCAAGTGTGTCGCGCTCTCCCTGCCTGCAGAGATGATGCAACACCAACACACACACAGGTCGATGCACAAGCTCTTGTTTATTCCCTGGTCGATCTTTCTCCTCCCCTTGCGGGGAAGCTCCCTTGCCTTATATAGGGCATAACAGCCAATCACAGGGGTGTTCACGTGAACAGGGAGTATACAGCCAATCACAGGGGTGTTCATGTGAACAGGAGGTATCTGGGGCTTGTAGGCAGTGGTGGCATACGGTGCTCATGTGATGAGCACAAGGTCATGTGTGGCCAGGGCGGATGTTTTTTTAGGCTGTCCTACTGCTCCGGCGCCATCTTCGGGGCGCGACCGGCGCCATCTTGGGGGCATGACCCCGACAGCTCCCCCTTCTTTATTTATTTGTATGGATAAGGGACCGTTCCTGTCTTAGGTTGTGACGATCAACTTGCGCCCTTACCCGTCATCAAATACTGCAGAGCATGCTGCAGCTTCTGTCTTAGGTTGGTACGCTGTTACCGTCCTCATTACCCGTCATTGACTACCGGTCCAGCATGCTAAGCCATACTTGGGGTGAGCTACCATGCTCTGTGGCTACCAAGGCTTGATGTACAGCCTGCCGGTCTCTGGCTAATGTGCGTTGGAGGGCCCTTATCCAACGCAGCGCCAAGAGGAGGACGAAGAGCACAATACAGTGAGTGCAATAGTCCCAAACCAAGATTTCCCAAAAGCCACCACTGCCTGCATAGTTTGTAGGAATTGGGAGGCCATGAGAGGGTTGACTCTCGTGGCATTGATCTGCAGAATCTCCATCCGGAGGGAGGCTGTCAGATTGTGGAATTTGGCTGACCAGGTGTCCTTGAGCATCTGAGATAATTCTCGGGAGAGATTAGAATACAAGTTAGATGTGATGCATATGTCCAATAAGGGCTGGATACAACTGGTGGAGAGAATTTGTGACATTAGGTTCATTTGTTCCTGGAGGAGATCTACCCTTTGATTGAGGATCATTACGAGTGATATACAAGGGGGTTGAAAGGAAGAAGAATAGTTAAAATGAACAAAGACGCAAAGGCTCCCGGGAAGGAGTAAGGAAGTGATGTTGTAAGCTGCTTCGGTGTTCTCGTATGGTAGAGATGGAAAGCTGGTACTTGCATTGGTTCAAAGTGTTAGATAATACAGTGATAACTAAAGAAATAGGAACAAAGAAAGGTTCTATTTCATCATCTTAAGGTTTCACAGAGATGACACAGGTTTACTATTCAAATTCCCACCTCCTGAAAAACAACTTCTTAAATAACTCCCAAGAGGGGTTCCATTAGCTTTCAAAAGTGCCCACAAGGGGCTCTCCATTCAGAGTAGAAATTTCTGACCCCATTATCTTTACCTTTACAGTCGCGATCCGCAAACATACAGCTGCTGGCCCTTTGTGGTTGCTCTTCAGCAAACTTCTAACACCTTTACAGTCGCGATCCATGAACATACAGCTGCTGTCCCTTTGTGGTTGCTCTTCAGCAAACTTCTAACCTTTCCTTTGTGGTCGTCCTAGTGACGAACGTGCAATATGACGAGGGGGAAAAGGTACTCATGTATTGCCTTCTCTCACCTTCTCCCTAAAATGCTAAGTTTAAAAAGCTGCACAACTTCTATTCCATGAAATCTTCCTGTTAGAACTACCACTTCTAAAAATCAAGTAAACAAAATGGAAACATTGTATTTCACTCTGACAAAACTGTTCAATGTGAGATCAATGCACATAAAATTAAAAAGTTAAATATACCTCAATATTATCAGTAAATCAGAACATATCTCAACCAGTATCAGAATTTCTACCTTCACTGTATCTTTGCTATTTTTAAATATACTCACAGTTCCCGGGTTTTGGCACCAAATGTCACGTTCTCCCTGCCTGCAGAGATGACGCAACACCAACACACACACAGGTCGATGCACAAGCTCTTGTTTATTCCCTGGTCGATCTTTCTCCTCCCCTTGCGGGGAAGTTCCCTTGCCTTATATAGGGCATAACAGCCAATCACAGGGGTGTTCACGTGAACAGGAGGTATCTGGGGCTCTTTGGCCAGTGGTGGCATACGGTGCTCATGTGACGAGCACGAGGTCTCGTGTGGCCAGGGCGGATGTTTTTTTAGGCTGTCCTACTGCTCCGTCGCCATCTTAGGGGCGCAACTGGTGCCATCTTGGGGGCGTGACCCCGACACAAGTGAAAGAAGCCAAATGTAGAATAGTACTGTACGATGCCATTTGCACAAAATTCCAGAAAATTCTAGTAATCTAGAGTGTGGGAAAGCACATCAGTGGTTGCCTGGGGATGGGTTGCCAAGGGGCATGAGGAGACCTTTTTGGGGGGGGGGGGGTGCTTGTTATCTTGATTGTGGTGATCTACAATCAAGGATCTACAGACTCCTAAGCTTATCAGATTGTATTTTCAAGGACATACAGTTGATTGTTTGCCAATCCCATAAAAAGCACTGAAAGCAGATCCAGAACCAGCCCACTTCTCACCATCACTTCACTGAACCACTATGAGCTCTCACCTGGCGGATTGAGGCAGCTGCATAACATGCCCTCTGGGCCCATCCTTACTTCCCTGCACTTTTCTTAACGTTGAGTCTACCTTGATGTTTTTCAAAGGAAAGTGAGGTCCTTTTCCTCCTCTATTGAAAACCATCCCATGTCTTCCCATCACGCCGAGAGCACTTATCACTGTCTGACTTAATGTGTACTTTACAAGCTTATTGTCTGTCCTCCCACCAGGGTGACATAAGCTCCCACAGAGCAGGTCCATTTATCTTCACTGCTGTATCCCCAATGTCTAGAGCAGTATGTGTCATATAGAAGCTGATCAATAGATATTTGTGGAATGAATCAATGAGTATGGTAGCAGACTCAAAGAGTTCCCATACCACTGAGAGAGACATACAGAAATATGGTTAAAATTAGGGCAATAAATGTTATGGTAAATGGAGGCCTCTAAACTGTCTCAGGGTGGAGTCAAGGATGGCTTCCTGGAGGCAGTGGCATCTAAACTGGGACCTGAGAGATACATAAGATGTCATGGACAAGAAGATGCAATTCCTGCCTTCATGGAATTCTGTTGGATGAGCAATTACAGAGGCATATATCACACCATGTGATAAGTGCTTTTATTTTTAAAGATTTTATTTATTTGACAGAGATCAAATAAATACAGAGAGGCAGGCAGAGAGAGAGGAGGAAGCAGGCTCCCCACTGAGCAGAGAGCATGATGTGGGGCTTGATCCCAGGACCTTGAGACCATGACCTGAGCCGAAGGCAGAGGCTTTAGCCCACTGAGCCACCCAGGTGCCCCGATAAGTGCTTTATAGGGGTAAGCATGGTAGGGGGGTGAGAAGCAGAGAGGTGCGAGCCTCACCCAGCCTGGGGGAAGATCTGGCGACATGAACAAAGTTTCTCATAGTGAAGCACTTCCTGATTGGGTTGTATCTGCCTCCTTTCTCCAAAAACCCACAGTTGGGGAGATTATCGTCTGGATATAGACTAGGGCCATAGGACAAAGGAATTGATCCAAGATTTGGTAGTACCCTGGCTATCAGCTCTCTGTCACATCACCTGATTGATTTCCTTCATGGCACTTACCACAACTTGAAATGATCTTATTTACTGTTGTATCCCTGACATTAAAGAAATGAACCATTTCAGTAAAAAGTGAAAAGATCTGACATGTATAAAGCACAGTGTCCTGCATATGGCAAAGATTAGGAAATGTTGCAATTATTATGGGTAAATTAATTGTTAGGGGTACTACTCAAGGCCTCTGATGAAAAGGATTAGCTCTCTGACAGCACAGGAAATGCTGTGATATTCTCTCTCTCTCTCTCTCATTAATCAGATAGATGCTAAGCACTTTGAAGGCAAGGGCTGTGTCCTGTTCGTCATTGTAGTTTAGAGCTTATAACAGTCCCTGGCTGTGTTAAGACGATGTTTTGATTAGAGACCGTTTGCACATAATAGAATCTCACTCAAGCTAGTATAAGCAGAAAAATGAATTAATGGAAGGATAAATTGTCCCAGAGAACCCAAGGCTGGGAAAGAAAGTTGGGCCAGCAGGGAACTTGAGCCCTGAAAAAGAAAGGGACCAGGAATTAGCAGTTTATGTCTCCCCCAAGGAGGCGTGGTGTGTCTTTATATTTCATTGCAAATTGACTTTCTCTTTTTTGTGGACACGCGGATGTCCCCAGACTGTGTTTTATAAAGCTTTCCACTTTTTTAAAAAAAGATTTTGTTTATTTGTTTGATAGCACAAGCAGGGGGAACTGCGAGCAGAGGGAGAGGGAGAAGCAGGCTCCCAGCAGAACAGGGAGCCTGATGCAGGGCTCAAACCCACGGTGCCAGGTTCACGACCTGAGCCCGAAGGCTGATGCTTAACTAACTGAGCTACCCAGGTGCCCCAAGGTTTCCACTTAGAGCAGCTGCATTCTGACTCCCCTGGGAAGAGAAAACTTGATTGGATTTAACTCCTGTCACGTGGTCACTCCTGAGCCAATCAACTGGAGCCGGAAGCTGGAGGGTGGGATCACGTGGCCCGCGGCTCTCCCGATTGGGACTATTTCTTTGCAGTAAGGAGGGCTTAGCTCAGATTCTCACCTGGAAACAGAACTTGAGGGAATGGCTTGCACTCTCATAGTTTGGTCGGGAAGAAATGCCAGGGAACTGGAGAGGGAGGACTTGGAAGAGCGAAATAGAGGAGGAGAGAAGCCCCGTCCAAAGGTGTGTTAATGAGCTGAGATGGGCGAGTGAGGCTCATACTCAGAAGAGACCCTCTGAGGCCTGCGTAGAGTGAATCCCAGGAATGTCCTCCTCGTGAGAGCAGGACATGGAAGGACTTATCCACCAGCTCCTGGCCGCCACTGGTCAAGGGTTGCCCCCAGGGGCAACCTCGTCTCCAGTTTGGTGCGCGCACCAGAATGGCTCTCAAGCCCTGGACAGAAAACACCAAGTACACGGTGCGGCTCCTAAAGCCAGGTGGGGCCGGATCCCCCTGTGAACCGGGGATTTAGCAGCTGAAGCCAAGAACGTGGGCCAAGGGTATGTGAGAGGCTCCTGGGAGGTGTGGCCGGGTTGTCTACGAAGAGAGGGTAAGTGTGGGTGGAAATAATTTATACCTTTCGTCTCTGCCCCATGAATGTTTTCTGAATGAATAACGAAATGCAAAATGAAGGGAAGGTTCTTGGAAGCAGCAAGATGTTGGGAGCCCCTTTGATGTTGCAGGCTCAGTCTGGGGAGCCTGTAGATAATGACCGTGTCAAGTATTTTTCTACTGAGGACTGTGTATTTTATTGATAAGTCTGTGACGTCATAAGGAAGGTAAAAGATATTTCCCTCTCTTGGGGATGAGGAACAGACCCGGAGATGCTGAGCTGTTAGGTACACAATGTCAACGTCAGGACCACATTTCCATTTTCTGTCCGGTTTGCCCTGCCCCAAGTTCTAGGAGCTGTTGTTAGGTCTACAAAAACATGTGTGAATTACCAGCTTCACCCGCTCGCTCCTTCCCTCCTCTGTGTATAATTCAGCACGGTGAATACAGTGGTTGTTAAGACCTAAAGCAGTTTCTAATTTTGTTTCATTATGAGTATGAATGCAGCCCTCTGGACCCATCCCCACGGCATTAACAAAACTTGGTCTTTCAGGCTAGGAATTGACAAGATAAAGATCTGAATGGAGACTCCAGTTGGCGGAGGGCTGGGCTGAGTCAGCCCCGATAAACCTGCAGTCAGGAAATCAATAGAGCTTTTTCAGGGTTGCCATTATCCAACAAGGAAAAAAATTTCAAAAATAAATTGCGGCCTGGCATAAAATCAGATTAAGCAGATAACAGGTTTTGCTGACTTCAGGGCTGAGGTGGGGATGGCACAGAGGGAGAGAATTAGCGATTTAATGAGCTCGCTTTCTCGCGCGGCTTGTGCTGTGCAAGTGTTGACTCGCAACCAGAGAGGGAGGACAAAGGTGAGAAAACCGATTCCAGCTTCTGTTTTAATTTCACCCCAAAGCTGACCCAGCCCTGCCATCTAGGGCTCGCTCACCGTTTTTGGTGGTGGATTTGCAGAGCCCGTGACGGCTCCAGGCTTGCTGTGGTGGGTTTTAGCCTGGGTTCGCCCTGTTGTATGGCCTGGAGCTAGTTAGCTTGCTTGCCCGTGAGCCCCGGTTTTCTTTTCTTTTCTTTCTTTTTTTTTTTTTTTTTATAAAGATTTTATTTATTTATTTGACAGAAAGAGATCACAAGTAGGCAGAGAGGCAGGCAGAGAGAGAGAGAGGAGGAAGCAGGTTCCCCGCTAAGCAGAGAGCCCGATGTGGGACTCGATCCCAGGACCCTGGGATCATGACCTGAGCCGAAAGCAGAGAGCCCCGGTTTTTTTGACTTGAATTGGGCTCTCCACGGGCTGAGGCTGGGGCAGAGTTGTTTCCTGAGGGAAACTGTTAGGATGTTCAGAAAACAAGAGCATGGAGGATGGATAAGAACAAACCCCAGGTGGGCACCAGTTACATATCCAACTCTTTGCACTTCCAGAACCTTTAAAAGTGCCCTGCACAGGTCCTCTGTGGATAAAGTTGAGGTAAGTCCACCCAGAATCAGCATAATTCAGTCAGAGAACGAGGGCAGGAGCAAACTGGATCTTAACCCTCAGGCTTCTCACCCGCCTCTCTGCTGCTTCAGAGCCTGTGCTTCTTACCTGTCTTAAATCACCTTTTTGGACTTCCTCTCTTGCCTGTTTATACTACCATTATTTAGTGGACCCTCCTGCTTGCCCCTTCTTAGTACCACCCCTCCCTTCCGATTCATCTAGTCTTGTTAATAATGGCAATCTAATTGTTGGCCAAGATATGCTTGTCCCCACCTCCCACCCCCTGGCAATATGGGTTGCTTCATAGGGGCTGGGCATCTATTCTAAGATATGCTCCCCCTTGTCACCAGCTGAAACTCTTGTGAGTGGGTGTGGTTGCTTTTCTCAGTGGGGCACCCTTCTAGAATTGCTCAGTGCACAACCTCAGTGACTGTATGCGGCAGTTCTGCCCTTAGCAGCTGAGAATGAAGAAGGTTGTGCTTTTTACAATGTTTGTAAGTCAGGGTGAGGCATTTCCAAGCACAAGGAGTCCCAAGGTCTGGTCTTGCCCAATTCTGATGTTTTAGAGTGCACGAACAGTTCACTTACTGTGGTGACTTTGTAAAGTGTCATCTTGGCTGGGCTGAACTACCATTTCCTGGGATCCCCTCCCCACGGTGTTTCCAGAGCCACAAGTGAGATTTCTGTGAGAGATTTGAAAGGTGGTAGAGAGATTTACAAGGTGGTAGTGAGGCTGTAACCATTTTGTGGGCTTTTTTTTTTCCTGTGGGGCAAGTAAGGCATTTTTTAAAAAGATTTTATTTATTTATTTGACAGAGAGATCACAAGTAGGCAGAGAGGCAGGCAGAGAGAGAGGGAAGCAGGCTCCCCGCTGGGCCGAGAGCCCGACACTGGGTTCGATCCCAGGACCCTGGGATCATGACCTGAGCCGAAGGCAGCAGCTTAACCTAGGTGCCCCGGCAAGTAAGGCACTTTGTAGCCATGATCTTGGGTTCACACCACTGATGTGAGGCTACACTTCCATGGCTCCTCCTTCAGCTTCTTTGACTCCTGGGCCAGGTGTGTATGTTGGGTTCCTAGGTGAAGGGTGTCAGCTACTCCTTGAAGACACCCACACCATCAAGGTCAGGGGAAGAAAGAATTGGCCTGGGTTTGAGTCTGAGCTTGTAGGCTCCGGTGTGTGCTCATGGATTCCAGCTTGTCCTTGTTCTCCCCCTTCACATCTGGCTGCCCTTCTGCAGATTTCAGACTTGAGCATCAATTGCAAAGACAACAGCCTTGCAGAGACTGTTGAATCAGTCCTAGTTGAGGAAAGGCATGAGCCTGAGACAAATTCTTTAACGTATCTACACCTCCCAGGGGTCTGCTTTTTTGATTGAACCCTGACCGATACGCTTAACATGGCAGTTACATTCCTGTAGGATACAAGCTTGGGGTCTTATTTGTGGTTTATCCAGGAATTGAGCCCAGAGAACAGAAGTGAAGAAGCAGGGAGAGGGAAATCAGGAACTGGTGAAAAGCCTGGAGACAGTTGGGTTCAGTTCCACTGTGGCATCTGAGAAGCCAGCCAGAGCCTCCCATTAGTCTCTGAGCAAAACACAGTGGGGACAGGAAAGCAAGGTATTTACCTACTGGCTCTGGTTGCCCGGAGGTTTTAGGATTGCCCTGAGGGTGTTAACTGCCCCACCCACTCCAGATTCTCCTGCCTGAGGCTGAGCAGGTTCTTGGAGCATCAGAGAAAGCACTGAGGCAGAGATGCAGAGAAGGTTCTGTGGGGCTGTGGCTTGGGCACCAGAAGCATGTGTTGTCACTGGTAGAGCCACCGTGTGCAAGATCAAGTCTCATAGGTGTTACTAGGTCAGCAGGAAACAATTAAAATGTTGTTAAAGGTATATTTAAAAGCCAAAATAAATAAATGCCCTAGAGCTTTCTAATGTAAAAGACCTGTTATAATAACATAACACACGTGCACACACACATTTCCTGAACTTTTACTCTACTACATCTTTACCTCATAAATTACTTGGTTCCATTTTTAAGGGAAAATAAATTTTTTTTTTTTCCCCGCAGCCCTGTGCTCTGCTGAGGTGGAGGCTTCTCAGGCTTTCCCAGAAGCCCTTACCAGCAGTCCAGGTAAGGCCTGTAAAAGAGCCCAAGGGCGCCTGGGTGGCTCAGTGGGTTGGGCATCTGACTCTTGGTTACAGCTCTGGTCATGATCTCAGGGTCTTGGGGTCAAGGCCTGAGTAGGGCCTTGAGCTCAGCAGGGAGTCTGCTTGGGATTCTCTCTCTCCGTCTGCCCCTCCTCAGCTTCTCTCTCTCTCAAATCAGTAGATAAATCTTTCTTAAAAATTATTTTTTTAAGAGCTCATCCACAGCCCTTTTAAAATGAAAATAACCTGGGGGAGCCTGGCTGGCTGGGTTGGTAGAGCAGGCAACACTTGATTTCAGGGTTGTGAGTTCAAGCCCCATGTTGGGCGTGGAGCCTACTTTTAAATAAATAAATAAATAAATAAAATGAAAGCAACCCTTATGTTAAAAAAAAAATTCAAACCTTGGTATACATCAGTGAAAACGTGGTAGCTCAGCATTTTGGGGGCCCTCGATAATTGTGTGGTTACCATGAGAGGTAGTTAAGTGCCGTGGTTAAGCACACGGGCTGTGCAGTGAGACAGACTGGGGTCCCACTCTGACTCTGCCTTTCACTAGGTCCGTGCCATGGGGCAGGTGACCTAACTCTGTGTTCCTGACTGTAAAATGGGAACAGTCACTGAAGTAGTAGTAGTAACTGATGAGGATGCAGTGGCCCAGCGTGGGCACCTGTGAACTGAGGTCATTCCTCAGCTACTTGATCTCTGACAATTTAGCTACCTTTCCCCCCACCACTGGCAGGTAGACAGGAGCAGAGGGCTTCTAATGCTGTTTTTCTGGCTTGCTGATAATTGTTTCTTATACAAGCCAGTGTTTTATTGATTGACCATTGATCTTTGCATGGGGCCAGGGAAATTCTCAGGCCATGAAGACAAAGGTGGCATTTTCCAGCGCAGGGGTCCCCGGTGGGTCTCAGGAGCATCTCCTGCGGGCTCGAATGACTGGCCTCTGCCCTGCTTGGGACAACTTCTTAATCAGAACCAGCCCCCTCCCCGTCATGCCCCTTTATTGCTTCTACCTGCCCTTCCCCTGCTGGCTCCGTTTGACCTTTAATAAGCGACGCTTCTGTGCAGAGCTGCTGATGACTTACTGCCGCGTGAGCAGCTCCCCAGGGCAGGCTACCTCCCCAGCCCCTGGCCGCACCGCGGCTTGTAAGGGAAAATTACATTTTGATCTACATTCCCCATTTCTATTCTCTGTCACCTGGCTTTGGAGACAGAAGGAAGAAAACAATGTTTTCTCGCCCACCCCCCGCCACCCTTGTCTCTCCCTAGATTATGTCTGTGTGTCCTTTGCCCCCTTCCTTTCCTTTTCCCTACTCCATCCTGACGGTCAGTTGGGAAGGATAAAACAACCTGGCCAGAAATGCCCAACTAGGTCGTTCTCAGGATCCCTGAGTCATCAAAGCCCCACAGATCAGGGCAAGATAGACCCCGGAAGTCAGCAGACGGGCTTCGAGAAAAATCAAAGAAAGCCATCCTTCTGCAGGCCTTCTGTGACAGTCCCAGACATGACAAGGCCCTCCCATAAGTCGTTCTCCCCACATCCCAAACCCCTTACCCCTTCTTTCTCCACCCCCTTTTTCAATTGAGATAAAATTCACGTGGCACAGAACTCGTTCTCTGAATCATTTTAAAGTATGCAGTGCTGTGGATTTTAGTATAAAAACTAAGGTTGTCTAACCATTTCCAATATCTAATTCCAGAACATTCTCCTCACCCCCAAAAAGAAACTGTGTGCATTAAGCTGTCACTACCCATTCTCTTCCCTGCTTTGGCAAACACTGTTCTACTTTCTGTCTCTATGGATCCTAGACATTTCATGTGAATGGAACCATACAGTATGTGGTCTTCTGTGACTGACTTCTTTCATTTAGTGTAATGTTTTTGAGGTTCATCCACATGTAGCAAGTGTCATCACCTTACTCTTTTTGTGGCCAAGTAATACTCCATTGTTTAGAAATAACACATTTTGTTTATCCATTTATCCACTGACGGACATTTGGGTGCTTTTCAATTTTAGGCAACTATGAATAATGCTGCTGTGGACATTTGCGTACAAACTTTAGTTTGTACGTCGGTTTTTCAGTTTTCTTGGATATAAAGCTAAGAATGGAACTGCTGAGTCATATGGAAGTTCTTTAACTTTTTAAGGAATAGGCAGACCGTTCCATAACGACTGTGCCATTTTACCCTCTCATCAGCAATGTACCCGGTTCCAGTTTTTCCATGTCCTTTCCAACATTTGATAATTTCCATTCTTTATATCCCACGGGTATCTCTTCTGGCTTTGATTTGCATTCGCCTAATGACTGATGATGCGGAACGTCTTTTCACATGCTCATTGGCCGTGTGTTTGTTCTTCTTTGGAGGAACGTTTAAGCAATTCCTTTGGTCACTTTTAAATTGGTGCTTTTGTTTTTGCTGGTGTTGTTGAGTTGTAGATGTGTTCTATATATGTAGACACTAGACTTCCCAGGTTGCAAATGGTGATTTGCAGTTATTTCTACCGTTCTATGGGTTTCAATCACTGTGACTTTGTAGTAGGTTTCGAAATCAGGAAGTGCGACACCTCTAACTTTATTCTTTTTCAAGATTGTTTTACCTAGTCTCTGGTCCAGAGTCCCCTGTTGGGCTTAGAGAGACTTGATTAGATCTGTGTTGGGATCTAAAGCTTCTTCCTGCCCAATCTAGCTTCCTCCCTGTCCACTTTACATGTGTAACTCCCCAGTAACCTGTTTGCATTCCTAACTCTGCTCTCTGGTGTCTGATTCCTGGAGAATCCCATTTGCAGAAACTCCTAGCATCTGGGACATTGGTCAGTGCATCATTGGAGTTCTAGAAAGATTTCTAAAAAAAAATAAAAGAAAAACATTCTTGATTTGGGTGCACAAGAAGATTCCAGTTTTATTGCTGCCATCAAGGTAAAACCTCCCATCATTGATCCACGTAGCATAGTGGCCAAGGAGAACTTAATGGGGCATCACCCTTTAAAGGAGTTTAGGTCAAATGGAGCCTGTTGGCCGTGGGTCAGTCAGAGTGGTAAAAAAGAAAAGAATGTTACTTTGGAAGAAGAGAAGTCCTCAGGGTGGACCAGAGTGGCTAGAGAAGGAAGAAAGAATAGGTAAGTAGTGGGAAATGAGGTCAGAGAGCTGACTTCAAATGTTTGGAAAGTACAAACCTTATCTCCGCTATTCAAGGAAACACGTGGGTTCTAACTCCTTCTCAGCCTCCAGCTCTCAGCTTACAGGTCACTTCCTCCAGGAAGCCTTCTCTGCACCTCCTCCTCTCTGCCAAGACTGGATAAGGGAATTGCACATTCTTGTCTCACTGTGCCCTTCTCCTTTGGAACATTTTGTGAAGGCAGGTTCTGGTTTGATTCTGTTCCTGGTGTTTCTCAGCACCAAGAAGAGCTCCAGGCTCATGGGAGGTTCTTAGAGTATCTTTGCAGAATAGAAGAAGAAACAAATGAGCCAGTAGCTAGAAGTTTAAAAAGAGAGGTGGCTTCCCTGAAGTCATTACACACTGTTGAGCCATGTCCAGCAGCGCTGGCTGGCTTCACAGAATAGGGACACCAATCCAAGTCCTTTGTTGTTGGGTCCCATGAATTTCCATGACCCCAAAGCTTCCTTGAGCCTGTGACGTCAACCCTCCTGCTTCTCTTTGGATATTCCTCTGCTAAAAGGGACTTGAACTATTCACTGAAGGGGAACATCATGGAGTAGAATGGGTTTTCCATTTCTATGAAAACAAATACAAACCTGAATGTTTACGAGAGAACCGGAAGAGTAGAGATTTAGCTCCTCTCAAGAGCTCAGGTTTTTTCCAATTGGTTAAGTGTTAAATGTTAACCAATTCTTGGTCACATGCTAAGCACACAACCCTGGATGACATACAAGGCATAAATTGCAAATCCTCAAAACAGCTCTGGCTGGGTGAGAATTATCATCTCCCAAACATGAAAACTCCCTAGTTTTCCCCAACCACCTTGGAATTCAGAGCTAATGTCCAGTTTCTAAGGGAGACAAACTAGGCATATAACCAGTTTGTTGGGGGGTGGAGTCAGCAGACTGACCCCAGGAAAAAAGCCAAGTATCTTCTCACATCGTTCATTATGACTTGGATGATTCTGATAAACAACCCAAGAAACCAGATGTGACATTTATGTTTGACTTAGTCCTGCAACCATGTAATACCCAGAAAGCTCCGACAAGCAAAGGCAAGGGTTTAACTTTATTATCCAGGTTTTTTTTTAAGGGCTTGAATAAAGGGGAGTGACATTCAGAAGTCTCTCCTAAATCATCAGAGAGAGATTCAATTATGTTTGCTGTCATTTGTGTTAACTGTTCTTTGAAGAATGCTAATTTTCAAAAAATTGGTTACCTGTGATAATTAAAAAAAGGTCTCTCCCCAATCAAGCAAGCATTAGTTCCCTGAAAATTTCAGTGGTGGGAAAAATCAAGCCCTTGAAGCTTAGGATCTTCTCTGGGAAATTGGGTTATGTGGTGTCAGGTCACAGGTGAATGTGTGGGAGTCCTGATAAATTTCTTTTACATAAATTAAGTCAGAGCGACATCTGAATAAGGAAACCATCACAGATAGGTTAGGCATATTAAATTATTGATAATGGATCAGGTACAATTAATTTTCATGCATCCTCCCTAGCTCCTTGGAGAATATGTGCCTGCCTTTTCAAATTTCCAGGCAATCGGTCAGAATGGTGGGCACGAGTGTTGTTCTTAAGGAAATCCAGCCCCTGGTCAGAGGCATGTTTAACTCACAGGTGAGGACAGGTGCTTCAAGTAGGTTCCCTTTGATTGGAGTCAACAGAAACTCACCCCAGCCAGCACAAGGACAGTCGAGGCTTAGTAGTGAGATGCAGATAAGTCTCATGGAAATGGGGAGAAGGCAGCCCAGTGGGCCTCAGGAAGGGCAAGGAGAATGCTGGGAACTAAGAAGATGATGGTTCTGAACGGATTTCTTTAGTCACTTGCTGTGTGACCTCAGCTGAGTTACTTCACTTCTCTATGCCTCAGTCTTAACAGGGGAGTGATACTGCATTTAATACTGGGCCAAGTATTAAATGGGTTCATGATTGTGCCACATTCAGCACATATTCTCTGCTCAGTAAATGTTAGCTCTGGTTATTGTTACTATTATTAATATATTATTGCTATATTTTTCTACATGACCTTGGTGCAACTGTCCCATCTTCCTTTTGTTTCTGTATGACTTCAGTCTTTTATGTTGTTGCTTTTTTTAAGATTTTTTAAAATTTATTTTTTATTTATTTTCAGCATAACAGTATTCATTTTTTTTTCCAAAGATTTTATTTATTTATTTGACAGAGAGAAATCACAAGTAGATGGAGAGGCAGGCAGAGAGAGAGAGAGAGGGAAGCAGGCTCTCTGCTGAGCAGAGAGCCCGATGCGGGACTCAATCCCAGGACTCTGAGATCATGACCTGAGCTGAAGGCAGCGGCTCAACCCACTGAGCCACCCAGGTGCCCCAGTATTCATTATTTTTGCACCACACCCAGTGCTCCATGCAATTCGTTCCCTCTGTAATACCCACTACCTGGTACCCTGACCTCCCACCCCCCGCCCCTTCAAAACTCTCAGATTGTTTTTCAGAGTCCATAATCTCTCATGGTTCACCTCCCCTTCCAATTTCCCCCAACTCCCTTCTCCTATCTCCCCATGTCCTCCATGCTATTTGTTATGCTCCACAAATAAGTGAAACCATATGATAATTGACTCTCTCTGCTTGACTTACTTCACTCAGCATAATCTCTTCCAGTCCCGTCCATGTTGCTACAAAAGTTGGGTATTCGTCCTTTCTGATGGAGGCATAATACTCCATAGTGTATATGCACCACATTTTCCTTATCCATTCGTCCATTGAAGGGCATCTTGGTTCTTTCCACTGTTTGGTGACCGTGGCCATTGCTGCTATAAACATTGGGGTACAGATGGCCCTTCTTTTCACTACATCTGTATCTTTGTGGTAAATATCCAGCAGTGCAATGGCAGGGTCATAGGGAAGTTCTATTTTTAATTTCTTGAGGAATCTTCACACTGTTCTCTAAAGAGGCTGCACCAGCTTGCATTCCCACCAACAGTGTAAGAGGGTTCCCCTTTCTCCACACATGTTGTTTCCTGTCTTGCTAATTTTGGCCATTCTAACTGTGTAAGGTGATATCTCAATGTTTTAATTAGAATCTCCCTGAGGGCTAGTGATGATGAACATTTTTTCATGTGTCTGATAGCCATTTGTATGTCTTCATTGGAGAAGTGTCTGTTCATATTTTCTGCCAATTTTTTTTTAAAGATTTTATTTATTTATCAGAGAGAGAGAAGGGGAGAGAGTGAGCACAGGCAGACAGAATGGCAGGCAGAGGCAGAGGGAGAAGCAGGCTCCCCGCTGAGCAAGGAGCCCGATGTGGGACTCGATCCCAGGACGCTGGGATCATGACCTGAGCCGAAGGCAGCTGCTTAACCAACTGAGCCACCCAGGCGTCCCTTTTCTGCCAATTTTTTGATATGATTTCCTGTTTTGTGTGTGTTGAGTTTGAGGAGTTCTTTATAGATCCTGGATATCAACCTTTTGTCTGTACTGTCATTTGCAAATATCTTCTCCCATTCCGTGGGTTGCCTCTTTGTTTTCTTGACTGTTTCCTTTGCTGTGCAGAAGCTTTGGATTTTGATGAAGTCCCAGAAGTTTATTTTGGCTTTTGTTTCCTTTGCCTTTGGAGACATATCTTGAAGGAAGTTGCTGTGGCTGATATCGAAGAGATTACTGCCTATGTTCTCCTCTAAGATTCTGGTGGATTCCTGTCTCACGTTGAGGTCTTTTATCCATTTTGAGTTTATCTTTGTGTACGGTGTAAGAGAATGGTCGAGTTTCATTCTTCTACATATAGCTGCCCAGTTTTCCCAGCACCATTTATTGAAGAGACTGTCTTTTTCCCACTGTATATTTTTTCCTGTTTTGTCGAAGATTATTTGCCCATAGAGTTGAGGGTCCATATCTGGACTCTCTACTCTGTTCCACTGGTCTATGTGTCTGTTTTTATGCCAGTACCATGCTGTCTTGGTGATCACAGCTTTGTAGTAAAGCTTGAAATCAGGTAACATGATGCCCCCCGATTTATTTTTGTTTTTCAACATTTCCTTAGTGATTCGGGGTCTCTTCTGATTCCATGCAAATTTTAGGATTATTTGCTCCAGCTCTTTGAAGAATACCGGTGGAATTTTGATAGGAATGGCATTAAAAGTATAGATTGCGCTAGGCAATATAGACGTTTTAACAATGTTTATTCTTCCAATCCAAGAGCATGGAATGGTCTTGCATCTTTTTGTGTCTTCTTCAATTTCTTTCATGAGTGTTCTGTAGTTCCTCAAGTACAGATCCTTTACCTCTTTGGTTAGGTTTATTCCCAGGTATCTTATGGTTCTTGGTGCTATAGTAAATGGAATCGATTCTCTAATTTCCCTTTCTGTATTTTCATTATTAGTATATAAGAAAGCCACTGATTTCTGTACATTGAGTTTGAATCCTGCCACGTTGCTGAATTGTTGTATGGGTTCTAGTAGTTTGGGGGTGGAGTCTTTTGGGTTTTCCATATAAAGAATCATGTCATCTGCAAGGAGAGAGAGTTTGACTTCTTCATTACCAATTTGGATACCTTTTATTTCTCTTTGTTGTCTGATTGCTGTTGCTAGGACTTCTGATACTATGTTGAACAAGAGTGGTGAGAGTGGGCATCCTTGTCGTGTTCCTGATCTCAACGGGAAGGCTGCAAGCTTTTTCCCATTGAGGATGATATTTGCTGTGGGTCTTTCATAGATAGATTTTATGAAGTTCAGGAATGTTCCCTCTGTCCCTATACTTTGAAGCATTTTAATCAGGAACGGATGCTGGATTTTGTCAAATGCTTTTTCTGCATCAATTGAGAGGTCCATGTGGTTCTTCTCTCTTATTAATTTGTTCTATCACACTGATTGATTTGCAAATGTTGAACCATCTTATTTACTTTAGAGCATGAGTATACAAGTCGGGAGAGGGGCAAAGGGAGAGGGAGAAGCAGACTCCCCACTGAGCAGGGAGTGTGATGTGGCTCAGTCCCAGGACGCTGAGATCATGACCTGAGCCAAAGGCAGATGCTTAACTGATTGAGCCACCCAGACACCCCTGGCTTCAGTCTTCACAGTGGCCCCTGAGTCACCATGATTTTCCAAGTTCCAGTGTCTATATCTCCCTAGAAATTATCTTTTCCTCTTGGTTCAGGTTGCTAAGAGGGAGAATCTGATTGTCTCATCCCACTCAGATCATTGGCTCTTGCTACCCCTTGGCTGGGGTCCCTCTTGGTCAGAGACCCTCCCCGCTCCCCATGGCAGGGGATGGGGTCCGTGAAGCAGGGCTGTCGGTGAGGAGTCTACCTTTGGGGGTGAGCGTCATGTATCTCCACCTTGCTTAGAAGTGCAGGTGAAGTCACTTCTGGCTGGACAGGAAGAAGCTCCCTGCAGTGGCTGTATGGACAGGCTTCTCTGTGGGGCCGTGGTTACCAGTGGAAACTCTAACCACTATGCCGTGTGCTTAGAAATGGAAAGAAAGAGTGTGTGTGTGCATGCGTGTGCGTGCAAGCCTTCTGGGAGAGAGAAAGCAAGAGTCCTTTATCTAGGTGAAGGATACTTGGATGTTCAGTGAACTATTCTTTTTTTTTTTTAAGATTTTATTTCTTTATTTGACACACACGGAGAGATCACAAGTAGGCAGAGAGGCAGGCAGAGAAAGAGGGGAAGCAGGCTCCCTACTGAGTAGGAACCTGAGTTCATGACCTGAGCTGAAGGCAGAGGCTTAACCCACTGAGCCACCCAGGCACCCCCCCCCCCAGTGAACTATTCTTTTAACTTTACTGTAGATTTGAATTTTTTTGAATTAAAAAAAAATGAAAAAAAATCACAGCCAAGACATTTGCCAGTAAAGCCAATATGTTCACCATAAATACATGAGTACACAAACCGAGGGGTAAGCAGGCAAGTTCTGAACTCAGAAAATCCCAAACCTGCTTACCTACTCTGTGGGTGATTTTTTTCTAAAGCTCTACTTCCACATCTGTGAAATGGGCCCATAATATTTAGGAGTTTAATTCACTGATTTATATGCCAAAGAGTGCAGACAGTCTGCCGACAGGGGTGGAATGGCTCTGCTAGTTATTTGCAGCAAGCATTCCCTCTGACCGGCTCTTGGTATCAAGCACATCATAGAAGCCAAATTCATGGACGTTGGTTTTAGTACCATCATCATTTAATTATTTTCAGCATCATTCCTGAGCCCTGTTCGTATCCCCATCCTAGGTGCGTGTAAGAACTGAGACTTCAGGAATAACAGCTACATTGAGGGAAGGGACAAGTCGCTGCCACACTAGGTCTTTTTGGCACCTGAGGGAACAGACCCATCCCCTTGTGAAGCAGATGAAAAGATTTTACTAGGGTTTCAGGCTGGGGCAAAGCATGCTCCCATGGCTCAGTAGGGATTAGCTGTGTTTGCAAACTATGCACGGGTGCAGGCTGAGAGAGGCAAGGAGGCCCTGGGCTGCAGGGAGCTGGAGGAATGGACGCTGGGTCTTGGGTCTGCGCCCCTGGGGTTCACGGAGAGGGTGTTCAGGGTGCGTTGACGGGGGCACATTCTTGGTGAGCCCCCAGGCATAAGCAGACTGGGTTCAGCAGGGTGTCTAAACATGTCGGTGCTGTTCTAATCTCATGCTTCTAGTCTTTCTACCACTCCAGCATCCTTTGTAGTAAGTTTGGTAAACGTTTGTTTAAACCACAGATGGACGTGTGGGGGTGGATTTAGTGGATGGATAGAAGCCCTGAACTGGGAAAGAATGAGAAAATCACTGAAAAAAAAAAATGCACAAATAAGTGGGTGAATATTTGTTCCCCCACCTCTATTGAGATATAATTGACGTATAATATTGTGTAAGTTAAGGGGCACACTGTGATGATTTGATACATGTGGATATTGTAAAATGATTATCCTCACACTAAGGTCAGTTACCACGTGCTGCATTGCATATTATTACCTTTTTCTTTTCTTTCTTTCTTTTTTTCTTTCTTTTTTTTTTTTTGGTTATGGTGGTGGTGATGAGAACATTTAAGACGTACTCTCTTAACAACTTTCAGGTATATAATACTCCTTATAGTCAGCATTCGGGTCATTGGATTCCCTAGAACTTTCTCACCTTACAGCTGCAAGTTTGTATCCTTTGACCAACATCTCCCCATTTTCCTCACCCCCAGCACCTGGCAACCATCAAGTGACTCTTTGTTTCTGAGTGTGGCTTGGTTAGATTCCACATAAAAGTGACATCATACAGTATTTGCCCTTTTCTGTCTGACTTACATATCACTTAGTATAATGCCCTCAAGATCCATCCGTTATTACAAATGGCCAGATTTCCTTCTTTTGGGGGGAGGGGGGCAGCTGAATAATATTCCATCCTGTATCTATGCTACATTTTCTTTTCCTTTCCCTTTGTCTTTTTTGAGAGAGAGCACAAGCCGGGGGGTGGGGGTAGGGGCAGAGGGAGAGGGAGAGAGAGGACCTCAATCTCAGGCCCAATCCCATGATCCTGAGATCATGACAGGAGCTGACATCAAGAGTCAGACGCTCAACCCACTGAGCCACCCAGGTGCCCCTCCATTTTATCCATCAACAGACTCTTAGGGTGTTTCCATGTCTTGGCTATTGTGAATAATGCTGCAGTGAACATTAGGGGTGTAGATATCTCTTCAAGATGGTCATTTTATTTCCTTGAGACATTTACCCAGAAATGGGATTGCTGCATCATATGGTAGTTCAGTTTTTAATTTTTTGAAGAACCTCGCTATTGTTTCCCCCAGTGGCTGAGCCAGTTTCCATTCCCGCCAACAGTGCAGGAGGGTTCCTTTTCTCTTATCCTTGCCAGCATTTGTTATCTCTTATCTTTTTGATAATAGCCATTCTAACAGGTGTGAAGTGACATCTCATTGTAATTTTGATTTGCATTCCCTGGATAATTAGTGTTGTTGAGCAAATTTTCATGTACTTTTTGGGCATTTGTATGCCTTCTTTGTAAAAATGTCTATTCAGGTCTTCTGTTCATTTTAATCAGATTATTATTATTATTATTATTATTTGCCATTAAGTTGTATGAGTCTGTTACATATTTTGGTATTAATTCCTTATCAGATATACGGTTTGCAAATATTTTCTCCCATTCTCTAGGTTGCCTTTTCATTTTGTTGTTTATTGTTCTTGCTGTGGGAATCTTTTAAGTGTGATGTGGTCTCACTTATAGCTGTGCTTTTTGGTGTCCTACCCAAAAAGCTCTTGACAAGACCAATGTCAAGGGACTTTTCCCTTAAGTCTTCTCATAGAAGTTGAATGATTCCAGTTCCTTTACATTTAAGTCCTTAATCCATTTTGAGTTAATTTCTGTTGAGTGGTGTAGCATAGGGCTCCAGTTTGATTCTTTTCCTTGAGTATGCAGTTTTCCCAGCACCATTTCCTGAAGAGACCATCCCTTCCTCACTGAGTATTCTTAGCTCCCTTGTCAAATAGTGGTTGACTGTGTTGGTTTATTTCTGCTCTTCATTCTGTTCCACTGGCCTCTGTCTGTTTTTATGCCAGTACCATGCTGTTTTGATTACTACACCTTTGTAATTACAGTTTGAAATCTGGAAGTGTGAAGCTTTGTTCTTTCTCAAGATTGTTTTGGCTGTATGGAGTCTTCTGTGGTTCCATATAAATTTTAGGATTTTTTTTTCTGCGTCTGTGAAAAATGCTATTGGAATTTTGATAGGCGTTGCATTGAATCTATAGATGGCTTTGGGTAGATGGACATTTTAATAATATTAACCTGTGGATGAATAGCTGAATGAATAAATGACTGGAAGACTTAATTCGGGAGAATGATTTAATGAATTAATTGAATAATAGGAAACAACTTTTCTTGAGGGCTTTCTAAGTACCAGACATCTGCTAAGCAACTTATTTACACTTAGTTTTCATTTGATTCTTACAACAACCCTGTAATATAGGTGTCATTGTCATTCCCATTTTATAAATGAGAAATGGAGACATACAGAGGTCATATAACTTCCCCAAGGTCCCATCCAGGAAGTGATGTAGCCAGCATACCAATGAATGCTTCAATCTCTGCCTTTAACTGCTGTGGTATATTGAGGACCAGAAATGTGTCAATTTATTTTACTCCATAGACAGTGTTGGTCCCAGCACCTTAAGCCAGCTTAGAGATTCATTCATTTATTCTAAAGATATATAATGAGCACCAACTACGTTACACGCACTGTTCTAGGCACCAGAAATGCATTAATGAACAAGCAGCCCGTGCACCCCCATACGTAGCTTATGCTTTAGTAGGGAAGACTGGCAATAAACAAATGCATGTATACTCCCATGTAGAAGTAAATGGTGTGAAGGAAAACAAAACATGTGAGGGGTTATACAATGATGGAGTGGTGGTGCAGAGGGGATCTCTTTTAGGTAAGGTGGGCAGGGAAGACCTTTCAGAGGAGGTACAAAGACCTGACTCATGAATAGCATATTATGCAGAAATCTGGGGGAGAGTCTTCCAGACTCTCCAGGAACAGTAAGTGCAAAGATCCTGAGGCAGGCATGAGCACTGGATTAGGAAGGAAGACTAGGAAGGAACCCAGCATGGTCAGACTAGTATGAGCAAAGGGGAGGAGTGATAGGAGAGGCAGTCAGAGAGGGAGACCGACACCAGATATTTTATCCTGGACTTTGCAAGACAGAATAAAGGGAATGGATTTGTTTTAAGGGAGAAAGTGTATCTGAGTTACATTTTAAAACATCACTCTAGCTGCTGTGGGTTGCTCCATCACTCTAGTCTCCAAACCAGTGAAATGATTTGGTTAGGGTAAAAATGAAAAATGGTGGTTTTTCCTCCTTTGAGTAGTCCCAACTGTCATCCCTCTTCTCGTCTTCCTTCCCTCCTTGGGAACTCATGCATCATTGGCACTGCCCACTGTTGGCAGTAGGACATTGCCTGAAAATATTCATGCTTCTCATGCTCTTTTCTCTTGGGGACCCTTGCCATGGCTGCTCATCCCAGAGCCCCACCCAACAGAAAAGAAAAATGACAAGTGTCTATGTCCAGTTGCTTTTTGGTGCAATTTTTTGGGGGGATAGAGTAAGTGAATCCATTCGCTGTAACACTTTTGGCCATCAGAATTATTGTTGGGTAGAAGTAATTACTGATGTTATACCAATAATAATGACAGCAAGTCAAACATCATGCAACAGGCTCCAGTGTTAAAAACTTACAGATTTTACCTCATTTGGTTTTCTCAATACAGAGATCAGTTCTACCCCCCCCCCCTATTTGTAGATGAGGAAATTAAGGTTTAAGCATTTTGCCAAAAGAACTAAATAGTATGTGGTTCAGCAAGAGTAAAATGCAGGTCCTTCTGATTACTAAGTCTATGTTTTTAACTGATGCCATCTGCCTCCCATTGGAATATAATCGTGTTGCATTGCTAAGTTAAGAAGGCTGGCTATTAAATCTAAGTGCAGCCTCCAGCCCATCTTTTCCAGTACCAAAAGGGCATGCAGCTAAATATTAAAAGTTACCTCTGGGTGGTTAATTATGGGAGATTTTTTTTTAAAGATTTTATTTATTTTATTTGACAGACAGAGATTACAAGTAGGCAGAGAGGCAGGCAGAGAGAGAGGGGAGGAAGCAGGCTCCCTGCTGAGCAAAGAGCCCGATGCGGGGCTCCATCCCGGGACCCTGGGATCATGACCTGAGCCGAAGGCAGAGGCTTTAACCCACTGAGCCACCCAGGCGCCCCAATTATGGGAGATTTTTGCATGTGCTTATGATTTTTGTAATTGGAGTTAAACAAAAGCAATACAAGGTCTCCGTGTGTTTTTCTCCCCTACTCGGCTCCTCTCTTCCTCCCCTGTGGTTTCCAGGTTCTCTACGGATATGAAGCTAGGATGGCCTCTTCCCCTTGCCCTCGTCCCCTCGGCCTCCCACTTGCAATTTCAGTGCAGCTCTCTGGATTGCTTCAAATTTTGCTACCACTCCAGATGCTGAGTTAGTTGCAATGTTTTCACCTTAGCTAGAGGCTTAAATCATTTGCAAAAGATCCAGGTCCCTAACATCTTCACCATTTAGGGTGTGGACTTGGTAAAGACCTCAGCTCCTAGGATGAGGCCACAGGTCTTTGGTGATCAGAACACTTCATCTGCTCAGTGAAGGGCTGGACCTAGAGAAGAAGGGAATTTATGAGGCTCTGCTCCCAACACTGAGACTGGAAATCACCCTGTGTCCTTGAACGGCATCTCGGGGAATGGAGATGTCTGTTTGTCTTGTGTTTGGAGGTAATTTCAGTAGGAGATAACTCCCAGGGGCTCTGCTATTCACATGTGCATACATTCATTCATAAAGGCAATATTTATTTATTTACATTTAATTTACTTTTATTTTTTTTCAGTGTTTCAAAATTCATTGTTTATGCACCACACCCAGCGCTCCATGCAATACGTGCCCTCCTTGATACCCACCACCAGGCTCACCCAACCCCCGACCCCTCTTGCCTCCAAGGGAGACAAGCCATGAGAGACTGTGGACTCTGAGAAACAAACTGAGGGTCATAAAGGCCTTATTTATTGAGCATGGACTCCAGAACTGTGCTACATGCTGGGAACTCTGATGTCAGGATCAGAGACCATCCTGCCTTGGTGGAGTTCATGAAGTGGAGTCTTCAAGGAAGACAAACACTGAACAAATGTTCAGATGTTTAAATGTGGCAGAAGGGGGAAAGGCAGGATGCCATGGAGAAATGTAGGAAGGAAGCTCGCTGAGCCTGAGAATTCAGGAAAGGCCACCCTAGAAGTAATGTGCAAGCTGATAGGGGACACATGCCCAAGAACTTAACCAGGCACAGAAGGAAGAAGACGAAAGGGTGTTTCAGGATGAAGGGTGTGTATAGAAAGAAAAAGTGGGGGAAAGCAGGGCATTACTGACACCATGAAGAATGTGTGATGCACAGATGCAAGACAGAAAGGAGCGCAGGGTGGCCTGGAGGGGGGCGTGGCCCAAACCAGAGGCTCCAATAAACCACTCCACAACATCAGTGTGTTATCCTAGGGATGATGAGAGAAAAGCTGCTGAGAAATTTCACTGGAAACAAAGGTGTTATTTTAAGCGATGTCACCAAGCCAAGGCAGTTAGAACGGAGAGTGAAGTTGCTCCTTGGAGTAGAGGACACTTTCGTGCCAACACGTTGTTCTTTTGTTCAGCAGTTTAGGCAGTGTCTGCCATGTGGCAGGCACAGGCCTGGATGTTGGGGAATGCAGGAGTACCAGGGTGTCTAGCCTCTTGGAGCTTATAGTCTAGTGAAGAGAGAAAGGCAATAAAGAAAAGAACAGATAGGAACATAGTGTAATATTGGGTATCACTAAGGGTCATGAAGAAAGGCAAAGGCAAAGAAGGGGGTGTGGAAGCCCAGGGAGGAGGGGTGAGGCTGTGCTATTCCCAACGGGTGCTCAGAAAAGTCCTCCGATGCTCATGGAAGTAGATGCTGGAACAGGAGGGAAGAAAGGAGCAGGCTGGACCTCTGAATCACCAAACCTGACAGGGTCTCTCCTCCGTGGACTTTTCGGGTGGCCAGATAGGGTTGGAAGGCAAGTGAGGCTTTCAAACAGTAAGGAAGGTGGACTCCCTTGATCAGTTGAACCGATGACCTTGGCCCTCTGACCTCAGATGTTTTAACCTTCCCTGTCTGGTTGACCACAAATGAGATGTCCAATTGCACAGTTCACTTTCCAGTGCTGAGCTGAACCCCAATAATGATGTCACTTTTGCTTTAATTTCATTTTCCAAACCCTGGGTCACTCTGCTGAATGCCTGTACTTTTTGACCTTTTTATGTAAAAAAAGAGATGAGCCTGATCAGATGCAGGGCTGCCAGAGCACGCTGTGGCATTGTGTCGTTGAGATGGAAATCTCCTGGTAATAGAGCAGGCATCTATTAGGAAGCAGAGCCCAGCGCTTTGCTCATTAATCAGAGCCTCCTGATAAAGTCAGCTGCAGCTGGAGTGGTGGTATGTTCTTTCTTTCCTTTAAGAGATATAAAACAGTATCATTGTCTTTATTGATCTCACTACTATTATTATCCGAACACACTCTTTCAAAGTCACTTCCTATAGCCCCTTCACACACCTTGTCCTGTAGTCTTACATTCAAAGGGGCAGTGGCTAATGGTGGGTAAGACTGAAGGTTCAGTGTCTTATGTTCAAATCATAGCTCTTTGACCTACAAGCTGAGTGACATCAGGCAAGTCCTGACACCTTTCCGAACCTCCATATCCTAGCTTTAAATTGAGGATAATAAAGCCTACCTGTTTGTATAGTTGAAATGATTAAATGAAATGGTGAACTTGGTGCTTTTGAAAGTAGTTTCCAAAATGTAGCTCATAAGAATGACTTAGGGAGTCAATTAGACTCTAGATTCATCAGCCTTACCAGCAGATTCTGACCCAGTAGGCTAGGGATGGTGATTCCCAGGTGATTTTGTATAAATGGTTCCTTAGGATACATTCAGAGAAACAATACTCTTTATTTGTATTTTGCTGAAATTTCTCTCTTGTTGTTTCCTCAGCCTGTTTCATGCAATGTCCTGGAGGTCTGGATTCTGCCTGTGCTTTAAGACCTGTTTCAGATGTCTCCTCTTCCATAATATCTTTCCTAATTTCCCTAGGTCTGAGGGCATTTCTCTTTCTTCTGATGGCCCACACAATGTTATCTCCTCTGCATTATGGTACCTAGTGTATAGATCATAGACTAATTAATGCAGATGAAATGTTATCTTCTAGAACCATGGAAGTAATGTAGAGACACTGCATGTAAATTATATACTATTACTTTCATGGTAATGAAGGGAACACGTTATGTCATAATAGAGATAGGTAGTATGCCTAATAGATGTCTTCATTCATCCGTTCAACTATATTTTGATCATCTACTATGTTCCAGGCACTGTACTAGCTAGTGGAGATAGAGCAGTGAAAAAGACTAACAGGACCTCTAGGCTCTTTTTGCCTTTCCTTCCCAAAACTAAACTACCCCACCCCCTGCACCCCTGTAATCCAGTCGCCATTGGGAAGAATAGCATCAAGGCTTTCTAAAGCACACAGGCTAAAGCAAAGGCCACCCTCCCCTCATGTCTGCAAGATCCAACTTACACCTGTGGCTGATGATCAAACACTTTCTCCTTGAAATTGAGCTAAGCCTGTGGATTTTCCTTCTTTAGCAGCCAAGTCATTACCCACTCCCCCTGGGTTTGCGCATTTGTCACATTTGCAGCAGCTGGACTAACATCTTTGGGGTTTTGCCATGTATTCATCTCTTCTAGCTAATTTCCTTTAGATTTGATTGCTTTTTGAAAATTCCGTTTCCAAACGAGGAAGCATTATGGATTCCTCAATGATTTGCAATATACACACTGTCATTAATCCATCCATTCATTCATCCAACAGGAATTTATTTCACACCTACTCATGCACTAGGAGATATACTGGCTTAAGCCTTGCCAGTGTTTTAGGTGCTTAATAAATGTTGCTGGAGTTGGTTTTTTACTGGCATATACTTTCTGTTTGTGGTTCTGGGACTTTGTTCTGTCCTCACTGGGTAGTGGGTGTCTGGGTGTCATTAATCCAATCATTTCTGTCATCCAAGTCAATGCCAGTGGTGCATGGACCAGCTTTGATGCAGAGCCACCGAGCACATTAGAGCTCTATTATCTTCCGTGCTCTAGGACGTGTTGTGCAAGACCAAAACACTGATGTGCCAAAACAGGAAGAAAGGAATGCAGATTTTTACATTTGCAATAAAACTCCCATCAATCACACCACCAAGACTTGTAGCAACTGAACTAATATCTGAGCTGTAAGATTGCACTTTCTCTGACTTTCCTGTCAATAGGAAATGTGTGTGCATAGCAAATTACCAGCTGATAAAAATACTAAACGACAAGGGGGAAGGAACATAAACAAGGACACAGAAACATCTTGTCAGCCTGCCCAAAGGATGCTAATTATGTTTAAGTCAGTATTGGGTACCAGATATATATTAGGTCCATATCCTTTCTTCATCTTGTTTGGACTAGTTCCCAGGCAATTAACTCTCTCCAAGAATGGAATGGGTGAAGTATCATTGGATCAATGATGTTGATCAGTAATTGATCATTGATCAATAACATATCAGTGATGATGCCATCCTCATTGTGATCGTTATCATTATCATCATATCAAACACTCCTATAGGTCTACCATGTACCTTAAAGACTATATATGTATATTTTTTTCTCTTTAATTCCTTACGACCACTCTGTGGAGGAGGTACTATTATTATCTTCATGTTATAGATGAAAAACTGAAACACCAGGGATAAGTCACTTTCCCAAGTCAGTTAAAGGACTGAGATTTGAGACGCGTTCTATTCTTGGATACCTAAGGCAGGGGAACTGCCAGTTGGGTCATTTACTCACTAGAAAATACACAAGGTGATAGATTCAAGGGCCATTTGCTTAGGTCCGTTGAATTGGTGAGATCAAAGCTGGTAGTTTGATCTAGGGAAGCTCATCTGAGCCAGACTGGTGGTCAGATCCTCTCTTGTTGCTTAGCTGACTAGAAGCTGAAGGAATACTGAACTGACCCATGAGTGTGGGCCTGACTCATAGGTTAACATCCCCATAAGTTCTGAGGACCAGCAAACACTGACGTGAATAAGACATGGCCTTATGAAGCTTATGAAGCTTCATATGTCTTATGAAGCTATGACCTTAAGAAGCTCATAGTCTGGTGGTGAGGAGAGAGAATAGAAACAGACTGTGGGAGGGGGTCTGCCTCTACTCTCCATAAGGTCTGTGGGGATAGAGGAGGAACTCCAAACCTATTCTTAGCAGGATTAGAAAAAAATTGTCTTCTTGGGGTAATCTTCCTCAGCTGGTTGGATGCTTGTCTTCTTGCCAGTTGAACATTCATTAGTTGCTTCTTTTCAAAAAAGCTGTCAAGGAAAGCATCAGAATTCCAAGAAACAGAAATCAGTCAGTATAGCTCCCCCGTCCCAAGAAACCCCTTTACTGTCTACTTAAGGCACCATAAAGAAATAATTGGATGTTACCCCATTGTTTTTCAGCTGTCTGCTCCTGAGGCTCTTCCTTAAATGGTTCAAGGATCTAACTGAAATGAAAGCACCTCCATCTCCCCTCTCCTGCCTCAGTCTTAGGGAAAGAAGATGAAACAGGATTTGTCTTTGACCACTATCTGGTTACTACTACTTCACTGTTCCTTCCTTAGGAGGAGTGACCTGCGCCCCCACTTTGTAGCCAGGATGATTGACAGTGATGACATCTGATTATAATTTTTTATTTATATTTGGGCACTGAGGGAGCAAACTTCCTATATACGGTGGTAGGAATAACTAGTAAGCATGTAGAATTTTTTTATGACCTAAAACAAGATGAATTTAAAAGTCATGGCTTTGTTTCTTCCCTTGTTGTAACTCATAGAAATTATCTCATGGGTATGGAATGGCCCAAGCCTTATGGTACTATGATGCCCAAGTGACAATTTATCTAGTTCTGTATATTCAAGGGAAGGAAGTAATGACCCATATAGAAAATGCCCAGGAATTCTCCACCTGCTGAAACACGACCATCCAGGGGTTCCCTGGCACAAGTTCCAGAAGAGGACATCTCAGCTAAGACATGAAGGATGGGAGGAGTTATCTAGGAAGGAAGAGTAGAAAGGATGAGTTATCTAAGAAAATAGAAGGAATAAGAAGGTCCTATATAGAGGTTTATATATATATAGGGGCTTGGGTGGCTCAGGTTAAGCCTCTGCCTTCGGCTCAGGTCATGTTCTCAGGGTCCTGGGATCGAGACCCGCATCAGACTCTTCGTGTCAGGTTCTCTGCTCAGCAGGGAATCTGCTTCCCCCTCTCCCTCTGTCCACCTCTCTGCCTACTTGTGATCTCTCTCTGTCAAATAAATAAATAAATCCCTTAGGGGGAAAGAAAAGGCCCTAGAGACAATGTATCTGTACAAACCCCAACCTTCCCCATGGTGGGAAAAATGGCTGGAAGGTAAGGTGTAAGAAGGGGAGAGTTAGGAAATGGGGTTGATTAGGGTAAGCAGGGGCCAGAAAATGGAGAAATGGCCTTATAATAATCATTCTGACAAAGGGTCTTGTAATATTTCTGACAATGTTAAGAGGAATTAGAGATAGATTTGGGGAGAAAAGATTTCTGTTTAGGGAAATGCTTCAAGCATTTCTCCTTAAGTGTTCAAATTCCCATTTTGTGATGAGTTTATGACTGATACCTTCATGTCAAAGACCATTCTATCTCCGACACTCTCATTACAGCCCAGCATTATCATGGAAGTACTAACAAATATAGTTTTATCTACAACTCCAAGCCTTCTACATCACTGATGCCCTTTCCATCTTTCCTGTCATCAGTGTCATGTCATCAGTAGCCCGTTCTACTTGAATTTCCTTTTGGTCCAAGAACTTCCCATATACTCCTCCCTCCTTTATTCTTGTATGGGATGCCAGCCCTATTTGTCCACTGGGAGAGGACTTTCCTCAGAAGTCCTTTGAGTTGGAACAGGTTTGAAGGGGTTTATTAAGAGCATATGTGCTATTAATAGCACATGTGGATCCTACCTTCAAACCACTGTTCATACTCTCATGTGCTGGAGCCCATTTGGATAACTTCCTTCCCTAGTCTAGACCCACATATAGAGCTTTTCCTCTGGGTCTTACTTTGGCTCTTTCTTAAATTGTAAGGGGATGGGGGAATGTCTCTCCCCAAGAGGGAGAAAGTAACATCTCTTCAATTTCACGAAAAGAATAAAGAATGGGTGAAGGGCAACTTGCCAACCTTGGCCTGGCTAATCCAGATCAATCCTCCTGCTCTTTGGTGATGGAGTGAAGGAAGGGAACCCTCTATGATGAGTATGGTGAACACGACTAAAATAAACTTATACTGTTGATTCTTTCTCTTATTACCCCAAATTTCTTATCAAGCAACCGTATTACAATCACCATGAGAAGAAACCAGCTCAGCAAATTTTGCCTTGACTGGGATCATGGAAGCCCCATGGATCATGCTAGGGTGACTTGGGTAGGACAAGGGCTTATTTATTTACTGGTCCTTGAGTGACTAAACACTTTCACCTCTTTAAGAAAGAATTGCTGTTGCCTGAGCCCCTGGGGGGCTTTTCACATTAACTAAGATTCTTACGATATTCTCCAGAGCCAAACAACAATACCCCTTTCAATTCTGGGGCATGGTTAGTTGAAGCTACTTCTGGAACAACCAGGAGAGACACATGTTATGAAGATGGTCATGGTATGTCACAACACATGTAGACTTCATATTAGTTTTACTGCACAGCAAACCACCTCAAAGATCAGTGGCTTCAAATGATAAATATTTTTTTAGTCTGGGCAGTTCTACTGATCTAGGACAAGATGGGCTGATCTCAAGTGGGTTTATTCATCAGTCTGTGGTCAGATGGTGGTTGGCTGAGGCTTGCTAGTCTAGGGTGGCCTCATTCACATATCTAGAAGTTAGGTGGTTATTGGATGGAGTAATTTATGGGTAGTGCCTGGGCCGTGTATCTTTCATCATCCAGTAGAGTAACCTAAGCTTGTTATGAGAAAGTGAAGTATATAAGATCTCTTGGGCCTTAACCTTGGAACCGGCACATACTCGCTTTTGTTGCATTCAATCAGCCAAAGCAAGTCACGAGACCATCCCATATAAGGATTGGCAAGAATCTCTGCCTCTCAATGACAGGAGCTGCAAAGTCATATTGCAAGCGGCATGGATATAGGGAGGGCTGAAGAATTGTGATGATTTTGCAATTGATGTACCACACACCTTAAGGAAGCAAAAGGTTTCTGAGAGATGTAAAAGCTGTGAAGTGAGTTTTATAACCTGTGTAACTGACCTCATGGATTTTTGACAGATCTATCACATTTCTGAAAATTACAAGGGATTTTTTTTTTTTTTTTCACCTCTGGGAAGGTAGAGTAGGAGAATAGAGCACATCTTCACTCCCTACTTCTTCCATTTTCCCAGTGCTGTGATAATGGCCATCCCTGCCCCAGACATTTAATTCTTGATTAGCTATACCTGTGTGTGTGTGTGTGTGTGTGTGTGTGTGTGTGTGTGTGTAATTTTCCTTGCAAATTCATTTGTGAGTCTTCACTGAAGCCTAGGATGAAGGCAGTTTCTCCAGTTGGGATTTTCACTGGCTTCTGGCATGTGCCCGGGGGCACTTACAACACAAGTAGCTCTACCTGTGTTTGACAAGTCAATGGGATGAAGTCAACCAGATGGAAAGAAGATGTGGGGATGTATCTGAGGCAGCAGAGAAACAAACCCAGGCTCTTGCTCTGCTTCCTGACGCTGCCAGCTGCTCATCCCCCTTCCAGATGGATGAATCAGAACCTTTCCAGAGAGCTCAGCTCGGGCCTGCCATTGCCACGCAGGTATTTAATATGGGAAAATTTTAATCACGTTTGTTTTCCCGTGTTTCACCCTAACAACAAATCATTTTTAATGGGAGACTAGGGGGCGGAAAAAAAAGATGTAGCAAATCTTGGCTGACGGTTTTATCACCCGTCTCAGATCTCTGGTCCCAGGGCTGAATTTGCCACCAACTACAAATCATCCTGAGTGAGAGAGATGCACAGGAATTGGGGAGAGGGACAGATCTAAGGTTCTCCTGGAGGGCCACTAGTACTCCATGCCTCCCATTTGTCCACCACCCCCACTAAGAATTTGGAGCTGTCTACTGTGTTCCAGGTGTTTCTACATTTTAATCTTCTCCATAACCCTGTAGGGTAAGGAATTGCTTTTCCATTTTGGCATATATAGAAATTGACTTGAAACCCCCAGTGACTTTCACAGTTCACCTAGCTAAGTAAGTCATGGAGCAGGGGACTGACTTACTCAAGAGCACCTGTTATCCCCTGTGGCACTACACTGCCTTTCTTTACAAATAACAAGACATTTCAAATTTCTTGATAGTTACAATTTCTAAGCTTTGAGAGACCCCAAATTGATTTCCCTTGGACAAGTCTATTTTTCTAAAGCATGCTTACATATATGGCGAGACTCTCCTCAGCATGGATAAGTATGGCATTCAAGGTCCCATGTGTGGATCCTGGCAAGGTCAAACATTGAACTCAGGCCTCCTGATTACATGTTCATGTTGTATGTTTCCTCCATCGTAACATACATATCATGGTCCATGGTCTCCCTTATGTAAGGCAGAACACTGTGAACCTTTGCTCAGACCAAGACCATCACGTGAAGTACATTGATCTTTGTGGTTAGAAAGACCATTGTCCCTGGACAAGTCTATTTTTCTAAAGTATGCTTACATATGTGGTGAGACTATTGGTTTTAGGACTCCAAAGTGGTCGTCATAAGATGGAATCATGCTGGTAAATCATATAACTATTTTATTTTTTATTTATACTTAACTCTTTAATTACACTAATACTATTTGACTACATCTGTAGTATTTTAAAAATCTGAAATTTCTGAGATCTGAAATTTTTTCACTCAAAAGTACTGTCTCCAATGAATGAAGACTTTCAAAACACTTACTTAAATCACATGGCTTATTGTATGTTTAGTTTATTCATCTGTAAAATGGCATGAAAACCTCTGAAAGTTCACTAAAGGGTAATAAATGAAGCATCACAGCCAATGACGTAAGTGACAAGCCAGGAAATATTACTGTGAAAATCAAGGGATAGGAGAGTTTCAAGCAGAGGACAGGTAGTCAGCAGCATCAGGTATTGCTGAGGGGGTCACATAGAACAATGTCTGAACAATGACCACTGAACTTGGCATTGGGAGGTCTCCAGGGCTCTCTAGAGTCATCTTGGTGGAACTGCAGAAATGGAAGCCAGATGGTAAAGTAAGGTGTGAGGAATAGAAAGAGCATGTAGACTATATTTTCTAGAAGCTTGACTGAATAGTAGAAGCCAAGGGGATGCTTCTACCCTTGGGAGAAGTTAGGATTGCATGGAGGTGCTCTTTAGGATGGGGAATTTCTTATAAGCAAGGATCTAGTTAAGACCGTGAGCTTGAAAATCTAAAAGAGCGAAGAAGCAATTGATTAACAAGGTATTACTAAAATAGCAAGAGTTGGGGTCTACAGTGTGAGGCAAAGGGTTGGCTTTAGAAAGAGGGGAGAGCCCACCAGTCATGCAACACAAATTTTTCAAGCTCTTCTTGTGTGCCAGACATTGTATAGGGTCCTGAGAGATGTAATGGGAAACAAGTCCTGGTTCTCCCTTTGAGACTTTTCCAGTCTACTGGTTGCCAAGATCCAAGCAGGCACTTATGGGTGTTGTGATACGTGGTCTCCAAGCCAGTTGTTTAGGGAAGCTCAGAGAAGAATTCTCAAAGGAGAAACACTGAACAAAAATGTGGAAGTTGAATACAAGTTAGCTGGGTGAAGGGGATAGGGATACAGTGTTCTTGAAAGAAGGACCAATGTGTGCAGAGGTGTGGAGGTCAAAGCCAAGATGGTCTGTCTTTTACCCACTGGAGGAGCAGACATAGGGAATGATGGGGGGTTCACTAGGCTATGTTTGGAAGTGGAAGCCAGAGTTGCGAAAGTGCATATTGAAGAGCTTGCTTTCTTGGTGTCTGGGAATGCTAATGGAGGTAAGAGCGACATGGAGCAAGGGCTGTGAGACTGGAGAGGAGATACGCTGATTTATGATGTGTGTGAAGGGTAGAAGGTATGTCTGCTTTGCACCTCCACTGTCCTTACTGAGCCTAGGTTATCTTCCTCTTTCCCCTGGACCACGAACGCAGTCCCCTCCTTGGTCTCTGCCCATCCACTCTTGTTTTTCTATTCCCTTCTTTGTGCATCAGCCTTCTAAATGGATCACATAAGTGCCCTGCTTAAGCCAACTGATAGCTTCCCATTGCATATAGAAAAACTCTAGGTCCTTTGCCACATCCTGCGAAGTCCTGTGTGACTTCTCTAAACAAATCTCCAGGCTCCTCAGGAGTCTCCCCCCTTCTCTGCTCCAGCTGCTCTACCTCCTTTCAACCCTTCCTCAGATCTGCCGTGCTGCCTCGTCCTCCCAGCCTTGCGTATATGGCCTCCTGTGGTTGGGTCATTATTCTGTCTGTCCTGTCTCCCAACCCTTCTCTCTACCCCCAGCCTAGTGAACCCACATGACTCACCCTTTAGACCTTAGCTCAATTGTCACCACCTCCAGGAAGCGCTCTCTGACTTCACAGGATAGGTCACCTCTTCCTCTCTACAGCACTCCGAATATTTCAAGCTTCTTTAATGTAGGCACTTAGTATGGGAGCAATTTTATTTTTAACTGCCTAATTTTTTGACTGACATTCTGCTCAACCATTACTATAAGCTCCATGAAAGTGGAAATGTTTTTCTCCCTAACCATTATGACCCCAGGGTCCAGTACAGAGTCTGACACACAATAGGCACTCAATTGATACTTCATGAATGAATGAATGAACAAATGAATGAATGATGAATACATGGGTATTGGTACTCCTTAAAAAACCATTGCACCTGAGCAAATCCTTATAGAGCTGTTGATTCAGTCCGGTTTCATCTGAGCATGAGCAACCTTTTTTCCCCCATCATGTCATACGATTATTTTCATCTTTTTTACAACCACACCAACTCCCTGCACGCTCACGCATGTATATCGGTGTGCACAACCCCAGTAAACACAGCATTTAGACAAGAGACAGCAAACACGCTGTCATCAAATCCATGCCTGTGACCAGGAGGTGAAGCAACCCTCATTGCTTTAGCACACATGTTTATTGATGATGCAGATTAAACTTTAATCATATTGCACAGTTTCAATTTCCAATTGAAATTGAAAGTCTGAGCCACGTATGGGTTTTTATTACTTTCCACTTACGCCGCTGATGGAGGCGATCGGAGGGGAGCCATCTTCTCAGGCCTCAGGTGGGGCGTCTGGGCCATAAATCAAATTAATGCTGCAATGTAGCAGAGGTGGTAATGCACAGTAGGAGATGAGAAGGGTTAGGAGCAATTTAGCAGGTGTGGGGTTCATCACGGGGGCCGGATGGTACCTGATGTGAGGGGCCTGCGGGCTGGGGAGAGGGGCTTCTGCCGCCAGTTATCTTTCTGGCATGTGCCAGAGGCAGGCGTGTTTATAAGCAATGGAAAATGCTACTCAACTATGCTATTAAAAACAGCTACTGTAGCAAAAGCTCCTCCTGAGGAAGAATATGGCTTTTGCATGTGAGTGTTTTACCATGCGAATCCCTAAGGGCAGCAGACACTGCTAAAAGGGAAGACAATCAGTGTTTGTCTCACGTTAGACCAGAAAGCATTTTTGTAGATGTATTTAGCATTGTTATAATAACACCTGTTGCCAGAAAACGTGGGTATCAGGAACCTCGCAAAAGCAGAGCGTGCAGTCCAGTGCTTTGTGGCTGAGGTTTTATGCTCTGCTGGAAAGACCGTCTATCGATTTGGGGTAGAAGGCAGTGACTGGGAAGTTGTCTTAGGTATCAAGTTGGTAGTGGGCCAAGAAGTAGAAGTTAAACAAGCCTTCAAGGCCCAGTGCAAGAATAATGACAGTGATAAGTAGTATTTATTGAGCAATGACTCTGTGATGAGCACGACCTAGTTTGCATGTCAGTTGTGTGAAGTAGGTACCATTAATTAGGAACCTGTGTAAAGCACTCATTCAACCCATAGCATATCATAAGTAACCAAAATATATTAGCTATTTGTTATTGTTCCTTTGTACACTTGGGGAAATGAAGATCCAAAGACGTGAAATGACCTGGCCAAGGTCACAAAGCTGGGAAGTGGCACAGCTGTGATTTGACATCAAGATGTCTGACTTTGGTGCCTGGATTATTAACCACTATGTACAGCTGCTCCTCACTTATAAACCCCGCTCTGAAGAACAGATCTGTGGGGGAAAAAAAACCCACCTGTGTGTGTGTGTGTGTGTGTGTGTGTGTGTGTGTGTGTATTGCAGAGTTGAGTCTGTAATGTGGAATTCAGTGTATGTGAATCAATTAAGGAATTTCAGAGCACATGAGAAATCAGAGGGCTGGGTGAATAGCTGGTTGGCCCAATCAGTGATTTGATAACTATTTATGAGACATACATTTAGTGGTAGCTTTTGAGATGCAAAAATGAAAAGATGTAGCCCTGTCCTCTGGAGTCTTAGTCTCCTGGGAAGTTTACTGTTTCGTGTAGGTTTTGCCTGGTACCAAAGTTTGCTCCACTGGAAACCCTTGATTTGCTCAGATTCCTTTCCCCATATGGGAACTTACATGAGGAAGGCATCCTGGCTTCCTGACATGCGTCCTTTGCCCTGTGTGGCTTCATTATTGCTCAGCTGCATGAAAAACACTGTAGGGGATGCTGCCGGAGTTCCATCTCGTACATCTTTAAAGACCTGCCTCTCTTCCTTCATCTATGATAAATGGTTCACAACTCAGAACTGCAAAATCCCCCATGCCACTAGCAGGTTAGAGGAGGGAAGATCTGAGCTAAACCATTCAAAATCCCAGCAGGATAAAGAAAGATAATAGCTCCACTGGCTTGCATTATTGCGATCATAGTTCCTATTGTGTGCTGGGTATTTCACTGGATACATCACATACAGTACCACAACAACCCTTCAAAGGAGGTGGTATAATCCCTTTTATAGGAGGGGGAAAAAACCAGACCCTGAGAGGTAATGACATCTACACATAGTCACACAGCCAGATATGTCTAGACACAGGTATACATGTCTGATTCCAAATTATGTGCTGTTCTAACTCTGCAACTTTGCCTTCCCTTGGTATTACTAATTTTAATTTCTTTTGCCTTTTGGAATTAAGTAATATCTGCAAATACTACAAAATCCAAAGGTGCAGTGGTATAAAGAGCAAAACAGCTTTCCACCTCTGTCTCCTGGTCCCAGAGTTTGATAGTGAACATCCCCCAGAAAGGAAGAGATGAGATGTCCGTGGACCTTGCCCTCAAGGAGTTGCCAGGCCAGCAGAGGAGTAGAAAGGCACCTAAGAGGCAAACTTACGGGACAAAGCAGAACAGTGTGACAGTTCTTCCAAGATAGAAACAAATGCTTTGGGAGAATAGTGGGAGTATTTCCAGATGCTGGAAAGAAAAATACTGGCAGACTGCATGGATGAGGCGTATTTGACCTGTCGTTTGAAGTGTGTTGTGCTTAAGAGACTAGAGAGGAAGATTTGAGAATAATGTCCTCAGGTGAATGGGTTTTCTGCCCCTGGATCTTTCCAAAGGCTGTTCTCAGTTCCTGGAACATGATTCCTATCCCCCTTACCCAAACAGTTCTTTTATTCTTTTATCTCTTCAGTCCCAGCTAGTTTGTCACAACATTAAGGAAACTTTTATTGACAAGCCGTACTTCAGTTAGACACCCCTCTTCCTTGAATGTCTGTCCTGCTCCAGAGTGGTTGTCCCATGCTGGCAGGGAGGGACTGTGTCTGTCTTGGGCAATGCTGCATTGCACAGTGCAAAGCACACAGATGAGAATTCGTGAATGCAGTCTGGA
Organism: Mustela nivalis; assembly: GCF_964662115.1. NCBI lineage: Eukaryota > Metazoa > Chordata > Mammalia > Carnivora > Mustelidae > Mustela > Mustela nivalis. The sequence continues at coordinate 5,379,588 of NC_139033.1, read as the reverse complement.
TTCAGTCCTTACTCAGCCCTCACTACCTGAATGACATTGGGCAAGTGACTTAAACTCTGAGTGTTATATTTTTCCCTTATAATAATAGCCAACACTTCTTTATGCCATGCTCCAACCTAAGAGCTTTTGCATGTGATAACTCATCAGATATACATAACAGCTTTACCAAAGTAGCATTAGTATTCCCATTTTATGTTTGAGGATACTGAGACCCAGTCTGGAAGGCCAGCTTCCAGGTAGTCTTCATTGATCCCTATCTCCTGGAATTCATGCCTTTGTTTTATCCGCCCTCCACCCAGATTAATAACTTGCTTCTAACTAGTAGAATATGGCAAAGATGTTGAGATGTCATTTCCCTGGTTAGGTTACAAAAAGTTGAGATTTCCACTTTGCTAAAAGACTGCTTCTTACCTTTTCAGCTTGCAGGCTTTGGTGAAGCAGACTGCTGTGTTAGAACTGAGACCAACAGTCCAACAAGCACTCAAGGAATTGAATCCTGCCAGGCTTGAATGAACTCAGAAGCAGATACTACCCCACTCATAATCAATGACCACAGCCCTGGCTGACACCTTGATTATAGCCTAGTGAGAGACCCTGAATAGGAGGACTCAGCTAGGCCAAGCCCCTAAGATGTGGGCCTATTTGTTATACAGCAGTAGATGACTAATACAACCAGAAAGTTAAAGTCACTTGCCGAAGATGGCATAGCTAATAAGCAGAGAACTTGCATCTGCGCTCAGGAAATCAGGCTCTGGAGTTCATACTCTTAAGCACTGTAATCTCCTGTCTTGCTGTAATATGGGGATATTCTTATACCTACTTTGGAAGTGTCCTCCAGGTTAAATGCTACCATTGAATGTAAAATTCTTAGCTGAGCACATGGCACATAGTAAGGGCTTAATAAATGCCTGTATAGTTATCTTTATTGTTATTTGGTGCCTTGCAGATACAAGCAAGAAGCCTGAAAAGATGCTCATAGTAACCTTAAAGAGAGTAGCTCTTTGCCTTCATTAAGAGCTACCCCAAGGAAGGTGTTTAATAAAACTCTCATGAGCCGCCTCTTCTGGGGAGCTTGAAATGGCAAGCCCCAGGTGCCCCATGACCGCAGGCACACGCATCTCAGCTAGCTTCTCTCCCTCCTTTATAGCGTCTCCACAGAAGTCCCCAGAGCGAGGAGGGAAGGGATTGTCTGAAACTAAGCCATTGTTACAACACTTCCAGAAAACCATTTTCCTCAAGAGTCAGGGCACTGTGAGCAGAACTTGTCTGAGCTTTTAAAGGCAGCTTCCCTCCGCATTGTTTTCAGGGAGCCACAGGGCAAAGGATGTTTCTGGAGGCTGTGTCCTGAACAGGCCGCTGCCATCATTCTGTGCCCTTCAGCCCTTCCTACAGTTCAGAATTATGTAGAATTATGCTTATGTAGAAGGTGAGGGTGCTACATGTTGTTAATCCATGACCTGGGGACCCAACAAAAGTGGAGAGGACATGTGTCTCACTCAGAGGACTGTCTTTCATCCCCCTAATCGTTGTGGACTCCATTGACAGAAAAGTTATAACATTCTCCACGAGAAGGTTTAATATCCAAACAGAACTGGAATGCATTCTTCTGAAAAGCAGGCAAATGTGAAATAAATTCTGGCTTTTTTCTATATCTACCCCACCAGCAATTCACATAAAGCTACATTGTATGTGTTTATGCAACAGCCTTTATGAGCTTTCCTTAGTTAATTTTAGTGTATCTATCATCTCTGTTTCTGTATTTTTGCCTCTCCTGATACAAACTGAGTTTTCTTCTCGGTATGTATACATACTCTAAATAATTTAAGATTCTTGATATGTGACTACTGGCCTTTAGGAAAACACAGATACATTTACTGTAGCATGTGGATCCAAGAGAGTTGGAATATTTGAAGACGCCGATGACTGGTCTGTTAGTAGCACAACTTGAAATGTCGGAACTTATATCCAAAAAAAAAAAAAAAAAAAAATCAATGCCTGAATTCTTCCCTTATTTGTTATTGCTTCTACTTTTTCATTATAGAGTGTAGGTTGTTATGGTGATGGGCAGCTGGGATGTTGAGAGGCTCTTGGAGAAAATATATTATCTTTGTGAAATGATCCATTTCTAAGTTGGGTTAGGGATGGCAAATTGTCTCCTCCTGTGGTCCAATCAGTCAAGCATCCTAAGGTTAATAAAATATCTAAATGTTACTTGATTCACATAGTTTTATCTTCTTTAAAGCCCTCAGGACTCTTAACAGGTCATAGCTGGGGTTGGGTGGGGGGTGGGTCCTTCAAGCACAGAGGAATTTTAATAGGAGTTGGCAGACTATGGCCCACAGGCCAAACCCAGTCAACCACTTTTTTTTTTTTGTAAATAAAGTTTTATTGTAACAGTTATGCCTTTTGTGAGCATAGTGTCTAGGATTGCTCTTGTACTATAACAGCAGAGTTGAGGAGTCAAGATAAAGGCTGAAAATGACCAGCAAAGCCCAAAATATTTACAGTCTTTCTCTTGAAGGAAGAGTTTGCCAATCGCTATGGGGTCAGAGCTACAAGAGAAACGGGATCGTGTTGCAGTAGAAGTCTAGAGAAATGATGATTTCAGGAGACCTGAGCTAATATCTCATCCCTTTGACTTAACTAGCTGAGTGAACTTGAATACACCTGCACTCTATCTTGGTCTGTCTTCCATTTGTAAAAATGCAGATATCTCTGTCCACAGCTGGCATCCTCCTCTAGGACAGGGCTATCATTCTTTGGCCTTTCTTTCCTTCCTCCATTTACTCCCAGAAGAGCACCAGTGATATATGCAGTGGGAGCTGAACAAATGTTTGTTGAATGAATGTGTGTCCAACATTATTATCTCAGAGAGTTGTCATAAGGTTCAAATGGGATAATAGTGCACACAGTCTGAGAAATATAACATGCTCCAGGCACAAGATGCTCTTTCAGACAGATCCGTTTCTGGCCAGAGAGCTAGGGCCAGAGAAAATTGGAATCGGCTCACGTGTTCTTCACTTTGATCTTTGTGTACTGGGTTCCCTTTGTTCCAGTTTGGTTCTCTTCATTGGAGGAAACAGACTCCTTTGAGTTACCTCCAAAAACAGAGGTGTATTGTTAGGATATATGTGAACTATAATTAAAGCCAGAAAGCTGCCGGGACCTGTGGCTGTTTTAGGAACTAATCTCTCTGATTCTCTCTTCCTCTCCCTCTCTCTCAACTTCGCCCTGTTCTCTCTAATCATTTGTTGGGTTTCATTTCTCTCTGTTGGCTAGTTTCCTCACACTCTTCATCTTTTCTGCTCACACAGATGTTTGGATTACTGATGGTTTGTCTTTTATATCTCAAGGTATATTTTCATCCTTAGGTGCTGTGCCATTTGGTCTTCCCAACTTTATAATTTTCTACACCTCAGAGCAGTCTGATTGACCAAATGTGCCTTTTCATCCCAGGTCATGGGGGTCATAAGTCATTGGCTATATTTCGGATATATTGTTCTTGGGTCACATAGCGTTCATGCAGCCCCGTTGGCTGGCAGGTGGGAGGAGGTCATTGGAAGGAAGCGATGGAAGCTGTGGGGGCAGACACTGAATCACATTCCAGATGTGACCCTCTCTTTGATCTTCCTTCCTTGTATACACTCTGCCTAGTACTCAGTTCTATAAAATAGCTTAATACTACCCATGTGGCCCATGACTGGTGGCACTCAAAGGTGGAAGGCCCATTTCCCAAGCCTCAGTGTGTTTGCTAACATATGGACCATTGGAAAGCTGTGATGTTTTCAGGTGTGGTGTTCCCTTTCTGTGATGCCTGTGAGGTTGGGCCATTATGTGGAGATACGGTGGGGATCCCATGGCTGGACACCTGGACCCTCTGGGAAATGAGACCGAGAAACTGCGATGGGGAGGACTTGTATCTGGAAAGCCTTTTTGAGTCCTATTAGTCGTCCAGAATTCCTCTCTCCCTAGCTGAGGCTAAACTGATTAGGATCTGTTAATTTACTTAGGGTTGAAGCCAAGCACAATAGGAGAAAAAAAAAAAGCTTGTCCCAAGCACAATGGAAAAAAAAAAAAAAAAGCTTGTCTTAGGAAACATCTCCTATTGGCTTCTTACCACTCCTAGGACTTGTTATCCTCATGGTTCTACCCTATTATTTCTCCTCCTTTCTTTCACTTTCACTAAACATTGAATTCATTAGGGTTATTTTCCTTGGAAGAAACTAATAAATGTGATAAATTAGCTGTGGAACTAGATGAAAACCCTCAACTGGGCTTCCTCTTATCCTCACCACTTGCTCCATGTGCCAAAAATGCTACTTAGAGATCTTGGATTATAAGATGTTAAAACAGACTCAGGCTAATTTAAGCAGAAAACAAATTTATTAGAAGGATGTTGGGTCCCAGAATCCAACATCTGGGGAACCCAGTTCAGAAAGAGTAAGAAATGCTTTGGCATCTGATTAGGGTGAGGTGGACCATGTCTGTGAAAATGTGTCACCCTGGAAGAGGTGATGTCATCCTCTTTGTCTCCTTATGGCTCTTTACTCAGGATTCAAAGTCCTAGCAGAAAGGCAGAAAGTGCTCTGCCCCCTTGAATCCTATACTCTTGGGTGGGAGGTAAAGTGCCTTGGTTTTCGGTATCATTAAGACTATGGACAATAAGTGAGAGGAAGTTCTTCCAAAGGAAATTGAGAATTTCTTAATCAAGCTACAGTGAATGGATCCTGGGCTTCCAAAAGCCCACCAGTGTCCTTTGCTCCAATGCAGAGACTATGACAGTAAGGATCTTTACAAATGGAGGAGAGGAAGACCCTCTGGGCAGAAGGCTGCCTCATTCAGATCACATCTTACCAGAATCAGATCATATTTTGTCAGACACTTCACACACTGTGAGAACGGAGTAGTGTTCTTTGCTCCTAAGACAGTTTCTGTTCACTGAAGCCAGACCAGCATGTAATCAGAGCAGACAGACATCTACAAGCTGTGATTTGATGAGTTCTTGGAAACCTCCCCTCCCAACACTATCCCTTTAGCTCCTAGCCACTTCTTGATGCCTGGAATCCCAGCGTGCTTGAGCAATCTCTTTGGATTCCATATCCCGACTCCAATCCCCTGTTCCACTGGCAAATGGCTCTAGAAAGGGCAGCATCTTGAATTCTTAACATCTGAGATTGAACACATTTTCCACTCATTTACATTAAATCAATTCGAGACAACACACCCTGAGCCCCTGTTTGTCTGCCAGAAATGATGCCGGATGCGAGCATATCGTGGTAAATAAGGGAGACGCAATCACTAGACTCTTGGACCTTATAGACCAGCGGGGAGGACGGGTACATTAAACTTCATTGATGACAAAGTGATTTTGAGAGCAGTAAGGCCCTGGGGGAAGAGGAAGAAGCAGATACGGAACAGGGAGGGGGTGGGGGAAAGGTGAGTCCTGTGACTTCTTTGGAGTGTGGGACGTCAGTTCTTCCAAAACCCATCTTCTGCTCTTGGCTCTCTAGGCCATGTGTGCTGCTCTACACCTTCCCCTTCTGTCGGGGCTGAATGCAAGGATCCCAGCGGAGGGGGGACCTGAGACCTGCAGTTAGAACTTCAGGCAGATCTAGGTGTTTGAAGACAAGGTAAGAACATCCTTGGTCTCTTCTGAGGCTGCCAACCAGCATGGGGTGAGGAGATCCAGGCGGCTTCACCAAGCTGTTCGCTCCATATATTACAATAAGATATTGTTAGTGTTCTTTGTCTTTCTACCAGGTCATTAATTCTCATTACTTTGTCATCTAAACATTTTTGCATGAATATCAGACAACCGAGTTTTGGGGCGAGTGGCTTCAAAGAATGAATCTGTCAAGGCTATGATAGATGAGTTTAAATCTTTTATTGCCTGTAATTTTTCTTTTATTTTAAGGGGTCTATTTCCCCTTTTTTGTATTCCTCCAAGTATAAGGCTAATGTGGTTACAATAACGAAATTAGCTCATCACTTACTAACTGTTAATTTAATTTTTAATTGTCCATTAAATCAGGCGCTGGGCTGTTTATATTTTAATTTTTAATGTCAGAGAGTTAAATTGCTTTCCAAATGAAGGTTAACAAGGGAAGGCTCTTCTTGACTCTGGAAACAAGCAAAATCACGTGGCATCACAAAAGTGATGCTGCTGTTTGGAATGTGGAGAAAGCCTGAAGAATTAAGATAATCGTAAATATTTATTGAGTACTCACTATGTGCTAGACTTTGTGTTAAGTGTTTAGGTGCATTATCTCATTGATTCCATGAGAAAATTCTGTGGTGTAGTTCTGTTCTTACTTCCATTCTACATATGACAGAGCTGAGGCTCAGAGAGGGCAAGACATGAACTTAAGGCTTCACAGTTCATAACTGGCGGAGCCTAGGGTTGAGCCAAAGTCCCTCTGGCATCAGTCCTGGCACACTGAACTGAAGTGTTACTCTGCCTTGTGTGAAAATGTTGCTCCGAGGAAGTATTAGGGAAAGACACGAGAACAGGAAGACAGTGTAGTATAGTGAGAAGGGTCAGGCCATGGAGGGACACTAACAGATTTCCCAAAATTAAGATTCAGAATTCCTGGACAGGGTGATGTAACAGGTCCTTCCAGATCTGTGCATTCTCAGCTGCTGTGACCTTTCACCCACAGCTACGTGCTATTATTCGCTGAGGTTCTCATGGCCAGAGAAGAGCTTGGAGCTGTGGGTATTCCTTCTGCCAAAAACACGGAGAGGTCAGGGTGACACCCTTTTTGGGTCCTTTCTCTGTTCTTTATAGACAAGAAAGAATAACAGAACATGAGGTGTCATGTCTTAGCTAGTTGGGCAGGCAGTGTGTGTGTGTGTACATGTGTATGAGTATGCACCCACTTGTGTGTGCATGCACGTGCTTATGTGTGCCCATGCATACCTGTGTGCATGTATGCTTGTGCTCATGCGATGCATATGTGTATGCATGTGTATGTTTACATGTGGGTGATTGTGCATGCACTGATGTGTGTGTGTGCATGAATGTGCTTATGTGAGTGAGTGCATTTATTTCATGTGCATATACATGTGTGAGCATATACATGTACGTGTGTATACATGTGTACATGCACGTGCTTGTGAGTGTGTATGCATACACTTGCATGCTTGTGTGTACATGTGTACAAGTGTTCGTGCACATGCTTGTGCACATGTGCCTCTGTGCGTGTGTGTGTGTGTGTGTGTGTGTGTATTGTTCTGCAGTAACTAAGGAATCTGGAAAGCCAGGGGGAATATGCTACAGAAGAAAGAGCCAGAGGGGACAAAAGACATGGCACTTGCTGAAATTACTTATTTTGAGAGTATTTCTAAACATCCGTGGCAGGAGCAACACTTGAGGCTCTCCTCCACTAACCCCCAACTGGAGATAAGAACCAAGTAGCTCCTTCCTTCCTCCTTCCCTTCCCCCTCTTTCCCTGCCTCTCATGCTCTCTCCCTTCCTCCCTGCCGCCCGCACCTCCTTCCTTCCCTCTGACAAATACTTCAGGGCATTCTCTGATTCAGACCCCGCATTAGGTGTTATGGACACAGTGCTCTCTGCTTGCATATTGAGTGGCTCAATATGCTCAATAAGAGTGGCTCTCTTCTTGCATATTGAGAGGTCATAGTCTAGAAGTTTCCCAGGGACATGAAATACGGGAGAAGTGCCTTGCATTCACCCTCTACCTCGGGAGGTGGACTCTTCCCCTCCATTCTGAGTGGGGTCAGACTGGAAGAGAAACTATGCCATTGCCAGACACATTCGATCCATTTCTGTTTGTGCTGTGGTCTGCTTCTTCTGTGGCTCCCAGAAGCATCGTCGTGTACAGATAGAGGATGGACTCTGGAGGCAGACTTGGGGTGTCCAAATCTTGCCTTCTCTGTGTGTAGCTTCTAGACCTTGGACAAGTCTCCTAACCCTTTTGTGCCTTAGTTTCCTCATAGGTAAAATAGGGGAAATAAGAGTTACTACCTCAGGGAATTGTTGCCAGCATTAAATAAGAATTTTTAATGGGCTTAGGAAAGTGTCTAGCCCATATTAAGTAGATGAAACTTCCATTGCATATCCCCGTGTAGTTCCTACTACCAGGCACAGACTAATAACCAGGCCCAGACTTAGCTAATTTTCTCTTGGCCTTTGTTGTATATGACCCCAGGGCTCTAATAGTAAGGAAGTGGGATGTCCAAGTTCACTTAAACCTTTCTCTCCTCCCTCCCCATGAGCAGACTCCAGGCACTGCCAACCTTTGCTTTGTCTCAGGGGTACCCAAGGACGTTTGTTTTGTAGAATTCTTGGAAGCCTTGCTAGATAGGTTGCCTGGGTGATATGGACCATTTCATTATATGCTTGATACCTATGGCCCAGATTTTAGCTCCTGAGAATTAAATGTTTATGCACTGAACTGTGTCCCTAAGGAACAAATTGTGTATGTGTAGAACATACATGTTTAGGAATACTAGCCTGGTAGGGAGCCTCCCTGGGTCTGCAGATGTCCCTCTCCTTCCTAAGAATATCGGGCAAGATTCCAAAAGAATGAAAGGCCTAAGTAAAGCTAACATTCTGATCCTGTACCCTCAGAGGACTTCCAGACCCATCCATGGGTTTCTGAAAAACAATTCAGTCCTAAAAGGAAATAAGAGGAACAGTCAATGGGGCTTGGTGATACTGGATAAATTCCCACTGTGATTAAATTTCATATTTTATCCTGGGCTGGGATGGTTTCCAGAGACCAGTTTATGAAAACAGCTATATTGAGCCAATGCCGTTTTCCTAAATAACTGTGAAATTTAAAGCCCTTTACTGACTTGGCAGGGGCTCAGGGAGGATAGGGCTCTCATCAGTGAAAGGCACACCACCTTGGAGGCTCGGACTACCCAGTTTCCCAGTTTACTCTAGGAGTTGTGCAGAAGCAGACATTTTTAAGCAGAATGATGTAGTAAAATGACACAGTTTGGGCGATGAGACTTCCTGAGATTGAGTCCTGGCTGTGCTACTTATTAGGCAAATGCCTTTCGAAAGGTCACAGATCTTTTTACGCCATAGATCCTTTGTCTGTAAAGTGGTTGTGTTAGTCAGGTGTTAGTTATGCTGTGGCAACAAATAGTCCCCCAAATCTTGGTGACTTATAGCAACAGATGTTTATTTCTCATTCATATTTCTGTTGTGGTCAGCTCCCAACTCTGGTACTGTGGCTTTTCTCCCTGTAGACTCTTCCTTTAGAGCTCCAAAATGAAGACTCATCCACTTCCTGTCTTGATTTTGCACCTAAGGGTTAAAGAGTGAGGGTATAGAGTAATGCGATGTCTCAAGCTTTCGCTCATATGTCCCCTATAGTCCCTTGTGCTCACATTCCATTTGCCGTGGGGGCAGGGATATTTTAATTCTCCCATAGAAAGGCAGAGCAGATCGCATGGTGCTTAGAAGGGTCATATAATCCTCTTACAGGCGGGGCAGCAAATAATTTTGAACCAGAATATAGCCAACCACTCAACCAGTGAGATAATAATACTCTTTTTCACAGGGTAGTTAGGAAGCCCAAATGAAATTATACACATGAAAGTTTATTACAAACTATTAAGTTGTGTGTTCATGCTAATTATTAGTCTTTAATGCCAAATTCTCTGTGGGTCTCATAGACATTGAGTAGAGACATATTTTGTGCATATCCCTATTTGTCTGGAAATCTGTTGGTCTTCCAGTATATTCCCCATGTGTTCTGAAGGCTATCCTGATTATTGCAATATCAATTTCTCTCCATCCAGCACTCCTTATAGAACCCTAGAATCCAAAAAGTTTAGTTATTTTTATGTGCACATGAATGTCCAGCCCAATATTTTAGTAACTCATGATAAAGAATTGTGGCATTGCCTAGCTTTGTGTCACTAAGAATGACAGATTCTCCTGAATGGAGCTGGGGTCTGTCAGGTGAGATATGACCGTTCATTGTCCACTACTCATTGACCGACTCTGTTCTTACTGCTGGAGAAGACATTTACCGAATCCCATCAGAGACTGGCAGAAATCTCCATGCACAATTGATTAGGAAACTGGAGACCTGGAATCTTGAGAAGGGGACTGAAAAACACAAAAATGCCAGGAAAAATGCTCGTTTAGACTTAACAGGAGCCTTCACTAGTTAATTAATTTACTCCATAAATTATGCTGAGTGCCTACTACATGCTAGGCACTTGGTTTTCAAGTAATTTGCTTGTTCCATTTGTGTATTCATTTACTTGATGAATATTTATTGGGCACCTACTATGTGCCACACATTATTTTAGGCACTGGGAATGTATCAGTGAACAGAACATGCAAAACTCCTTGTCATTAAAGAGCTTATCTTTTAGGGATGGGAAACTACTCTGGAGACACACAATAAAATAAGCAAGTAACATAGATGGTGTCATGGTACAAAATTAAGAAAATAAGTAAAGAGGATAGAGGGTGTTGAAGAAGGGGATGTTTTGAACAGAGTATGTGGGAAGGCCTGACTGAGATAGTGACTTCAGAGACAAGACCAGAAGGAGGATACGAGAGAGCAAGACTTGTGTAAGAACAGTCCACACAGAGGGGGTAGAAAACGTGTGCTCTGTGAGGTGGAAGCCGGCCTGGTGTGCTTGAGGGGCTGCACGAAGACCACATGGGGCCGGTGTGGCATGCACTGGAAGGAGAAGAATGGAAGATGATGTCAGGTGGAAACACAGGCCCAATCAGGTCGGGTCTTGTAGGTCATTATAGGGATTTTTTTTTTCCCCAAGTGAATGAGAAGCTCAATTTAAGGTTTTGAGCAGAGGACCAAGAAGAACCGAGGGACAGTTTTTCAGGGTTCACCGTGACTGTGGTCTGGACGATGGACAACCACCTAGAAGATGGATAGGACAGAATTAAGGCGGACCTGGTAGAAGGCTCATGCAATAATGCAAGTGAGAAATGGTAGGGGCTCAGAAAGAGGTTGTATGTGGTAATGATAACAGGAGGTTGGATTTAGATATATTAATATATATACATATATATTTTTAAGGATTTAATTTATTTGACAGAGAAGAGAGACAAAGAGAGAGGGAACACATGTAGGGAAAGTGGGAGAGGGAGAAGCAGGCCTCCTGCCAAGCAGGGAGCCTGATGCGGGACTCGATCCCAGGACCCTGAGGTCGTGACCTGAGCTGAAGGCAGACACTTAATGACAGAGCCACCCAGGCATCCCTATATTAATATATTTTAAAGATAGAGCTGACAATACTTACATATGAAGTGGATAGGAGGTGTGAGAGAAAGAAGAAGACAGGACCATTGCTCTCTTGGGGTCACTGACACCCAAGCATACGACTATAAAACCGCTAGAGGTGTGGTGACGCGGTTACACACGAGTCCTTCTAGGGGGCCTGGCATAGAAGTAATGAGGTGTCTTAGTTGAATTTGAAAGGATAGGTGGGATTTTTCCAAGAGAAAACTCTCTAAAAATGATAGACTCAGAAAAAGAGAAACCATCCAGTGTTGGTGGAGGGCAAATTGTGAGGAATGGTGAGGGATGAGATGGGAGCCCTGTCAGAAGCCAAGCTTTGGAGGGTCTTGTGGTTAACTTGAGGACGGGGACCCCTTTTTTCTCCAGTAATACACCTCGGTTTCTGCAACAAGTGACACTGTTGGGTTTGGGCTCCTCTGTGCAGGGCACTCCCTGCGGTGTGAAGAGTACATGGGAGGTGGCTTTGGAGGCAGAGGCAGGTGTGCAACGTAGATGGGTCTTGGAAGGAGCAGGGATGGGGTGCGATTCCAGGAAGCAGAATTAGGTTGACAGACTCTGCCCTCCTGGTCATGGGCAGAGTCCTAAGGAGCATGACAGTTATGAAGCATTGTTCCAAAGACTCTTTCTACCAGTTGTACTACTTCCTTCTATTTGATGTAGGCTTTCTCCCCTTTTCCAGAACCTGCAGGGAGGTTTTTGCAGCATTTGGGTAAATGTTGGAGGAAAGTGACCATTTAGAGGGTAAGGGACAGAAATCCAATTGAAGCTACAAAAATATGTAGTATAGGATACTGGGACGACCCTAGATTCATATTTTCCTCTGGTTATCCGCAGAAGGAAAAAAAAAATCAACTATCTTTAAGTATGTCTCTAAAAAGGAAAATAAGTTGATCAGCTCTGTATGGGTCCCATGACCACCCCTAGGCCAATCACAGTGAACAGGATACTACAGAACCCAATTGGCTCAGCCTGGGTCATATGATAACCCCCGTGGACCTGGAGGAAGTGGTTGAGGAACTTCTCTGGTTAGACCCAAAGCAACGGTGTTCATAGTCCATTGTTTTGTGCTAGGAACACTCTGGAGAGGTGTTGGAGAATAGGTGGAAGGCAAGTCAGGAGCCCAGCGTAGCTCCAGCATGCTTCAACTGCCATCTCTTAATGGACCATACAGGCTGCTTTGGAATCCCACAGCTATCATTCGCTTCCAGAGGAAGCCACGGGCTCTGAAATGGAAGAATTGTCTTAGGCAGTGCACCATGTCAGAATAACCTGGCCTTCTCCAACTTGGCCTCTTCCCAAACTCAACACAAACCTCTTCTGTCTCCTCCTCTGTGTCGTCTTTTTGTCATGGCCAAGGTAGGATGATGTCGTCTCTCTGTGTTCTGTGGCAGTTTATTCATACCTCAGTTACCCTATCTAGAATATTGCCCAGCGGCTTACTGTCTGCCTCAGATCTTTGCTTCCCAGACTGTGAACTTCAGGAAGATGATGACTGGATCTTACTCATCTTCGTATCTTCGTTTCCTGAATAGTAAGAGGCACATAATTGATACTCAGAAATAGTAGCTCAAAATGGTGATTTCTTTTTCTTCTGATGAGACAGACTTTGTTTAAAGTCAGCATTTCTTAAAGAATTCTAACCCAGTGAGGTGAAATGCTAAATATTCAGAGTGGATACATAGTCTTTGTCTTCATTGCAACTCTTCTTTTGGGGAAATGCCTTTCCCCTCTCCCATGCTTAGTTTATTTCCACCTGTCAGTTCAGACTACTTCATACCACAGACCACAGCAATTGAAGCAGACATTGGCCCATGACCCCCAAAAAAGCAGACTGTGGTAAAATAATTTTTTTCTACTGTAAGCTTGAGACTTCCATGGGGCAGTATCACTGTCAAATGCAGAAGCTTAAGAATGAAGCCAAAGGGAGAAGAGATGTTCAAATGGATAAACAGAAAATACACGAAAAAGAAGAAGGGAGAGAGGGACTGAAGAAGGGAAGGAGAGAGAGGGGGGGTGAGTGAGAGGGAGAGAGAGAGGCTAGGCGGCATAATTTGAACCCCTGAATCCAGTTATCCTCAATACAGAGACTCCTAGGAGTTAGAGTTCTGTGAACCAATAAATTCTCTTTGCACTTAGGCTAAATTCAATTGGGCCTCTACCATTTGCAGCCCAAATTGTCAACATTAATATGGTATTACATCTGCCTTTTAGAAAGACACAAATCCTTTTGGAGCACAAAAGACTCTGACAAGTCCTGCAGGAAAGAAATGTTTCACTTTGTTTAACCAAGTCTCTCCCAAACTTATTTGATCCTTTTTGCTAAGAAAAAATATTAATTTCTATAGGCCTAATGTTTTCTGCAGTTTGTGAAAACAGGACTGAAACATTTGCTAATTAGGGTAAGAGAGCACTCATTTAATAAGGCAAAATGAATTAATTAGTGTTCACAGGGATTGGATCCATGACTTAGGTCAGCCTAATGGGGAGAGAGGTATTCACTGAGTTGGGGGATTTCTCTTGCCCCAGAAGTCTTTGCAGCCCTTGAGTTAATAATACTAACAGTGGAGTAATAGTAGTATTATCACTACTACCACTGGTAATTAAGACAACTAATATTGGCCAAGCACTTACCATATGCCAGGGACATGGCCAAAGCTCAGAGAAGTTGAATAACTTATTCACGGCGACAAAGCCAGGAAGTCTGGTTGAACCCAGGACTGGTTGACACTGAGACCCAAGCTCTTTGCCACCAAATGTTCATCTTGGAAAACTTGAAAATAAATCATCTGATGAGATGCATTGTATAACCGCTGGCACATCTGCATTTTCACCAAGGAATGCCATCATAGAATCTTCTCACATTTCAACAAGCACATTTCCCCCTATGTCCTGGCTGAAGCCACTCATCTGGTTATCAATATGGGCTGTTATCATTATATTATCATTTGTCTCAGTGCTCTTCTAATGAGCCTAGTGTTTGCAGTTTCATACAGGTACAGTCCAAAATAGAAATTTTGGGGAAAAAAAAATCCAGTACCATCTGCACACTACCATTTGCAGGGTGTGATTATGATGTGAACACAGAAACCAATAGAGCTGCCTTTCTTGTCTTTGGTGGATGCTGACCATGTTGACCCAACTTGGGACAACTCTGAAGGGCCATTCTAGCTTCAGAGCACCCCATGATATTAGCCACAGCCATCTTGAGGGCTACCTTACTCAGTCCTGCCTTGCTTTCCTCCCTTCCCTAGGTGTTGATCCCCAGATACCCTTAATAAGCCTCTTGCACACTAATGTCTGTGTGGCATACATTTGCCTTTTCAATATCAAATTCTCAGATTCAGGTCTTCAATCCCCTCTAGAAAGTCTTGCCTGACTACCTTACCCCATTTTATTACACCCCTGTCTGCCCCCTTGAGTCCTTGTATATAGCTCAGAGCATGCATCATATTGTATCAGATTATTTACCTTTGTGTTTGTCTTTGACTAGACTATTGGTAGCTTAAGGGCAAGGTTGTGTTCTGTTTGTATTTATTTCTCCAGTTCTGTTCATAGCTCAGGTTCATATGCACATAGTAGTTGCTCAGTAAATGTATGCTAGATGATCCGGACCTCTTAAAGTATATCAATGCTTTAATAAAAGGGTGTTTTTTTTTTATGACTGAAACCAGCTTGAGGAGATAAAAAGATATATTAACTCACAGAAATAAAAATTTTAGGTGAAAATAAATTTTAAAATGGCTGGATCAAGAGAAAAGAGACTTTTTCCATCTCTCAGCCCTGCTTTGTCTTCTTTCTCAGGTGGGCTCTCCAAAATGGCTGCTGTTAAGTGTACACCCCACCAGATAAGTGAACCCAAGGGAAAGTAAATTAATTTCCCTTAATGGTCCACTGAAAACCCGGAACTGAACCAAGTATTACGGCCAGAAGACTGGCAATACTTGGGTCTTGTGCTCATCCTTTGAAGGCAAAGGGTTATCAGTCCCGCCAGAATCAGATAGCCTGAGGACTGGAGGGGGTGGATTTCCAAGGGAAATTCCTGGTGTTCTTACCAGAAGGGAAGTGGATCAGGTCAGGCCAAACAAAAGATGTCCATGGTGCGTGTTAGGGTTCTATCTTGGGGATGTTAGCAAAGTAAAGACGAGTTCAACGCACTGAGGAAAAATGCTGTCGGCAAACAGAAGATCCTAAATGAGAGCGACTCTTCACTTCATACAGTTAAGCAGGAAGTTTTCCCTTCTTCCTTTCGTATCACACCCTATTATGTTTTAGTGTTTGCCTCCCAATGATCAGATTCACATCTGTACAGGAAGCCATGTCTGCCTGTGCCAAGAAAAAGTACGCAAGGTATTAAATGAGATTGCTTTTAAAATAGAGAAGTGTCCCAGAGCTGTACCCATGTCTCCTTGTTTCCTGTCTGGCTAACCCGACAGGCTGCACTGGGGTCACACAAAGCCCCCGTTACCCCAGGTAGAGGCAGGATGACGGACTCCATCACCAAAGGCTGTTTGTGAGATTGGTCAGGAGGATTTCTGTGATCAGCATTTTAGGAACACTGAACTCACCAATTATCAATGGGTGTCTTTCCCATGAGACCTCTCGGAGACTATAATGTGCGCGTGATGACTGAGATTTTCCATGAGGCGAAACAGATGGCAGAATTTCCTGACTCTTACACACTGAACCCTTTTTTGGGATATGCATGTCACGGGGCTAATGTTACAAAGAAAACATTCTGGATTGGTTCTAAAATACTACATTTTCAAGATTCTGATAATGGAATCTGATTATTATATACAGCTGTCAGAAATTAAATTGATTCATATTTCTATGGGGTAGGCCATCGAACATAGGTATAGCTATTCAACAGCTTCTCTGTTTGAAAAGGAATTCCACTGGGTTCCTGCAGACATAAATGTCACCTCAGAAGGTCACGAATCCCTTTTCGCCACCAGATTCCTTATCCAGGAATATGACATTAAATCCCCTTGCCGTCACACTGCAGCCTTGTTAAGTTCCTGTCTTCCTGCAATCATCCTTTCAATCCCAGGCCACTGGTACTTCCATTCTTTGCACTTTCCATGCCTGTTCTTGACTCCAGGCCTTTGCCCTGGCAGCGCCCCCTGCCGGAGGTTCCCTCCTCTGCAGCCTGTTATATGGCATCTGACTCTCTAGTCTTCTGGACTCTCCTCCCCAACCCTGGGTCCTACTTGCTGGCTCAGAGTTGTGTTTGGGAAGTCACAACTGTTGGGAAGAGAGGAATAGTGTCGAGCTGTGTGTGTTTGGTGGGGGGAGGGTCAGTGTTTGGGATTCAATGGTAGAGGAATCTAGTTGTAGAAAGGTCATGGAGGAGATGTTCATGGGGTCCTCTTCTATGGTCTAGGGACCCACCGACAGCCTGAAAAAGGTGGTAGGTAAAGGGAGAATGAGAAGAGAGCTGCAGAGAACTCAGGCCTAAGTCTTCTTTGGCCACTTCTTGGGTCTGTGGATTTGGGTCAATCACTTTCCTCTCTGTACCTCAGTTTCTTCCTCACTAAAATGATAGGCTTGGGATAGACTGACTTGTCGTTCCCCTACCTCGCTGATCACTCGAGTCACATAGAAAGCTGGTTAAAAACAGTTTTTTTGGACTCTAGTCGCTGGAAGAAAGGTTTACAACTTTGGGCGATGCCTGGGAATATGAATTTTAGCAAGCTCATCCCGTGGTAGGAAACACGGGCCTAGATTATTTCTAAGACTTTTTTCCAAAATGAAGGATTGATAAATATTCTATCCTTCTTGCAGTAGTGGAAGTCTCTGTCCACCCCCTCCCTACTACTGTAATTCTGATGGAGCTGTCAGTCTCAGGACTCTATCCAAGACTCGAGTCTATCCAATCATAGGACCACAGCCCCTCTGGTCACTGAGAAGGACCTGTGGAAGTCATGTGACCAAACCAAGCCAATCACAGCTCTTTCCTGGGACATCTTGCCTAGAGCTAGGGAAGAAATAGGTTATTCTTTTGGGTCATGGACCGGAAGGTCCTTATCTGGGATTGCTAGGTGCCATATGCTCTGCCTTATTGACAAGTCCTGTCTGTTGCAGGAGTGTGTAATGCAGGGCAGAAAAAAATAACTGGAATGAGATGGACAGAGTCAGACAATCCCACTGGCCTCAAGTCTCCCCAGTCCCAGGAGCCACCCTAATTACCTATCTATTCTGTGAACAAACCTGTCCTCTATGAATCAGGGAAGCCCCCTTTTGAATAAGCTGGCTGAAGTCAGTCTCTGTCACTTTCAACTGAGAGAATCCTATGGTAAATTCCAGATTGAAACCTAGTCTTTCTCCAGATTCTGTGTTTCTTCTAATCTCTGTTCAACCTTGTCTTCTTCAATGGGGGCAAGCATAGTTTTTTTCATTAATGCTCCTCTGCTCCCTGCAGAAAACCCCTGCTCCTCCTCCAGCTCCAACAGTTTATAAAGCTTAGCCCTCCTGCATGAATCTCACTGTGCTCATTTCTTCCTCCTTTCTGTTCTGGTACTTCTTTTGCACAACTCATTTGCTAATGATCATTTACGGCCCTGCACCATAATTTTTCATGTCTGTATTAAGCCTTTGTAACTTTTTTTGTCCTATCGCCTCAAATTATAAGCTCCTGGAGGGGAGAGGACATAGGTTATATTTTTAAACACAGATGCTTCAGCACTGTGGGCATGGAGGTGATGGAGAAGCAACTCCAGTTTTGTTCATTTGTAAGTGGAGGAGCTGGGATTTGAACCCAGGAAGGGTGGCTCCAGAACCCAGGCTTTTAGGTCCTAGTCATCCAAAGCCACAGATGTTGACGGGCTGGGGACTCTAAGGAGAGGACCCCCCAGAGGAGCTTGCTTGTTCATTTGGGTTAATTTGGAGGAAGTTACTTTCCTCAGCAAAAGCAGCCACATCTGCCCAGCACCAGGCAGGATTCCCGAAGGGAACAGAAGCCTCCTTTATAAATCTAACAGACATGATGTAAGTGCCAAGTCGTTAACCTTGATTCCCCTGCCTCACTTCCTTAGAATGCTGGGAATGATGGAAGCTGCCCTCCCAAGATCCAGAGCTCTCCAGAGCCACTGCCTGGGGAAAATCCTTCAGCCTCTGCCCTAGCTACGGATGCACCCTCACCCCGAGGGGCCGCACCTCCTACAGGGAGAGTCAGAACCAGAGACCCACGGGAAACCCGGAACCTGGTCCCTGCCCTCAGAGAGTCTGGAATTTACTTGAGGACACGGCTCACGTCCACACACGAAAACCCGTTTGGAATATTTATGAGACTGTCAGCACCCCATGTAAACAAACAGTGCATGCTGAGTACTGATAGAGACAGGCTGTCTTGGAGCAGGAAGGGACCTTGCAAATTATCTAGTTCAGGGGTCACTGAATGGCGGCTTGTGCACTGAAATGGCTTGTAGATGCGTGTGCCTGACTCAGGCACTGTTTTGTGTCGCTTTTATTTCATTTGAGTCAACTTTAAATGTGGGGATAATTCATATAAAATAGAGGTCTTAAAGAAGGAGGTGATCCGGCAGCCCTGGGCTTTTATTTCCTACATGGCAGCACCTGGATAGAGCTAAGAAAAAGACCCTCTCAGGAAAGGACATGCGGTTTTCAGTTGGCCAGAGTCCTCCCCAGTTCCTGTTGCCTCCCCCACTGTGAGGGCTAGTGTCATTCGCGCTGTATTTTCGCACGTGTGCCCTTATTTTACTTAGAGTGGAAAACTCACTCTTTACCGACCTGCTTTTCTCATTTAAATAATCTTCCTCATGCCTCACACTTCTGAACGTGGGATCCCTGCTTTCCTCCAAAATCTATAGTTAATGAAATTGAGACTCAGTGGAAAAAAAGATTGAAGCCCGGCAGCACAGAACCATTGCTGGGCTCAGTCCTGGTCAGGAGGACTGGAGGCCTGGAGGCCTGGGTCTCAAACCCATCACTAACACCCGTTGACTCTGTTTTCCTGGGAAGGTTGCATCTTCTGAGCCTCAGTTGGCCCATCCATAAAATAGGCACAAGAATAACCCTTCTATGGGCTTCTTGTGAGGATGAAAGGAGATAGCTCCAGCACTCTGTAGACTTGAGAAAATGCAGGGAACCGTAGTAACATGTCTGTTCATACAGTGCTCTGACGCTCCTGTCTTCATAGTTTGTACTTAATCCAGACCTTACAGCCTCTGCTATTGGATTACTTAAATCTTTGCAGCGCTAGAAAGAACTTTTAGACTATTATTTCCCTCATCTCCCCTCTGCTTAGGTTGGGTAACAGAAAGGTTATATTCTTTTTTTTTTTTTTTTTTTTTTTTTTTTTAAAGAGACAGAGGGAGAGCATGCATGCAAGCAGGCAGGGAGGGAGGGAGGGAGAGGGAGAGAGAGAATCCCAGGCAGCCTCCATGCCCGGCTCGGAGCCCAGCGTGGGGCTCGATCCCACAGCCCTGAGATCATGGCCTGAGCCAAAATCAGGAGTTGGATGCTTAACCGACGGAGCCCCCCAGGTGCTCCCAAAAGTTACATTCTTAGCCCTGTACCATCTGTGCTTTAAGTAATTTATTGATGTATCTTCCAGTGCAGATTTTTATGGACATACTGCCCTGAGTCTTAATGATCGCAAAGAGCACATAATTTCTTTTTATGGCCAAAAGTAGCAATAACAGGTGATACTTCCCGAGCTATCTTTTGGGCCAGGCACTGTGCAAGGCAGATCCTTCACATGCATTTCAAGTTCATGGTGGCCCTCTAGAAGGTGAGCTTACTGGGTGTCTATCACTATGTAACAAATCACACGAAAATGTCACATCTTAGAAGAGCAGTAAACATTTATTTTTTTTAATTTTTTTTAAAGATTTTATTTATTTATTTAACAGAGAGAAATCAGAAGTAGATGGAGAGGCAGGCAGAGAGAGAGAGAGAGAGGGAAGCAGGCTCCCCGCTGAGCAGAGAGCCCGATGAGGGACTCGATCCCAGGACCCTGAGATCATGACCTGAGCCGAAGGCAGCGGCTTAACCCACTGAGCCACCCAGGCGCCCTGCAGTAAACATTTATTACCTCACACATAGAGTCTGCTGTCAGGAATTGGGGAGTGGTTTGGCTGAGTGGTTCTAGTTCAAGGTGTCCCATTAGGTTGTAGTCTTACCTGAAAATTTGACTGAGGCTGGAGGATCTTCTGCTAAGGTGTTTCACTCACATGGCTGGCAAGTTGGTGCTGGCTACTGGCAGAAGCCTTGTTCCTTCCCATGAGGACCTCTCTGCATACAGCTCTCTCTGCGTATCTTCATGACCTGATGCCTAGCTTCCCCCAGACTAACTGATCCAAGAAAGAGCAAGTCTCCAAGGCAGAGGCTGCAGTGTCCTCTATGGCAGGCTCAGAAGCAATGTGTCATCATCTCAGCAATGTCTTATTGGTTGTGTGGGTCAGCCCTATTCATAGTCCATGCAGGCCACATATGAACTTGAATATTAGGAGCAAGGATGATTGGGGGCCATCTTGGAGGCTGGCTAGCACAGCAAGGAATCTTATCATTCCCATATTAAAAACAGCAACTAAGGCTTGGAAGGATTGAATAACTCTTCTAAGAGTACATGGACAGTATTGGCAGATCTGGGATTCACACTGAGATTTGTTTATTTATAAATATGCGAATACATACTCTCAACCAACAGCCATACGGCATCCCAAGTATTTTCAAAACTGCAAGGCACTGTGCAAACCCATTCTTTTAGTCGATAGGATGCTCTGGGAATAGGTGTAATTTTGCTGATGAGAAAGAGATCATTCATTCACTCACCCATTCATTCATTCATTTATGTTTATCTAACAAATATTTATCCAACAAATATTCATGGAGTGTTTGCCAAATTGCCTTGTGGGTATTTGTTAACTAGCTAATGAATGACTTGGCCAAAATCACACAGCTAATAAATGCAGAACAGGGTACAAACCCAGATCTGTGTGACTCCTAGTACAGTGATCTTTCCACCATCCATAAGGTTGTTTTGAATTTATTTTATGTCTTCAGAGCATCTTGATGAGGCCCAGAGAAATGAAGTGACTCTCCACAGTTGGAGAAGGCAACGGCTTCCTCCCTCTAAATAGCTCTGAGCCTTGGAGCAGACAAGCATTCAGACCTGCAAGAGAGATTCAGCTGGAGTCATGACATGTATCTTACAGACTTTGTAATTATGGGCATCATGTCTCTGCCCTGAATAAGTCCCAGGCTCTAACTGAAAGTATTGTAGATGGCCAACAAGCACATGAAAAGATGCTCAACATCACTCATCACTAGGAAACTCCTTAAGTCAAAACCCGCAGTGAGATACCACTTCACATCCATTGGGATAGCTACTATGAGAAAACCAAAATAACAAGTGTTGATGAAAATGTAGCGAAATTAGAACCCTTGTGCACTGGGAATATAAAGTGGCACAGCTGCTAATGAAAACAGTAAGGCGGTTCTCCTCCAAAAATTAAAATTAAAATTACCATGTGATTCAGCAATTCTGTGCCTAGATATATACACCACAGAATTGAAAGCAGGACTCAAAGAACTAATTGTATAACCATGTTCACAGCATTATTCAGAATAGTTAAAATGGAGAAGAAACCCAAGGGTCAGCCAATGGATGGCCTGATAAACAAATGTGTAGTGAAGACATACACTGGAATATTACTCAGCCTTGATGAGAAAGGGAATTCTGGCACCTGCTATGAAATGAATGAAACTTAAAGACATTAGTCTAAGTGAAATAAGCCTATCATGCAAGTATAAATACTGTATGACTCCACTTATATGAAGTGCCTACATAGTCCAGTTTGTTGAGATGGAGAGTAGAATGGGCTTAGGAGGTCGTGGGGAAGTGTTTATTAGGGTCAGAGTTTCAGGTATGCAAGAAGAAAAGCATTCTAGAGATGGATGGTGTGGTTGTCACACAATACTGTCAACTTATGGAATATCACCGAACCATACACTTAAAAATCTTTTTTTTTTAGGATTTTATTATTTATTTATTTGACAGAGAGAGAGAGAGCAATCACAAGTAGGCAGAGAAGCACGCAGGAAGACAGGGGGAAGCAGGCTCCCTGCTGAGCAGAGAGTCTGATGTGGGGCTCGATCCCAGGACCCTGAGATCATGACCTGAGCTAAAGGCAGAGGCTTAACCCACTGAGCTACCCAGGCACCCCTGAACCATACACTTAAAAATGGTTATGCTGGTGAGTCTTATATATATTTTATTATAACTTAGAAAAATATTGTTGTAAAAAAATATTGTTGTGTTACGTAATTACACCTTGAAGATAACCTCAATGACCGCTCATCTTATGGAAGAAAAAAACAGAGATTCCAAGATGCTAAGTCACTTGCTCAGAATCGCATAGCTGAGAAGAGACAGAGCTGGAGGATTTCAACCCAAATCCTTTCCATTAAAATACTCAGCCTCTTGTTCTCCTGCTCCTGGATTTGCTGCCCTAGGGAGGCCCGGTGACCATTTCCGTATTGCTGGGAAGCCATTTGTCAGTCAGTGCTTTGGGGAGGCGGTTGGCTTTCGTGGTCTGAGATCAGGCTGGGGGAAAAGAAGCCGCGCTGGGCACTTTGGGGGTGGTTGTGATCAGAGCAGCGCATCTGCTATGAGCTCATTCCTTCAGAAACATTTCGGGCGGGCCTTGGCTGCACAGCTGGGATAATTGGCCGGCCCAGGAACACCAAGAAAGACATTTACAGGTCCAACTGCTATTGTTGGATATTTTCCTGTACCAGCTGGGCCAAATACCCTCAGTTTTTGAAAACCGTCAACATCCCGGGACTCTCATTTAACTCACAGATAGGCAGGGTGGTGGGCATCACCACGGCTCGAGGAATGGGAATGAGAGCTGACTAGGGGCTGTCCCCTTTTCCCTCCCTTGCCTTCCAAGCTTTGTGCTTATATTTTCCACCTGCAGTTCCTTGCTGGGAAAAGTGACACTTTCATTCAGAACAAGTGAAAAGGAGGCTACGCTTGGCTTAATGAGAAGTGACCAGGGAACACGCTGGATTAACCAAGGGAGACTGTAAAGTGCTGGGTAAATATCCCTGGCTGGACCGCTGGTGCTGGGAAGGCATTTGAGCCCGTCTGGAAGCAGCCGCAGCTCCCGGAGGTGAGGCTGAGCGGGCAGCCTTGCAACCCACTGAAACCTGGGACTTGCTGGTTGAGATAGACGAGCTGGTTCTGAAAAGAGCTTCCAGGCCTTTCTGGGCCTAGCAACAGCTTCTCACTGGTTAAGATTCAGACTCGAATTCCAACACATGGGTTTTTCCCTCCCCTCACCAAGCAAGTCTCTGACACCAGCTGGGGGTCAGAGAATTGAAGTCAATTCTGGTACGGTCCACCTGGAGATAGCGTCAGACCCCATGGGTTGAGGACTCAGTAATACAACGACCGCCAATGCTAGCTGCAAGTTTAGATTGTCACCTATGCCTTTGGCCGACTGGCTAGAGATGGGAAGTTCTAAGGACCCCCTTCTTGGGTTCAGTTAAATTGCTAGAGCAGCTCACAGAACTCAGAGAAACCTTTTATTTGCCAGATTACCAGTTTATCATCAGAGGATATAACTCAGGAGCAGCCAGATGGAAGAGATGCATATGGGAAAAAGGCGAGGAGCTTCCATGTTCCCCCAGGCAGGCCACTTTTCCCTGAATCCACATGTTCACCAACCTGGAAGCTCCTAGAATCTGTCCTTTTGGGTTTTCATGCAACCTCATTACATAGGCATAACTGATTCACTCATTAGCCATTGGTGATTGAACTCAATCTCCAGCCCCTGTCCCTTCCCAAGCCCCTCCAGCCACATGGCGTGCTCCCCTGGCCACTAAGTCTCCATCTTTGGGTAACCTGGGGGCTTTCCAAATATTTTCAAAATGTTTCCTCATTAACATAACAAGACACCATCATCTTTTCATCACTTAGGAAATTCCAAGGGTTTCATGAGCTCTGTGCCAAGAATGAGGACAAAGACCAAAAATATACTTTTTATTATAAATTCCACTATCATGCTCGTCATCCCTTATCATCGGGGAAATGCAAATCAAAACTGCAATGAGGTATCACTCCACACCTGTCGGGATGACTAAAATCAACATCACAAGAAGCAACAGATGTTGGCGAGGATGCGTAGGAAAAGGATCCCTCTTGCACTGGTGGTGGGAATGCAAGCTGGTGCAGCCACTTTGGAAGACAATATGGAGGTTCCTCAAAAAGTTAAACAAAACTACCTTGTGATCCAGCAATTGAGATAGATACTGGGTATTTACCGAAAGAATACAAGAACACCAGTTCAAAGAGATACATGCACCCCTACATTTATAGCAGCATTATAGCCAAGATTCGACAGCAGCCCAAACATCCATCGACCGATGAATGGATAAACAAGACGGTTCTATATATGCAATGGAATATTACCCAGCCATGAAAAAGAATGGCTTCTTGTCATTTGCAGTGACACGAATAGATCTAGAGAGTATAATGCTGAGTGAAATAAGTCAGAGAAAGATGAATGCCAGATGATTTCACTCATACAAAGAATTTAAAAAACAAGCCAAGGAGAAACAAGAGAGACAAAATAAGGAACAATGTAAATTATAGAGAACACACGGATGGTTACCAGAGGGGAGGTGGTGGGGGGCTGGGTGAACTAGGTCATGGGGGTGAAGGAGAGCACTTGTCAAGATGAGCACAGGTGATGTATGGAAGTGTTGAATTACTATATTGTATCACTGTATTGCACACCTGAAACTAATGTAACACTGTATGTTAACTAACAAAATAAAAAACTTTTTGAAAAATTACAGTATCGGCGCGCCTGGGTGGCTCAGTGGGTTAAGCCACTGCCTTCGGCTCAGGTCATGATCTCAGGGTCCTGGGATCGAGTCCCACATCGGGCTCTCTGCTCAGCAGGGAGCCTGCTTCCCTTCCTCTCTCTCTGCCTGCCTCTCTGCCTACTTGTGATCTCTCTCTCTCTCTGTCAAATAAATAAATAAATCTTAAAAAAAAAAGAAAGAAAAATTACAGTATCACACTGACTCATAAGGGTGGGAGCCCCAGTCAAGGAAAGAAAAAAGGAAACTTTATTTATGGGAAATGTAGCAGAGTTTCCTGACTCAGCAGAGCCAGGACTCACGCTGAGTGATTTTGCATGCGGGTGGCTGGAAGCACCGAGGTTTCACTTGTCCACCTTTGGACCCTGCTTCTGTCCCTTGATAGCTAATTGAACTTGGAGTTGCCTCTTGACCTTTCTGAGCTTCATGTTCATCATGTATAAAAGGGATTAATGATACCCATCTGATGGGTTTGTTGCGGGAACTGGAGAGGATGAGGCCTGTGTCTGGCACAGAGTCAGCACCCAGTACATGGAATTTGTTAATGCCATCGCTACCATTGTCCTCTCCAGGGGTCATTGTTCCAGTGTTCATGAGAAATAATCACTGATGGATCTAGAGAGAAGCACAGAAGGCGAGTAACTTTCAGCACCGGTTATCTTTCTTTCCTCTTACAGCAGGGGCCAGCAAACTTTTTTCTGTAAAGGACCATATAGTAAATATTTTTGGCTTTGCCTGCCAGGTAGAGTCCATAGCAACTGCTTAACTCAGAACCATCAACAGGGAAACTGTGTCAATAAGTGGGCATGGCTGTACGCCGTAGGTGGCTTTGGAGCCTAGCCCTTGTTTGCCAGCTGCTGTGTGACAACACTTTGACTCTTCTTTACGATTTGATCCCTTTTCATCTTGTGTTCTATAGCTCAAGGTGAATGTACTTGATCTGAATGGAAGCTCCTAGAAGTCAGGATGCATTCCAGAATTGCTCTTGTATGTCCTCAGTTTCCTTGCAAGGGAGAACTTATTGGATGAGTATCGTGGGATGCTTAGTGCAGTGCAGTGGAATGGTTAAGACCACAGTGTTCAAAGTCGTAAAGGCCTGGCTTCAAATTCTCATGACCCTAGTCGAGTGATTTCCCTTCCCCGAATCTCAGTTTTGCAACTGTAAAGAAGCAAGTTCGCAGGGTGCCCTTTTGATTAGGTCGCTGGAAGGACTGAATAACGACAGTGGCTGGCAGGTGGCAGACACTGAGTGTTAGCAGAAGGGGCAGGTTCCTTAACTAGAACCGACATAGACCACGTACTCACTGAGTAGTTGTGGAATGCCATTCATGAAGCCCGAGGGACAATCTCATTCTTTCTCTGGGCCTCAGTTTCCTTATCTGTGCAATGGCAATAAGAAAATGTGTTTTGGTGATGTCATAAGAACCCCTTGGTAAATCACGTAGCTTCACTCACAATTGAGCTATTTTTATAAGTAGCATCTTCGGTATCCTCTTCCTCCTCATCTTCTTCGTAGCCTCCAGCCCTCAGTTCTCCCTGCCCTCATCCTTTTCTGTTTTTTTAAAGATTTTATTTACTTGACATAGAGACAGCGAGAGAGGAAACACAAGCAGGGGGAGCGGGAGAGGGAGAAGCCGGCTTCCTGCTGAGCAGGTAGCCCAATGCCAGGCTGAATCCCAGGACTCTGGGATCATGACCTGAGCCTAAGGTAGGCTCTTAAGGACTGAGCCACCGGGTGCCCCTCCCCTAATGCTTTTAGATAAAGGTTTATAAACTTTGGCACAGTTGACATTTAGGGCAGATCTTTGTTATGAGGGGCTTGTCCTGTGCATTGCACGATGTTTAGTAACATATCTGGGTCCTACCCATTAGATGCCAGATGCTCTCCTCACCCCCACCAGTTGTGACAATCAAAAATGTCTAGAGACATCATCACATGTCCCCTGGGGGGCAAAATTGTCCCCTGCTTAAAAACCATTGCATTAGAACAAGCCTAACATATACAGCAAGGCAAAATCTTGAATGAGGATCAAGTCTGGGGCATTCTGTGCTGCAGGAGATGGGTGGGGAAGTGATTATTCTCTCTGCAGAGATTCCAGCGTGGTGAAGTGTGACCTTGGACAAGTGACTTAGCCTCTATGAATCTCGGTTTCCTCCTAAGCTAGGGTAAAAATTCCTACACCCCTAGGGTTGTGGGGAAGACTCAGTGGAGTCATATAAACAAATTGCCAAGCACACAGTAAGCACTAAACAAATCATAACTATTCTTTTTACTGCGTTTTTCAGTGGTAATTGATAATATATTAAAATTCCCTTCTGCCTCTGGAATTTCGAGTTTCTCTTTAGACAGTCATCCCACAGTTTGCAGACTGGGATGACTGAACTAGATCTGATCTTCAGACTTGTATTAGACGGGCGATGTGATTTAAAAATGTTTGCATCCATAGCTTTTATGTAAATGTCAGGCAGTTTCGCCTCAAGTTCCAGGTTGGGGGCTTTTCCTGGAGAAGTGGATCAGCAGCTGGGGCTGGAGACCCCTGTGGCATCTGGTAGCTGGGGCTGGTGGCCACCACCTCCCTTAGGTGGGGAGCATGCTCTTCTGTCCCCCTAACACCTGGCCAGGCTCATTTTGGCTTACTGAATGGTGTTGGCCTCTTGGTACCTGCAGGTGTTCAAGCTTGCAACTTCTGTATCTGGAATTCTTTCTCCAGATTCTTTTGATCATTTCTCAAGATCATTTGATGATTCTTATCCAGGTGTTTCTGTCCTTTACTTAACACCCAACCTTCTTCCAGCCCGGGAGAGTGAGCCACTTAGGACTCACGCTGTTTAATCTTAGTGTCCCTTTGACAGGTCAGTCTTGACGAGGAGTCAGGCAGGGCTGTCTCCAGTCATCTCAGTTTGGGGTGCTGTGCAGGTCTGAGGCTCCAGGACCCCCATCCTGTCATCTCTTCCCATTCTTCTGACC
The DNA here is from genome assembly GCF_964662115.1 of Mustela nivalis. Lineage (NCBI taxonomy): Eukaryota > Metazoa > Chordata > Mammalia > Carnivora > Mustelidae > Mustela > Mustela nivalis. Next base: position 5,351,505 of record NC_139033.1, on the reverse strand, counting down.
CACATCCTCCCCGAGTCCAATCTCCCCCAGCAAAACCAGAACTGGCAGCTTCTCGACAACCGTTTATCAGAAGCAAGGAAATAACAGCTTTTAAACACAGTTCTTAGGCCTGAAGACTGTGATCAGATTTCGAACCATTTCCAGAAGTGCCCCTTGGGGCCCAGGGGGAGACGTGGTTTCCATGATAACAACTCCTTGCTGGCTCTTGTCTCCAGTCCCTCAGAAGGGAAGGCAGATCTTACCTCCCAATGGCACTGGAGGAAATTTAAATACAAAAACCCTGCCAGGGGGCACCTAGGTGGCTCAGTGGGTTAAGCCTCTGCCTTCAGCTCGGGTCTTGGTCTCAGGGTCCTGGGATCGAGCCCCGAATTGGGCTCTCTGCTCAGCAGGGAGCCTGCTTCCCCCTTTCTCTCTGCCTGCCTCTCTGCCTACTTGTGATCTCTCTCTCTCTCTCTCTCTGTCAAATAAATAAATAAATAAATAAATAAATAAATAGAATCTTAAAAAAAAAAAAAAAAACCTACCAGGAATGACATGTGTAGAATCAAATATGTTGTGGGTGAATGCAGCTGTAACCGAGAGCCTTGTGGAGCCATCACCTCTGGACACCCCTTCTGGTTTGCGCAGGCCAGGGGGCCACCTGGAGGGATGAAGGGAGCTGTGAATGGGGAGAAAGACACAGTTCTTCCCTGACAGGGTAAGCGCCTCTCCCTCAGACTATCTTGGGTCTTAAGTGCTTTCCTGGGAACGATAAAACACTAAATAGACAAAAGAGAAACGAGAAAATTAAACTAGGAAAGGCTGGGGTGGTCGGGAAGATGCTTCATAGACAGACAATTATCATATATGCAAATGACTTCGAGTTCTCCGGTATCAAGAAAGCACTTCATATTAGTGATAATATTTATTATTATCTGATCGGCTCTGCTTCAGAGGCAGCGGTGATAATGAGCAAACTTCTGTGGAGTACTTACTCTGATTTATGCCCAGACTCTTAATTCTCAGAACAATCACACCTGGGAGAATTGTTACTGTCTTTTAGGGATACACTGAGGCTCTGAGCAGTTAAACAGTTTGCCCCCAGGCCACACAGCCCACTAGTGATAGAGTGTGGACCCAGATCCAGGTCTTTCTGACTCCACAGTCTGTGATCATATCTACCACACAACACTGCCTCCCTTTTTTCAGCCTGGGTAGAGAACAGTGTCTAGGAATCTCGGGAGGGGCGTAGGAACTGTGAGCTTCTAGAGGCAACAGATAAAGCTACCTTAGCTATCATTCTAAACCCAGTGCCTGGTGTCGCCCCAGAAGCATAGAAGGCACTCAACAAATATTTGTTGGATTCACGAGAGGGCCGAGATTAATGCAAATGGATTTATCTCTATCGGTAGGCTCTGAGGCAAGGCAAAGAGGTAGGTTTGTATTATGATTGTGTTTAATTTTCCTTCTCTGTCTCTGAATTGTGAGCACCTGTTTCTGTGATGGTGCCTGTGCTCGTTAGCCAGAGACGCTCTAGCAGAATACCACAGACTGGGTGGCTTACACAACAGGACTTTTTTTCCCCAGTTCTGGAGGCTGGAAGCTTGAGGCCAAGGTCAGCAAATTTGGTTTCTTCTGAGGCCTCTGTCCTTGGCTTGCAGAGGACCATTTTCTCGTGCTGTCTTCCTGTGGTCATCTCTCTGTACGGACATGTGTCCTAATTTCCTCTTCTTTTAAGAACACCAGTAATACTGGATTAGGGCCTTCCCTAATGACCCCATTTTATTATAATCCCCTCTCTAAAGGTCCTGTCTTTAAATACAGTCATATTCTGAAACCTGGGGGTTAGAACTTCCACATACGAATTTGAAAAAAGGCATAATTCTTTCCATAACTGTCAGTTTTGTTCATTTTCTTATTTGCACAGCTTCACAGGGGGTCTAGCACTCAGTTAGGTAGGTAGATTGGATAAAGGAAAGAAGAAAAGACTAGTAAATGGAAGGATGGATAGTGGGTTGGGGGGATGGGTAGATGGATGGATGGATGGGTAATGGGTAGGTTGTTGGCTAAGTGAGTAGATGAGTGAATGGGTGGCTGGATGGGTGGTTGATGGGTGGATAGATGGATCTATAGATGATGGGTGAGTAGACGGTTAAATGGGTGGATGGATGGATGGGTAGATCTAGAATATGATGCTTTACCATGATGGGTGAATCTTTACCATGATGGATGAGTGGATTGATGGGTGGTTGATGGCTAAATGGGTGACTGGATGGCTGGAGAGATCTGGGGTGTGATACTTCACCATGATGGGATGCCTCTGCCGATATCTGACCACTCGACAGGGACTTGTGCTTGTATAATATCATCTCACATCTAAATTTGAATCATGTTTCTACCAAAGGTCTCTGCTTTGTTTCCTCAGTGCTTACCACTCTTATAAGCGAGGTATTTTGCTTATACCTTTTCTGTATTTCCTGCCTCTACCAACTAGATCCATGAGGATGGAGGGTTCTCTCTGTCTTGTTTACTGTTCTATTCTTGGCACCTAGAACAAAGCTGGCACATGGTAGGTATTCAGGAACTATGTGGTGACTGAATAAATAAATGAGTTAGCCTCCTTCCTCGGCCCCCGTCTAGATACCGTAAGATCCAGCAGAAGACCGGCTCTCTTCCTCTGAGAAGACTTCCCTGACCATTCAAATTTTCTAGACTCTTTTTTTAAAGGTTTTATTTATTTATTTGTCAGAGAGAGATCACAAGTAGACAGAGAGACAGGCAGAGAGAGAGGAGGAAGCAGGCTCCCCGCTGAGCAGAGAACCCAATGAGGGGCTCGATCCCAGGACCCTAGGATCATGACCTGAGCTGAAGGCAGAGGCTTTAACCCACTGAGCCACCCAGGCATCCCACCATTCAAATTTTCAGAGGTGAGAGGCTTCTCTAGAAGGTGAGAGGCTTCTCCAGAGGTGGAAGGTGTTTTGGGCTATTCTCACCAGCTGCAAACTAGGCTTCCTCAGCATTAATATACCTTAAGTGAATCATATAAGGTAAATCAACTTGTAGCTCTACAAAACAGAGATTCCCCAGCCCCATCCCCAGAATTCAAGTGTCTGGGTATAAGGTCCAAGAATCAGCATTTCATTGTCCCTCTTCCAGCATATTCTGAGTTACAATCGTACTTGAATCAACTTTGGGAAACTGGGCAAAGTTAAACACTGGGACCCTGGAGTCATAGCTGCTTGGGAAATGTAGTCCAGTGTCCTGACTCTCTTTATTTCTTGCGGACAGCTAGCTGTTAATTTTCCCTCCATCTGTCTTAAAGGAGCTTGCTTTTCTTCTCATAGTCATGTATAAACTATGCCAAATGGAGATCTTTTCTGATTATAGTTGCTGGATTTGGTGGAGGGACATGAACCCTAACAGGTGTGATGAAGCCCAGACCCATTGGTGTTTCTGTCACAAGGTCCCAAGTGCTCCCAAGAAGTAGGCAGGAGAACTGGTTCTCAGGGCAGAGGTGGCAGATTCAAGGGCAAAGGTCCCACAGGCCAGCTGATTTATCTTTTTGCTTTTATTCACACTTTCTTCCTTAACCTCTCAACTCCCACCCTGTGTTCATGGGTTTACAAAGTGGGTGGTCATGGTATTATGTTGGAGGGAAGCTAAAGCTGTAGGGGGTTGAGGAAAGAGGTCCCCCCCCACTACCACTGTTAGGCCTTAGATGTGTTTGGAGACTGATTAGGAGCTCTTATCTCCCTCCTGCCTCTCCTCCTTCCTCTTTCTCTTCTTCCTCTTTTGTCACCTTTTCCTTTGTGTCCCCATATTCCTTCCAACATTTCCTTCCAACAGCTACCATCTGTTGGGCACTTACCATAAACCTGGCTCTGTATCAAGAGTCTTACAAATATTGTTCCATCAAGTCCTTGCAACAACACTCTGGGGCCCATTCCATTCCCTTCTCCATTTAGGAGGAAGGCAAGGCTCAGACGTAGGTAGTCACTTGCTGAAGGTCACACGACTTGTTCCAAGGCAGAGATGGGATCAAATTCAGGTTGTCTGATGCCCTACAAAGCCCATGCCTAGAGCCAGGACACAAGGACAGACACACCCAAACATAGGGAGTGTGGCAAACCGAAGAGCCCTTGTGCTGAATAAAGGGAGCCGCTTCCACTTGTCACCATCGAGTATTGTCAGGTGGGGTCTTCCAGTTTCTCAAGAGAAGCTGGAAATGCAAACCTTGATGTGAAATCTTGTGATGTTAAATGTCAGCAAATAATTATTTTTCATTGTGTGAGTCAAACCTACCTCTGGGTTGAATTTAGCCTGTAGATCACTGGCCTGCGACCTCTGCGTGAAGCAGTAGAGTGTAGCCTCTGTGGGCATGGAGCATCATGATATCCACCTATTGACCCTGGATGCCGAGTCTGATGGATCTTTGTCTTTGTGTGTGTTAGTCCATGATGCTCAAAGAACTATGGCTACTGTGAGTGGAGAAGGTCCAGATAACCCCAAGTAACATGTCATATAGCTGCACCATTCACTCTAGTAGCCACTAGTCATATGGGGCTGTTTATATTTATTTTTTAAGATTTATTCATTTATTTGAGAGAGAGGAGCACAAGTCAGGGAGGAGCAGAGGCAGAGGGTGAAGCAGGCTCCCTGCTGAGCAGGCAGCCCTATGTGGGGCTCGATCCCAGTACCCTGGGATCATGACTTGAGCTGAGGGTAGATGCTTAACCAACTGAGGCACCCAGGTGCCCCTGTGGCTGTTTATATTTAAATTACTAAAGTTAGATAAAATTAAAAATTCAGTTCCCTAGTCACAGGAGCCACATTTCATAGTTTTATCTAGTCTGATGGCTACTATATCAGAGAGCACAGTTGTAGAACATTTTAATCATCAGAACATTCTACAGGACAGCATTATTAACAGTCAGACTCTAGGTTGGCTTCTTTTCTCTGTCCTCTTCCTCTTTTTGTTCCTTAATCCCCCCCCCCCCCCAGGAAATCCCCACTGGTGACAAGAGAGCCTATCTAGACAGAGAAAAGAAAATAATTTTGTACCTGTTAATGGGAGAAAGCTCTTTCATCAGCTCACCTTCCTCTCAATAAACATAGACATCATTAATGTCCTTCCAGAAACTTTTGCCTACCTCTGATTGGTTCAGAAAAAGTAATTCTTGGAAAGTATTTCAGAACAGACAGAGGAGCAGCAAGCCCTGGGAAGAGTTGTTTTGAGGGCTCACCGTGCCAGCAGTCTGCACCTGGGAACCTCCTCTCCTCCCATCCTGATGCAGTCTACTGCTGCTTCTGCAAGGACATTATTGGAGCAAGTTAGTCTCAACTAGTCCTCGCTCAGTAATGGGAAAGAAAATTAAATGGGGGCTTTCAAATGCATCAAGGAGGAAAGAGTTCTTGGTACTAATGTAGGACAGCTAATAAAAGAAGACAAGCTTGAAATTAACGATGATTCAAAAATGCCAGAGTTACCAAGTTGTTGTTGTTAGTTTTTTTTTTTTTAAGGATTCAATGAGAAAGACAAAGTAGAGAAATTGAAACATTTACCAGACACGAAGGAATTGCTAGAATAGTTATCAGCCAAGGAGTAATTAGAAAAGACTTGGATACGCCGAAGAGTCTGCAGGGTTGACAGAGGGGAAGACATGGGTATAAAGTGAATCTGCCAAATTGCTCCATGATTCAGGACCTGAGTGGGTGGGGAGCAAGCATATCAGGGAGCAGAAAGCCAAAGGAAGAGCTGTCTTTGCAGAAAGGATAGCCATCTGGAATTGCGACAAGGAAACTTAATGAAGGGTTGGAATAAGCAACATCAAGAGAGGGGAGTGAACATTTTCTAGGTGGTATCAGACTAATTGCAGGAGACAGGGAAGAGTCAGTGCCAGCTTTATTACTGATTTAAAAAACTCTTTTGCAGGACATAGCTCGCTAATACTCTTTTGAACTGAACTTACCCCCAACCCCAATATCAGACAAACTGATGGGCCACAGTCTGCTCTGCTAAACCCAGAACGTATTTTCTGTAGGTAGGCAGAGCCTAAAAGAGAACATGGAGCTGAGCATGTTCAGTTCCTTCTTCCAGATGTACCAGTCAGGTGGGGCAAGAGCCAGGAGTGTCATTTTGTTGGAGGTCCCCCTATAGGGAAACATGAAGAGTAGGGAATAAATGTTCCGCTTCCATAACCCCACCCCACCACCCCCAACCAATATCACATTGTCTAAAGAAAATGACGTGTTGATTTTAAGGATATGAGATATTCAGAATTGCAGAGTTATCAGGATCTGAGGAAAACGTATGGGGCCACCTGGTCTCTCTCACTCTCCTTTTCAGGTTCTTCATTACTGGATTTTTACAGGGATACTTGGGCCCATCAACTTCATGGCATCTTTTCTCCTTTGTTGCTTCTGCTTCTTGTGGGTTATCACATTGATCCGATGAGTTAGATTTATTATCATCTCTCCATTATACTGATGTGAAAACTGAGGCTCAGGGGATGTTCAATACCTTGCCCAAGGTCGCTCAGCTAGTAGGTGGAGAAGCCAGGATTTGGACCTAGGCCTCTGCCTTTATCCTCTGCCCTCTGTTGCTGCCCCAGGACAAGATAAGGAACCTGAATGACCCTGTCTTTTCTGTTTGCATACAGGCTGTGAGAGGAATGCGTGGGTCCACAGACATTGAGAGACTTCTCCTATCCAGCAGAAACTGAAGCCTCTCACTCTTGGACTCATGGGTCTCCTGTCACAAATGTGACACAGGCAGCTAGAGTCAGGCACATCAGTTTTCAGATCCCAGCTTAACCACTGACTTGCTCTGTGACCTTGAGCAAGATACTAATACTCTTTGAGCCTCAGTTTCCCCACATGTCAATGGAGATTTTCCATTTCACAGAATGTGACAAGAATTCAATGAGATGCTGAATGTTGAAACCTAACGGAGTGAACACCGAATAAAGGCACATGTTCTTTTTGTTATAGAAGAATCAGAAAAGGAAATGCAGGGCTTTTCTCTCTCTCTCTCTCTCTCAATCTCTCTTTTTAAAAGATTTTACTTATTTATTTGATAGACAGAGATCACAAGTAGGCAGAGAGGCAGGCAGGGAGAGAGGAGGAAGGAGGCTCCCCGCCAAGCAGAGATGTGGGGCTCGATCCCAGGATCCTGGGACCATGACCTGAGCCGGAGGCAGAGGCTTTAACCCACTGAGCCACCCAGGGCCCCCCCCCCACACACATCTCTCTCTCTCTCTCTCTTTTTTTTATCCACCGTGACAAGCCACCTCATGCTGCTCCATCCTTGTCCCTGGTGTTCCTTTACCTGGAATGCTCTTCCCTCTCCCTTGATCCAACTCCCTCAATTTGGTGACTTCCCACTTGTGCTCCAAGACCTGGATCAACATTCACTTTTTTGGAGCCTTGTCTGATTGAAGCAGAATGAGCTGCTCCACAAATCTGTACAAAATCCCTACTTACTTTCTCTATTAAAATTCTTAAAAATGATATGATATGATGACTTGTCTCTCTCCCCAACTCCCGGCAAGGCTGGAGGTTTTTAAAACTAGAGAACCTGCCAGAGTCATCAAAATGTCCCTCATTTAACAAGGACACTGTGTTAAAGGCTCAAGAAGTGTTGGAGCAAATGAATATTTAGTGTATTTGTTATTTATTGCTGCTTAACAATTCACCCTCTTGAAACAACATGCTTATTCTCTCACAGTCTCTGTGGGTCAGGAGTCTGGGCATGGTTTAGCTGGGTCTTCTGGCCCTGGGTCTCTCACAGGACTGCAATCAAGGTATGGCCCAGGGCTGCAGTCATCTCGGGGCTCAGCTGGGAAGGTTCTACTTCCAAGTCTGCTCATGTCGTTGTTGGCAGGATTCGGCTCCTTGCGGGTTGTTGGACCTCACTTCTTTCTGAGCTGTTGGCTAGAGGCCTTCTTTGATTCTTTGCCATTTGGGCCTCTCCAAAGAGCATCTCACAACATGCAACTGCCTTTATCAGAGTGAGCAAGAGAGAGGACAAGAAAGAGTGCCAGCAAGAGAGTGCTAACAAGAGAGAGTCACAGCCCCCCATAATCTAATCACGGAAGTGACATACCGTTACCCTTGCTGTGTTATGTTCATTAGAAGCAAGTCTCTAGGCACAGCCCACACCAAGGAGAGGAGATTACACAAGGCTGCCAATATCAGGAGGCAGAGATCACTGGGAGCCACGTCAGCAGCTGCCTACTACACTTAAAATGCAGAGGGGAGCAGAGGGGCGGGGAGGGAAGAGAAGGGAAGGAAATGCCGAAGGGAGAGAATGAGGAGGAGATTGGGAAGAATAAGTAAGAAAGAAGAGAAAAGAAGAGGAGAGGAGGGGATCGGTCATCAAACACTGATGGGGCGTCTGCTGGTTCCCGGTAAGGTGCCACAAGAGGCATATGTGCTGCAACATGGCTGTGCCCTGTGGGTATCCCTCAAGTTGGGGAGATGAAACACCCACATAGGGGATGAATATATAGGGACTGGCATCATCTGTGGGGTGGGCTACCTGATGCAGCAGACCCCAGGTGTTAAGAGATTGAGATGTGGGTGCCTGGGTGGCTCAGTGGGTTAAGCCGCTGCCTTTGGCTCAGGTCATGATCTCAGGGTCCTGGGATCAAGTCCCGCATTGGGCTCTCTGCTCAGCAGGGAGCCTGTTTCCTCCTCTCTCTCTCTCTCTCTCTCTGCCTGCTTCTCTGCCTACTTGTGATCTCTCTCTGTCAAATAAATAAATAAAATATTAAAAAAAAAAAAAGATTGAGATGAAGGTGATCCCATTGGGTCCGGTGTCCTGGGAAAGGTGACCCTGGAAGTAGGCTGGTAAGATGACGAATTTGGGAAGAGGACACAGCACACTACAGGAGTGAGGAATGGTAGGGAAAGGGCTCAGAGGTGGGAGACTTTTTGAACCCCAGAATACCTACCCTGGAGGATTCCAGGAGGCTTTAGTGAGAGATGAGGTTGTGGAAGGCAGTGGTAACCAGGTCTTGGAGGGTCCTGAGAGCCTACAGGAGCATTTTGGGTTCCATTTGGTGGACTACTAGGAGCCCTTGAATGTGGGTGAGTGGAGGCAGTATTAAGTAAGGGTAAGCACGGAAGTCTGGAACTGGAAACATTGGCTTCCCAGTTCCTGTTTTTGTTTTTGTTTTTGTTTTTAAGATTTTATTTATTTATTTGACAGAGATCACAAGCAGACAGAGAGAGAGGAAGGGAGGTAGGCTCCCTGCTGAGCAGAGAGCCTGATGTGGGGCTTGATCCCAGGACTCTGGGATCATAACTTGAGCCGAAGGCAGAGGCTTTGCTCCACTGAGCCACCCAGGTGCCCCTTCCCAGTCCCTATTTACCAGCTGGGAGACACTCCTTGGGCAAGTGACTTAAGTTCTCTGAGCCTTAGTTTCTTCATCTGTAACAAGATTCCATTTAAATGGACTAACACCATAAAGTGCTTAGCACAATGCCTATCATATGATGAGCTTTCAACAAGTAGTAAAATAGTTGCCGCTATTGTTGTTGTTGTTATTATTATCATTATCTCTGAGTTGGTTGTAGGGGACATGTTTATCCTGAGAAATGGAGGAATTAAAAATGTCAGTCTTCCTCTTAGTGACAGAACATTCCTCTGGCCTTTTCTCTTTCCTCTTGTGGAGCATGACAGATGAGCAATAGGGACTTAAAAGTGACAGATGTGCCCTTCTAGGAGGGACAAAAAGGGGTGGGACGGAGGGAGGCAGGACCGAGGAGTGACCTAACAATGCCTGGAATCATGGTCAATGGCCCTACAGAGATTTAAGGAACTGTCTTTATAGAAATGTAACTATGGGGGCAAGGCAAGGGCAAGTTCCCAGAATTTGCCTGGGGCACTGGCACAGCCAGTCTCATTCAGAGAGAGGGGTGGGACTTGGGTCCCAAAGACAGGAGGGTCCTTGGAGGTCAATGGGATGGACATCCTTCCTTGTACTGGGTTGTTATTCTTTGAAGGAGTTTGTTGACCTGAGCAATTGGAAGAGGGATGCTTGGGAGGGCCTCAAAGTCAGTTAAGATCCCGAACTCTGGGATGGTGGGGTTTTGTCCTAGGGAAGTGGGGGAAGTTTTTCACCTGTCCTTTTCCTCCCCCAGACTCTGTGAAGCATTTTTATTCAGGTAAAAATCACCTCCTTGGCCATCTTCCGCTGTAGTCTTTACTCTCCACTTCTTTGCATCAAAGCTCACCAGTCACGAGTTGTAGTCCTTGAGTTCTTTTCACTCTCTTATCTCATTAAAGTGGTGGTTCTCAGAATTTGAATTGCAGGTACTAGTGTATTTTCAGTGTTGAAACTTGTTGAGATGGAGATCCAGATAGAGATCCAGAGATATGAACGTATCTCACCACGGAAGTTGCTCTCTAGTTTGTCAAACACCTTTTAAAACTTATTCCATAAATGTCAAGTTGTAGTTTTTCTTTTCTCCAAAGAAGAAAGGATAGACTCAAATAAAAGGCAGTTCCTTGAATGGAATAATTTTAGCTTGTTGAGAAACTCCCCTCTACTGATTTTGTGTGTGTGTGCGCGCGCGCAGGTACTACACTACCATTTGGAAACTAAAGTCCCAGGCAATTGGTGCTAAGATGTTAATGGCTTGATAACATGTTCATTCAGGAAATAGCAAGTTCCTCCTATGTGTTAAGCCCTGTACTAAATGCTAGACCTGTGGAGATGAAGGAAACTTGGTATCTGAGCCAGAAAATTCAGTCTTGATGAGGAAGACATTTGGGAACAGTGAAGCTGATTCCAGTACAGTATCTCTGAACAACAGGGACATTTCTAGAAGCTTCGACAAAATGCTATGAGTGTACCAAGGAGAAGCATGGAGAAAGCTTCCCAGGGGAGGAGGGAGGAGGGGAAGGGCATTCCAGGCAGAAGCAACTACTGCAGAGAGGTAGAAGGGCAAGATGGTAGGAGCTGTGTTCATGACTCTACAGGGACCTAGATACTTTAATGTCACCTCATTTTAATATCCACAATAACGTGTAAGGTGGATATTGTGATTCTCATTTTGCCATAAAGAAAGGAGGCTCACTTGGGAAAGTCACTTGCTGGAGGTCACGTAGGAAGAGTCAGGCATGGGATTTGACTCAAGTCCTGCCTGATGCCAAGCCCATGGATATAACCACCCCAGAAACTTCTCCAAGAAGCTTTCAGTGTCTCCCTGCCCATGTCCGTATTCCTGATACTACTGAGAAGGAAAAGAGATAGGAAATGCATGCTGGGGTTACCTTGTGAACAGGTGAGCTTGCCAAATAAAATACAAGATGCCTTGTTAAATTGTAAAATCTCAAATAGACAGGGAAACATTTTTTTAGTACAAGTATGTCCCAAACATTACATGGGACATACTTATACTTAAAAAATTCATGGTTCATTTGAAATTCAGATTCAGCTGGGCATCCTGTATTTTTATTTGTACCTCTGTCCGCCTTATCAACAGACCAACACATTTCTGTTTGTCTCCCAACCTGAACTTTGAGATCCTAAGAGTGATTTGAGTAAAAATTTCTCGCCTCCCATGAAAACGCAAGTTCTCCTCTTGCCACGTTGAAACCTGATTTTGGTGAAGCAAGATGGGTTTAGGTGCTCCCCCTTCAACCCCCAAACCTTTCTTGGCAGTCTGTTTCACTCAAGGATATGATTTGTTGCATGGAGAATATCATGGAACAGACTCGTTTCAAGTGATGTGAGGTTCCTAAAAAGAAAGCTGGGGCTGAAGAGTTCTCGACCTTTCCAATTTGAGGCTTCCGTAATTCCATGGGAGCTTTTGGGGGCCTCCCACCCCATCCTCACTTTCTTTCCTACTCTAGGCAGCCAGACCTCAGCTTTTGCCTCCCATCTCAAGAATTTCTTCGTAGGCATTGGTGCACCTAACCTCTGGGAGCTGGGACGGGAGAAGGCTGTCAGCACTGAACAGCGACGAGAGCTTTCCTTTCTTCTCTTCTATTTGACAAACAAGAGGGTTGTTTAATCACAGAAAGCAGACTGAAGTGGAGTTTTTATCTTGAGCCATTCACTAAAGGGATCAAATTTGGGTTGCCTTTGAAGAAATGAAAAAAGAATGGCTTCTTTCCCTTCTTCTTTCCTGTCCCATCAGCTTTAAAAAAAAAAAAAAAAAAATCGATAGTTTGAAGGGAAAATGCTTACCAAATGGAAAAGACAGAAAAAGTTCCCTGTTGGTTAAAGCTGTATAACCAAACCTTTTGGGCTAAGGAAACCTAATGCTGTCCTACAGAGTTTCTTTTTATTTTGTTCCATGGATCATCTGCAAACCGTCTGACCTAGAGCTTCACATTTTTGCCCTCTGTATTAGTAGGGCTGCGTAGAATATGGGGTCTGTTAGTTACATTAATCTTCAGATTGCTGGGAAGTGTGGGTTCGTGTATGGGGAGAAGGCAATGTAGAGGCAAACACTTTGCATACATTATCTCCTTTAATTTCCCCCACCATCCTATCAGATAAATACTGTTCTGCCCACTTTACAGATAAGGGAACTGAGGCTGCTGGAATCTCTGGCTAGGTGATGGAAGATGAACGCTTGGGGAGTCACAGTCATTGGGAGGGAGTTAGAAGACAGAGGTTCACGCTGCTAATAGAACACCTACTGAACAACTGTTGACTCACCCTCCTTGCTCTTTGCCTTCAGGATTACTCACCCCTACTCTAATAATATTAAACCCAAAGCTGCTCTTGTAATATGGGTATTGTTCTTCTCTTCTCTTCACATGGGATGATGTAGAACAAATGATAGTCTTCCCACTTTCCGGACAGCTCAGAAGGAATAAACCAAATAAGGGCAACTTGCTCACTAGGAAACAGATACAGGATTTTCCAGATACAGGCGTGAGTGACATGCTGGTGCTGGTCACTGATGGGGTTGCTGACCACTTTGGAAAGGTCCCTGGATTCTAGCCCATAGATTACTTCTGTTCACTAAGTGAAAAACTAATGTTCAAACCATTGCTATGAAGCTACTAGCTAGGTAGGCTTTGGAAATCTGCCTGGTTGGTCAGTTCTCTGCTGCAATTTTTTTCCACCATGCAGTGGGCGATGATTTGGTTCTCAAGAGTTAGAGCTTAAAATACACAATGAAGAGTTGGAGGGTGGGGGACAGGGTTAGGGCTGAGAGGGGAAAGAATTCAGGTAGTAATGACCAGCCATGTCAGTCCACTCATTCATTCATTCATTCAGATACTCATGTCATCATTCAGTAATATTTATTGAGTCCCCACTGTGTGTCAAAACATGTTGAGAGTGTGTGATATCTTCAACAACAGTGTGTATTCTAGTAGATGGGAGGGATGCAGACAGCTGTGAGTGATGAATTTGCATTGTTCATTATGTAATTAAACATGTTGCAACTGTTTCGGAGGAGTTAGGAGTGTATAATGGGAGGGGGCTGACTTCATGGGAGAAGTCAAGCTAGTCTTCTCCAGGGAGGGGAGATTTGGGGTTGAAATCTGAAGGATGAGTAAGAATTAACGAGGTGAGCTGTGGGAGGCAGCAGGGGTGAGAAAGAGTGTCCCAGGTAGAGAGAGTTGATGTGCAAAGATTTAAGGGGGAAGAAAAGGACAGGGTAGTAGGCTCTTCCTCTGTCACTAAATTCTCCATCTCAGAGTTTGTGACATTCCCTTCCCTGTACAGAGCAAGCACTAACCAACAGGAGGCTTAGATCCCATCGACAGCTCCCGGGACTCTTACCTAGCTGGGGATCTGGAATCCACTGGAGAGTCTGATGGAAACGCAGTCATTTTATCCTAGGGTAATGCGCACAGACACATAAATACAGACTTTGCAGAGAGCATCAGAGGGCTTTGTTGGCCCCAAAGACCTTGGGCTTCCGAAGAAGTAAAGATGCCTTCGTGTGGAATTCTAGTCTTCTCTGCAGCTTTAGGCTGTTCTCTGCATCCCCAGCCCCATTCCCCATAAACTGAGCTACTTCTGGGAAGAGGCTCTGTTCTCGCCGACGCCCCTGCTTTAGCCTAGGCTTTCCCCTCTTCCGGGGACCCTCTCTGCTCCCACATCCTCTCCTGGATAACTCTTTTTTATCTTTCATGACTCAGCCATTGCTTCCTTTAGGAATCTTTACTTAACTCCCTCGGACTGAGCAGAGGACTCCTCTCAAAACTTTCCCCATTGAGATGTCCATCATTCTGAATTTTGGATATTGCCTCTCTGATGGTTTAGCCCCCTCCTCCTGGATTGTGAACTTCTTGAGGGCAGGAGCTGTGGTTATAGTTAGACCACCCAGTGCCTAGTATAGTATATGCTCGGTAAGTACTTCCTAAATAAATTAGTACAGTGCCTAACTTGTCCCCAAAATTTCACTTCCTAGTTTTGATTTCCTGCATGACCCAAACCTCCATGCATAAACAGAGACTCCAGCTGACTTCCAGGCCGAAGAGTCTGGTTCATCATTATTATAGTCAGGCCTTCCAACGCCCATCTCTCTGAGCAACAGGAGCCACTCTGAAGAGTTACTCACTTCAGATAAACTCCACACCGAAGCACCAGACCTCTGCTTCTTCTAGGAGACTGTAGATTTACTCCTGCCACTGGGTCAGTCCCCACAGCTCCAGAACCTGCTAAATATCATTACTACTTCTGAGCTGACATTTACCAAAGCATTTACTATGCGTGAGACCAGGCCTAGACTAGGCTTTTTAAAACCTTGCTGGTTTTAAACCAGCATTCATGGCCATCACCTGGTGGCTGCTTAGACATGCAGAATCTCTGGCTCTACTGAATTTTAATAATTCAGTTTAATAATTCAATTTCCTATGAGGTAGGTACTGTTATTGCCCCACTTTACAGATGTTAAACTGAGGCTTAGAGAAGGGTTGTCTCTTACAGAAGTCACAGAGTTGGTAAGTGGAAGAGCCAGGACTTTATATCCTGGTCTTCAGGCTCTATCCCCAACTTACACTTAACAGAGAAGCTTTTCTGTTTCTTATGTACTGAGGTATGAGTTTGTCTCATGGGTGGGGATCATTTTCCCCAAAATTTGGCTTTTAATTTAAGAGTGAGCCTTTCTTTTATAGAACTAGACCAGAGTTTCTAAGCCAGGCTATTCCCATCAATTCTCTTTGCTTCCTAACTTTCCCCTAAAATGTAGGAGCTTTCCCCCGAGCACTTGAGCAAAACTCAAATTTTAATTTTTCTTCATCCCCAGCCTTCCTTCTTCCACAATGTGCTGCTTACCCCTAGCCTCTTATGCCTACAGTTGCAGACTCTTGACTGTGTGTGCCTTTGGCCCAGGATCAAAAAGCAGACTGCCAAAGGGTGGACTCTTCTGCCCAGGGGACACACAAACCCTGTCCCTGCCCTTGATGTTTGATGAGACATGAATGATGAAACCCTGTGGTTTCTCCCCTGCCTTGGCTAATGCCCAGTATCTGGGGCTGGTAGAGAGTTCAACTCCTAACACCTCCTCAGTGCCGTAGAGCCTGAGGGCAGATCCTGAACCCACTCCAGCCTTCAGTTCCTTGACATTGAAAATGAGGGGTAGGTCCTTAAAAAAATTAAACATAGAATTACCATAAGACTTGGGCAATCCCCAAAACTCCCTAACTCTGTTCCTAGGCATACACCCAAAATAACTCAAGCAGGGGTTCAAGCAGATGTGCGTATACCAACATTCCTAATGGCATTATTCACAGTAGCCAAAAGGTAGAGACAACCGAAGCATCCATGGACAGGTGAATGGATAAACAAAAGGTCGTATATACATATAATGGAATATTGTTCTGTCTTAAAAAGAAATGTATTCTGACACGTGCCACTACATGGATGAACTTTAGAAATATTATGCTAAGTGAAGTAAGCCTGGCAGAAAAAGAAATTGTGGATGATCCCGCTTATATGCGGTACTTAGAATAGACCAGTTCATAGGGACAGAAAGGAGAAAATGGGTTATCCGGGGCTGGGGGGATGGGAGAGAGGGAGTTAGTGTTTAATGGGTACAGAGTTTCTATTTGGAATGATGAAAGCCTTCTGGAGCTGGCTATTGGTGATGGCTATACAACACTAGGAATGTACTTAATGCCGCGGAGTTGTACACCTAAAAATGGTTAAAATGGAAAATTTTAGGTTATGTATATTTTATCATAATTTTATCATAATAAAAAAGTGCAAAAGAAAAAAAGTGGGGGAGAGGGATTGGACAGCTGGATCTAGAAGGTTAGTGACTCTGTGAACTTAACTTTGACTTTCCAGGCTGTTTTTCCCATTTATTTTAAATATAAACATTGAATCCACATCCCAACCTCTTTTTGGGGCTGGCCGTATGGTGTCTAGGGCGGTGTTCCAGGTACTTTATCCTGGTCTGATGTGGGTCTTTTCCACCAGTCTGTGGCAAAAGGAGTGAAAAACCACTATGCACAATATTGTGTGTTTTCCAGCCAGTGAGATGTATCAGCTCAGGAGTAAATTCTTTATTTTGAGATCTATTTCCTTTCTCCTAGACTTTGGGTATAAAGTATACTTCATTTTGTGAAATGATCATACTTATTTTCACCTGACCAAAAACATTGGCAGCCTCCTTTTCATTTATTTATATTTCAGAAGTTGTATGTGTTTGCAGAAACCCAACATTTTGGAAAACTCACTTCTAACTTAGAAGACGGCAGCAGTCTTGGGGGGATGGATGGACAGAGGGACAGATGGCTCAGGGCGCTTCGAGCAGTGGTTGAGGAGGGATACTCATCTGATGGCTCAGGGCGCTTCGAGCAGTGGTTGAGGAGGGATACTCATCTGGGGTCTTAGCATTCATGAGGATCCCCTCCGCCCCTCACCACTGCCTTTCTGCGCCCCCCCATCATCTTCATTATTCCCCTTCTCTGCTTTTTTCCTAGCTCACTTAATTGGCCTGGGGTCCTTGCCTTCAACTGGCTTGTTTTGGCTTCCGACTTCATTCTGTGTTTTCTTTCTGTGTTATTTCCTTGCTTCTCTCTCCTCTTTCCCTTACTTACCCTCCTGAAAATCGAAAGCCCGGCTCTTTCTTGAAGCTGTCCCAGGTAAACCCACCTGATCAAGCGTTCCTCTCCTCTGAGTTCCCTCAGTGTCTCTATTTTGAAGACCACTGGGGGGATTTCATGGTGGGGGTTTCACACGTCTTTCGTTGCCTGAGAGTAGTTATTGAAAGCACTTGCTAGGTGCTGGGTGGGCGAGACGGAGGCAGGGTACACAGGAGTGAAAAAGGCAGACTGGTTTCTCCTTTCTGCAACTGTGTTTTAGTAGGAGGAGACAGGGGAAGAATCACGTAATAAACAAGGTGATTGCCGGTGGAGATAAAAGCTGTAAGCAAATAAAACAAGCTGATTAGGGAAATGAGGAGAGGAGAACTGTTGACCATGTGGTCAGAGGAAATTAGCATTTGAACTGAAATCGGAATAAGGAGTTAGTTATTTTAAAAACCTAGGAGTAGAATGTTCTAGGCAAATTAAACAGCTTGGAGGTAGGAACCAGCTCAGTTCGGAGAATGCTTATGAAGTTCAAAGTCACATCCTGCTCCTCTTAAGGTTCCTCAAAAGTTCCTTATTACCCTCAAGATAAAACCCTGATGGTTTAAGGCACCTTGCAGCCTGGTCCCACTCTCTTCTATAGCCACACTCGGATCACTCCTGCACAAAATCCCATTGTCAGCGTTTCTCAAATGTGAACTTGAGTCAGTCACTTGGAGGGCTTGTCAAAACCGGGCCCTCTGGAACCCACCTCTTAGAATGCGCATTTCCGTAAGTCTGGGGTGGGGCCTGAGAATCTTTATTTCTGTCAAGTTCCCAGGAGGTGCTGAAGCCGCTGGTTTGCCCTTCACTTTGAGAACCACTGCAATCCTCTAAGCTCTGTCTGATTGCTGGGTTTTCCTACGGAAGAGTTCTCTGCCTGGAGTGTTCTTTCCCTCTCTCTGCCTCCTTGGTCTGCATCTCAATTTTTGGTTCTTGTTTTTCCCAGATTGCATCAACACAGAGAAGAAGGCTTCTTCTCTGTGCACCTCTGAGTCTGGCCCATAATGTCACTGACCAAACCAGAGTCACAGCAGTTTACTTGTCTGTCCCCTACGCTGGATGGGGAGCCTGTCAAAGACAGAGATTTTCTTCTTGTTGAAACCTCAGCATTTGGTACAGGTACAATCTCTGGCATGTAGCCTGTCCCCAATAAATTTTATAAATGTGTTAGAGCAATGAGAAGGGTCACGTGACTTGAATCACTTTGCTAAGAGTCATTCCCACTCTCCGTGGTTCGGGGCCAGAGCCCCATTAAATGGTCCCCCATTTAATATTAACCCTGGCTTCCTTCACCTCATGTAGAAACCCAAAGAACTGTCTTTCCAGGTCAATACCATCTCCTTTATTTCTAAGTTTCTGAAAGCAGGGAGTCTGGCTTTTGTTTCTGAATCCCCAGCCCACTCCCAACTCTCAGGAGACCCTGTCCACCTCCAAAATCACTTGGCATGTGGTCTGGTCAGCACTGTGTTCTTCGTGTTTCCTAACACAGGTTCTCAAGATTCCTCTGGGCCTCTGACTCAGCAAGACACTAGCAAGCGGAGTGAGTAAGAACAGGCCTGCCACTCAGCCAGAAAGCCAGTTCGACATTGACTACTGAAGTCCTTTTATTCACCTCAGTAAATGGCTGCTTCTCAGATCCCTCTCCAGGGCACGCTGTCTGCAGGGGTCCTGGCCCCCAGAGCCATATCCTTGGTACCAAGACTGCCCTGTACCTAACATCCATCCAATTAGTCAGCCCCACGCTGTCCCAGTAAAGAATATCACCTATGGTTAAGAGCACGGGCTTTGGGATTGGAAAAACCTGGATCTCCATCCCAGCCCTTCTCCTTACCATCACCTGTGCATCCTTGGGCGAGTTGCGGATCCTTCTGAGCCTTACTTTCTTCATACAAAAAAGATGGATTGCAATTATCTCTTCCCTCTTGGATTGCTATAAGGAGGGAATTAGATGGTGTGTTAATTAATTGATTGATTAATTAATTAATGCTCCACACACAGCAAGGCAGATAGTAATTGCTCAACAAATGCGAATTCTGCTATTATTAAAATTACTATTGGTAATTACTGTCGGTTCTGTCGGTTACGCATCTGCCTCCAGCTCAGGTCATGATCTTGGGGGTCCTGAGATCGAGCCCCATGTTGGGCTCCCTGCTCAGCTGAGAACCTGCTTCTCCCTCTCCTTCTGCCACTTCCCCTGATGTGTTGTTTCTCTCTCTAATAAATAAATAAAATCTTTAAAAAATTATTGTTATGAGTAGTCTAAGCAAAGAAAAACATAAAGAGACTATAGAAGCCCCCCCCCCGCCTCTCCCCCAACGCAGGATGCTCGAGTCCAGGAGTTGCCACAGGATTCCAGTGGGAAATGTCTGTGCGTGCTGAAGCCTGAATGAGATGCAGTTAGGCGTGGGGGAGGTCTGTGGCAAAACTGAAAGCATTTGCCTTTGACCTGTAGTTACTCCAGTTCTCTGTTTTTAATGTAACCTTGTGGGTATCAAATAAAACACATCTGGGGCACCTGGGTGGCTCAGTGGGTTAAAGCCTCTGCCTTCGGCTCAGGTCATGATCTCAGGGTCCTGGGATCGAGTCCTGCATCCGGCTCTCTGCTCCGCAGGGAGCCTCCTTCCTCCTCTCTCTCTCTGCCTGCCTCTCTGCCTCCTTGTGATCTCTGTCTGTCAAATAAATAAACAAAATCTTTTAAAAAAATAAAATTAAATAATAAAATAAAAATAAAACATATTCGTAGGCCCGGTTCATTCTGTGGTCTGCCAGTTTGAGACTTCTGAGGGAGGGCCCAACCGACAAACTTCACAGACGGGAAAGCTGAGGCTGGAGTTCGGTGTAGAGATGCTTGGGTTGGGTGAGGACAGGAATCCTGGCCCTTCAAGCCCTCTGTGCCTTTCCCAACCTCATGCAAAGATACCCGAAGTAATACAGACGGGGCTGAGAGTGATAAGCCTGTTCCCAATTAATAAACCTAGGGAAATCTCCATAAAGTCTAGGGGGAGGAATTTAAAAAAATAGCATTTATCACTTTTCTAAAAACAAAATTCTAGGACATATTTATTGAATCAACCTCCTTCCCCCCCGCCCCCCCAAAAGAGTAAAGGGGAAAAGTACCCTAACCATTCTGACTGTGCACTCTCAGACCAGTCCCTTTGCCTGGTACAGAGCCTGCTTCAGTGTCACTGCAAGAGAGAAATGTGAAAATGTTCATACAGTGCTTGTCCAGAGAGAAAAGATTAAATAGTCCAGAAGTTATTCTGGGCTTTTGGGTTGTCAGGAGCTTGTGTAGAATCCAGCCTGCCTGAAAGGCAAACTGAGTTTCCAGGAGGAAAATGATGCATTAAGAACCGTGGTCACATCACTCCCCTGACTATCGATTTGTTTGGTAATTATTTCTGCAACATCCCATCCAGGGGCAAAAAGGGAGGGAGGGCGCTGCCGCAGACAGGGATCCCCAGAGCTCCCGGCTGCAGAAGATGCGGGCTTCAGCTCTGCCTCCAGATCTGCAGTGGACAAGGGCATGTGAACAGACTTGCCTTTCTCTTTCTTCTTCTTTCTTTTTTTTTTTTTCTCTCCCCAAACCAAAGGTCAGTTGCCTTTGTCTTCTGCTTCAAAACATTCCAAGAGAGAATTCTGTATTCCTTTCAGCAGAAAAGAAGTAACAGACAAAACAAAGTAAGCCACATTCAGAAGTTACAGCCTATCTTTAAAAGCAGAAGGCACTAGGAACAATATAACACACACACACACACACACACACACACACACAGGTGAGCCATGGCAGATGGAAGACCGCTTTTAGATTTAGATGCCAGACTGGGTTCTCTTAGGCAAGTTCTCTTTCCAACCTCCTGTTTAGGAGAGCATGGATTTGTATGTCCATATACAATCTAAATATGACAGTCACTTAGTATAGTAGATGTGATGCCCACAGTGTGTACATGATAAGTATGTGTCACTTGTAAGTAAAAGAGCCGTCTGCACACCTCTGTACAAAAGGCTATTGAATCTGACGGTGACGGTGGCAGGGTTAGGCTACTGCACAGAGAAATAATACAGTGTGCCCTCAACATTAATAATTTAAATACAACGTTAGGATATTCTGTGGCATCTTTGCCTCACTTGTGCTCTTACAATTTGAACTTTTAAAAAATGAAAAGAATTTGAATGAGAAATATTATTTTAAGGGGAAGGAGGAAGCATAAAATATTTTAAAATTATACACAGAGAGGGAGAAGAAGGGGGTAGATAGGACAGGGTGTCCAGACTTATCCGAATATACCTTTTTGGCACTTTCCACTTTAGAATCATGTAAATATTTGACATAACTTTTAAAAAAAAGTTATATTAAGAAGAAATCCCTACAAATCAAAAGTAAAATAAATAAAACCTAACGTGATCCTATTCCAGTTGGTTTTAATACATAGTAAGTTGAGGTTAAACGAATCTTAAACTGATTTCAATAATCCTATTATGGGTGGTAGTGTGAGTCTGGGTGTTCTGAAATAGGCATGTGTGGTATTGTAGGATAAAGGAAATGAGTAATTATGTTGGTGTTGCTAAACTTGGATTTTTGGCATGTCAACAAGGAAATACAAATGTAAGATTTATGATTTATACGAAAAATCTTTAGCTCTTCTTTGAGCTAGAAATGTAGAAACTTGATTTTTTTTTGTTTTTTTGGTCTAAAAATAAAATTTCCTAGGTCTCTTTGCTAAAATGTCCTGGAAACCATGACTAACCCAGCAAGGATGAGTAACCCTGGCCCCCCATGCAGTTCAGAGAACTGGCTGATTCTAGCTCTGGACAGCTTAGTTTGGAACATCTTCGTGTATCAGAAAGTAACAAAGCCATCAGAGGCTTCTAGGATCATAGCAAAGGACTTGGGAACCAATTGAATAGACTCTCCTGACTAAAGGTGGGACAATTAGAGTATTATTAAGGATACTAAAGGCAATTAATGGAAACATACTAAGTATATTTAAATCTGTAAGTTCATCTTAAGGATTAAAAAAATCACTCAGTAATACCTCATAAGGATGTTAGTACACCAACCAATTATTTTTGTACTAGTAAATAAAGGGAAAGGATCAAGTACTTATTCTGCCTTTTCTATAAATGGTTCGCTGAGTTGCTCAACAAGTTGATGAGGGGATATGTTATAGCTAATACGTGAGAAACAGAGGCTAAAATACCGCCATTTTGCAACCTCTAATAAATTAATAAATTAGGCAAAGAACTTCAGTGTCACTTAGCATGACGAGAAAAGAAAAAAAAAATCACACAGTATTAACCTGGTGGAATTTCTTTTGAACATAAATCTGATTAAACTTTCAGGGCCTACCATCACCTTAACAGGAAATCAAGGGCACAGAGAAACATTATCAATGCTACAGGCATGCAATCAGGAAAATACAGATTAGGGGAAAGTTTGCTAGACAAAGAGCCAAGTGTCTTATCAAAAATAAGAAAGAATGATGGACTGTGAATCTTTGGTGTGTGGGGGGTGGATTTACAGATGAAAGGATACTTAGGGAGGATGCCACAATGATTGGACTTATTTGAATCTCAGTTCCAACAAACAAACCAATAAACAAACACTGAAAGACGATTGTGGGGAAATGGACATTGGCTTGATATTTGCAGATATTAAGAAATTATTGTTACTTTTGTCTAATATGATATTGCAGGTAAGCTTTTTAAAAAAGGCAGTTCCTATCTTCTGAAGATACATCTGTAGTATTTCCAACTGGAATAATATAGTGTCTTTGATTTGCTTCAAATTGCCTTAAAAGTGTGGAAAGTGGGTCAGAGTAAGATAAAAAAAATCAACTATGTATCAATAATCATTAAAATTAAAAAACAGATATAGGGGCTCATTATGCTAGCTCCTTTATTTTTGTATATGTTTGATGTTTTTTCATGAATGAAAAGTTTTTAGAAAAGTGACTCATCTCTTTACCTAACAAATTTAAAGAGGATATTTTAGAAATGAAAAACCAGTATCACATGCCCACAGTGGAAAATAACTATAAAATAAATTTGATGAAAGCAAAGCTATTATTAAATTCTCATTGTCCAAGCTTCTGAATCCAAAGTCATTTTTTTCATTGTTGAAACTAAGTGCTAAGAGATGTTGTTCAAGACATTTCAAGAAAATCAAGGGTATGGAGGTTTACTTCTGGAAGCAACTTAATGGCTAGGAAGAAAATTGACTGAGAAAGGGAATACTTTCTCACTTATATGACCACACAATCCAGTGTTATTCAATGCTGTCTCTGTCTGGGTATCTCCTAAAAGTTTCTGGAAAGTACCACTAGCATTCCAAGGAACACCACTTTGAGAAAAAAAATGGTATAATATCATTGGATTTTAAAACTGGTCAGAATAATTACATAGAGCACACTCTTTGGACACTAACTATGTTCTCTGGTCTTTAACCTCTTCCTTGAGTCTACTCAGCTCTTTTTCAGTGTGACATCATTGCACATACCGAATCTTCTCACCACTCTAAGACTCAGCTTCCAAATCTGCAAAATTCAGACAGTGGGGGTTCATTGCTCATAGAGTTGTTGCAAGGATTAAATGAGGTAATTGTATATCACAGGTTTAGCACAAGTGGTGACTATAATAACATTAGGTATAGTGACATATACATGATAAGCACAACTATTATTATTATTATCTGGGACAGCAGTGAATGAATGTATTTGTCTTGTAGACCCTTGGGAACTGTGCAGCCAGGGGAAAAAAGTATTCGTGGTTTATCTGTGTTAGTCCAGGGCCATTGGAAGCAGTGTATATCTGTGTACTAGAAGAGAAATGGACAGTTAACTGCAGAGGTGGGATTCAGTTAGACACGAGGTAGGACTTTCAAGGAGTAAGGATTAGTAAACCCCAGTAGGGCAATCATTTTTTCTTCTCCAAAAGTTTATATGAAGAAATACAGGACAAAGGACAGACGAATTGGTCTTATTGTCATATTTCGCAGTATCTTCCCAATTATTTGAATCATTCACTGCTTATGGGATGCCTGGAAATGGGTACAGACTGTCAAGTACCCTAACACCCTAATGTTGGTGCTGGTGGATAATGATCAGTTTCTGTACTCAGAGAAGTCATGAGCACAGAGAGTAAGGATTTTCCCCAAGGTAACACAGTAACCTCAGTGAGGTAGAATTTGAACTGCTTTAGGATTAGGGGTAACTATGCCTCTGAGCTGGAGGTCTGCCTCCTTGGATCACTAGGAGGAAAGATACAAAAGACTCTCTTTAGCTCACAATCTGAATGCCTGGATTTGCAACTCCTAGAATCGCTGCTCCTTGGTCTCCCTCCTTCTAATGAAAGAACAATACCAATCAAGCAAAGAAGCCTCCTCTGGACCTGGATGGCAGATTGATTTTATCTGGAATGCCATCTTCAGCCAATTAGGGGCAGCTCTTTAAGAATGTGTTGAGAAGGATTCTGAGGTCTTGTCCCAGCTAGAGTGCTGTGATGGACTGGTGGACGGTTGCTGATGGATGGTGGCCACCAGCAGACCACAGAGGACAGCAACAATTGCGTGACATATTTGTATTCATAACCAGCATATGGATAGGTTGCTATTTATGAGGTGGACTGTTTGCACCTGGGAAAATGGGGCAATTCCCTGAGGGAATGAGAACAAGATGGTTATATTTTGACCAACTGATAGAACAAGGGCTCCTGTCATATTGGAAAAGCCAGACCTGCAACCCAAGTCACATGCAACACAATTGCTCTTTCTCTCTGCTATGCTGGTGGCAAATGTCACTAACCCATCGTAGCAGTCTTTCTGGGACAGGACTTCATAATCTTTCTCAACACATTCTTTAGGTAGCCACTACTGATTGGTTGGCGTTGGCATCCCAGACTTGATAAGGTGAAAAGGAGACAGGTGTTAGGCAGTGGGGCCCCAGAAGGTGAATTAGACTGTGCGCTCCTTCAAGGAATGGTCCATGCCTTGTTTGTCATTGAACACTTCATGCCCAGGATTGTTCCCAATCAAGTAGAAGGATTGATGAGTGATTATTGAACCAAATAAGGACTGAAGATGCCAACAGCTGATGATTCCAACAGCAGCAGCAATGATACTACCATTTAATGGGCATTTGCTATGAACCGGACACCATGCTAAATCCTTTATAGGGAATATTTTATCTGATCCTCACCACCACCATAGGAAATGTGCATTAATATCGCCATTTCTTTTTTTTTTAAACCTTATTTATTAGACAGAGAGAGATCACAAGTAGGCAGAGAGAAAGGGGAAGCAGGCTCCCCGCTGAGCAGAGAGCCCGACATGTGGCTCGATCCCAGGACCCATGATCCCTGCCGAAGGCAGAGGCTCAACCCACTGAGCCACCAAGGTGCCCCTAATATCTCCATTTCACAGATGGGGAAGCTGAGGCAGAGATTTGTAACTAGCCCAAGGCCATCCAGGGCAAAAGTGGCAGAGCTGGGCTTCATACCCTAGTTCTGTCTGACTCTAGAGGCTCTGCTCTTAACAAAGTAAATGATAACTCCCTTTTTAAATTCATTTTTATTTTTTATTTTTTTAACTTCCTTTTTTAAGTAAACTATGTTCCAAACACCATTCTATGCCCCTAACATGCATCTAGTCCTTTAATCCTTGCATTTAAACATGTGATATTTACTCCCTATAGAACCTTCATATTACTGTTATGGAAACTTAAGCACAGACATAATCTGTGCCATGATCATGTAGTTAGGAAAGGGCAGAGCCAGGATTTGAACCCCAGTAGCCTGGCTTTGATTCCTGGAATATCACCCAAGATTCCCCATTTAGAAGCCTCACCACCATGACTCTCTACATGGTTCATTGGTATCTGGTAGTTTTTACACAGTTCTACCTGGGAATGCCTGGTATCCCAAGGACCCCCCCCACCCAAGCAAAGACAGAAAACACCCTTTGATCCCTACAGAGTCACCTTGCATTAGTCACTTGGCCATCCCACACCTCACCTTCCTCACCTTTAAAAGGGAGTAGGAGCAGCTACCCACTCCTCCCTCTTGCTAAGGTTCCAGGGTCAAAAGAGGCAATGTTATGCAAATGGAATTTTATCAACATTCTGGAAACTTAGAACAGGAACAGGCTGAGAGGTGTTGATTGATCTTGTGGGGGTAGGATCCCTGCTGTATCTCCCCTGCTAGTGACTCAGTTCAGACCCCAAATGTCATGCCTGAAGATGGTTTTAAATATCCCAGGCTACTTAAGGGGCCAGCTCTCAATGGCATTTAAGATGATAGTTTCCATGGGCAGCTGGGCCTGAGAGTGAAAGAGGGGGAATTTGGGCTGGAGGATAGGAGGCAGACAGGTAGAACTTACTCTTTACTTTCCTCCTCCTCCTCCTCCTCCTCCTCCTCCTCCTCCTCCTCCTCCTCCTCCTCCTCCTCCTCCTCCTCCTCCTCTTCGGCCCCAGCCGAACCCACCTCTGGGCTGCGGCAACCCACTTTAAGAAACCGGCAAATGCGTCTCTAGTTGTCGACCAGAAGGGGTCACTGCAGAGCGAGCAGCGCTCTCAGTCACTCTTCATAAGCGGGCACACAAATATCCAAATAAACACATCCAAAGCTACATCATTTCTAGATCCATACATCCATACTCTTGTTTCTCCAGGGTTCGTTCTTCCTTCTCCTCCCCCATCTTATCTGCCTTACTTCTCCCCCTTTCTCCCATGCTCCTCCTGTCCCTTTCAAAGAATTTCTGAAGTTCACCTTTGTACCCACATCTCTTGGTCCCTGTCCCTATCAGCATCAGCAAGAAGCGTGGGTTTATTCTGGCTGTGGCCCAGACCTGATGCTAGGTGCTTGGAAGCCGTGAAGAGTTGGCAAGGCCTCCTTCCAGGAACTTGCAACCTGGGGAGTGGGAGTAGTAACTCTTTGGAGATTAAAGGACTCCAAGTGAGGGATGCAGGGAGGGGTCCTGCTACTGTCTCTTTTTCTTAATGAAAACCCTGGGGGTGAAACCAGAGAAAGTCTGCCCAGACTCTGTGCCTCAAAGGGTTTATTTGTAATTGTGAACTCTCACTTTCTGGGATTAGGATTGAATTGGTGGGGGTAGAAGTTGGGGAGAGAGGCCTAAAAGTATCTATCCACCTGTAATCCTGACCCCCCCCCCTTAAATCCCTCTCCCTAAGCTTTACTTTTCCAAAAGGGACTCCTCTCCTGAGACAAGCTATGTTAATTTCTTAACCACTTTTCTGTAGTTGTGGTTGCATTCCCTAGGAGTGCAGGGGCTGGCGTGGGATGGGGGGCACTCTTTCCTTTGGATGGGTTTGGCAGCGGGGACATTGGGCTGGCTGGCTGTGAGGCACAAAAGAAATCTTCCTTATAGCGCCGCAGGCACAGATGTAACGCTGCGCCCCTCTGCGGGCGGGGACCCGGCTTGGCAGATGGCGAAAAGCCGAACTGGTGACGGATTGTCCATCAAATGGCACTTTCTGGGTAGTGGGAATCTTGTAGCACCCAGGCACAAAGAGGCATGCAAGAGACCCCCTTTGCTGCCTAGGCAGTCCCTCCCAGAAGTGAGGCTATCAGGTTGGCTTGGGTGGGTAGGTTAAGTTTTTTGTTTTTTGTTTTTTGTTTTACCCCCCCCCCCCCGAAGATCTGCTACAAGACTTGAGAAAGGAAGGGGCTGAGAAGGGAGGGGGCCAGGCCCAGAGGGCACGCAAGAAGAGATAGGGGAAGGGGTAGAGGCCTGCTGCCGCTGGGGAGGAGAGCAGGCTGGGAAGCAGGATCTCCTGCCGGTTTCGGTTTCAGTTCGGGGTGCCAGGCTTGCTTCTCTGAGGGGTCAGCACTGCAACTCCGTCGCCTCGGGCCCTGGTGACAGGCACATGCCCCGCCCTTTCTCCTCCCAAGACCTGCGGGCTTTTGTTATGCAGATGGCGGCAGGAGGCTGTGCCGGAGGAGGAGGGAGTTGGTGGGGAGGAGGAGAGACGGAGAGGGGGGAGGAAAGTGCAGCTCGCGCGACCAGCCTCCTCTTCCAACGTCACATTGTGCGAGAGACAAAACCCGGGCGCGCCTGAGCTCACACGCGCACGCACACACAGACGACCCCGTCGCCTCTTCTTTCCTGGCGCTGCCGAGAAAGCCAGCCCTCCCTTCCCTTCCTGGGGCGCGGAGGCTTAGCAAGCTCAGAGCTCAGCCCAGAGACAGCACAGAAGGCAAAGAAAGACGGTGGATCAGCCTTCTTCCTCCCCTGCCTGACCGGGCTGAGGCATCCCATCCCCCGCCCTGAACCCCCGATCTCTCCCACCCCACCCCTCTGGGTTTCACACAGACTGAACCCGGAGCCGGGTGTGCCCCGATTTGAAATCCGCGTTTCAGCACTTCGGACAGCGCCCGGGCGCCCCGGTCCCTTTGGGTTGGCTATGGCGAGCGTTCAGCAAGGCGAGAAGCAGCTTTTCGAGAAGTTCTGGCGAGGAACCTTTAAAGCTGTGGCCACCCCGCGTCCCGAGAGCATCATTGTCGCCAGTATCACGGCCCGCAAGCCACTGCCAAGGTAATGACCTCCTTCTTAGCAGTTGAGACCCTGATGGTCCTTCTTTCCTGGCCTGTGTGCCCCAGAGTCCTGAGGGGTGGATGCAGGCTGCTGGGCCAGGGCGCCTGTCTTTTCCCCGTCACTACTCGGTGTCTCCCGCTGGAACATGGGAACTGATTGCCTGTGTGAGGTGGAAGCTGGTGAGAACGGACAGGGAGTCTTTAGGGGGAGCAACACTCAGTGGTCTGCTGACCTGGCAGCTGCTGTTCCGGAGGTTTTGCTTTCTTGGGGTGGGCGGTGTAGGTGAGATAGGACTTGACTAAGAAACTTTTCTTGGTATTAGAGTTCAGAGGACGGGGGACAAAGGAATGCTGGAATTGGGGTAGTTGGGGTGTTGTACAAGAAGAGAAGATGAGGGTTGAACCAGCTTAAGCAGTGTTCAGAGGTAAACGGCACATTTCTATACTCAGCTCAGAAACTAACGAGCTCTGAGCATTTTGACAAAAGCCCATATGCTGTTCCCTCAAATACACCCTAAACAGCACCCTCCTCCACTCCTTTCTGGCTGCCACTGCTGCTGAATTCTCTCTCCTCCAGCATCCAAAACCAGTACTCTGAGCTCAAGAGTCAGGGAGGAGGCTTCCAAGATCGTGAAGATGATTTTGGAAGAGTTTTGTTTGGTTTTTCAACAAGGATCTGATTGCTTTGAACTCAAGGATGAGAACAGACCCGTAGATGGTGAAAATAGTGGGATGCGGAGAATAAGGGAAGGAAAGAAAGAAAGGCAGAAAGGAGGAGAAGAGGAGGTGAGGTGGAATGGAGAGGAGGCTAGGGAGAACATTCCAAGACAGAGAAAACCCAATTCTTTTCATAAAGCGTTCAATTTAGAGGAGTTTGCGAATGAAAGGAAGAAGGCTGTGCCCTCTGTCAGGGAAGATCAAGGCAGTATGAAAACTCATCTTTCGCTGGCTGGTGTTGGATGAGTGGTTCAGTGGGAGAAAAAGAACGAAGTGGACCAGGGGAGACCACTTGGAGGATTTATTAATCCTGGCAGGCTCTATGAGAGAGTAGATTGAAAACATGTCTGTGAAAGTGCTTCATACAGAATGCCTGTTCTGGACCCACGGAATCTGAACTTTCCGGTGGTTATGGGGTGGGTGGCAGTGAATCCTATCTACAGAATCAAACTCAGGCTGGAGAACTTTTCAGAGTCTGATAGGAGCATAGCTCATACAGGTCTTTAGAGAGATGGGTACCCCATGTTGGGAATGGGTGTACTAGAAGCAGGATGTGGTAGGCTTCAAGCAGCAGCAGTAGCAGCCAGTATTTGCAGATGGGAGGGAGGGGACACCTTGTGACACAGGCTGGAGAAGGGGAACAAGAACACCAAATGCCGTGCAAGGCTGATGTTTCTCTGCTTGGAAAAAGATTCTTTGAAGAGAGTTTTGACGTCAGCAGTTCTGTCTTCCTGGGTTTCAGCCATCCATTCCGCCTTTGGAGTGTACCTACTGTTGGCAAACCAGGTGCTGTGTAGGCCAAAGAATATGCCCTTGTAGTGGAAACTAAAGATAATTTCATTGAAAACTACCTGTGTGACATTTGGTCCAGGGTCTGCCATGTATTTCAGGGTTGCGGGAAGATGACAGCAGATTCCTGGTGGTATTTGAATACAGAAAACGCCTAAAGTCCACCTAACTTGGCATTTTCCCCTTTGCCTGTCTGTCCGTTACTGGCATGCCCTTTTCTTGGTCATATTCTCAATTATATGACTTGCCTGAAGTCTCCTAACCCTCATGCTTTCTGCAGCATGGTACAAATCTGAGCATAATGCATCTGAAACTCTTTAACAATAGCCAGCCCTCCTCCCCCAGGTGTTATTTCCCTCTAGGGATCTTTTTACCCCTTATCCCCTTACCCCTGGAAACCACTGCTGGGGTGAAAGTCTGAGTCATAAGCCCCTAATTTATGTCATGCTGGAAGGATCTTCTTCGATACTTCTGTAACATGTGCAGACCCTCTGTAGAATAGATTCCAGTTTTATAGCTGTCATCCTGGTTTGGGGTGGGACGTGAGCGGGGAGCATTTGTATTCAAGTCTTCAGGGAAGGCTGGGTTTGAGTCAGCTTTCAACAGACTGTCTGTAAAACCCAAATCTTCCCCAGCCCCATCCAAGCCAGCCACATCCAGCGAGGTCAGTTCCTGCATCCTTTCTAATGTAGTAGGCTTACTTAACAGTGAAAGTACCATGTTGTCAAGGCTGAGTTCTCAGGAAGGAAAGGGACAGAGACGCTGGCATAGTATCAGCTGAGCCCCAGTGGCTTCCTCTAGAGGCAGTCTAGGTACTTGGTCTCCTCAGAAATGTCATTTCGTTTCATGAGTCAAGACCAGCACATAGTCAGCAGATCTGTAGGGAGATGGGGGAGGGATTGGACGAAACACCATCCAGTTCTGTTGGTTAAACACTTAATACGTGTTTCTAGATGAGGGTTATCCCTCCTCTGAATGAACTTCCCTAGGATATTTTAAGTCTATCTCAGAAGATAATTTAGTACTAGGATAGAAGCTTATATTCAATTGGTTGATTTCATAGCACTATGCATATATCATACAGTCACACTCCAAGCAAAACCTCCCCCTCACCCCCCCCACCTTCCTCTCCCCATCCATGAGGCATCCTTGATGAGGCAGTAGCTTTATGTGTATCAAATTGCAAGCAGATGTCTGACTCAAATGTCAGATCGGTATAGCAGAGTGGGAGGCAGTATATCATAGTGGTTAAGAGCTCAGACTTGAGTTTCAGACAAACCTGGATTCTTGTTGTGGCTCTAGCATTTAGCTGAGAGTCCTGAACAAGAAGCTTTACCTTGCTGAGCCTGTTTTATCAGCTTGAAATAGAAATAATAATAGTAGCCATCTCAGACCTTGAATTATGAGGACTGAGTCAGGTAAAACACTTCCTACAGTGTGTGGTCCAGAGTGATTCCTTAATAGACATCGCTCCTGAAACAAACAGCTCAGTTGATAATGGCCAAAGGAAGTCAATGTTTCCTTCTAGTATTGTGTTCTTCATGCCCACCCATTTCTCCCCCAAATGATGCTGGCAATAAACATCGTGGGATTTCAGCTAACAGGCCATGCGTTGAGATGGAATTAACACACAGGAGGTGGGGTGAGAGTGGTCCCATCATTCTCTTCCCTGAGGGAAGCTTAGGGAATTTCTGATCAGACTTTTTTAGTTAGGGGGTGGGCGAGGGCTGGTGAAGAATTCCCTGGGTTCAGGATGGATTGCTGTAACATCCTCAGACTGCATTCTTTTCATTTGTGTAGAGATGACCAGGTACTGCCAGTCCAGAGAAGACTCAAACTCCTTGAAAATTAGTTTGAATCCCTAGTTCCATCAAACTTAGAGTGACTGTATAATTCATTATTCATATTGAGAGTGAAAGTCTCGCTGTGAGTCGTTACTCCAGGATGGAAGATGTAACGGGCCTGTCCCAGGCCACCTGGGATATAGGGTGGCCAAAGTGAAGCCTCAGCCTACAAGAACTGAAAGAGAGCATGAATCAGTAAGATAGTTGGAGAGTAAGAGACCCCGCTCTTGTCCGCACCCAAGAAGTACAGTCATTTTTCCTGGCTTTGATTAATTCTCTTTTTTTAATTGTTTGGTCCAGAAAAGTTTGTACGCAGAAAGTTTATGCTCAGAGTGAAGAACTTAAATGTCTGGGGCTAGACCCAACTGTAATAATCATATCACCAAATAGTAGCTAAGGACTTAATGAACATGTGAAAACCATTTGAAATTAGCATATCAATTGTTTGTGGATGCTGGAGTGTTTGTAAAGGGCTAGCAAGGCCGCCCTCTTAAATAGAATAAGCAGTTCCCTTTACAATTCTATTGGCAAGCTATTAATTTTCTTCGAAAAAACCTCTCTATGCAGAATAGTCCAGAAGCAGACTTCAGCCCAGGTCTGTCCAAAGGATCATAAATTCCAAACTATTGGAGATTTTACTGCATAAAGGGAAAGATGGCGAAATTGTTAGGCAGGAGAAATGCCTTTGAACCATTTAATTCCAGACTCCCCTTTGTGCCAAGAGATCAGTTAGCACATTTGTGCTGACTCTGTCCTCAGGAGCAGAGTGAGGGGCAGCTGGGAGGTGATTTCCTGACGGCCTGTGGTTAAAAACCAAGGTACTGAGGGTCATGGAGAAAGCTTGCCCCTGCGATGAATGATCGTTTTTCTCTGGAAAGGGAGTGTTATTGTTTGGGTCAAACCTTTCTCCTTCTGAAAGGTGAAATTTGCTGAATGGTGTACAGGGGTCAGTGGGGGGCATTATTTCTGACACGGCTGTTTTACTTGGCAACCGTGCTGTCTTAGAGACTCGGGCTGCAGTAGACGCTGAATGAAACTTGGATGCATTAATTGAATGAGTGCACGCGGTCCAAATCCAGTGTCAGATTCGCTGTCTCCCAGTCCACTCCCATTCCTGACAGGCTGGGGATTCTTGATCAACGCCGCCTAAGAGACACACACTCTGCAGTTAGATTTGACTCGCACTACTGTCAGAATGAAGCTTTTGGGATATAGACGTCTGTCTGGCTGGGCGAGTAGACATGTCAGCTGGTGTGGGTACAGGAGGTTGGATGAAATGCCCCCTGGGAAGTGCTTTTCAGGGCTGTGTGAGCCTTGATGAACTCCATTCCCACTCCAGGCCACCAGAAAAAGATTGGGGGGGGGGGACACTCCTGAAAGCTTAACTCCTGTGATGAGGAAGGAAGCCTGGGTCATACGCTTCCTGCTCTTGTGAGCTCTTCAGGCATGCTGCCCGTGCACAATACATTTTTTAAAATATCCTTTCTTCTGGAGTGGCTGGATTTACCTTCCTGGGAGGGGGAAGGACTCGCGGGGGCTTAACAAAACCAGCGTTGTTAAATTGCTCATTTATAAGCCTTTGAGGTGTGAGGGAACACTTCTGAGGGGAGAAAGTGGAAAGGTGAAGAACTTGGGCTCTGAAGTCAAATCTGGGCTCAGATTTAATTGGTTAGACTGAAACTGGCTTCAGCTTTCCTACTTTGGACTCTGCCAGTCACTTCGCCCTCTCTGTCCTTCAGCTGACCCACCTGTGCGAGACTGAGCTCATGCGGTTGTGGTGAGCAGTAGACAAAGTAATTCGTGTTAAGTACACGGCACAGTGCCTGGCACAGACCAAGAGCTCCATCAGCAGTGCTCTTGTTACCATGGCAAGAGTTACCTAATGAGATGTCAGGAGGGAGTGCCACCCCCCGCCCCCACACCTGGGCTGGGTGGGTTGCCTGGCGGTGGCACCTGACCACCCCAGTGCTCTGTATTCATTTTTGAATGTGGTTTTGGCATTCCCTAAAGAGCCACTAGAGATATGTAGAGCTGTTAAAAAAAAAAATCAAATCAAATCAGCTAATCAAAATACCTGTTTCCGTTTACTATTTGCTGATGCTTACTATTTGCAGATGCTATGTGATTTTTGGCAGGAACTTGACCTTCTCAATCTTGGTTTCCTCATCCATAAAATGGGGCTAATAATAGCAGCCCTCTCCAAGAGCTGTTGAGAATACTGAATGGGCTAATTTATGGAAAGTGCTGTTTGGCACAGAGGAAGGGCTATCATCATCAATGTGAACTCTTACTATTAATAATAAATTATTGTTTTTATTATTACTATGTGCCAGGCCCATCAAGGAGGAAAAGATGAATGAATCCAATCTCTCTCTGGGAGGGTCTCGGAATTCAGTGGCAAAGGTGGACACAGGCACCAGTAAGGAACAGCATGAGGCAGACTGTCCTAAGTACTGTAATATGGGTAGGAATATAAGAAAAGGGGATGTGGGAAACCAGAGGAGGGAGGCACCCTCCCTGAGGCGTGGCATCCCCTGCCTAGACTCACACAGTTATCCTTAGTGGTTTGATCTGTGGAATGGGAGTGATTCTTTTATTTCATCGATTTTACCTACAAATGCAAGGAATGATCAGCATGAATAAGGCCTTTGTTGCTAGTAGAGTCTCAAAAGATACCTTTTTTTTTTTCTCTCCCCAGAAGAAAAAACAATTTGAACTTTCTAGAGAGGACATCATCCGCTGGGGGGCTCAGAGTTAAGTGCTAATGAAGGGGGATTGTGGAAAGAAACTGCCCTTATTGTATAAAATTTCCAACTCCTCTGTCATTGGCTCAAGGATGCAGAGTCTGGTGTGGACCATTAGGTTTCTTGTCCTTCATGGTCTAGCTCTGGCTAAAACAAAATCCAGTCTGCATTCCTTGAGCAGCCACCAATGGTAGGGGGATTGGAGTGAGCCCACGCGTTTCAAAGAAAAGATGAGCCACAGGGAATGAATCACAAAAGGGAAGAAGCCGCCTGTGGCTAAAAAATAAAATCGTCCTTTCATTCATGGAGAAATTTTATTGAGCTCCTACTCGATATAACAATGAACAACACCAAGCTGTCAGAGGGAGAAAGGTGATAAATGAAGAAACAAGGTAATAAATGAAGAAATCAAAGAAGGTCAGGTTATAATAAGTGTTATAAAGAAGAATAAAGGAGAGGAAAGGGATAGAGAGGGTAAGGCTGGTTGATTGGATGGAGTGGTCAGGGGGCTGCCTGGGTGAAAGGAGGGAGTCATAAGGATAACTGAGGGGAAAGGGTTTTTGAGACATAGGGAACAGTAAGTGCAAAGGCCCTGAGGTGGAAGCATGCTTGATGTATTTAAAGATAGCAAGGAAGTCAGCGTGGCTAGAGCAGAGTGAGTGAGGGGAAAACTAACAGAGGATGACTCCCTAGATGGAGGCAGGAAACATTTCAAGCAATTAATGTAGTAAGCCAGTTAAGCACTGACTTCCCAGGTCCTTGACTCCTAGGCTGGGAGCAGGGATAGGGGTCAGAGGGGGGCTCCTGTCCTCTTAGTCAGGGTCCTATTGGCTTCTGTTTCTATTGGCTCCTCTCCCTGACTCAAATGCAGCCAGGATGACTTTGAATAGCAGTGTTAGAAGCTTAGCTGGGCCCCTGCATGTGTTATGGACAAGCATGAAATTTACAATCTCTCTGATTGTGATCAATCAGATTAGGAAATTGAAAAACACACTGTTTAGACTTCCAAATAGCAGAGGCAAATCATGTTCCCATGACGGTGAGGGTTTGGTCTATCTCTTATATCCGTGCGCACTGATCCAAACTACCCCTCTCACCCAGCCGCCCCCCTTCATGGCGCACCTTTGAAGCAACAGTCTGCTTACTCTCCATCTCTCTCTCTTTCCCTCTCTCTCTCCCCCTCCATCCCCCATCTTCACTGGAGATTTTGCTGAGGGAGCTCCCATATGCCACAGCCTGTGTGCGGAGCTCCGTGAAATAAAACACGAATTAAGATGTCATAGAGACAAAGCCAAACCAAATACAGAACAATGCCGAACCCTAAAACAGTCATTAAGTAATTCACGTCTACATGTGTCTGTTCAAAACAAATATTAAGATCCTCTGGACGCAAATGTTTCTCATCAGGAGAATCCCCTTGTTGCCGGATTCCCTGGGCTTACATCCCGCTGACAGCTTCGCTGAGCAGAAACACCAGTGGATCACTGTTCTCTGGCTTCATTAAAAGTTAAGCTTACGCAAGTGAGCTGGAATTTTATACGACAGACCCCCCCTCCTTTGGGGAGAGAGGTGCCATCTGGGCCTGAAGCGTGTGTGCACACTCACGGCACAGAGTGGAGGCCAAGCTCCTTCTGTCATTTAAGTGCCCAGCCCTGTGCTATGAAGCAAGCATATTTTATCTGTTGCCTAATCCCATGTTTACAGTAACTCCAGGAGAGGGGTATTTGAGAGACTGTTTTATAGAGGAGAAACTGAGGCTCAGAGGGTGGAGGTGACCTGCTCAAGGACAGCTGGCTGGTAAGAGTCAGAATTGGGGTAAGAAGCCAGAGCTCTTGAGTGGTACGTGTGTTGAGTCTCATATGCTTTGCGGAGGAGGAACAACTGAGACTCGGGAGGTGGTGAGATGTGTCTTGTCCAAGGCCACATAGTTCGTAAGAGGTGAAACTGGGATCTGAACTCAGATCTGCCTGATGGCAACTACAAGTCTTCTCTACCTGCTGTGCCTCTTGTCGCTGTAGTTTGGCTTTTAAGGTTGGGGGTGTTTTTGTCTCATTTTGCTCGTCTTGTTTCATGCCCGATCGGCTTAAGCAGTAGCTACTATTATAACTTACCTTACTCTCTGTCCTTCCCCGACCCACTTTCTGTGTCTTTCCCCTCCTTACCCATTCTCCGCACTGAGCCAGAAGAACCTCTTTGAAAGGCAAGTCAGCCCATACACACCCCCTCCACCCATCTAAAGCCCTCCATCCCTGTCCTTTGGTCTGCAGAATACAGAGCGGACTCCCTGAGAAGACCTAAAGACTCTCCAGTCCAGCGTCTATCTGCCCACCTCCCCAAGACTGTTTCTAAGATGCTGACCCTCACTCCCTCCATTCAGCCACACCCCTCTCCTTTTAGTCACTCAAATTTTCCATGCCCTTTCTGCCACCGGGCCTTTGCACATGATGCCAGGAAAGCTCTCCATCTCCCCAGTGCCTAACTTATACCTACTGCACTTTCAGATCTCGGGTCAAATGTCATTTCCTCAGGGATTCCTTCTACAATGCTCTAGATTAAGTCACACCTTGAATTACAGACTTTCTTATCATGGCAGGTACCTCTCCTGGCTCTCAACACACTTGTGATTTTGTATTGATTTGTGAGACCCATGTTAAAGTGTACCCGTCCTAAGAGACAGAAAGCATCATGGGGAGGGGACTATCTGTATGCTCCTTGATGTATCTCTTTCACCTGATACACAGCAGGGGGCCAGACAGGTGTTGGTTGAATGTATGAATTGTAACACTTTTCCCTCATCAAGTCGCTGGAACATCTAATAGTCTGAAGCATATGGAAACACCAGTATTAAAAACAGCAAAGTTAATTCCTTTTATTTGAGAGAGAATCATTTGAACTGCTGGAGGGTGTGGGGATGCGGAGGTGGGGACCTTGTTTGCCTCATTCCTCACTGTATCTCAGGACCTAGGACCGCGGTCCATGGTTGGGGATCTTGACATGTTTGTTGAATGAATAAATGATGAGGACCCGCGGGAGTGTGCATGTGGTACTGATCAGGAGACTCGGAGACTTACATAGGTACAGCAACAGAATTTTAGAGCTAAAGGGATTTTTGAGATCATCCAGTCTCCTTGTGCATGGGGAGGTCTGAGGAATATGTTTTATAGTATCTGTAATGATGTATTAGAACCACAGTGTTCATGTAGAATTCATAAATACACATATATGGGGGTTTCATCCTCAATATTTCTTACTGAGAGAGATACAAGATCAAAAGATCTTTAGGACTCACTGCTCTAGTTCAGATCCCCATTTTGCAGATGGGGAGACTGAGACCCACAAAGGGAGAGGAGTTGCCCGATGTCCATAGCCTGAGTCGGCCTGAGAGAGCACTGGGTTCAGTGAAGTGGTGTTGACCCAAAGTCACGTTTGAACTTTCTGTTGTGATCAGGTGGCCGCACACTGCTCTCTCTTGCCACCCTACCCTCTGTGGGGAGTTACCGCATCCTGCCCCATAAGGTGTCCTGTGGCATATGCTGCCCGAAGCCTGGTCTGGGGATGCTGATGAGATGTCCATCTGGACCCAGCTTGTGCCCAGCAGAGCAGATGAGCAGCTCTGGCTGTTTCTGGGATCCTGTTTCAGAGCTGCCAGCTGATAAGGAGGCTTTTGTCTGGCCGGCCTCTGGTCCACGGCCAGGTGGCAGGTGATTCTGGGGCTCAGCCCACTCCCATACGGACAGATGTCTGGGCAGTGGTGCAGGGTGGACTCAGAGCCACTGTTTATCATGTGGCTTATTGTTTCCAGAAGGAACCTATCGTTGTAATGGCACCTTCCGTTGGTCGGCTTCTTACAAACCGCCATCACTTTGCGGGGGGTTTTAGCTTCCAGTCAGGATGGGAGGGTCAGAGGGGACCTTCGAGGAATTCACATTCAGCCTTTTTGTTTTATAGATGGGGAGAGAGAGCTGAAATGTGAGCCCACTTGACCCTTAGTCCAATGAGACCACACCACTCCGAGTTCCTTGGGGAAAAGGGCAAAAAAAAAAAAAAAAAAAAAAAAAAGAATTTATTCCCATTTTACAAATAGGACAAGTGAGGCTCAGAGATGTGAAATGACTTGCCTAAAGTCACATCATGAAATCATGCTATATCCTTATCTTTGTTTTTTCTCATTTGGTCCTTACAACAGTAAGTGCCCCTTGTGTGTTCATCTTGCAGATGAAGAAACTGAGGCTCGAGGTCTTATAAAGACCCAGAAAACACCCTGGGTCTCTTGACCCCCTCCCACTGTGGGACAATGTCTTTGACCCCAAAAGCTTGTGCACCCAGCATTGATCCAAATTCATTCCTATCAGAAACAAAGAATCCTGATTGCCAGGATCCCTTTTTCAGTCTGTGCAAAGGGATTTTACATCTCCCTTCTGATTGTTTATTCATACCTTCAACACAGAAGTTCTACTATAGGCAAAGCATAATAATGAATACAATTTTCTCTTACTGTCAACTTGTTTACATTTGAGTTGGGGAGACATGACTATAAATAACCAGCAATTAGCGGGCAGGGAGGGAGTTAATATCATCAAAAGTGAATCAAAGTCTGAACAGATAGGGCGTCTGGGTGGCTCAGTCAGTTAAACATCTGCCTTCGGCTCAGGTCATGATCCCAGGGTCCTGGGATCAAGCCCCACGGGCTCACTGCTCTTCCCTCTCCCTCTGCGT
This sequence comes from Mustela nivalis, assembly GCF_964662115.1. Classification (NCBI taxonomy): domain Eukaryota; kingdom Metazoa; phylum Chordata; class Mammalia; order Carnivora; family Mustelidae; genus Mustela; species Mustela nivalis. The sequence goes on along the minus strand of NC_139033.1, from coordinate 5,312,116 downwards.
GTCACTCTGCCTGTCTGTGCCTTCTCTCTAGCTCTATCAAATAAATAAAATATTAAAAGAAAAGAAAAGAAAAAGAAAAAAGAAAAAGTCTGAACAGATAAAGTGACTTGCCCAAGGTCATATAAGTTAGTTGTGATGCCGTGAAGTTTTAGATCTCTCCTAGTCATAAACCAAGCTCTATGCTAGGCAATTCATAGATATTATTCATTATGGCTTCATCCCAACCCTATGCAGGAGATACCATTGTCTCTATTTTGTAGGTGGTAAAAGTGAGGCTCAGAGGATTTAAGTTACTCAGCCAAGGTTATCACCTTGTAAGGGTCAGAGGTAGGATTTACAGCCCAGATGTGCCGCTCTAGACTTTTCTCTTACCCAACACTTTCTTCCCCAGAGGCAGGATTCGGAGCACAAAATGTCACTGGTGAGGCCTAGCTCTTCTCCTACTTTTAAATTTCTAGATGGTCACTCTAGTGGAGGCTCGCCCCAAGACTGGGCTCAGGCAGAGGGAAAAGTAACTGCCCAGCAGTAAAGCTGACCTCACAGGGCTCACAGGGCTCGGGGCTTGGTGAGGGCTTGCCCTGGGGTATTGATAGTCTCTTCCCACACTGGGCAATCACTCGGAAAGAGAATCAGCCAGCAGGAAGTGCTTTTCATGCTAGAAGTGCTCTTCCCAGCAAGAGGATTATCGAACCATCCATGAAGAGGGATAACCCTTCAAGACTAGGAGACAAGAGATAGTGGTAGTTAACCATGTGTTTTCTTGACCAGAGTTAAACTCAGAAATGGTGGTGCAGAGGACCCCGAGCTAAATCATTGGTGATGAGGAAGAGGGTGGGATAATAGATTTTGGTGGCACCAGGATTTTGTACTGCTTTGCACTAACTTGGGGAGTGATTAAAAACAGCCTTAGATTGTAAGTGAGGACACAGATCCAGAGAGGTTATTTTACTTGTCCAAATTTGCCCAGCTTGGCAGAGATCAGACCATTGGCCATCAGTCCATGTATATTTCATGGAGACATTCATCATTCCTGCCCCCACAGCACCCTTCTGGTCTTATGGGTGCCCTCCTCCACTCTGTCTCCCCTCTCCCTGCCTCCGAGTCTGGAGGCAATCGCTTACTACTCTGGAGAAATCTTTCTTCCTTTGTGTTTCTTTAAGACTCTCTCCTAAGTCCATAAATCCCCTGCCCCTGCAGGCTTTGACTTTTCCAAAAAGCAAAAGCTGAAAACACTCCTATCTTCCTGTTTCCAGCCCTGACTCATGCCTCCCCTGAGGCAGAGGGTAGAACCCACGATCTGCTTAAATGGTAAAATAACAACAACAACAACAACAACAAAACCAGAGGGGAAAATACAGGGAGGAGAAAAACCACATAGGTCAGTATCTCCAACTATTGTCCCACTTCACCTCTCAAAACCTGTAAGCTTTTGAGATGGTACTGTTAGTATCTCTAATTAACAAGTGAGGAAGCTGGAGTTCAGGATTATGTGACTTCTCCAAGGTAACACAGCCAGAAAGTAGATCCAGGATCCCAACTTCAGCTTGTAAGGCCCCAGTAGTCAGGATTTTAACCACCATGTCCCACTAATGCACTACCTGGCGGGAGGCGGGGGGGGGGGGGGGGGGAGGGAATAGATAGATAGATAGTCAGTCAGTCAGTCCAGGGACGAGGAGTGACTTTCCCAAGATCATTCACCGGAACAGGAGCCCAGCTGGCTGATAACAGGCATATCAATGTGTACCTACTTTTAATGGGCCTCCCTTGCATGCATCTGACCTGTCCTCATGCTCGTGAGTCTCTAAGGAGGTCATACTGAACTGAACCCCAGAATAAAGTTCCAGAGAAGAAGAGTATCAGCCAAACTATAGATCTATGCATCTGAGTAAGGACAGGATGGTGAACAGGGTTCCATAGAAGGTGTCAAAGACTTCGAACTAATTGGTAGTAGTTGCCTGAAGCTCTATGTTGAGATGGCTTCTTGGGATGTATCTGAGATCAGTAGCAAAGAGCGTTTTGCTTGGTGCAGGAACGGGAGGTGACAGTATGCATGCTGTATATTCATCCTTCCCAGGTTGGGAATGCTACAGCTCTTGGAAGGAGCAAATCGAGTACCAGCCATTGAACACTTACCATGCTGTTGGTGCCATGCTTTTTGCATTCTTTGTCTCAGTTACTGTTGATCCCAGGGCACCCTCTCTGTCCCATTTTACAAATGAGAAAATAGAACCTTAGAAAGGTGAAGTCGGTTTCCCAAAGCTAAAGAAACTAGTCAGTGGCTAACCAGCCCTGATAACTACTGGTAAAAACATAAACCATCAGGCTGATGAATAGAATATCAATAGATGGGCAATCCCAGAACATGTTAATTAGTGTGGAAATGTATACAGTTGACCAGAGGGCCTTGTCTTATTTATCTCCATACAGTCAGCAGCTAGCACAGGGCCCAGGACACAGCCGACTCCCATTGCCTTATTTACTTGGAACTAGGAACAGTGTCTGTGCTAGACGCCCTGAGAGGGACAGTTCAGAGAGGAAAGAGATTGGGCTGTGCATGTAATGAGGGCCAGCCTTCCCACTGCTGATGCTCAAGATGCCAAGCTAAGCAGACACATTTCATGCTCTCCTCCGGCAAGTTGGGGAGCTGAAGCAGGACAGGGAGGAGGAAACGGGTGTCCTGCACCAAGGGAGCTATTTCTGGCTTCGTGTTCTACCAGCAGGAGGCTGGGAGGCCGCAGGAGCCCGATCTGCTGCCTGGGCTTAACTCAGAGTCAGGACAGTGCCCGCATCTTGCCTGGAGCACTTGAATGCCTTGCAGGAGGGGAAGGCAGTGGGGAGGGGTATCCTCCCGGAGCCCAGTCCTCTCCCGCCACATCTTTTCCCAGCTGTGTCCAGCCCCTCTTAAGTTTGGGGGTGATTTATCTTATCTGCAGAGTCGGCACGTTTGAAATTATGAAAGCATTGTGAGATGGGTAAAATGATTTTTTTTTCTGTTTCACAGATGAGAAAACTAAGACTAGTTGAGTTATTTATAATACTAGCAGTCACAACCACAACAGTGTAAGTCAGGCGTTCTGCTAAGCATTCCATATGCGCTAACTCCCTGGAGTTTCATGAGGCCCTCTGAGACAGGGAATATTCACGTCTCTATTTTGCAGATGAGGAAACTTGAGGTTCAGAGGGGTCAAAAGTTCATCAGACCCAGTGCCATCCGATTCCAGAGCCTGTGCTCTCAGTCTCCATGCTAGACTGCCCACCTCTGGACCAACTCACTCACTTATTAATTAGTAGTTTGTATTCATATAGTATTTTCCAAATACTTTATAGATATATGTGCTTTTGAGCTGTGCTCTCACACTATAACATAGGTGGAGGAGGTATTCTTTTTGCTTCCCATCCTTTGACACATCAGAAATGGTGCCTGGGGTTGAGAAGGTGCTTCTGCTCTGCTCTGTACTGTGCTTCATACAGGACGAATGGTGTATATGATAACTGGAATAGGACAGAAAAGTAAGCCCTCACCATACTGTATTTCTCTCCCCCAAGCCTCAATTTTACCATCTCTAAAATGGGGGAAGAGACTTTCTTCCAAAGTTACCATGAGCATTGGTGTGATCCACTGGAAGAGCTGACACACCTGGCACATCCAAGAAGAACCCAGTTTGTCCATGGAGTCTACCATTTTATAGAAGTGAGCAGATACTGGTTCTCTTTAAGGATGGGGATGAACAGTTGCCAGCTCACTGGCTAGAGTTAGCCTGGTCATCTGTAACTGAGAAGTCACGCCAAGTTTATTCTTAGCATCCTCTTCTCTCCCCCTGTATAACTGGTCACCAGAAAGAAAGGGACCCAGACCCAGGAGCCATGAAATCTCCACTCTATATAATCCTGGTCGACCCTGCATTTCCAATGATGGGTCCTGTCCTCAAGACCATGGTGGTATTGGTTTCCACTGGAGCAAAGACAGACCAGAGCTTTAGCCAGCATTGGGTTAAGCTGTTTCTAGGTGCAAGAGGCATTTCTGAAAAAGTAGAGGCAAAAAGAACACAGAAAGTGTATTTACCATCAGAACATAGATTTTGTGATTACAAGTCATCTAGCCGTGCACAGCCCTATCCTTGGGCTATAATTACGCTTGTTCTGAGTTTTCTCAAGAAACAGCTAGAGAAGGAGGCATTTCGCCAGAGCCTAACCTACTTGAAAGCCTAGCACTATCTGTAGTCATGTGATTGTTTGACCAGTGGAACCGAGGAGGCAGTACCACTGGAGAGATGAGGACTTCCTTCCACCCATCCCCCTTCCTTCCTATGAATCCTCCAGAACACTGCAGTCAATTCCTAGCACTCCTTTCTCCAGGGAACATATTCTCTGACCAGGAGAGAATGGCTCCTGGATGCTGATACCATTTGGACTCAAAGAATAAGCAAAATGATGTCACCTTGGATGTTTCAAGGTCCTTAAATAAGGAAAGTGTAGTTAGGATAGGCAAGAATGACAGCTGTAACAAATATACCCCAGATCTCAGTGGCATAATATGGCCAGTCATGTCCTGCTCCTCTCTTAGTCCTCTGTGGGGTGGAGAAGGGCTTTGCTTCATGTAGCTATACAGGGACCCACCTCCGTGACACGACCTCAAGGTTATATGGCATGATCTGGATGAAAGATGAGGAGAATGAACCAAGGTAGAGAAGTCCCCATTGCTCTTAACTGCTTCAACCTGGAAGTGACCCAACACTTCCATTTACATTCCATTGCTGGAGGCTGGTCACAAGATCCCATCTAGGTGCCAAGCACTGGGAAATATAAACTAGTAGCTTCTGGGTAGAAAGGGAAGGAAGTTTGGCACCATGCTCTCCCCTGTATTGGAATTGCCTCCCATTCCCGGAATCATATACTACTGTGAGCATCTGAGGACTGTCTGATAAGTTTTTTCTCCATATGGGAGGAAGAGGGAAGGAAAAATAAGCTACTGTTCATTGAGCATTGACTTTGATCCAGGCACTGTGCCGAACTCTTCCCATGTGTTTAATGTTTAATGTATTAACTAAGCAAAGTATATACTGTCGTTCCCATTTTATAGACAAGGAGAGCCCCCAAAGAAAGGAAGTAATTGTTTATGATCATACAGCTAGAAATTTCTGGTGCTAGGATTTGAACATAAGTCTTAACCAATAGACCACACTGCCTAGGCGAAGTGCAGTGCTCAAAGTCTTTCAGGGAAGATTAAACGTGATGATAGACAAAGCGATCAGCCAGGGCCTGGCCCACCATTAACACTTATTTAATGTTGGTTACAAAGAAGAAAACAAGAAAAGAACCTAGCTGCCAGAAGATTCTTCTTTGATCTTTGGGAAGTCATCTCCCCTGATTGTTTTTCCTTTTGCAAATTGGTATCCCATTTATTCACTCAACATTCTGAAACCTGTTTATTGAGTGTGTTTTATGTGACAGGCCTGGTGTTGGAATCTTGGGAAGTGTGTGAACTAGACATAGTCTCTGTTCTCAAGAAGCAAAGCTGGGTGTTGGAATGGATTCACTCTCCCCAGATTCTTTGAGATTCTGGGAAAGGACTCCAGGATCATCAGAAACGTGGGTTCTGATTGGCCAGTGAGATGGAATAGAAACCCAAACCAATTGGGGCAAGTCAAGTAAGAAGACAAGTAAAAGGGACTGTCCTATTAAAAAAAAAAAAAAACATTTATTTAGAGGGAGAGAGAGAAAACAAATACAGAGGGGAGGGGCAGAAAGAAAGGGAGAGAGAGTCTTAAGCAGACTCTGCACTGAGCAAGGAGCCTGGCATGGAGTTTAGTCCCAGGACCCTGAGATCACGACCTGAGCCAAAACCAAGAGTCAGATGCTCAACTGACTGTGCCACCCAGGTGCCCCTTTCCCCTTTTTTATTTAGGTCTTTCCAGAACATTTTTCCTTTCCTTGATAGTGACAGAACCTTACTTCCATGCCAGTCAGGGCCACAATAGATACAATTATACTTCTCAATTACCCTAGACATTCTAATTGGTGCAGGACTAGCATATAATACTAGGAAAGCCAATTTCAGCCCTTCTGAGATCAAGTGCTAAGGGAGGGGACTTTCACTGGGTTCTGGTGCTGAGATGGGCCAAGCTGGACAGGAGTAGTGATAGTAACACCTGGCATTTACTGAGCGTTTATCCAAGTGCCAGGTAAGGCACTGTGCTAGGCATTGTATATGAACTATGTTGCTTAATCGTTACAAATACTCTATAAAGTGGGTACATGTTCATCCTCCTCGTTTTAAGGTGAGAAACCTGGAGCTCAGAGAAGTGACAGCCCTCATTCAAGGTCACACAGCTCATGAGAAGTGGAATGGAGATTTGAACCCCAGGCCCTGTGCCCATAACCACTACACCATATTGCTGCATTATCTCTGTATAGTTCTACCTGGGGCCCAGAGAGGAAAGGCATGTGGGAGAGCTTTCTTAGGCTTGGGGTACAGCCTGGCAAGGGGCAGGGGTAAGTGGACTAAAGCCATTCAGGGGGCCACAATTCCCTGCCTCCCCTTATTCCCAGGAACTGTGTCATCCAGTCAAACCCCCAACCTGCACGGCTCTGTACCCTCCTTGTCTCCCACTGTCCTGAGTCCCAGTCCCCAGGGTCCTGTGGCATCCTTGATTCCCGATGCTCTCAGAGACATGCTGCAAAAGATTGAAGTCAGCAGTTGTATAGATCACCAGCTATCAAAAATGAGGGCAATTTTATATACATTTCCGGTTCCTATTCCCCTACTTGCTTTCCCCCAAGGGTCTGAGATTGTTAAGCAGGCGAGCTGGTAGAGGTTACAAGGGAAGTCACCAACTAAAAGTAAGATAGTTTCAGTGCATGGATATCTAGACGTGGCTGAGACACACTCCCAGCACAGCTCCGAAAGAAAGTCCTTTTAATGGGCAGTAGGAAGCTTGGAGGGACACAGGAAGGTCCCTGTGTTCCCATATCTCGGTGGGACCTCTGGGCCTGTCAACCACATACCCCAAAGTCCTCCTAAATAAACCATCCTAGAAAAAATGCTGAATTATTTTTCTGTTCTCCCTGTAGATGACAATATTAGAAAATTACCATAGAAAGAGGCAATCAGAGGCAATGTAGTCCAAAAGTCCAAAGAATAAAGTACGATAGAGGTATTTCAGAATGTTCATTAATAAAACATTGTGTTATAGTCTGGACTGGGGGTGTTGGTGGGTTTCCCTGGCTCGTAAATTTTTATCCTGTGTTGTCTTCTCCTTCCAAGTAAGTATTCACTTAAGAACCAAAATTTATTTTTGAGATTTCATATTCTTTTTCCTAAAAAGCGGCTTCCAAACTGTGGAAGCTTCAGGTCCCACATGCCTGGTTAAGCTCCTGGTTCTGAGATTCCCAAATCATAGGATTCTGTGGTTTTTATGCTGCAGGGATCCTCCATTTATCATCAGCCGAGTTGATGGGGGGATTCCTGCCTCCTATGACATGGTACCCATTAGGACCCCAGAGTCCTAGACTTCACAGTCCTGGAAGCTCCCCACTGGGTGTCCAGTAGTTATGGACCAGGTCAGTCAGTGAGTTCCAGGGGCTTGGGCAAAGCACTCATGTTTCAAGGACAGCTGCTCCCGATGAAGGAGGTGTGAAGAGGCAGAGAGCTCTCACAGGAGGCCTGCTTTTCTTTAGATTTCTACATTCATTAGGCTTTCTTTATTCTCCATCCTGCGGCTCTCAGAGCCGATGAGAGAACTAGGTAGGTCAGGGTCAGGAGGGGCTGCAGCCGCCTTATTTACGTAGGCCAGGAAGTGGGCCAGAGTGTGGCAGCCCACTCAGCTAGTCAACCAACAACAGGATTTGAACCCCGGGAACAGACTCCCTTTGCTCCCCACCAACGCTGAAAGGAGAACAAGCTCAGAGAAGACTGTTTGCTTCCTGCTGGGGACAAAGTCGAGACAATTTCTAGAGCCTGGAAAATAAGAATGTCCCAGTTCCCACCAAGCCACAGGCTCTTCTTGAAGAGCTCTTTTCCTTTGTTCCGTTGGCCGCACCCCAGGCTTCCCCCTCCATTGTGATTTCACTGTATTTTGGGGGCACCCAACAGGTTTACCCAGAGAAGATGGAGAATGCCACTGAGCGACATCACCGTCCCTGAGGTGGCAGAGTCCAATGTCTACAGTTGCACAAAAGCCTAATTTGAGAGAAACAGAATAAAAGTTGTACAACAGGCTTGGTCCTGGGTGCACACTCCCCAAACCCTAGGTGCCTCTGGGGGAGAGGGGAAGGGACAGCTGGAACCAGTCTGCCTTCTGGAGCTCTCAGCACAAAGCTCTCGGTGGGGAGGGGGTTAACGCTCTCCCGGCCTGAGCCTACCTAGAGAGGCCAGATTCTGGTCTCTCCCAGCTGAAGGGGCTCCATTGTACAGATGGAGAAAGAGAGACACTTAGGAGCCCTTCTGAGATGAGAAGTGGACCAGTCCCCAGGGAAACTGGAGTACAGGGGTTGCCAAACTTGGCTGTCCAGTGGAAACCCCGGGGCTCTTTAAAAAATACAACGGCTGGGCCCCACATCCAGCCACTCTGATTTAATTGATTCGAGGTGATATCTGTGCATCAGGATTTTTAAAAGGCTCTTTAGGGGATCCTAATGTGCAGTGGTGATTGGGACCTGTGAATGCGGTTGTGAAGGAACGGAGAGATGTGTGTTTGAGTCTTAGCTCCACTTGTTTATAACTGTGTCCTTGAGCAAGTGATATCGCTCATGCACACCTAAGTGTCCTTCATCCCTAGATTGCAGCTCATAGTTGTATCTACCCCAAATAGGGTCAAAGTGGGAATTAAATGAGATAATACACATTAAGTGCTTAACGCAGTACCTATCACCTTACCAGTGATCAACTCCTGTTCAGTTTTATTATTGTCGTTATTGTCGAGATTGTATTACTAATATAGCTCATCATTCCAAGCCCCCGTGTTGGAAAATGGGGGATCGGATTGCTAGTCCCCTGATAGATGAATCGGAATTCAAGAGACCTGATTCTCTTGTTACGACAGCAAATGAGCTGTGTGACCTTGGGCAGATCTCTTAACCTCTCTGAGTTTAGTTGCCTCATCTTGCCAGATGGATCTCACAGCCCCTGGCCATCTACTGTCCAGAGGAGTTGCGAGATTCCAATAAGATAATGGATTTGAATGAGCTCTGGAAACAGGAATGCTCCAGAGGAATTTGAGATATTATGATTATGACGGCCATTTCATCCCCCTCGTGCCCTGGCTGGCCCATCTGTTCTGGGAGCTTTTGGGTCTCTCTCTGCCTCCTTTGGCCGCCAGTCCTGAACTGCTCAGTCTGACATTTGGGCAGGTTCCAGGGAGGAGTCTGTCCCTCCTCCATCTGCCCCTCGAGTTAACTCTTTCTCTCCCCTGTTCTGGTCTGTGAGTCCCGATATCTGACTCCAGAGTGTATGGTGATGGTGTGTGAGGAGAGGTGCTCGTCTTATTCTCTCCCCAGGGCTGGGAAGTAGCCGGCGATCTTGGATTTCACCCAGCAGAAGAGTTGGAAGCTACCTGAGACCTTCTAGATGGAGGAGCAGATGAGGCAGAATAGAGAGGTAGAGCGAGGAGTTGAGTCCATTGTCCTGGACCCCGACCTGGTGCTCTTCTGCCCCACCATCCCCACCTCGCGGCCGGCCCCAGGCTCCCGGTGATGGGCTTCGGAACACAGGCCTCATCTAGTCCCCCGACTTCTCTTGACAGAGTTGGTGTCAGTGGGATCAGAGCAGAGGGGTGTCCTGCTTCCCCCAGAAGCGGGGGGCTATCTTCCAAAGAGAATTCATTCGTGGCCTTGGCCAAGTCCCATAACTCCTCTGAGACTCCGATTCCTCAGCTAGGCAATGGGAAAACCAGCACGTCGTTATCTGTGGTTATTGAGGTCAAACGAGATCACAAGGGAGAAAGTTTGTACCCTCTGTTGCCTCCAACGCCAAGTCCTCCTACTGGGGCTGAGGGAGATGTGATGATTCAGCCGGGCCAGATTCCCTGGCTGGAGAGCGGGCCCCAGACAGAGGCATCTGGGCCACTCTGAGCTGTGTGGGCTGGGAGGAGCCTGGGAGAAGGCAGAGCCTGCCTGGGATTGGCAGCTGCAGGCCCGCTGGCAGATGGTCTCCTAAGTGGGCCACCCCAGGGTCAGCTTTATGGATTTGCACATTAACCCTTCCTTCTCCAGTGGCCCTCAGACACTGGTTCGTTTTGACTTTGACCTGACCCACACAAGTTGCCAGGTCTCTAACTGTGCTGTAAACTAGATCCTGGCACACATCTTATCACTCCCCACCCACCCCACCCCGAGAGACAATTCCTTGCTTATATGGAGCACCTAAGACTGGCTCCATAGAGCCAGACTCTGTAGGTCTTCACAATACTCAAAACTGGCCAAGACTGATGATCGGACAGACTTTTAGTATTTGTCCCTTCTCTGGCTACTAATTTTTGTAACTATTAAGGTATAGAAAAAAAAATACCACGGTGCAGGATGACCACTGTGAGTATTTTGGAGTTTAGCCTTTTGGGCTCACCAAGTCACTCTCATTCTTTCTCTTGCTCTCATTTTCTTACCTTACTACTTCTTTCGCTAGGTCTTAATCACTATGCGGTAATATTGGATATGTTTAGTTTTACTTCAGATTTTCTTTTCTAATTTAACAAGATAGTCTGAGTATCTTCCTATGCCAGTAAATATCCATCCCCTTCACCATTTTTAATGACTGCGTAGTATTCCATTGCAGACACTTAACAAAAATAATTTTCCCTATCTCCCATTATTGGATAACATCATAAAGTAGAGGAGGGAACAAATTCAGAGAGGCCCAGTAACTTGCCCAAGGGCACACAGCTTGTAAATAAGAGCTTGAACTTGAATTTGCATTTTAGGACTTGAAATTCAGTCTTCTTTTTTAGGGTAAAAGAAGTGAGGATTTAAGTGTGCCATTCCTCTGCACCAACATGCACCCAGCTTCATTCCCCTCTCTGAGCCTCAATTTCTTCATCTATGAAACAAGGCTATTAAGATCTAGCTTATCAGGGGGCACCTGGGTTGCTCAGTGGGTTAAGCCCTGCCTTTGGCTCAGGTCATGATCCTGGAATCCTGGAATCGAGTCCCACATCAGGCTCCCAGCTCTGCTTATCAGACCATTGGGGCCATTAGAGTAGATAAGAAATTGTCTGCCAAGTATGTGGCACATAGTGAGTGCCTGACAGGGAGGCTCATACTGTTCCATTGCTGCTAGAAATTTTGGTATTCTAACTTAAAGAAGAATGTGAATAATAATATTAACATTATCTAATATCTATTAGCATTTTCTAGTATCTAGTATTATCTCATGTTATATGATATCTAATAATATTAGAGTTCTAGTAGTAGTATTAGCCCTAGTCCGGGGGCCATAAGACTTCCAGCAAGTCTCTTTGCCTCCCCTGGCCTCAGTTTACCCATCTGGAAGCAGGCTTGCTGCCCTTGATGATTTCTGAGGGTGATTGCACTCTCCCAGCTCCCTGTGAGACTGCATGTTAACCCCTGCAGGCCTGATCTTGGCTTCCCTCATGTGTCAGTGCTTTTTCTCCCCTCTTCCACCTGCCAGAGCCAACCGGCCGCCCCTCCCCCACCAGCTCTCCCGGCCTTTGACACTAATTGATACGGAGTATTCCCTCTAATCCTGCCTCTGCCTTGGGGGCCCTTGTTCCTGGGGCATCTGCTTGGTGAGAGGAGGGGGAGGCAGGGCCGACCGCCACCCGCCTGTCTGCCATCTGGTCCCCTTCCCCTCCCTCTTCTCAGAGCCACCAAGAAAAATCTGTAATGAATCTGTGGCCCCCGCCCAAGGGGGTGGGGTGACACCAGGCACATGCTGGCCGTGTACACAAGCAACAGCGCGCGCGCGCACACACACACACACACACACACACACACAGCTTGTAGACACAATTATTAGCAAAGCTTTTGTACTCCTCTCCCTGGCCCACTCCAGCTGAACAGCTGCTAGGAGGGCTCAGGAGGAGTGAGATGCTAACAGGAGGGGAACTTTAATTATCCTACCGAATGGCATCTTTGGCAGCCCCTGGGGACTGGACCAAATGGGGAAGAGGGAGGGCAGGGGAGAGAAAGACAATTAAATAAGAGAATCCATCCTGGGGTAAGAAAGGCATGGGATGCACTAGCTAAGGGAGAGGAGTGACAGGCAAGATTTCACGTGGCTCCCAGTCTCAAAAGTGCCAGACCTTCTCAAATCCAGGGGTTGAAGACAAGATTTGGACAAGTTGCAAATTTCCTCTCTTTTCCTGGGTCCATCTGCCCTACATGACTTCCTCTTGCTCAGGCAATGTGACTGCCTTCCAAAGCTTGGTCTCAAGGGCAGGACTTTGGACATCTGGGTTCTAATTCACCGCTGCTCTTTGCTGGTTGTGTGACCTTGAGCCAGCTACTTCACCTCTCTGAACCTTGGGGTTCTTCTGTGTAAAATGAAGAAAACAGGAATACCTACTCGCAGGGCAGGGCTGTTGAATTAGATAAGATCATTCATTCAAAGAGTAAATGTTTATTGAATGCCTGCTGTGTACCCAGGCCTATGCTAGGAGTCAGAGATAGGAGAGAAGGTAAGACAGACGGGAGTGGGGGAGGTGCAAACAATGAACAAGGAAACCAACTAGTAAAAAAAAAAAAAAATGAAGCACAAGGCCCCAAAGCCAATTGCTTTAAGCAACTTTTCCAGATGATTCCACTTTCACTCATGTCAGTCAGAACAATTTTTTCCTCTTTCTTGGTTCCTGAGTTGGTATGTGTTGTAAGTGGATGCTGTAGTGTTTCATGACTGTTTGCCAATGGGAATATATTTTCTCTCTATCAAACAGCTTCAAGCTCAGTGCCTGGTGCATAGCAGGTGCACAGAAAATGCTTAGAGACACCCTACGTATATTAAATGGTTGGGGGTGAAAAGGACCAGCCGTTATATAGGAGGCCAAGAGGGGGATTATCCACTTCAAAAATTCTCTTTGTTCTGTTAGAATTGAATACTAGACATTTTTCACCCTCCAGATTGACGAAAAATAAAATGTGTGATAATAGCATATTTTGATGACGATGTGGGGCACGGGTACACCTGTGCATTGCTGGTGGGAGTATAAACTTGTATGATAGTTCAGCATTTGCCAAAGGAAAAACTGAAAGAAAAGGTTGCCAACTCTGCGCCCAGCTTTTGATACCATTTCTAGAGGAAAAATGAAGTGAGTTCAAGGTGTTCATTGCAGCTGGGTTCGTGGTGGAGTAGAGACTACCCATAGCCTAAATACTCCACAGCAGGGGAAGTGATGACATAACCAGAGCGTAACTGCCGAACACAAACCAACGATTGAAAAGACCATGGTAGCTCCAAGTGTATCAACAGAGATGGCTAAGAGATTGTGAGGGGAAAAAAGCAATTTGCAGGAGGATGGCAACATTTTATATAGTTTGCACACACAGGAGCATAACATGTAAAAGAACATTGTCTACTCTATGTAAATGTATACATATAGAGAAGTGTCTCCAAGGATGTCCACCAGACTGCCGATGATGATGTTGCTGCTGCAGAAGGGAGGCTGGGCCCTGGTGGGTATTCAGCTTTATCTCTGTGGCTTCTGTATGTAATGGGAATGTTTTCAGAAATGACCAGATTTTTCTCTGTTTTAGTTATGCACACAAACATTAATTTTAAAAAAGTATAGGTGGAGAGCACCTCCGTAGCAAAAGACAAATGAACAAAAAAGTCCTCATAAAGGAGCTTAGGATTTCCGTAATCAGGTTTTTCAATGTTGGTGCTATTGACACCTGAGGCCAGATCATTCTCTGTTGCGGGGACTGTCCCATGTGCTGTAGGGTATTTAGCAGGATCCCTGGTCTCTACCCACTAGATGTCAGTAGAGTTTCCTGCCCCCTAGCATGACAACCAGAAATGTCTCCAGAGATTGCCAGATGTCCCCCGAGGACACCAGTTGCCCCTGGTGGACACTCACTGATCCAGTCCTAAAATCCAAAATGCCTGGACAATCAGGACTTCAAGACAATTTCTACAAATCAAGAGATACCTGAAAGTTTTGGAAACTAAAAACAAATTCAACAACAAAACAAACAAAAGAAAAAACCCCCACACTGAGTGGTCTTCTGCTTCCCCGTGGGATTAGGGAGAAGCAGTTGCTTATCGGAAAGAGCCCGAATGGAGTCTGACCATCTGAATTTCACCTCCGTGGGTGGCTGTGTTCACATTTATAAAACAGAGAGACTGGCGTCTCCTCCACATGGACCACTGTACGTCTTGGCCATCTTGATGCAAATGGGTTGAGCAGAAATCAACATACGTGCTTTCAGATCCCAACTGGATAACCTTGGGCAGGCTCCTTCACCATCCTCAGTCTTCGCTTATCTATGAAAGGGGGATGATAATGATACCTGGGAGGTATCATTGGATTTGAGGAGTGCGTGAGACGATGACTGCAGACACTTACCTGTGCCCCAATATGGTTGAGTGCTTGGTAAATGGTGTGGGTAGCAATGTTTTAAGTTGAACATTAGCCAGTGTCCTGATAGAAGCCAGTAGTATTTCCACGGAGAAGGGTGTCAGGGTGTTTCTTTTGCTCCTTTGCAGAAGGACAGATGCCTATCTCAAAGTGAATGGGCATCGCTCATTCATTTTGTGCAGCAAGAGTTTACCATGTACTCAGTTCCTTTGGACAGAGATGAATCCCACATATAGTCCTGGCCGTGGGGAGCTCCAACACTCCATTATAATGTGGCATCTGAGCTGGGACTCACCTGAGTGTCTTTCTGATCAAGGTTTCCATGACGTCTAATCAAGCTTCCCAGGAGGACATCCCCTGACTTAACAACACGGCATGGAGACAAAGCTTTCTGTGAACCTTTCTTAGCTACCCGTCGTCCCTGTCTTTTCCATCTATCTTCCTTTTCCCACTTCAGAATTGTAGGGCAAATTGATAACATTCTTAAGAATATAGCTTTCTCTTATTTTTCCTGGTTTTCAACTTGTCTGTCTCCCCTCCCTCCCCCACCACCTTTTTTAAATCAACCAGTGAGCTCCCACAAGATGGCCTTTGTCTGCTATGGTGGCCCTCCCTCTTTTTTCAACTGCACTGACTCCACCAACTTCTTCCTTCAGCCCCATGTGGCCTCTATCTTTGCTCTTTACCATGATTCCTTGCTGTTTTTCTGCAAAGATTCTGCACATTTCCTTTATGGTCAGTTACCCACCCCCCCACCCTTCCCTAAGCATCTTGAGTTTTTCTGTCCCTATTGATAACATCTCCCCTGCTTAGTGATTTTCTCTGTTGACATTTCTTATGTCTCTGTTTACTCCTACCCAAGACAGAGTCTGACCCTGTTGCCTTCTCAACGGTAGGGAAGGCAGGAGAGGAAAACCTCTCCAGGTGTTTCACATCAACCCGGGAGGTAATGCCATTTACTCCCAGCATGCACTGGGGCTACAGGTGGAATTAACAGAAGGATAGGTGAAAATTGGATCACCCTCTAATATCTCCAGATATGCCTTCACGGTGGGGAAGCATCATTATTATTTCTTTAACTAAGTGACATGAGCTCCAAGAACAGAACATCAGATCGATGTTTGCCCATGAGTAATAAACAACACAAATTTTGAAACCAGGCAGTTAAGCTGCTTGCTTTTCTGTACCAATTTATGCTTCTAGCAGCACAAAGAACGTCAGCCATGACAACACCACCAACAAACTCCTAGCATCTCCAGTTCAGTGAACAGAAAATCAGGCCCAGAGAGGCTGAGCAATTAACTCGATGTAACACAGGTGTAAAAAGAACACAAACTGGTGGTAGTGCTCAAACCCACTGATTTCCATTTTAAGCACAATGCTGAATCATCAGCTTTCTGCTAAATATTTTTAAAACAAGTTTTAATCATTAAAATAACACATGGTAATAGTTTATCAAAAACACTGCAGAAGTATACAAGAGTGAAAGGCCTTTTCACTACTCCTGTCTGCTAGAAGCAAATACTCTTGTGCTTTCTTATATGTCTTTCCAGAAATGTTTCCTAGGAGAATACTATATATGGCACTAGGAAACTTGTCTCTTCTCCTTTAACTTTCTATGTTGGGATTTTTGTTTGTTTGTTAGAATAAGAGAGAGTGAGTGGGAAAGGGTAAAGGGAGGAGGAGAGAGAGAATCTCAGGAAGGCTCCACACTCAGCACGGAACCCAACTTGGGGCTTGGTCTCACGACCCTGAGATCTTGACCTGAGCTAAAATCAAGAGTCAGACGCTTAACCAACTGAGCCATCCAGGCACCCCTGTAACTTGGGTTTTAAAATATATCACTACATTTGGAGCTTCCCTGTTCTTTGCTAGTAGTAGCTGCATTGTATTTTATTGGATAGATGTGCCATTTTTTTATTTAATTAGTGTCCTGTGACTCATGATCAGGGTTGTTTTCAGAATTTTTGCTACTACAAAAAGCATTTTGGTGCATTTTTCTTCACTTGGGGGAGTGTATATATGCTATAAATTCATAGGAATGGAATTATTAAAAATTCCTAGAAGATACTGCCTGATTGCTCGCCCCAAGGTTTGCACCCTCCCCTCCCAAGGGTATGAGAGTCTTTTTTCCTTGACCTTTGCAAGACAGGGGATTATTGAGTTCCTTCCTCCATACCCTTCTGAGAGTTAGGTGTAGTGTTACTTGTTTAAGTTCTCGTACTTTAATAGTGAACAGGGACACACATCTTTGCATATTTGTTGGCCATTTTGTAATTTTCTAATATTTCTTTCCCTCTTTGTGTCCTTCATTCATTTAATAGAATTGAGTTGGGCCTTTTTTTTTCTTTTTTAATTTGTAAGAGCTCTTTGCATATTTTTTTTAATATTTTTTTTAACTTTTAATTTTTTATAAACATATATTTTTATCCCCAGGGGTACAGGTCTGTGAATCACCAGGTTTACACACTTCACAGCACTCACCAAAGCACATACCCTCCCCAGTGTCCATAATCCCACCCCCTTCTCCCAAACCCCCTCCTTTGCATATTAAGAAAATTATTCTTTTATCTGCCATGTGTGTTGCCTCAAATTATATTTTGTTTCTGATGAGACTAGAGACTCTGAACAGACCAAAAAAATCATAGGTAGCTTTCAGAGAAAAGATAGAAAGTGAAGCTGAATTCTATCTCCCTCTCCAGTCTTGCTCCCTTTCTACCAAGAATGATTTGCTCTAACAGATGGAGAGCCATGAGTCAGAACAGGTATGAGGATTTAATCTCCTCTCCTTCTGCTGGACCTGGGTTCAAATGAGGGGAAATCCTAGGAGAAAGGAAAACAGTCTGCATGGAGCACGCTGCTGTTTCCCAGATGCAGTGGACAGCCTGGTCCTCATTCCCCAAAATGCCACTCTGTGTTTTTAAAGACCTGACATAAGGTAGTCTATGGCCTACATGAACTCTGTAGTTTTTAAGAAGGCACAGGAAGTGGGGGTTTCCCTGGGAATGTTCAGCTCCAGAAGGTGAGGAAGGGATGGGCTTTCTCTGCCCAGCGAATTCAATGGCCACTGAACCTATGGGAATACAGTTCATCAAAAAGCTACACCCCATTAGAATGAGAATATTCTACAACCCAGCTATACCCCTTCTAGCCTAGAGAAACCCTCAGACAGGTGTCCAGATTCCATTCAGGAAATTGGTTGAATGGAGTGCCTGAGTGGCTCAGTGGGTTAAGCCTCTGCCTTTGGCTCAGGTCATGGTCTTAGGGTCCTGGGATCCAGCCCCACATCGGGCTCTCTGCTTAGCAGGGAGTCTGCTTCCCTCTCATTCTCTGCCTGCCTCTATGCCTACTTGTGATCTCTGTCTGTCAAATAAATAAATAAAATCTTTAAAAAAAAAAAAAGAAATAGGTTGAAGACATGAGTGATTGGATTCATGTTTCTTGTTATAGTATTGATGTAACTGCGGTAAATTAGAAACAACTTAAGTGTCCAGCAATGGGGGATTTTATAAATTATAAATTGCAGTCTACCAAAACCATAGAATGCAAGGATGCCATTAAAAGGACTATAGCTGAAATCTAAGTTTGGGCTTGGAAAGAGGACCAAGATGTTTGTTGAATGAAAAATGCCAGCTGCAGGTGGACAGATGTGTGGTATAATAACTAGGACCTCAGGATCATCCTTTGCTTCCCCAACATAGAATGGATTCATCAGCAAGTCTGTCAGTTATACATACAGCCTGAGCCTTCTTCTCCATCCCCATAGCTACTGAACTAGTCAGAGTTGCCATCATCTCTCACCTGGACTCACAGGGACCGTCTTCAATATCTCTGTGGCTATGTGCATTGTTTTCCCTCTCTAAGCTGTGCTGCGTGCGGCCATCACAGTGATCATGTAGAAACCAAACCAGTTCATGTCACACAGTCCTGTGCTGTGATGAAATCCCAAGCTCCTGGCAGGGTTCTCAGCCTCTTTCTACCCTATCCTCCCTCCCCCGATTTGCTCTCCCCACTTACTTCTTCCCCGTGCTGTTGCAGCCACCGGGATCTCCTTGCTGGCACTCCTACACACCATGTTCATCGCAGACTTAGAGCTGTCACACTTCTCCTTGGACTGTTCCTGCCCAGATTTGTGCATGGCCGGGTCCTCCTCATGCTTTAGATCTTAACAAAAATGTCACCTGCTCAGGGAAGCCCTCTCTGGCCATCTGAAAATGTCTTCCGCCCAATTCATGACTATCCGGAACCTCTGAATGTCACATTTTTTGGAAATAGGGTCATTGCAGTGATTTAAGCTGAGCTCGTTCTAGAGGAGGGTGGACCCTTAATCCAATATGACTGGTGTCCTTACAAGAATAGAAGAGTCAGAGACACACAGGGAAGAACCATGTGAAGACAGAGGCAGAGGTTGGAATGATGCAGCCATAAGCCAAGAAACACCCAGGCCACGAGAAGCTGAAAGAGGCAAGGAAAGACTTTCCCCTGGAGTCTTTCGAGGGAGCATGGTTCTGACAACACCTGGATCTTGGACTTCTGTAACAGAATTCGTGTCTGTTGTTTTAAGCTACCCGATTCATGACACATTGTTGGGGCATTCCTGGAAACTAATACACCCCTCCCCCAATCACCCCTGCCCCCCAAACACCTTCCACATCACTTTTCAGAGGACCCCTCATTGAGATTCATAGGATGTGGTCTTTGCTTTCAGGAATTTAGGGGTCAGTAATAAATGATATTTTTTTTTTTTAAAGAAAAAGACAGTTTCACTTCTCCAAAAGAGCGGTTTTCTAATCAAGAGTCATGAGAATACTTTAACTCAGACTTGGTAATTTTTTTCTTTGCCGGGAGATTCATACCCCAGTTGTGGTTGAATCCCCATGACCCTGGAAAAGGCGATAACTTAGAAATGCTTGTTCTGTTTTCCCTTTCATTACCCTTGACTTCTGAGTGTCACTTATTTTTCTTAATTCTGATTTTGCATTCTTTATGTGTATGTTTACCTATTTTACTATGAGCATGTTGAAAGTGCTTGAGAAAGGCAAGGAGGCATAATGCAGCCAGGCAGCCCGGGCCTGAATCCCAGCTCCATTCCTTAATGGCTAGGTGGCCCTCATCTCTGTAGCTCAGTTTTCTCATCTGAAAAATGGGGATAAAATAGTATCATACCTTCCTTATAGGGTTGTGATGAGCCTTGAGTGAAATAATATTTATAAATACTGAGAGGTCTAGAACATGGTAAATACTATTATGTTTGTTAAACAGCCAACTTTAATACCTTGATGAAATAGTAACATCTCCAAGATGAGAACTGTGCCATATGCAGCCTCGACTATAAGCTCCTTGAGGTTGTTTTACTCCATTTTGTATTTCTAGCTCCTATGACTGGCACATGATAGCTGCATGAGAATTCTTGGATGGATGGATGGATGGATGGATGGATGGATGGATGGATGGATGGATGGGTGGATGGGTGGGTGGATGGATGGATGGGTGGATGGATGGATGGATGGGTGGATGGATGGGTGGATGGATGGATGGGTGGATGGATGGATAAGGGAAAGGAAAGGAAAGGGAAGGGAAGGGAAGGGAAGGGAAGGGAAGAGAAGGGAAGGAAGGAAGGAAGGAAGGAAGGAAGGAAGGAAGGAAGGAAATAAAGGATTTTTCGCCCATTAGGTGCATGATGGTAGATAAGTCATTCTGCCCTTCTGGACTTCACTCTTCTCATCCTGAAACTGATCTTTTAGGTTTCTTCTAGTTCTCAAGTTTCCCTGATTCTGTGCCTGAAATGGCACACTAACATCCCCATTTCCTTGGGTGAAACATTGCCCTGTCTCTGATACTGTCCTCTGAGTTTTCCCCTCCAGACTGTGGACCTTGGTGCCTGGGTTACAGATCAGCACATGCTCAGTAGACAGGCAGCTGCTGGGGAAGCCAGGAGGGAAGCAGGAGGAGGTGAAGGTGGCAGAAGTGGAAGAGTCTTGAGAAACAGGGGTGGAGACATGCGTGGGTGAGTGTGACCATGCAGAGGACACTAGGAGACTAGAATTTGGGGGACTTGGAGATTCTTGAAAGCAGCCAAGGAAGAGTGACCTCCATTGAATGGGGTGAAGAGTGTGTGAAAGAGGTCCAGAGTGAGGGTTTCTGGCATCCTCTGGGGTAGGGTCCATCTCTTCTTCACTCTAGCAAAGACTCCCCTTCAATGCCCTCTATCCCACCCTCGACAAGCTCAGCTCTATCTAGCTCCTCCCAGCACTCTGCTCCCACCCGCCAGCTCCTCTCTGTCCCATCCTCTGGACTCAGGCTGCCCTGCATTCAAGACCTGCGTCTGCAACTTAGCAGTCTGTGTCGTTGAGCAAGTTACTTAAGCCAGGTGAACTTCAACTTCCTCATCACTGGCACGGGAGAGAATAACCTAGCAGGGTTGTTGTATTGGATGAAGTAACAAAAGGCTTAGCCCAGCATTAAGACATAGTATGAGCTCACAACATGATAGCTGTTACAATCAAAGGAAAAGAGAAGCAAAGAGAGAGAGAGGGAGACGGGGAGGGAGGTGCATTTGTTCAGGCACCTGAAGGAGAACTGGAATGAATGAGTTTAATTAAAAATTCTGGATAAGGTCCCCTGGGTGGCTCAGTCAGTTAAGCAACTCTTGATTTCCGCTCAGGTCATGATCTCAGGGTGGTGAAATGGAGGAGCCGTGCATCAGGCTCCGTGCCGGGCATAGCTCCTGCTTAAGATGCTTTATTCCCCTCTGCCCTCCTCCCACCCCAAAATAAACAAACACATCTTTTTAAAAAAAAATTACTCTATCCAATTTGCTTTGTTATAAATTGGAATTTTATATCCAGGATTTACTTGAAGTGGGGCATACCCACTCTCAAGCCCCCTAGGAGTCATGAGGATCCCACGGAATATTCTAGAGCATCCATCTTGCCATCACCCCCAGTGGTGGCTGAAGTTTGCATCTATTTTAGGATGGTTTGGTTGCAAGAATCCCAGACTCACTCAGTGACACTCAGGTAGAAGGAGGTTTATCACAGAGAGAGTCCCCCAGAACGCAACTGCTCCAGATTAACAAATTCGGCCCTCGGATCTCTCTAACCTTCCAGGTCTGCTCCCCACAACTGGCAGACTCAATCTCCTTGTCCCCAGCTCCACATTCCCCAAAGAGAGGACCTGATTGGCAAAGGTGATGTACAAATCAATTTGACGTAAATCAAATCCTAATTTAAATGCTCTAGGGGCCAGCTCCTTAAATATTTAATAGAGGCTTAACAAAAGGAAGTTGAGCACAAAAACCTTTGTGCAATTTGAACAACCAAGCCCTAACCCCAGACACATCAACCATTCCTGGGTTGGAATCACAGACTTTCTGCAGGTGGGGGCCGCCTGCGGATCCAAGCCTGCTGTCTCCTTTCCTGCACTGGGCGTGGGTCCAACAGGGATGTCAGTCAGTCCCTGAAGATTCCTGGGATTTGAGTTCCTCCAAGCGTCTTCCCACCATCCACTCACCTCGGCTACATTTGTTTTCATTTTTTTCCACTCTCAGCCCGAAACCCCAAACAACAGCAGCTTTTTGTCGACACGGACAGCAGCTGCCTCTTCACCCTGTTACCTCCCCGAATGACATGTTACCCATTTCTCACCCGGCGCTTCATAAAAGCTCCTTGCTTTCTGCATGGACATCCTGCCTCAGTCTCCCTGGAATCAAACTGCCTCCCTGAGAAATGCAGATGTGACGTCGGAAAACATCCCCTCTTCAGCTATTGTATTCGAGAAATCGGGCTCTGAGATTATTCCAGAGCTGAGCATTTCAGCGCGGGGAGGGAAGGAGGGTTTGAAAGGGGAAGGAACTATAAGCAAACTCACAGAATGACAGGGAAACAAGGTGTCCGAGAAACTATGTAAACTGGCAGTTTTGAATCCTTCAGACTAGGATGCTTCGAGAAGCTGGGAAAGCTTTTTCCCCCCCAGAAAAGGGACACCTATCACAGCACCAGCATCTGCTTAGCCACAGACACTTTTGTGAATTAGGGGAGGGAGCCCCTTTTCTGTGGGTGGGCTTGAGCCTCCACTCACCCCCTGTACAGGGTAGTAGCTGTTTGCACAATTGAGGGAGGTATAGCCCCGCGTGGACTCCCAGCTAAGTATTCCCTCTCTGATTTAGTGCACCTTTTACCGATGGAACCTTGAGGCATGTGGTGGGGAAGTGACATTCTCAAGGTCACACATTGAGTCAGTTACCTAGGCTGAGACTTGACTCCGAGTCCTCGTTTTCTCCCCCAGAGCCCACATACACAGACCTTCCCACCTACCTCCTGATTAAAGAGCCGATCGATTATTCTCACTCTGCTCTGAGGCAAAGCCACCAGTGTGGCAGATAAAAATCTGTTGTCTAAATATCTAAATTAAATCCTTGTAGAAGATGCTTACATTGAAGTGTTGGTAAACCCAGTGGCCCCAGGCAGAGAAGAGCTATTCGTCTTATCAGTACAGTCTGGGTTGAATGATCCATTTCCAACAGTGCAAGGAATGAAATCATGAAAAGGATAAGAGTCGGGATGGAGGGGGAGTGAGTCGGGGCTGGTGGCATTGAAAAGGGGCCACTCCGAGAGGGGAGGCTATCCTGAAGTGGATTGTTCAGGTGTGTTAAAGGCAGCCCCAGTGTGAAGGCGCAAATGAATCGCCCAAAATAGATGAGATTTCTCTCAGTGGTAATTGCGGAGCTGGCGGAGGGTTTTTTTATTGAGAGCACAGGAAGGAAGGAGCTGGAGAAATAAAGAGGATCTTATTCTGGAGCCCAGAATGAGGAAGGGTTTTTTCTTTTCTTTCCCTTTTTTCTTTTTAAGAAAAGGGCAGAGGGTGAAGGTGGTCTTCTCAAAAGGGAAAGTGGTCCTGTAGGGTAGCCAGGAAAAGGAGATGCTGGTCGCCCCACAGAGGGGCCCTGTAGTAGCATAGGGGAGGGACTCCAAGTGGAGAGGAGCCGTTGGTTGTCTGGCTGATCTTGCTTGTACTTGTTCCTTCGCCTTTGTTTCCTCGTCTGTACAATGGGAATGAGTGAGCGACTCTTACAGACAGCAACTGATGCCAACTTAGTGTTGAACCAGGGAAACCAGGTGCCAAGAGGACCTGTGTGATTCATTTCCATTTAGTGCAAAAATGGGCAAAACTCATCTTGAAGTTAGAAAAGTCAAGGAAGAGAGATGAGGGAGTGACAGAGGTGAGCATGGGAGGGCGTGCTTCTGGACATTGGGAATATTCTGTTTCTTAATCTGGTGAAATTCGTTGAGCTCTACCTTGACGAGTTGGGACTCTTCCGGAAGTCTTTACAGTTTTCTTAAAAGTTTGCCTAAACAAAGAAAAAGAACTGACTTTGTGTTCATGGTCTCTCAGAGGAGATGGAATCTGTAAGCAAAGAACCACTTGGAATTCAAGGCAGACAATGAAAGAGTTATGGGAAAGAGGGAAAATGACAGAGAGGTCAGCTGATTTGAAGGTAGTGAAGCATATGCTTTCATCAGAGAACAAAGGACCCTTGTTCCCAGGTCACCTGGGTGGGCGGGAGCCTGGATGGACCAGAACTTCCCAAGGGCCAGAGACCTGTGATGGCACATGGTGACCCCCAGTGACCATTGAGGCCAGAAAGCTCTCCTGTAGGGCTGAGAATTCTGGCTTTTGTCCAATCCCATCCCTCAGGGCTTCATGCCTGAACTGAAGCCAGTAGATGGGTTCGTGTCTCATTCAGAATGGGAGAATATGTGTTTTCTTTCCCTAATAGAGAAAACTCCACTCTGCCTTCTGATGAAGGCTTCATGTTTATGTGTTCATTTCAGAAACCCTTTTCTAACACCTACTCTGTGCTGGGCACTTGTCTAGGTACTGGGGATCCAGCCACAACCAAGGATGATCCCCCCATAGGGCCAAGATCCTAGGTGGTTGTGTAAGGCAAAGAGATGATCTCCAAGGGTTTGTTTCATAGGGAGAAAACCCTTAAAGCATCAGTAAAAATTTAAAAACCCTTAAAGCATCAGTAAAAATTTAAATAAGTAAAAACTTAAAAAATTTTTTAAAAATTTAAGTTTTGCTAGGCAGAACTTCCTGACTGCAACTCAGTTGAATATCTCCCTGATGTGAAGCCGGGAAGCTTTACTGGACACAGATTCCATGTATCATAGAGTGGAGTTGCTAGCCATAGCCTACCCATTAGTGACAGAGGGATTTTCACATTTGTAAATCATTATTACATACACCTCGGGGTGCCCTGAGGCAAGGTTGGTCAGTTCAGCAACTCAGCTGGACCTCGGGTTTGGTTCTGCCATTCTTGGGGTGTTAGAGGTGTCTCCCCTCACCACTACGAGAGGAGTGCAGCACCTCTGTGCATTTTGTGCAGATACAATAAGACAGGGCATCCTTTCTTGTGTCCTCTTTTAGGACAAAGAAATCCTTGACCTTGGCCTTCCAGAATTATATCACATGCTTGTACCCAAACCAGTTATTCCCGAGGAGAATGGGCATCCATGATTGGCTTCAATCAGTCAGTATTCATTCTCTGGTGCTGTAGGAGGGCCAGCCCTTCCCCGAATGAGGCATGCTGTCTTCCACCAGCCCAAATGCCCAAACTGAATCAGGATTCTGGTTAACAAGCACTCATTCCTGGATCAAAAAACAGAGAGCATAGTATTCCATTGTGTATATATACCACATCTTCTTGATCCATTCATCTGTTGATGGACATCTAGGTTCTTTCCATAGTTTGGCTATTGTGGACATTGCTGCTATAAACATTCGGGTGCACGTGCCCCTTTGGATCATAAGTGACTCTTAATCTCACAAAACAAACTGAGGGTTGCTGGGGGGAGGGGGTTTGGGAGAAGGGGGTGGGATTATGGACATTGGGGAGGGTATGTGCTTTGGTGAGTGCTGTGAAGTGTGTAAACCTGGTGATTCACAGACCTGTACCCCTGGGGTTAAAAATATATGTTTATAAAAAATAAAAAATTAATTAAAAAAAATTTAAAAAAAAAAAACAGAGAGCAATTTTGCAAAGGGATGAGCATGAAGACCAAGTTACCGCTTGAAAGGTGGGGTGTCTTCAGTCTTCCTTCACTCCTTCTAGACCAGGGAACCTTAAGGTGGGAGGGTATGACAACTGAGATCCCAAAAGGCATAGCAATTCCTCTGCTCCTGCTTGAGAGCCAGATGGCAAAGAAAGAGGCCATGGGTCTCAGGTCATGGATCTATGGGCCTTTTGTCGTGTCCTGGGGGAGCAGAGCTAGACAAGTCCTCAGCATCATTCACATGATAGCCACAGGCACTGAGCTGTTAGTGTGCACCAGGCTCTGGTCTTCCGAAAGCATGCAGCGAGGTCTCACATGCAGATTGGATCATGTCACGAAGCTGCTTAAGACCTTCCAACATCTTTTTTTATTATTCCCAGAAGAAAACTCTGAACCCTATCCCTACTCTCCAAGGTGTGGCATGATCTAGGTTTTGCCTCTACCTTCCACATAAACTCATTCCATTTTGTGTCTCCTTCCATCGATGAACTTTTTTTTTCCTTTTTTTGTTGCTCCAGACCCAACACATAATAGGTGCTTAATAAATATTTGTTGCTTGGGTAATGACTGTTCTCCAGCCAAAAATCCTACCGTTCTTCCTCCGTATTCTAGTTCACTCCCATTCATGCTTCTTCCTTAATGATTTCTTCTCTTCTTGCAAATGAAACCCTTGCTGTAATTCTCTCTCACAGAACCCTAGACTTTTCTTCACCATGCTTATTACAATTTTTTCGATGTATTTATGTGGTTATTTGTATAATGCCTACTTTCTCCATCTATTTGTGCATTTCAAGAGGACTGTTAATCTTTCTGTCTTTGCCATATTCCCAGTGCCTGGCATATCGTGGGACTTAAAAATAGTAGCTGAAACCCTGGAAAGGGGGTAGTTTGGCATCCTCCAGCATATTAGGGGCTGATGAGGGCTAGAACCCAATTCTGCTGGCTTCCAGCCCTGAGTTCTTTTCCCAGAGTCTGGCCCCTCCTCAGTCAGGGAGGATGATGGTTCATCTCTGGGTGGTTACCAAGGGTGCCCTCTCTGGGTGTTTGAATTCTGGCTGATGCAGCCTGACAGCAGGACACACACAGTGGTGGAGGGAATGTGTGCTGGATTCAGCCCCTGCAAGCCGCTATAGAGTGGACGCCTTTGTGCAACTCATCAATTGCACACACAGAATCCCAGCTCGTCACAAGCCCCTGCTTTGTGTATATTCTACTCCAAACATTTCCTTGTATGCCCTGGCTGGCCCCCTCCTCCAACAGGCAGCTTGTCAGCTTTGATCTTTTAATCCAGGATTCGACAGAGCATGATTGACGTGCTTTTAAACTGAGCCTCCCTGGGGCTGAGACCTGCTCCTGTGGAAGCATAGGGACAGACAGGCTGGCCACGTCTCTAAACTGGATCTTGGGGCCTTAGGATATTTTTTGGTCCCTCTGCATCTGAACCTGACCAATGTTGGGGACATAACATGCATATCTTTCAGGGCTCTCAGGGACTCGGTGTGTCACCCCAGCTTTGTATTGGGGCTGTTAGAGGAAAAAGGGACCATCAATTGATAAGCACCTGTTGTGCGTCAGGTACTGTTCTGGGTAGTGAGGAGACAGGGAAAATGAGAGAAAAATGATTCTGTCCCACAGAGGGCTTGCATTGTATGTGGGGAGGAACCTGAGTCAAAAAAAAAGAAAAAAAATACAAAATAGAGGCACCTGGGTGGTGCTGAGCATCTGACTCTTGGTTTCAGCTAAGGCTGTGATCTCAGGGTCATGGGGTTGAGCCCCGTGTCGGGCTCTGCACTCAGTGCAGAGTTTGCTTGAGTTTCTCTGTCCTTCTCCTTCTGCCCCCAGCACCAGTGCTTGTTCTTGCTTTTTCTGTTTCTCTCTCAAATCATAAATAAATAAATTTTTAGAAAATACAACATAGGGGCGCCTGGGTGGTCAGTGGGTTAAAGCCTCTGCCTTCAGCTCAGGTCATGATCCCAGGTCCTGGGATCGAGCCCTGCATCAGGCTTTTTGCTCAGCAGGGAGCCTGCTTCCCCCTCTCTCTCTGCCTGCCTCTCTCCCTACTTGTGATCTCTGTCTGTCAAATAAATAAATAAAGCATTAAAAAAAAAGAAAAGAAAATACAACATAGACTAAGGAGTGCCTTGATGGGGGCCTGGGAAGAGTGTTCTGGGTATCCAGAGCAAAGACATGCAGTGCTGGTATTTGTGTGTGTGTGTGTATGCATAGACAGAGGATAAAGATCTCCAGAAGCAATGACACTTGCACTGAGGCATTAGCCAAATAGGGAGTGTAGAAGTGGGGTGGTGTTGGGGCAGAGGAGCATGAGCAAAGACCAGGAAGTAAGGGGAAGCTGTCTGTATCTCAGGGTGGTGATCTTGTATGAGGAATAAGTGGTGAGAGATGAGGCTGGACAGGTAGAGTCCAGATCATGGAGGTGTTAGCTCTGTCATTCTAAGCCCTCCTAGAAGCAGTTGTCAAGATAGGATTAAACAGCTAAGGATTTTACTAGGGGAACTGCCTGAGAGACCCATGGGAGTGGGAGGAAGAGATAGGGAAGGCTGGGAGAGAATCAGACCCTGGACGAAGGAAAAAGGGGAGGAAGAAAGCTTGAGTGGAAACATCCTATCCAGCTGTACACTCTCTGGAAGTTTCGCCTTTATTCTTAGGGAGTCCTCAAGCCAAAGCTGGCCATAGAGGAGTCCCCTGTGTCCCTGCCTTACTATTCTGGCCACGCAGCCACTGACTAGAAGCAGCCAGTGGGAAGTATGAGTTTCCCTTCCACAGAAGTCAGAGCTCAGCACTGGGGATCTTGGGTCAGTTATGTTCCCTGTGGTTGGAGATCTGGGAGATACAGCTCATGACTGCCACATCTGTGTTTGATTTTATTCTAGGGAGAATGGGAATCTACAGAAGGTTTTAAGCAGTTGAGGTAATTAAAAAAAAAAACACTCTAGCAGCTGTAGAGAGGATGGGTAGGGAAAGATCGATCATAGAATGAATTAAAAACCAACAATTTTGGGGGTAGAGTTGTTGTGGAAGTTCAGGGAAGAGATGATGTTGACTTGGACTTGGGGCGTGTGATGGGCCTGTCATATGCAGAGATGGACAAATTGTAAGTTCTGTTAAGAAGACAAATAATCTGAACTTGTGGTTGTATGTGAGAGGTGAGATCAAGGACTCAGAGGAAGAGGCAGAGAATGAAGGGAATGTCCATCACGTATCACTGGTATGCTAAATATAGCATGTGGTACAGTAATCTCATTTAATTGCCACAACAATCCAGTAAATTTGGTTCTGGGTAGTAGCATTGGTGCACCCCAGTCTATCCACTCCTGGCCAGGTGATCAGCCTGAGGGAACTGTGGGCATCCCAGTCTCTTACCTGCAGTTGTTTTAAGAATGACTGTGTGACCCAGTTTATGCCAATAAGACATAAAGAGAGGTAATCTGCTGGGGGTCTCTTTGGAAAGAGCTCTCCTCCCTAAGAAGAAGTCATATTTCGAGATGGTCTTTGTCTTTCTCTGGGCATTCTGGTAGTTGTGTATGATGTCTGGGACTATCAGCCAACTTGAAATAATGACAGAGCAGACTGAGAGCACAGCCCTCACATTAGGGGTGGGAGAGCAAAAAGATGTAAGGAACCTGGGCTCTTAGTGACATCACTGAGTCACTCAGTAAACCACTGGACTTCTTAGAATTAAGATCAGATATTTCCTTATGGTTTGCAGCAATTTGATCCAGAGTGTTCTGTTTCTAAACTCATACAAAGTATAATCCCTGTTGTATGGGTTAAAAAATGGAATCTTAAAGTCACATCGCTGATAGATGCCAGAATAGGGACACAATCCCAGATCTTCCTACAGGATCACTTAACTTTGTCAATGGCGGCTTTCCTCTTTGATATCAACTCATCAACAAATAATGATAAAGCTAGAGTTCTTGCCCTGTATGATATTAAAATACAGGGAAAAGAGAATCAGAGCTACAAGCACTAAGTGTGCCCTTGCTGTATACTCGATGATGGAACTCATTGTGGAGGACATAAATGACTTTGTTACTAGCCCTGCTTTTGAACAGTTTATGATATAGTTGAGTAGAAATAAACATAATTGGAGAGTAGAATAATAGGTCATTTTTAAAGGGCCCTTATTAAGTGCTAGACAATGGGATAAGTACTCAATACATCTTATCACAGTTTATTCCTCATAACAGACAACAGAGTATTTATTACTATTATTGTCTCTGTATCACAGATATAGAGGCACAGAGAAGAAATTAAGTCACCCAAGATCACAAAACTGGAATAATTGGAATTTAGGACAACCTGACTCCAAAGTCTATACTCTTAACCACTACGCTATACTGCCTCTCCTAACAGATTGATTAATGGAAGATAGCATTAAGCCAAATGGTGTTCATACGTATAATAGCTAAGATTCGTAAACACATATGTGCAGGTACTTTGCACATGTTGTTGCTAATCCTTAGTGGTTTTCAAACTTAAGCATGCATTAGAAAAGCTTATTAAAGCACAAGTTGCTAGACCCATCCCCATTTTCTGATTCAGCAAATATGAGATAGGAAGAAGAGTCTTAGGATTAACATTTCTAACAAATTTCCAGGTGATACTGAATGCCCTGTGAAAGCCACCACCTTAGAATAACTCTACAAGGGAGGAATTACTACCCCCATTTTGCAAGTGGGGAAACTGGCTTATAGTAAACAGATTATCTGCCCCTACCTTGCACAGAGTAAATGCCAGATCCAGGATTTGAACTTGGTTCAGCCTGGCTCCAAAATCCATGTTCTGTCTATCGCACCATGCTACCTTGAGAGAGAAATTTATCACAAATTCAGGAGAGAAGACAGTGGGCAGCTCAGGGGAGGCTTCCTGGAGGAGGAGGAGACCTTGAAGGAAAATGAACTTAAATTAGCCATTCCAGGCTATAGACATGACCAGAGAAACACCGGTCCTGCCACATTATAGTTATGCAAACACTCTTGCCTGGGGTTTCTATATGGTAGAAGGCATTATGGTGAGGACACACAGTCAGAATTGCTCCATAAAAGGGAGGTCTAGGCAGATTACATACCCTGGAATAGGATAATAGCAGAGGCAAGCAGGGACTGATTAAGGACACCACTTAAAAGGTAGACACGGAGGGAAAGTACTATGCCCCATACCCAGTGGTGAGGAACACCTTGCAGTATCTTTCTTCATGAGAAGGATGGGCAGGGATTATACCACCCCCATTCATTCCCTGAAGTGAGAATGAAGAACATGGCTTGGATATGTGCCCACCAGAACCTGCTCCCTTATTCCCATTCTAATTTCCTCAGTCAAAGCCAAGGACAAGGACAGTGATTTCTCCTTTGTCACTGAGTGAAAACTGATAATATTCTGTGACTGAAGGCACTGCAATTGTTAAGCCTCAAGGAAACAATCAATGAAAACAGAGATACAAGAGCGAGCAAACATTTCAAAAACTCTACGCAGAATAGAGAAGGTTTATTCTATATGGTTATCAGGATTAGAAATTGGACCAATAGGTGGAAATTTCAAACTAAAAACATGCTTATAATTCCTGATGTCATTTATTAATCCAGTCATCTAGCTGTTTACTAACCAGCTGTCAGGAGCTCACTATGTGCCAGGAATGGTCCTAAGAGCTTGGTGAATCAAACAGAAATAGTTCTTGTCTTCATGGTTGGTCTAAGTCCAATCTTGTTATAACTTAGGTGTGGATATGAAGTTGAAAATTTTAAGTCCTTTGTCAGTGAGAGAAAATGTGTACAGTCTCAACGAACCCATGTTCTACACCCCCGCTTCTTCCTGCAGTGATAACACATGCTTTGATTGTAATGAAAGCCTCCGAATATGCCAAAAATCACATCACTCATAGCCCTTTCTTCTCCAGGGAGTGGGGGCCTTGGATTAAATGCAGACATGACATGGTCAGGGACACATTAAGGAGGCTGCACCACATAAACGTGATAGGAGTGCATTCCAATGTGTGAGAATGTGTTTCTCCATGAGCACGACCTCCCAGATAATGGCCCATCCCTCAGGGACCCACACAGCAGTCCCAGGGCATTTCTGGGGTCTGAGAGAAAATCCATCAGCCATTCACAACGAAGCTGGTGAGCGCTTCAGCTCTCTAATAGGGTCATTAGCTGGGTAACAGATGAATCTGAACAGTGACAGAAGGGCGGAGGTAACTGAAACATGAGAGAAAAAATACACAGTGAGCTTTCACATTTTCTCAGAACACATGTTGTCCTCAGAATTCCCTCTACTGCCCAGCTTCATGAAATGTCAGAAACCAAGGGATTTGTAAAGAGCAACTCAGAGAACCTGGGGTATGCCATGGAATGAGAAAAAACCCCTAACCACAAGGGAGGGATGACAGATTTCCAGAAAACAGCAAGCTAATCCGGCAGAGCTGTTGATGATATCATAGGGCACTTATAAATGCACTCTTAGTGATTCTGTAAGCCCAGGAAATCAGGCAGAATGATTTGTGAGAAACCAGGGACCATGTTTTAAGCAGAAAGTTTAGTTCTGGCTTAGGAATTTATTCCATTGTTGACTTGTATTAATTAAGCTTGCTTCCTGACTATAAAAAATAAGACATGTTCACTGGGGGAAAGTACAGCCAAAAAAAAAAAAAAAAAAAAAAAAGAAAGAAAGAAAGAAAGAAAAGAAAAGAAAAGAAAAGAAAAAGAAAAATCACCCAAGTTCCATCATTTCAAGATAAATACTGTTAACTTTTTATTGCTATCCCTGCAGTCTTTTGTCTATACATATGCATACATCTCTTCGTTCTTGCAGTATCAAAATTATATTTTCATAGTTTTGTAAACTTTTTTCTCACTTAACAGCAAATCATGAAATTTTCATGAGGTTCCCCCCCCCATACTGAAAACTATTTTTCAGGAATACTACTTTAATGCTTATATTGTATGAATATATCAGGTTGGAATGTATATAATTAGTGATATTCAACCTGTTTTAACCTACAAAAATGACAATTTCATATGATTCACTAGTACAATTGATTTCTCCAGCCTGATACTCTTTGACATTTAGACTGTTGCCAAATGTTCTCAGTTATAAAAATTTTGCAGTGAATTTCATGTGTCCAGATCTTGCACACATCCATGACTATTTCCTTCTGGTAAATCCTCATGCATTAGCTGTGTATTGCTGTGTAACAAATTAACTTTACACAAACTAGCAGCTAAAAAACACACGGTTTTATCTCAGTTGCCATGGATCAGGTTTAGCTGGGACTTCTGCTTCATGCTATCTCACAAGGCTAAAATCTAGGGGCAAGGCAAGAGCTGAGGTCTCAACTGAAGGCTCAGCTGGGGTAGGATCTGCTTCCGAGTTCATTCAGGTGGTTGAGGGCAGGATTCAGTCCCTTATTAGCTGCTGACCTGAGACCTCCTTCAGTTCCTTGCAATGTGGCTTTTCCAAAGAGCTTACAGCATGGCAGCTGTTTTCATTAAAGCCACTAAGGGAAAGAGTTGGCTAGGAAAATAGAATTTACAATCTTAATGTAACCTAACCACAAATGAGACAGCCCATCACTTTTGCCATATTCTTTTGGTTGGAAGCAAGTCACAGTTCACCTGGGTGGCTCAGCTGGTTAAATGTCTGCCTTCAGCTCAGGTCATGATCCCTGAGTCCTGGGACTGAGCCCCACATTGGGCTCCCTACTCAGCACGGTGTCTGCCTCTCCTTCTATCCCTCCCCCCTGCTCTTGATCTCTCTCTCTCTGTCTCTCAAATAAATAAATAAAATCTTTAAAAAATTATTTTTTAAATAAAAATTTAAATAATTTTAAATAAAAATTTTAAAAATTATTTTTTTAAAGATTTTATTTATTTATTTGACAGAGAGAGAGGGAACACAAGCAGGGCAGGGGGGCTGTGAGAGGGAGAAGCAGACTTCACACTGGACAGAGAGCCTGACATGGAGCTCGATCCCAGGACCTTGGGATCAGGGCCTGAGCCAAAGGCAGATGCCTAACAACTGAGCCACCCAGACGCCCCATAAATAAAATCTTAAAAAAAAAAAAAAAAAGAAAAAAAGCAAGTCACAAGGGGAATGGATTACATTAGGGTGTGAGCATCAGGAGGTAGAGATCTCTAGGGGGCTCATCTTAGAGTCTGTCCATCACATTCCAGAAATAATTGGTAGGTAAAATGATATGAATAATTTTTAGAGTTTTGAGATTTATGGACGAATTGCTCCCTGCCATAGTTGCATGAATTTGTCTCCCTACTAGCAGTAAATAAAAGGACTTAGCAATCTGCAGTCTCACCCATGCTGCCTATTTTCATTAAAAAAAAAAAAAAAAGAAAAACTTATCAAATAAGGATAAGGAAAAGATGATACCCTGGAGGTTTTTTTGTATTTTTTCATAATTTTTTGTTTTTCATTTACTAACTGGTCATTGTATTTCTTCTTTTGTAAATGCCAATTCATGTCCTTGTCCTATTTTTTTTTTAAGGATATTTGCTATTCTAGTATAATAAGGGTTTCAATAACCATTTGTCATGGATGTTTTAGATATTTTTCAGGTTCTGTCATTTGTTTTAAGATCTTGGTTAAGAAATTCACAAAAACATTTAATATTTTACGTTGTCAAATCTGACAGTCATGTGCTTTGTTATTTCTTTTATTTTTATATCCACGCCCAAAATAAACAAATAAGTTCTTCTGTCTGGGAACAAGGGGTCCCAGACATGGTTTTAGAGTCTTTCTCAGTGGCATGGAGGGGAAGGATGAAGGGTGGAGACACTGATCCTGTTATTTCAGTTTTTTTGCTTTTTTGCATTGATTAGAATCGTTGATGGAAACTGTGAAATAAAAGAGATAGTAGCAGGTGTCTTTGTTAAGAATGTTCCTAGTGTTTCATCCAGAAGCATGATGTTCTTTTTTTCCTTGCAGTTGATATTCTTGATCAAATTTATTCCTAGTTCAGGAACATTTCAAACTTATCTGTAGTGAGTGTTGGGGTTTTCTTTCCCCCCTTTTTTTTTTTAATTTTTTATAAACATATATTTTTATCCCCAGGGGTACAGGTCTGTGAATCACCAGGTTTACACACTTCACAAGTGAGTGTTGTTTTTTAAGGGGGCATTAATTTGAATAACCCCAACATTTTTTCTTATTTGACTTGGGATAAATCTCATGGGTTATAGCACATTTATCTCAATAAACTTATGTCCATTTGCTAATATTTGATGTAAGATTTTGGCATTTATATTTATAGTGAGGTTATATAACCAATAATAATTGATTGTTATTATTATCATTATTATTATTATTACTATTCTGGTAGTAGGGTTATATTAATCTTATTAATAATTGGGAAAATGTCTCCTTTTTCTGTGTTTTGTTACCTTATAAGGTATGAGATTGCTAGTTTCTGGAAGTTTGAAGGATCTTTCTCTAGAGTTATCTGGGCCCAAGGCTCTTAACAGAGTACTGATGTTACACATGTTCAGATTCTCTGCCATCACTGGTCTAGTCAATTTTTCTGCCTCTCGTACTAATATGGTAATTTGTATTTCCCCTAGAAATTGGCCATTTTATTGAAGGTATTTAAATGTATCAGCTAAAAGTTATAATTATAATTCTCTCATATTTGAATCTAAATTTTGATCTGTAATTATATTCTAATTATATATATTCATTTGTTCTCTCTTTTATCCTTGATTAGATATGATGAATCATCTATTTTATTGTTGATTTTTCCAAGAATGAATTTTTATATTTATATATCAATTCTATTAGCTTTTCATTTTTTCTAGTTCATTAATATCTTTATTTTTATTCCTTTCTTCTATTTTGCTATTTTATTATGACAATGTTTAAACACACTCAAAATAGTATAAGGTATCCTTACACACCTGTCACCATGTACAATTATCAAGATTTTGCTAGCTTGGCTTCATCTTTCCCTTTTTCCTTTTTTCTTTGTCTTGTTTACTGAAATATTTCTTAAAAACCCTAGAAATCATGTTGTTTTGTCACTGCATACTTCAGAATGTATATCTTAAAATTTTTTTTTCTTAATTGTTTTCAGATATGTTTTATGGCCCTTTTTACATTTTATTGGATTGACTTTTCTTAATTGATATTTTATTCTTTCTTATATAGTAAGAAAAATGTTTAAGACTATGAACTTGCTTTTGAGTACAGAATTAGCAGCACATATTAACAAATTTGATATGTAATATTCTCAATACCAAAATTTTCAAAGTTAGTTATGAGTTTAAGTCTTGATTCTCTAAGAACTATATAGAATTAATACATATGTTCATATATGTCCCTCTGGCTTTCATGTTTAACTATTTTAGAAGCAGTTCTAGTTATATTACAGTGCAGTCGGTTTTTACAGGTTTCTTTCTGTGGGTAGCAGGTTCTGAAATGAAGATTACCTTGCAAGGGGTTTATGACAAGTGATCTTGGTGTCAAGTGACACCTGTGGAAGGGAAAGAGAGGAAGTAGGACTGGGGAGATGGACAAGTTGAGCTACAAAGAAGTCTCGGTGGAACCCTCTGTTAACCCCACAGAGAGCTCTGAAGTTGGGGGAACCCTTCAGAGTTGTCTGGAGTTGGGGGTGAGAGGACACCTTTATTGCCCACAACAGTCACTGATTTTAATTTCTGATGCATAACTGAGAGTATTGGTATGTTCTGACCCTGCCTCTGGAAGGGTCAGAATTTGGACTCTTGCAGGGGGCAGTTCCTGAAATGTCTGTCAGCTGAGTGCTCTCTGCTGACAGGACTCCCAGGGCCTAGAAGAATACACTCTTCATTAACAAAAGTGAATCTGGCAGGACAGCCCAGCCTCTGTTACAGTTGCAGAATTTCTAAGTTTTGAGATTTATTTTTTATAAATGTTTTAATAAGTGATCTAATATTTAAGAATCATGTTTATTCTTAAGAGGGCTAAAGTTCTAACATATATGTATATATACAAATATACATATTAGTATTAGTTATATATATATTAGTATTATACATATTATATACATATTAGTATTAGTAAAACAGACTTACTAATTTTTTTTTTAAGATTTTATTTATTTATCAGAGAGGGAGGGGTTAGAGAGCGAGCACAGGCAGACAGACTGGCAGGCAGAGGCAGAGGGAGAAGCAGGCTCCCTGCTGAGCAAGGAGCCCGATGTGGGACTCGATCCCAGGACGCTGGGATCATGACCTGAGCCGAAGGCAGCTGCTTAACCAACTGAGCCACCCAGGCGTCCCCAGACTTACTAATTTTTATCTATTTGGTTTGTTGAGGAGTGTTAAAGTATTCTAAAGTAATTATGATTTGGCTGTTTCTCCTTGTATTTTTTAACCCCTCATTTTTTTTTTTTTTTTTACTATTTCACTTTATACCTTTTAAAGTTGTACCATTCAGTACATTAATATCCACAATATTGTGCCTTCATGGCATGAATTCCTGCCCATGTAAAAACCCCTCTTTGAATATTATTTTCTTTTGGTTTGAATTCTCTGTTTATTGATATTTTCACCCCTGGTTTCTTTTGGTTTGTCTGATATATTTTTGGCCATACCTTTATTTTTAAGCACTTTCTGTCCTTTGTAAAAAGGCATGTCCCTTGTAAAAAGCATGTAGTAAATTTTAATTTTTGGATTTTAATTTTTGATGCATAACTGAGAGTATTGGTATTTTGATAATGGAATTTAACCCCTTTATAATTATAGTCATAACCAGTATAGCATCTTGTTTTATGTCTTATTTTAATATTTTCTTCATTTTCTGTTTTCTACTGTATGAACTACATAATTCATTATTTTGATTAATTTCTTACTTGGCTACAATATATTTTTTCATTTATTTTCAGAGAATGTAAATTACAGCATTTAATTCTTACATTTTTAAAATGTAGACTTTTACTCTTCATTTGGAAGAGTAAAAGTCTTTACTGATTCTGTAGTTCTTGGATCATAGGTATTTCCCCTCAAAAGTGTACTGTTCATTATTATTTTATGGTATAGAAGAGAAGTTTGAGGACTGCCTGGATTTTGCTGGTAAAATTGCTTCATTATCTTTGAAATTGAAAAAATGCCACCAAGATATCTAGGTGTTTGCTTTTCTTCATTTTTTTCCCCAGGAACTTACTAAGTCTGTTTGATCTGTAGATAAAAGTAATCATTTAACTCAGCAAAGTTTTCTTTATTATTTCTTGGTATTCTTATTCTACAGTTAGATGTTGTTCTCTGTGTCTTTTATTTTCCTTTTTTCCTTTACATGTTTCTGAATTAAGGGAGATTTTCTTGAGCTTATCTATACAGTTTTCTTTTAATGCTCCATAATATGCAACTTACTGTTTAATGCTCCTATTGAAATTTTATTTTTAATTTAGCCAACATGATTTTCATTTCCCTGCATTTTCCAGATTTCATAGGTACCCCTCTCTGATTATCTATTCTAGCTATATAAATGCAGTGCTGTCTTTTATCAAGAAATTTCCAAACTTTTCTCATTGTATTGCCTCTGTATCACTAAGTCTTCTTTATTCCCTTTTCCTGAACTTTGAGTCTTTTCATATGGCCAAACATTGTTCTCTGTTTGCCCATGCTTACAGAGTGAGGTCCAAGCTTATCATAAATCGGAAGCCTGTATGGGTTCTAAGAGGGATTTAGTAGATCTTTGGTTGGGTATTTCAGGCCAGATGGAGAGAAAAGGAAAACATTTAGATTTATTGTAATTTTCCTTTTCCTTTTCATAGATTCAGCTGCTTGGAGAGATAAGATAGGTAGCCAGAGCCAAAGATATCTTTGGCAAAGAGCTTTGCCTATGCAAAAGATTTTCTTTTTCTTCTTTGTGGGGAAGCCAGAAGTGGCCCCAGTTTTGGTCAGCAAGATCCCAGCAGTGCCTTGACTTTCTTCGTGCTCCAAGTATGAATCAGTGCCACAGTGAATTCCATTTGGTATGGCTGTTGGCTCCATTTCACTTTCCAGAGATACTGGTGGGTTCCAAAATTGTCGCCTGATGACTTCATTGCCCACCCTGGCTTCTTGCCAGGTGTTTATAAGGTTCAGCCAGCATTTCTTCCATTTGTTTCCATGCCCTTTGTCCTGACCATACAGTGACTTTAAGCTGAGCTTGGGCTTTCTTCTGTGTTCACCCTGTCAACTCTATACCTTGCTGATATTCTTGAATGTTCTTCTGGCTTATGAGAGTTGCCTTTCCTCAGCATGTAGCGTAAACAGAGTGTCTCATGGTTGAATACAGGAACAACACTATTTTCTCTCTAGGTTTATAGTCTGTTGGTCATATCAAATGGCATTTTGGGGACCACAAAGGAAGTGAGGTGGATAATACCCCTGGGGAGTTCTTGATTGACAGCAGTTGTGAGTAGTGTCTAAGAATAACTGTCCAAGTTTAAAGGAGAAAGAAAGGAGAAAAGAAGAAGTTGAGTGCAGAAAGGCAAGGAAGAGAGGGGCAAAGAAAGAAGATACAGAACAGAAAAGAGAACGAGCCTTCGAGGTGGTCTGTGATGCCCACTTTTGCCTTACGATACCTCCCACTGCTCTGTTCAACTGTGTCCAAGCCATTCCTAGGATGGCCTCAGATCCGCTGCGGGTATTTGAGGATAGTGATGATGCTAAGGGCTCTGTTCTGGGTGAACTCCTTGCCAGCCCTCTTCATTTCTGGCACTTACTGCTCTAGGGAAAGGGGGAATTTTTTTTTGTCTTATTTCCAAGAGGTCTTAGAAATAGGTTGTGTTGGGAGCAACAAGAGTTCTGATGATCAGGCAGATGTCCACACCCTCTGCTGATAAAAAGCAAGAGGTAACTCCACCTCTTTTTTTCCACCTCTGGGATAGATCACTGGTTTGGCCTCTCTTTCTCTGATGGGGGTAAAAGAACAGAGGCAGAAGGGGAAAGGGAGAGAGGGAAGTAGAGAGAGAGAGAATTCAAAATGAATGCCACCCAGACTGCAAAATGCCATACCATACAAGGAGGAAAATGCCCTAGGAGTTAAGGACTGTTATTAGAAAACAGACTTTCTTTTTCAGAAGGCAGGATGGAGAGCCAGGTCTTGTGTTTGGGGCTGGAGGGGAGAATGGGACACCAGAAGAGAGAAAGGGCAAAACTAACCCTTCAGAATAAGGATTGGACTTCTCTTGAATTTTTTATAGATGTCTTTGTGCTTCCCCATCACATTACAGTCTGGGTGAAAAATTGTCCCAGGCCTACCAAGGAAAACAGATCTGTGTGAACCAAGGTTTTGTTGCCAAGGGCCACGTTATCACATGGAATTGCTTTATGGGTCAACATGGCTGATTTATTTATATGTGTACCCTGTGGATGTCTATTAGGCCTCCCAAACTGTGATCACCACAGGGACAGCTGGCTTATATCTGTGTTGCTTGAGCACGTGGTAAAATCCTTGTAACACATTTGCTAAAGATAAAGAGAGAGAGGCATGAAAATGTATCTGGGCTACCTCTGAGCAATTAAGGCCTAAGTCTAGGGCTAGCAACTGAGACACCTGCGTTCTCAATGAGGCTCCATCAATTGTTGGATACATAAATGGGCAATAGCATTACCTGGCTGAATCTCAGTTTCCTCAACTGTAAAATGGGGGTAGAAATATTCACTGCTGATCCAGCACGTCAATGAGGTTTGATTGTGACTGAAATACTATAGGAGTGACTAACCAGAAATACTATAGGAATGGGCAGGAAGTTATAATTCTGTTACATCCATCTAGTTATTAATTCAACAAACATGTATTGAGCACATACTAGTGGGCTATGCCCTGTGGTAGGTGCTAGGGACACAGCTGTGATCAAGGTGGGCACATCACCATCTTCACTATGCTTACAGCCCAGTGGCTGTACACATAGCCAATCCTATCTTGCTTATAGACTTGCTTCTTTATCTTTGAAAGTCAAGACATTTCCCAAGATTTCTAGGTGTTTGTCTTTTCTCATTATTTGTTCCCAGAACATGCTGAGTGTATTTGATTTGCCAACAGAAGTTGTTCTTCAGCTCAACAAACTTTGCCTCATATTTCTGCTCAATCCTTTATCTCCTTCTTATTAGACAATATTGAGTGTCCTGCATTCATCCTCTCCCCATCTCTTTTTTTTTTTTTTTTGGTCCCCTTTTCCACGTCTTCATGGAATGCTGCAAGGGTGTGGTGTCCCCACAAACTTGCTATTGAGTACTCCCACTACCAGTTAGACCCATTATTATGAGCTCTTCCTGGAAAGCTTAGGGTTCTCCCTCACTGCCTGTAGTCTGCAGGATGAAGACAGGATCCAAGGGGGTGGAAAAGAGCTGGATTGGCCTCTCAATGTCCAACTGTTTTTTTTTTTTAAAGATTTTATTTATTTATTTGACAGAGACAGAGATCACGAGTAGACAGAGAGGCAGGCAGAGAGAGGAAGGAAAGCAGGCCCCCTGCCGAGCAGAGAGCCCGATGTGGGGCTTGATCCCAGGACCCTGAGATCATGACCTGAGCCGAAGGCAGAGGCTTTAACCCACTGAGCCACCCAGGTGCCCAATGTCCAACTGTTTTATTGATATCTGGCCCTACTTATTAAGAGCAGATTTATCCACCTTAATCCTTCATCTGAATACCGTCTAAATATACAAGCACTGAACACGGAACTGCAGAAATTAAGGAAGTCAGGGATGGGACTTGGCTCAAACACAATAGGCATCATCTTAGCCTTTATTTTTCAGAATACTCTAATAGTTGAATCAAATGAGTTCTCATTGCCAACCAGCACTGCACACTATGTTCTGTTGTTGAACTTTCTGGTGCTCCTTTGGTACACAACACCAGCAATGCTGTGGTTGGCATTGACATAATACACAGTGCCACGAAGGCACCGTTTATGCTGTAGTCCATGTGTCCATGTAAAGGGCATGTCCTTGAGCACACAGGAGTGTCGCCTGGTGGACCTGGCTGGAGTACAGTCACCTCCTCTTCCTCTGTCTCCTTCTTTTGTTGCATGTTTCACATGTTCTATAATTTTCATGTTTTGGCACTAGTATCATGAATATTATTATTATTTGTTTAGGAAACTTAGCATACTACTCATCACTTCAAAATTTGGACCACTGCGCAGAGTGACCCCTTGGTCCTGATTTGCTCATGACTTTCCTAGTTTTAGCACTGAAAGTCCTGTGTCCCAGGAGCACCCCTTGGTCCTGGACAAACCAAGGTGACTGGACATCTTACCAACATAATATATAAACAGTGTGGCAGATGGATAAGCCAATGAAAAACAAAATACTGAGACATGGATATCCAGTGCCGAACTTGGGAAAGCTGCAACCAAAACTGTGACCTGAGGGTGGCTCAGTGGGTTAAGCCGCTGCCTTTGGCTCAGGTCATGATCTCAGGGTCCTGGAATCGAGTCTCACATCCAGCTCTCAGCTCAGCAGGGAGCCTGCTTCCCTCTCCCTCTCTCTCTGCCTGCCTCTCTGCCTACTTGTGATCTCTGTCAAATAAATAAATACGACCTTTAAAAAAAAATGTGACCTGGGTATGAGGCGGAATTAGGACATTTGCCTTTGATACATGAAAAAAATTCCAGAGCTTGACATCCACATTTTCAGAAGCAGCTGGAGAGCGAGAAAGCTTTCCTTACCCACCTAGAAGCAGGGGGAGGAGATGGTGTGTAGAGTGTGTGCATTGCTTTTGTTCGCAGTGACCCCACGTGCAGATCAAACTTGACCTAGTTATCTCTGTACTCTGACCAATCTGACTGACAACGTTCACATGGAGGGGAGTGAATATGGGGAAGAGAGGAGACCAGAAATTCTTACAACCTTCCCAGAGTGGGGAGAGAGAGGGTGGAAGTCACCTTCTCTAAGCAGCAAGGCATAAAGCTGAGGCAAGGAGGACAAAGGTCCATGTCCCAACATTGGTGACAGTGGGAACAACCGTAGCAATAGGGGCTCCCTTTACTGATGATTCATTATGATCCAGGCATCATATTAAGCTTCTTACCTGTATTAGCTTATTTGATCTTCATAATAATCCTTACCGTATGAGAGGTACTCCTGTTACCCCCCCCATCATTCAAATGAGGAAACTGAGGCACAGGCAGGTGAAGCCATTTGCCTGAGACATTCAGCTAGTAGGTGCACAGCTGGGATTCAAATCCAGTTCTGTCTGGGCCTAAGGAGCCAATCTGGTCACAAAACTGTAGACCACAGGAGCTATGAATGACCTTGGAACTCACATGGCCCAATGCCTCCAGGACTTTCTCAAAAAAACATAAAGCCAGTGAGTGGCAGGACCAAAAAGCAGAAATCCAGCCTCTTGACTCCCAGGTCAGTGCTCATTCCACCTGACCAACAGCCTGTAATGTTGTTTGAATCCCAGGCTGGGGAAGGAGGCTGTGCGGTGGGATGAGCGGGTGAAGGGGAGCTCCAGGAAGGCTTTGTGGGAAAGGAAATGAGCAAGAGGCTGAGTGTGGAGAAAGAAAGAGCCAAAAGGGAAAGGGGAGGGAAGAAGAGAGATGGGGAGGGGACAGGAGACAGCATCATGTTAGAGAAACAGGATTTGCAATAAATATGAGGGATGCTACAGAAATTACTTTTTGAATGGCATTTAATTGGTTTATTAGTGTAATTCAGTTGCAGTTTGATTTGATTCAAACCTCTGATGTGCGTGATCCAAGGACACTGCCAGGCTTCACACACAGCAACAAATGACAGACCTGAGAGGGGGAGGTTGAGGGGGGGAGGGCGAAGGGCGATGAGAGCGAGGGACAGGAGGGGACAGGAGTGGGAGGAGGGATCGTGGTGAGGGAGGAGGATGGAGAGAGAGAAGGAGAGGAAGGGAGAAGAGCGGAGCGGGGTGGGAGGGAAGAGAGAGATGGAGGAAAAAAGCAGAGAGGAGTTCAGGCTGGCATGGGAGACCAAGGGAGTCCGAAGTCTGCAGAGTACAGGTGCTCAGAGACAAACAGGCAAAAGCAGAGAAAGGGCAAATGAGAGATAGGATGCTGGAAGGAAGAGAAAAGTTCAGGCCCACCCTGGAGAAATTTTGGGTTTGGTTCCAGATCACTACAGTCAAGCCAGTCAAATGAATTTTTCAGTTTCCGAGAGCATGTAAAAGTTTTATTTACACAATACTGTAGTCTATTAAGTGTGCAATAACATTATGT
The DNA here is from genome assembly GCF_964662115.1 of Mustela nivalis. Taxonomy (NCBI): domain Eukaryota; kingdom Metazoa; phylum Chordata; class Mammalia; order Carnivora; family Mustelidae; genus Mustela; species Mustela nivalis. The sequence continues at coordinate 5,268,347 of NC_139033.1, read as the reverse complement.
CTCCAAAAGAAAAAAAAAAAAAAACCAAGGTCCATACCTTAATTGAAAATCTTTTATTGTTAAGGGGTGCCTGGGTGTCTCAATTGGTTAAGCCTCTGCCTTCAGCTCAGGTCATGATCCCAGGGTCCTGGGATTGAGTCCCATATCAGGCTCCTTCTAGGTGGGGAGCCTGCTTCTCCCTCTACCTGCCGCTTCCCCTGCTTGTGCTCTTTCTGTCGAAAATAAATAAATAGACTCTTAAAAAATAATAATTTAAAATATTGGTAAGAAATTTTAACCATCATCTGAGCTTTGAGTGATAGTCACTGATCACAGATCGCTGTAACAAATATAATAAATTTAAAAGTTTTAAATATTGTGAGAATTACCAAAATGTGACACAAAGTGAGCAAAATCTCCTTGGGAAAATGGTGCCCATAGACTTGTTCGACCCAGGGTTGCCACAGACCTTCAACTTGTAGAAAATAGTCTGTGCCAAGGTCAGTAAAGCAAGGCGCCATAAAATGAGGTATTCCTGTGCAGGGGGAATGATGAGTTGCACGCGCGCGCACACACACACACACACAGCTATGTCCCAACCATCTCCTGAGCACCCACTGGCCAGACACTCTCAGGACTTCTGATACGAGGGTGGTACCAGGGACCTGCCATGCTCCAGGCTACCTTCCAGTCTCCTGAAAAGGAAACCTTTCTCTGTCATTGGTGTTCTGTACGTCTCGGTGGTAGCTGAGAGCACAGATGAGCAGCTCCCTGTGGGTGCCTGCGGAGACAAGGAGATCCAGCTGGGGAGGTACAGACTGGTAGCATCTCAGAGCTGCAAAGACACAGTCTGTCACAGATCGGGAGATGGGGGCCCAAAGAGGAGAATAGAGTCAGAAGCGTCGTCCTGTCTCCCAGATCAGAGCTGGAACCCTGGCAGCAGGTTGTTAGGATCGTGTTACGCAGTGGTTTGGGCACAGGCTTTAGACCCAGACAGATCTAGCTGTGCACCCTTGACCCGGCCCGTTTACCTCTCTGAGCTGCACTTTCTGCCAAATGTAGATCAAGGTACTCCCTGTGTCTCAAGGTTGCTGTGAGGCACCAAGGGAGATAAAAATATATCAAATGTATCTGGAAAAGCTCGGTACATACAAAGTACTTGATATATTGTGATTTTTATTATTAATAAAAGAGGACACTGAGACAGCCAGCAGAGTCAGGCTGATTCTCCCTAGTGAGGACTTGAGAAGGGCTGTATAGCATTGTGGCTATGAATATGAATCCTATAAACCAGAACGGCCGTGTTTGGATTCCAGTTCTGCTCTTGAATGACCTTGGGCAAGTTAGTAACCTTTCTGTGCCTCAGTTTCTTCATCTGTGAAACAGGGATGACACTAGTTCCTACCTCGTTGGATTGCTCAAGCAGGATGAAGGGAGTAATATAGAGGAAATGCTCAGAATAGAGTCTGATCCCTAGCTGGCATCCAGTCCATATTAGCTCTCATTATTCATATCGCTGGGGGTCAGCTGTATGGATGTGGAGACCAAGGACCAAAAGGTGGAGGCACCCAGAGTCACAGTAGTTGGTGCAGAGCTGGGATTTGAACCCAGACCTGATTGTTGACTTAGAACTCCCCAAGACTTCAGAATTCCTGTTCAAGAATCTTCCCATGTTGCCACACTTTCCAAAGGTGATGACCCTCCATTCTAACACTTCCCCATTGCCAGCACCGTGTAGCTTATTCCTTCTGAATTAAACCTTAGCCACATCTTTGATCCAGATGCCTCCCTTAGAGAAGGAGAGGACATAGAGTGTTGTGACCCAGACTTTGGGACTCCCAGGCCTTTGTCACCACCCCTCACCACCCCACCCACACACACATAGGCACACACACCCTGGACACACCCTGAACACACCCAGGGATACACCTCCACCCCCGAGTATAATTACAGAAGCCAAGTCAATGAGGCTGATAGTAATCATCTGGGAAATTTGCCTCCAATGCTGATTCCAGGGGCCAGAAATCTTCATTTTTACCCATGAAATAGGGTGGACTTTTTATGGAACAGAAATGCGTGGAACAGAAAATGGATGTGCAACAAATGAGCTGTAATTCAGAAGATCGCCTGTCTTGGTGGGGATTAATTATTTTTATAAAGAAAATAGTTAATAATTTCAATGACTCCTTGATGGAGAAAAGAGGTCTGCTTTGGGCACCACGTTAATTATCCCAGAGCTTGTTTTCAGGATCCCTTTATCTCTTCTTAGCCTGGCCTGGGCAGCCTGAGAGGCAAGCAGAGATCCTGCTCATCAGAGAGCTACAGCCCCTGGGGGAGGAGGAGGAGGAGGAAAGCACAAGTGTGGTTCCTTAGCCAGGGCAAGGTGATCTCTTGGCTCCCATCCACATTGAAACTCACCCAGAAAGTCTTAGAGCTGGAAGGGATCCTGAACCTGGGTTAAGTGTCGAGGTCTGGGTTTAAATTACTGCTGTGTGGACTTGAGCAAGTTACTTAACTTCTCTGAGTCTCAGATTGCCACCAGGACCCAGAAGGATCACTGTATGGATTAATTGAGAAAGCCTCTGAAGCATCATGGAGCTTCATGGACATTTTATAATTATTTTCCTAAAGGATGCAGGATTCAGCCTCATCATTGTACAGTTAAGGTTCAAAGAAGTGAGGGAAATTGACCAAGAACATACAGTCCGTTTGTGGCAAAACTGGGATCAAAACCCAGGTTTCTTTTGAACCTGTTATTATTATCTTTCATTTGTTTGTGTTTACTTTCACTATAGTACCTGAGCTGTACATTATCCAATCTCTCTTCAAATATCTAGAGCACTGATACGGCATCTCTTCAGCCTGAATTATCTGAATACAATTTGGCTTCTGTTTCACAGGTATAAGGAAGCATAGCCTGGAATATAAAATGTGGGGATTCTGAACCTACAAAATTCAGTGTTTTATGGTTTGACTATTCCATTTCCTTACTGGATGGCTTGGGAAAACCTCCGAAATGGTCTGTTCTCATTTCCTTATCTTTAAAATGGAGATAGTCACTGAGTCTGTCACATATGTCATGAGATTATGTCCATCAAGTAACATTTAGCAAATATGTTTATCAGTTAGCTCTTACAACAATAGTGCTGTGTAACAAATCACCCCAGGATATATTAAAACATGAATCGCTTATTCTTATTCATGCATCTGCCGGCGGACTGGGAATTTGCTTGTTGAGGTTGAGTCTAGCTGGGGTTGGGTTTAGATCTGCTTACCTGCATTAATTTCCTTGGGTCAGAGGACTACCCGGGACACATTCTCATGATAGGAATGTGAGAGAGACAAGCAGAAATACACAAGGCCTCTCAAGGCCCAAATTTGGAGCTGACACTGTCACTCCACTGTCACTGACACTCCACTCCGCCCTCACACTGACACATCCTCTATTGGCTAAAGCAAGTCATGTGACAAACCCAACACCAGTGATGATGAGGACTTTAATCTGTACTACCTGTATTGGAGTGAGATGGGCAGCTTGCGTTTGAGAAGAGGAGGGACACAGTCTGACTTCTGTTAGAAAGAAAATAGACTTAAGGGGACCAGGCCAAGGATTCGATGAGAAACTGCATGTGGAGTACTTAACACAGAGCCTGATGTGTTTTCAATGACCAGTTGCACGTAAGTTGGCTCAGGCTGCCAACGGACCAGGTGGCTTCAACTCTAGTTTCTTTCCTCACAGTTCTGGATCCTGGAAGGCCAAGATCAAAGTGTGCTGGCAGATTTGTTTTCTTCGGAGGCCCCTTTCTTGGCTTAGAGATGGCTGCCTTTTCAGTGTGTCCTCACATGGTCCTCCCTGAGGGGACCCGGAGTTGTCCATGTTCCAGTCTCTGCTTCTTAAAAGGACACCAGTCACATTGGATTAAGGCCCACCTGTATGACCTCATTTTACCCAAATTACCTCCTTAAAGGCCTTATCTGGAAATACAGTTGCATTCCGAGGTCCTGGGGGTTAGGACTTCAGCATATGAGTTTGAGGGGAGACACAATGAAATCAGTTAATAACAAGTAGTAATAATAAAAGTGAGAATAATTATTACGATCCTTATGTCCCATTTAAGACCTCTCTTGTCAAGGCCAATCACACACTCTTCTTATCGGAGTAATACCTCCCAGGGCCTAACCCAGACTTTGAGCCTTTCCCCACTCCCTTCCCCACACTCCTTAGTCAACAAATATTTATTAAGCACATACTCTGTGCCAGGTTCTGAGATGCTGTACTAAAGCAAGCATAGACAGGTCGTTCAGTTTTTCATGACATGATGTGGTTTTGAGAACCTTCACCGTATTTAACAGACTGTTCTGGGTCTGTTCCTGCATCTCCTTTCAAGAAGTACTTGCTGATTGCGTACATATGCCAGTCTCTGTGCCAGGCACTGGTGATGGTAATGATGAGCAAGATAGGGCTCTGCTTTCGGGAAGCTCTTAGGGATTTGTTCAGTGTAGCTAATGACATAGACCCATCCCAATGACATTAGTGGGTGCTAATAAATTTTCCTTGTCTGGAGACCTTGCAATTCAATGGAACCCTAAGCACACGTTGTATACCAGCTTAACTTGCTGGTGTCTACTAGTTGGTGAGAACAGGTGTTATGTCTGTCATTTTCCACTACATATCCAGTATGTGGCATCATGGTTGGCATAATACTAGGTGCTCAACCAATACTTGTAGAATGAGTAGTGGACCTCAAAAATACACTAATATGGTCACCACTCACCACCTGTGGCTCTGTATGTTTAACTTAGAAATTAAGTAAAACTAAGTTTCATTATTAAATGTATTATGTGTTTAATATAAAATTTCTTATTAAAATTAAAAATCCAAATCTCAGCCACCGTAGCTATGTTTCAAGTGTGGAATAGCCACATGTGTTAGTGGTTACCGTAACAGATGGCACAGGCACAAAATCCGAGTGTCTCCATCATTACTAAAAGATTGCTGGCTAGAACAGTTGTTCTCAACCGGGAGCAATTTTGTCTCCCAAGGGGCAGTTGGCCATGTTTGGAGATGTTTCTGGTTGCCACAACTGAAGGGTTGCCACTGGTATCTGGCAGATAGAGGCCTGCAATGTTGCTGAACATCCCATATCCACAAGACAGCCCCCTACCACAGCAGGACTGAGGTTATGAAATCCTGTTCGGAATTATCCATCTCCATGAGGGCTAGTCCTCAGGGTGTCTACCTGAAGCAGTTTGTGTCTACACAAGATTGAGATGCTCCTGTAGAGATGACAGCTCCCATATCTACAGCACTCAACAGTTTACAAAGCTTAGCTGTCCGACGCAGTTCTCCCAACTCTGGGGGATAATTAGGGCTAGGATCACTCCCACTTTGTGGGAAAATAGAGCAAGCCTCAGCGATGTTATGTCTCAGAAGGGAGCAGAAATGGAACTCTAGAGTGTAAGGTAAAAGGTGGTCAAGTTTTCTTAGTTAAGGAGGAATTTCCTAGCCATCAGAGTTTTCTTCAAGTAGGAGTTTCCCCCTCATCTGACTGAGATTTCTCCATGCTGCTGTGTTGCCCAAATATTCCATGGGATAATAGCCCACTAGATTTCAAAACAAAGTCTCTGTGGCCACACATTTTTTTTTAAGATTTTATTTATTTATTTGACAGAGATCACAAGTAGGCAGAGACGCAGGCAAAAGAGACAGAGAGACAGAGAGGAGGAAGCAGGCTCCCTGCTGAGCAGAGAGCCCAATGTGGGGCTCGATCCCAGGACCCTGGGATCATGACCAGAGCCAAAGGCAAATGTTTTAACCCACTGAGCCACCCAGGTACCCCCTGGGGAAGACTGAATAATAACGTGTTTCCTTCTGGGCTTTCATATTGCAGACAACACACAACAGGCTCTGATAAGTCCTGCAGTAACAAAACCTGATTCTTTTTGTTTAACCTAGTGTTTCTCAATCCCATTTAAGTGGACAGTCCCATCATCACATGATGTAGGGAAGCAGGCAACCATTAACACAGAGCCAGTGTTCCATGCAACACATTTTGATGAGGCATGGAATGAATTATCAAACAGTCCTTCTGTCCTCGGGTCCATGTATAGTTCTCTTACTGTCCGTGTGTCCACAGGCAAGTCTTGGTTTTGGGGAGTCATCTAGTGTGTCTGGATCTGGGCTAAATGACTTGCCCAAGGCCACACACTAGAATGTACATTTCAGAAGCTGGAAGGCATTTATTTATCATTTTCCTCTTCCTGACTCTTGGGAGTATATTCGATTCAGTGTGAAGTCTTTCTGCTCAAGAGCCTGAATCAGATGCAGTGTGTCCCAATCATCTATCTCTCTGATGCCACATTCCCAAGGAGAATTACATCACCTGCCTTGTTTAAAATACATCTCCGTGGCAACAGTGGCTGTTCTTGGGTGGATGTGGATGGCTCCCATGTAGCAGTCGGTGTGGGTGGGTGCTGACTCCTCCAAAAGAGAGGGCTGGGGCAGTGAGTTTCAGCTGATAAGGACCATGTGTGTCTGCCAGGTGACAGTTGGGTGGGTGTATATGTCAGCATGCGATAAAATGTTTGCAAGACTCACCTGGGGAAAGACTCCTGGGAGCTGAAGACTTTTGTTTTTAGTTTAGCTTCATTCCAACCAAGTTCCAACATAGAGATATTCTAGGGTGCCCAACTGATGAAAGACAGAGAGAAGACATAGTGGAGTATAGAAAGGGATGGTCCTTAGAGGATACATAAATTGGAGTTTGGGGTGATGTGTTTTCCAGAGTCTTGGACCCCTATGACATTTTTGTCTGAGATATTTTAGGTGGCCCCATGGACACGGCTTGAAATAACGTAATAACAAGGTGAGAAATTGATGCCCTTTCAGTCCTCTTTCTATCCTTCCTTTTGTCAAAGAGTTGTTTCAGTTTGGGAGGACTGTGTTTTTAACACCTCTCAACACTTGCTAATCTTCCTTTCTTAACAAAAGAGGGAGCAGGTGTCAGGCTCTGAGCCTGGGGCAGGTAGCAGTAGAGAGCTGGGATTTAATAACGTTCCTTTGTTTTTTCATCATATCTATTTTTAGGGCTATCTTCTGGTTCTGAACAGGACACTGGTTGAACTTTCCAGATGTGATGTGAGGTTTATTTTGTAACAAAATGTCTTAAGCCAAAAAGCAAGTCAATTTCAAGACTAATACTAAACAAACATGAGTATAAGAAACACACGCATCAATGGACAAAAATCATGACTGGTCTTGGATGAGCAACTGAGGTTTAGGAAATGTTTTGAGGGATACGTGGCTTTGGAGAAAGCATGTCTGGGTTATGGGCCAGTTCTACCACATTCTAAATGTGTTGTCTTGAAAAAGGTTTTGAGTCTCAGTTTTATAGTCAATTAAGTAGGGATAGAAAATTACCTATCTTGTATGATTGATGTGAAATAATCATACATGGTACATAGTAGGAGTTCAGAAGGGGGCAACTCCCACTATTTCGTGACTAACATCATTTATATACACAGTGCCTATAAAGGTTCCAGGTTTGGGGTAAAACAACCTTCTTCCTGATTAACATCCTAGTAATAGTAATATTTATTGAGTACTAACTCTGTGCCAAGCCCTGTCTTAAGCTTTAGGCATGTGTTTAATGTTCCCAGTGATTCAGCAAGGTTAGGGGATATTAGTATCCAATTTTACAGATAAGGCACAGGTAGGTAACATAATTTACCAGAAGTCACACAGCTAGGAGGCAGCAGAGGCAGGCCTCAAAACCAGGCAGACTGATTCTAGCATGTATGCTCCTAACTACTGTCATAGATACCAGAAGCTTCTATATTTTGTAGATGTACAGCAAATTTTTTTGTTGATAATGAAAATGATTGTATTAGGAGTCCTTTGGTTACAAGGGACATAAACTGCACCAAGGTAGCTCAAGTAATGAAGAAGATGTGTTGATTCTCATAACTGAAGGGATCCAACTTCAGGTCTAACTGGATCCAGGAGCTTGTTGTCTCCCTTTTCATTTCTTAGGCAATCTCGTCTCTTGCAGTGACAAGAAGGCTGCCAGTAACTGTAAGCTTTCATCTTATCCTTTTTAACAACTCCTAGCAAGACAGGCTACCTTCCCAATGGTTTTAGTAAAAGTCCCAGAATGGAATCTTACTGGCTTTAATTGGCCTGGTTTAGACAGTTGCCTGCATATGAGCCAGTCACTGTGGCCTGGACCTGGCATAAAGATACCTATGCCTGAGTCAGATGGGCTGGAAGTGGAGAAGGAGTGGTCTCTCACAGAAGAATCCGCTGCTTATACCATAACCTCGGCAAATGGATGCTCAGCTGGGAAAACTTTGCTGCCTGTAAAGTCTTACTAACAGTCTTCATTGAGAAGATTCATGGATGGGGGCGGGGGGTGCCTCAGGAAGGAGCAGACTGGGGTTCCATCACCTTTCTCCCACTGGTTTGCTCTGTGACCTTGGACAATTCCATAAGCCCTAGCGGGTCTGTGTCTTTGGTTGTTCAGTGACTTCTCGTTATCATGCCTTGCAAGATTATTTTAAAGAGCACATGCAATAGTGTTATTTATAAATGTAATTAACATTGCAGCTTTTCTTCCTCCATGGTTTCTATAAAAAACACACTTTAGTCCAGGTTTTGGGGAACTAAATTTTTTTTTACCCCCAAATGGCAAATAACCCTCTCATGATCCCCATTGAGCCAGGCCCTGCTGGATTTTTAAGATTTGCCTTTGTCAAGAATAAAGGGCCATAGCATTTGGCATGCACTTTGAAATAAGCAGTTTCAAAGAGCACAAGTGAAATCGAGTGATGTCTTACCAAGGTGTCTACATGCCAAGATACGACATGGCAGAAGCTGAGCTGAGTATTTTGCAAGTACCGCCTCCTTTCGTTGTCCTGACAACGATTTTGTTGTGGGTAATAAGAGGCAGGGTGAATAACCCAGGAGAGCTGAGTTCAAATAATGCTAAATTCAAATAATACAATTCATGCTGGAGAGATGAGGTCAAATCTGCCTCTCAAATCGCGGGAGGGCCTCGGCAAGCCTGAGCCTCAATTTCCTTGTCTGTAAAATGGGACCAACACAGAAGCTATATCATAAGGTTACTGGGAAGACATAATAAACTGTAGAACATAAGGTGCTTGGCAACATGCCTGGCACCTGGTGGACACCTACCCAAGGTCCCTCAGGGAGCACCGATTCTAGCCCTTTCTGCCTCCAGGACTCACGCCAACCTGCCTTGCAACAGAAGCTCATCTCTTCTGAGGTCATTTAGGGATGTCCTTCAGCTTCCAGCAGTTCAGGGTCTCTGGCCCCTCCAGTCTATTTAGATTTGCTCTGTATATTCAGGCTACCAATTGCCTGCTGCAATGTCCTGAAATAACTCTGCTCTTCCGGCCAGCCCCCCTCCCCGTCTCCCTCCCACCAGGCCCAGAATAGCCACATACATCATGGTTGCAAAGCAGCCTGCAGGATGCCTCCTCCCCTTTGATAATAGCTCAGCCCTGTCTGAATGCTGGCATAACCAGAGCCACAGTGCCTGATGCAACCACAATTACGCTTAGGTATGCCATACCATCAGGTAGAGATGTCACTTGGTTTCGCTTGCAAGGAGATGTCCCACCCATCACTATACCTGGATGGGGGTGGTGGCTGGGCAGATGATGTTATCTCACTGCCTTGATGGAGAAACTAAAAGGCTAGTTCTAGGTCCATGGTCATGGTCTTATGTGACATTTCCGTGTGATTCTTCCATTTATGAGATAGCCTGTCTCACTTAAAATTTCCATGCTGTGGCCTGTAAGGTTTGGCCAGACCTGATTCCAGTGACCCTCCCTTCCTGACCTGATCTTACTCCTCTTTTCCCCTTTTTCATTTTTCTCATGTTTTTCTCACCTCTTTTCAGTTCTTCAGACCCCATAAGCACTCTCTCCTGACGCAGGGCCTTTGCTTTTGCTGCTATTTCTACCTGGGATGCTCTTACCCAGCCCTCTTTTGAATGGCCATTCATTCAGATTTCAAGCAAGTCTTTCCTAGTCTCTCCCATTACAAATTATAATTATATTTTTTCAGAACATTTATTTCTTTAATGTCTGTCTCCCGTTGTGAGTTCCATTATAGTAGAGACCATACCTGTTTTGTTGACTGAGTTGTCTCCAGAGCATAGTGCCATGCCTGACCCACAAGAAAAACTCCCTAAATATTACTGAAGGAGAAATACATTGACAACAGTGTTATGCGATAAGGATCATCATCCCCCACTCAGCAGATGACAAGATAGAGGCACAAAGTATCAAGGAATTTTCCAAGGTCATTTTCAAGGCTAGGAATGGAACAGAGATGAAATGCAACCATGATTTTCCCCCAACTGATGCCAGGAAGGTCCTCTCCTAGAAAATAAGACTCTGAGCGAAATCTTGACTTATAGACACTGAAAAAAGAGAAAGGGGGAGGGTAGTCTAAGCAGAGGGAACAGGAAGTGCAAGGCAGTGTCCCATAGCGAGCACTGAGCATCTAACAGATGTTTCCTTCATTTACTCATCAGTCCATTCATTTCTTTGTGCCATGTTTCCTTGAGATCTTCTGTATGTCAGACATTTGGGAGGGAGCATTAGAAATACATAGGTAAATAATAACAAAAGATACTAATAATACTAGTTCATCTTTATTGAGCCCGTATAGTATTGCAGACCCTGTATAAAGTGCCTTACATGGACTATCTCATTTTTTTTTTTAAAGATTTTATTTATTTGACAGAGAGAGATCACAAGTAGGTAGAGAGGCAGGCAGAGAGAGAGAGAGGAGGAAGCAGGCTCCCTGCTGAGCAGAGAGCCCGATGTGGGACTCGATCCCAGGACCCTGAGATCATGACCTGAGCCGAAGGCAGCGGCTTAACCCACTGAGCCACCCAGGCGCCCGGACTATCTCATTTTTAACCTTCATAACAATAAGATATACTCCCTGAGACTGGTACAGGCATCGTGCCCATTTTACAGACATTAAATAATTTTCTCAGATCACCCAGGTAGGTAGAAAAGCTGGAATTGGAATCCAGGCAACATAAATGAAGCACCCAAGCTCATACCCCAGTGGTCATCTCGCCCCTCCTGTAACTCTTCTTCAGAAGAGGATCCATCATGATACAGAAGATTTCCAGAGATAATGGCATGAGCATTCTTGAGAAGTATGAGCCACTTGAGAAATCCCTCTCCACCTCTTCTGATACACCCTGCTGTTGGAGACTAGCCAGCCACTGTGCTATCCTTGGAGCATGCCCTCCAGCCCCATTCCTCTGCCCCTGCCCCGCTCCCTTCTATCCCTTTCTTCCAGAGACTTGTCCCCTTAACACCCTTCACCTTCTCTCTCCAGTTGTCCCTGCCCATGGCAGCCAAATTCAGTACCATCCACCCCACCTGCCACTGCCTCTGATACTTGGCGGACTCTCCAGTGGAGAGGTCTGTGATCACGTATTCCCCTGAGCAGAGCCAGACATGGGAAAAGTTGTCTTCAGATCCTGCAATTACCTCTCCCTGGATTGCAGCTATTTAGCTGGAGACACCTCCGCCCAGCCCTCCTGCGTGCCCAGCAAGCAGAAGTCCTGGGGACAGCAGAGCAGTGTTTGAGGGCTGCAATGGCACTTCGCAGCCCTGAAATCACTTCTGTGTGGGTCTTGGCTGAAGAAACATTGATTATACCAATGAAGTGCCCCCTCCCGCCCCAATCCCCAGGGCTTCCGCTTCACCCTTAATCCCTTGCCTACTCTGTGGAAGAGACTCAGAGTGATGTTTGTTAGTTCATTCATTCATTCATTCATTCATCCATCCATCCATCCATTGTGAAGGGCACTGAGCTAGACTCTGGGGGTACAGCACTGAGCCAACCAGACACCAGATAAGAACGTAGCTGTTTCACTCTCCCTGGGTAATGGAGCAATAGAAGAGGGACATTTATCAAGGGCTTGGATAACCAGGGATAGCTTCTGGAGGAGGTAATGACTAGGACAAATATAGGACAATGGATGACTAGGATAAAACAGGACAAAATGGGATGTAAACAAGATTTGGCCAGGAACGAGGAAAGAAGTAGTGAAAGGTGATCCCAGTATGTGCAGAATGAGGTGAGAAAGGGCCTGGCCCACCTAGGGAGATGCCACCTTGGCTAGAATAGAGGGAGGGAATTGGGAGTTAAAAGAGAAGGAGCTGGGGGTTTAAGAAGGGGTTGGAACCTCCTGAGCATCACGGGGCAGGATTTTACCTTAAAGGCAGTGGGGAGCCATAGGAGGTTTTAGGCAACTTCATCTTCTGTGTGTCTCGTGTCAGTGCTAATCTGGTTCTTGATCTCTCTTTGTATCTTTTCCCCAAGAGATCTTTATCCAGGTCTAGGTCAGATCCTGATAGCCCAGAGCAAGACTGAAGTGTTCAGCACTTCTGGGGAAAGAAGAGAGGGTGGCCAGTCCCTTCAGGTGGGGCATCAGATGGGGGTTTGAGCTGATTGGCTCCTAAATCAGTTCTCTGTTTGATGTGAATGCAGTCTGTTAGGAAATGACTAGCACAGAAGAAGTAGCCTTAGGGTGGACTAAGTCCAGGCACTGACCTTGACTGCCAAGTGACTTTGTGTAGACTTAACTTACTTTTCTGGACCTCAGTTTTTCCATTTATAAAGTGGAGTGATTGGAGGACCTTTCAGTTTAGGCATTCCATAAGTATAATGGATACCAATGGAGAATAAAATTACATCTGTGACAACTGGGACCTGAAAATATCTCCTATGTCAGTCCATGATGCAAAATCCCCCTTTTTCACCACTTTGGGGGCAGATGGACAAAACAACAAAACAAAAGCAAATTTTAGGAGAACCAGGAGTCCAAAGGAGAAATGGCTATTAATGTGACCCCCCCCATCCCGCACTCCCATGCTGTTAAGCACGGAAGGACATTTCCACACATGTTCATGCAAGCATTCCCATGCACATGACATGGATGAATACATGTGTGCACCTGTACATACATGCACACTCATATACACCCTCATCCATTTACGCAAACTCCCTGAGTACCTCGAATGTTCTTTACAAGGGTCAGATCTCTGTCCATGTTCTCCAGTCATATCTGGGTTTGGTACATACACACATACACTGAGCAGAATCGCTTTTTTATTTTTTAGAGTCTACACAAGACAGGATATCCCAGGCCCTATGTTGTTCAAGCAAGTTTCAGTGGAAATTAGGTAGATGAGGTCTGAGTTAGCTGATTGGGAATCTGTTGACCACCCCATGCACTGTTTGTCATGTTTTCTATAAGAATCTCTCCCAAGTATGGTCCAGAGGAGTGTAAGAATAAGGACAGGGTCTTTAGCTCCATAACACTCAACTTTCCATTCCACCTAAGCCTTAGAGAACTAGTCCCCTATGCTAGATCCTCCATATCTCAAACCCCATGTCTTCCAACTTCCTGAAGGACGTAATGACCTCCAAAGTCAGGCATCTGGGATGAGATCGGCTCACTCCTGTACTTATCAAAAAATTATAAACCTTAGCTCATAGTCTGAGATGGGAGGAAGGAACATAATCTTCATCTGCCAACCAAATTCTGGTCACTGGCTAGTTTGCTTTAATAATGAAGCCCTATACACTTCACTCCCCCACCTCCTCCTCCAGGACACCCACCTTGCTGGTCTCATCTGAGTTGCCTGCACCCCTTAATGTGGATTGTGTGTGTATGTGTGTGTGTGGGTATGTGTGCACATGCATCAGCATGTGTGGCAGGGCTGTGTACTCAGTGGCAGAAGAGTCCTTGAAGGTTGAAAGAATGAATAATAGAAGGGAAACCATCACCACCTTGTCAAGCCCCAGACCGAAAATTCTTCAAGATGGACTCAAAAATAGCAATGTTTCCCGCATGTTAATTAACTTGTTCCAAAGGTGGGGACAATGTCCTTGAGACTGGAAGCTAGAAAAGCAAAAAGGTGTAGCCCCGTGTATGCACTTGGCATGTGGGCCGGACTTCTGCTCAAACCCAGGGACTTTGCTGATTCATGTCCCTGAGAGCCTGACAGTTCAGCACCGAGGACAGCGGTCAGTGATTGAACAATTTAAGGCTGCACTGCATCCAGCCATGAAACACTGGCCGCAACCCCAACCATTCTTACTTATTGAACCTACTAGTTACATCACCTTTCAGGTGTCTCTCACTTTATGAGAAATATGTGCTTCTGAAAAATTCCATGTAAATCTGTATTTTATAATGTGATCAGTTTAGAAACAAGTTTATGTATTTCCAATAAATAAATCTTCCAGGAGGATGATGTAGTTTTGAAGCTTTGGGTGTTCCTGATTTCTGAAAAGATAGATGTGTCCAGAGGCAGTATAACTTAGTGGTTAAGAGCATTATAGGAATATATCAAGGTTTGTTGTCACTATTTGTATTTTGGCCCAGATCATTCTTTGTCTGGGGACCTGTCCTTGCATTGTAGGATGTTTGCAACATCTGAAGCCTACATGCCTATTGTACTTCCCCAGTTGTGACAGCTAGAAGGATCTCCAGACATTGTCAAATGCTCCATGTGGGCAATATCTCCTACATTTATTGAGAATCTATGGAACAGATGTATTAAATCTACATCCTGGTTCTGCCACTTATTAATGGCCTTGAGTGATTGGCTTTTGTGCTCCATGATTCTGCTTTCTCATACGGAAATTGAGACAACATTTCTATTTACCTTATGGGGTTACTGTAAAGAATGAGATATTGCTTGTCAACTTATTTAACATAATAAGTGTATGCTAAGGCACACAGTGAGCCTTCAGTAAATGCTGGTATCATCAATAAAGTGGTTGCCATCATCATCATCATCTCTGCCATTTAATTCCAGAGATTATGCTGCCATATTTCTAAATCATTCATTCAGAAAGCATTACTGGTGGTAGCCATTCAATAGTTGGCACTCTTCTAGACAATGGATATTCAAAGATGAACAAGCTATAGTTTCTTTCCCCAAAGAACCAGAAAGCCCAGAATTGATCTCATGGTCATAAATACACGTGACTCCTATGCTAAGTAAGCATGAGACTTTATCCTGCATGTGTCAGTAAGGATGGGCTTAGTTGTCCTGCAGTAGCAACCAACCCCCAAATGTCAGGCTTAAAACAACAACGGTTTCTTTTTATGTTCACACTGCATGTCCATTATGGGTTTACAGGAACCTCTGCTCCATGTTGTCCTCTGTGTAGAGCCCAAACTGAATGAACCTCTACCATCTGGAGTATCTGCAGTTTACTAGGGCAGAAGGAAAGGGAAAATGGTGAACTGTACACTTGTCTTTAAAGGCTTCTATCCAGAACTTACACACATCAATTCCTTTCGCACTTCATCAATTGAAGCAAGCCATGGCATCATACCTAAAGTCAAGGAGGAAGTTAAGTGCAATCCTAATGTATGCCAGAAAGAAGAACTGAGATATTGGTTAACAGCCCTAATACCTACTACAACCATTTCACAAATGCTAGTCATTGGCTTGTTGCAGGGGGGGGGGGGAGGTATTGTGAGCAAGAGTGAAAGAATCTATCTAAAATGCTCCCCAGAAACAACTCAATAATTCCATCCTTCTGGTGAGGAGTAAGAAGCATCACCACACACAAAATAGGACATTGTATTCTCTTAAGCATGAAGAGAAGAGAGCAAACAGGAGAAAAAGAGGGAGAAAGATGGAGAGACAGAGACAGAGAAATTAATGGGAGGCATGGATCTGGCCTCCCATCAGATCCCTAGGATTTAACATGCAATGATATGAGACCACATGCTTAAAACATCATAAAAGAGCTCATACATTTCAAAAGAAAACAGGAGGCAAAACAATACCCCCACATCTGGTTGTTCTTATTATCTTCTGAAAATAATTAACAAGGAAATTTTAATGGGGGTAGGGTGAGACCAACTCCATTGATTTACAGCTCAAATAGGCATAATCCATATCAAGGCTCCATTGGCCATTTCATTTTGGCTTCCAAAGGCGCCATTACTAATTCATTTCTAAAGTGATCTCTCTCACTCCCAAGGGGTATATCCCAGTAACTACGTGCTTACAATACTCTATTTGATTAAAATTTAACAAGCTATGTTATTGGCAAATAAACTATTTATTTCAGTGCTGTTGCCAATGCCAAAAGGAATGTTTTGAACAAAGAAATGGAATTGACACACTAAAGAGATTGTCATTAATAATTCACAATAGCCAAAAATGCACGCATATACATATTTTTTTTCAGTGATGGCATTAGAGTATAAAAAAGCAGAGGAGTCAGCCAAAGTCCTCTGGTTTCCTATTTATTAAAAGGGGGAAAACCAAGAAATTGAACTTAGGTTGTTCCGTGGTGTAGCAGAAAGAATGTTTAAGAAGACTAGGCATAGCCCTGCTATTAACTTGCTGTATGACCATAGGCAGATCACTTAACCTCCCTAGGCTTGTTTCCTTCTTTTCAAAATAAGACTAAGAAAACTTTGTTTATTTAAAGCTTGGGGTTTTGCCAAGATAAAATGAGAGAACAACATATAAACATGCTTTGAAAATGCAGAAAGTGCTTTATAAATATCAGAATTATATTGATAAGTGTCTCTCTTCCTTGTTCCTTAAATGAGATACTGATTTATCTGGCAGAAATTTGTGGAAAAGGGGCAGCGGAGCTTGTTTGCTTGTCCCTTTGGGAGTTTAAACATAGTCTCAGGGAAAACCCCAAGCAAATTTTGGCTTCTGCTGATAATGAAGACATTGATCTGAGGAAATTACCCCTTCTACCCTTTGTCCCCTGCTCCACTGCTAAAAATAATAGTTATGGTTTGTTTAACATTAATTAATATGCACCAGGAAATCATGCCAACCTTTTTAAATATATATTACGTATTATCTCACAGCCACCCCCGTGAGATGAGCATTCCCATTTTCTAAAGGAGAAAATTAGGGCTCTCAGATGTCCAAGGCTACCAGCCCGGTAAGTGGTAAGGAATCAGGGATCTACTTGGATCTGTCTCTGGGACCTCAATTCTTTTTTTTTTTTTTTTAAACATATAATGCCCTTATTTGTCTCAGGGGTATAGATCTGTGATTCATCAATCTTACACAATTCACAGCACTCACCATAGCACATACCCTCCCAATGTCCATCCCTCCCCCACCCTACTCCCAGCAACCCTCATTTTGTTTCCTGAGATTAAGAGTCTCTTATGGTTTGTCTCCCTCTCTGGTTTCATCTTGTTTCATTTTTCCCTCCCTTCTCCTATGCTCCTCTGTCTTGTTTCTCAAATTCCTCCTATCAGGGAGATCATATGATAATTGTGGGACCTCAAGTCTTAACCACCTCTCTCTTTCAGTTTTCATGTTGGTTGAGGACACGCTACTCTTTGTTGCCCCCTGCCTGCTTCTGCCATGTTGTACTTTGCTCTGGGTGAGTCAGATCTCCTAGATGAAACATGGAAACATGAGCCAATTGAATGGAATGCCAGAAGGACACAAATGGTGACCCACTTGACTGAGTTTTTTCCCATTGAACTTCCTCATAACTAGGACAGTGTTTATTGTTGTTGTTTTGTCCAAAGTAGGAGTTTAGAAAAATCTATGGGTAGGTAGTTGGATGGATGGATGGATGGATGGATGGATAGAAAAATGGTGGATGAGTGAATGAATGAATGAATGAATGGACTTCACAATTAAGAGAGGGATAAATAGGAGCGCCTGGGTGGCTCAGTGGGTTAAAGCCTCTGCCTTTGGCTCAGGTCATGGTTTCAGAGTCCTGGGATCGAGCCCCACATTGGGCTCTCTGCTCAGCAGGGAGCCTGCTTCCCCTGCCCCCCGCCTCTCTCTGTCTGCCTCTCTGCCTACTTGTGATCTCTGTCTGTCAAATTAATAAATAAAATCTTTTAAAAAGAGAGAGAGAGGGAGGGATAAATAGATAGACAAGCTGATTTAGCAGCCATGAAGAAGTAACTTGTTTCCCGTTTGCCTTTGAAGTCTTGCTTGACAAGGAGTAATCTCTGAATATGTGTTACCAAATTTTTGTTCCTATTCACCAGTATTAGCTACCTGACACTTTCGTGGCCCCAGGTTTTGAGTGCTCACTGGAGATACCATATTTTAATCCCAGTCCTGTTGTGTTGTTGGCCAAGCGCTGGTTTAAGCTTTTTCCCTGGGTAATAACAATAGCTATTATTTATTGAGCCTTCTTTATGTGCCAAGTACTGTAATAAGCCTTTTACCTGATTTACTGTAAATACATAACAAACTCACAATGTTGATATTACTGGCCCTGTCCTACAGATGAAAAAAATGATTGTTGGAAAGGCAGTCCAGGTCCACTTGGGTTAAATAGGGGCAGAAATTGGATTCATTTCTAAGTGACTGTAGCTGCAAAGTGGGTGCTTTTTACTCTATACTCCTGGTTCTCAAAATGTGGTCCCCCATAACTAGAAGCAACATCACCTGGGAGCTTGTTAGAAACACAAATTCTTGGGACCCAGCCCAGACCTACCAAACCAGGGACTCTGGGAGGGGGGCCCTGCAGTCTGCGCTATAACAAACACTTCATGTGTTTCTGATCAACACTCCAGCTCGAGGAACACTGCTGTAGCCCCGAAATGTTGCTTCCTTAGATTTCAGGGCTGCATTTATACTAAGTTATCCACACCCCTTCACCCGATGTTGTCTGTGACCAGCAGCACCAACTGGATTGGGGGAAGGAATTTGTGCTGGGGAACAAGTTCTAGAAACCGCCCCCCTTTCCTCAACCTACCGTCATCTCCATCTTCTCATCAGAATCCCTTCCGGGGACTCCCTTCTGCTCCCTTCTCCCACCACTGGCTCTGGCCATGCTCTTCTACCCATACGTGCATACACACACGTTCGTAATGTCATACATATACTGAAGCCAAAGAATGGCCCTGGCCATGTCACTCTCCTTCCCAGTAACCATCCATAGCTCCCCACTGCTCTCAGGATAAAATCCAAGCCATACCATGGCCAGCCAGGCTCTGCAGAGCCAGCTCCTGCCTGCCTTTCCAGTCTTATCTCACCTCCTCTCTTGTTCCCCCTCCTTCTCCACCCTCCCCTCCTGCATGTGCAGCTCCCTTCATAATTCTTCAGTTTAATTATGTACCTTTGGCATCTTCCATGGGACTGTAATCTCCATGAGGGTGGGAATCGTATCTGTTTTTCTCAACGTCCTATCCCCAGAGCCCATGCCTGACAAAGAGTAGGTACTCAGTACTTGGTACGAACAAGACCTGGGAGCCCTGTACTTTCCATCACAGCTTCCCATATTGTAACTACCCTCGTATAGTTTGTGACATTTTTGGGAATCTGTTGGGTTGGAGATTGGGCTCTAGAAGCCAAAAGGCCTAGATTTGGATCCTAGCTCTTCCGCTCACACTCTCCTACCCACATTGGGGCATGTGATTTAATCTCTTTGAACCTCAGTTTCCCTACCTGTAAGATAGGGATAATAGAGTAGTTCGATCAAATGAGATGGTACACATAAAACTCTGAGGCCAGTGCCTGGCAGATGAGGGCTAGCTAGCTGTTTTCATGAAATCAGGCCTTCACCGCTATGTTGTAAGTTCCTCAGACCGTGGTGGCATAACCCTACCTTGCAGATGTTCACAAGATGCAAGGCAACTGGGGATGCCCAAGTGGGGACCAAGCCTGAGACCCCAGCCGCATCACCCAGCGCTTCAGTATCAGGCTCCAGATTCAGACTGACCAGAAAGTGCCTGGCTCCTCTACCTCCCAGCTGCGGGAGCCTGGGCAAGTTTCAGAACGTCCCAGGCCTCAGTTTGTCAGCTGTAATCCAGCAGAGGTAACAACAACACAGGACCCAGGTCAAAGCTGCTGCAAGGATCCAAGACAAACGAGGCACGTGGGACGGTGCCCGTTTAAGCCAGCACGTGGGCAAGCACGGAATTACCCGCTGGCTGTCATCATCATCATAACTGCTGCCATCATCGCTATTGTGACCCAGCTTGGGAGCGGGAGGACAAAAAGGGGAGGAAAAGCAGGCTTTGTGCAGACTACTTACCCCACAGCCAAATCCTTCTCTTCTGCCTCTTTCTCCTCCCCTCCCCTTCCTACACCGGCCCCTCCAACCAGCAAAGAGAAAGGCAGGGTCGGCAGGGTCAGTCGCTGCAGGGGTGGGGGGGCTCATCTGTACTCCACTTTCTTTTCCTTTTGTGTGTGTGCAAAATCACCCTGAAGAGCCGCTGTTTCCGTGGCGTGGGGAGTTTTAGATACTTATCTCCCAGCCCCTGTGGGCCCCTGGGCGCGGTAATCCGCCCGTAGTATGCCGCCAAGCTTCTGTCGTTCTTGCTTAGAGCTGACTCCTTCCCAGTACCCGCCAAGGAGGTGTTGGCAACAGCTGATGGATTTCCAAAGCCTAGAGATAAAATGGCACTTGTTCCCACTAATTGATCCTAAAAAGAAGGCGAGGCTTAGAAACGGAGAAGACGGATGAGAAGAAACAAAGGCTGGAGTCTGGGAGAAATCCCCGTGCCGGCTTCGGGTGGGGGATAAGGCAGTGCCTCTCCTTAAAGATACTATTCTGGGGTGTCCTTTTCCCCCTGCTTGTGTAGCACTGGAACTGGGAATTTGGGGGTCTGAGCTAAGCCAAAGGATGTAATTCAACTGGCCGAGGGAGAAAAGGAGGGCAGGAGCCATCAGGCTTAAGGAGATATCCTTGAGGGAAGTTCAAGGTGAGGCAGAAATAGAAACAGGAGAGCCCCACATAGTGCAGTCAACATTTAGAGAGATGGAAGGCAGAGCAGGTAGAACAAAGTGAATGGTTTGGCCTTTATCTGTGGCTCATACCCCTGGGCTGGGCACTAGAATCACCCGCCTGGAGAGCTTTCTATAAATATAGATACTAGAGGTTCCCCCCCCCCACCATGATCCATTAGGTAGAATCCCTAGGGGCGGGGCCCAGGAATGTGCATTTACAGAAAGCGCCTTCTATGATCCTGAAGTAGCCCAATCAGCACGGGCTGTGGACACACATTTGGCAACCACAGAGTTTGATATTTGAACTATTATCCCAGCAGCAAGAGACCATAGCGTCAGCTTCACGGCACTCTCCATACCTGATCCCGGCTGAGCCTGCATTTCAGAACCTGGGATCAGCATCCTGTGAGAGAAGAGAGCAAGTGAGGGGCGCCTGCGTGGCTCAGTGGGTTAAGCCACTGGTCATGATCTCAGGGTCCTGGGATCGAGTCCCGTGTTGGGCTCTCTGCTCAGCAGGGAGTCTGCTTCTCTCTCTCTCTCTCTCTCTCTCTCTGCCTGCCTCTCTGTCTACTTGTGATCTCTCTGTCCAATAAATAAATCTTTAAAAAAAAAAAAAAAGAGAGAGCAAGTGGGTGGCTGGTGGCCGGTCTCTGACAAGGGAAGTCAGCACAGGCTCAGAGCTGGGTGTGCAGCTCCCGGCGCTCTCTTGGCCGGTGAGATGCACACCCACCGTCTTGCTTCCTGGCTGGAAGAGAAAAGGATGAGCCTCCATTTCCTTGGCCAGCTCTTACAGAGGCCAGCTCATTTCTTAGAAGGTGCGTGGAATCACCCTCTCCCAGGTTACCAGCTATCACCTAAGTAGTGACTGCCTGACAAGGCCGGGCCCAGGTGTGGCCAGCTCTGTGCATTCCCTGCCCCTTTGAGGATGAGACCAGGGACTAAAATCAGTTAGTTGGGGGGGTGGGCACTGGCACTTCCATCTGGCCAATGGCTCCCTCAGAAGAGGAGTGTAGGTCCCTTGACCCCAGTCATGATCTAGAATGAAAAGGTATACACGACATGCCTGATTTGGAAATATTAGCAAGAAATTCAAATGTTTAAAAAGTACTGTGCAACACATTCCATGGGCTCATTTGTTCCAGGAGCTTCTTCACGCAGGGGAGAGAAGAAAAAAAAAAAAAAAAAGCACCTGACCACTTTTTATCTGGCCACTAAATTAACAGACTCTCAAATCACAGTCTGGGGATAAGGGACAGGCACTGTTCTAAGCATAGAGGATTCGATTATGAACGAGACAGACCAGAGCCCTCTGAGCTGCAGACTCGTCATATTTTAGAGCAGGGAGTCTTAGAGCCCACCTATGTCTGTAGCTTCCACACTGTTATGGGGCACAATCCCCGGGCTTGCCTTGAAGGCTGAGGAGAACATTTGGCGGTTGGATATCCAAATTACCACCCCTGCTTCAACCAGGAGAGTTATCTGTTTTATTTGGGGAGGATTTTAGCTGGCCATCAAGTATGTGGATGGAAAGACCAGGGGTCCCATAGGAGAAGTCGATCACCAACTCAGCAAGAAAAGCCTCATTTCCTGGCTTCACGAGAGCCGGGATGGACTGAGAATTTGCTTTAATTCCTATTCAGGCTGTCCTTTTCTTCTGGTCCAAAGACCGCCCTTCCACCATCCCCCTGGGGTCTGAATGGGCGCCGTCCAAACCTCAGTTTCTCTGTCTGCATAATGGGGATGACCAATACCACCTTCTTCATCAGGCTGTTGTGAGACAAGGAGGGAACGTCTTTGCAGGCACAATAGTAAGAATCCAATCAAGGGCAACTAGTAAAAGGTGTTATTATTGTTCTGTCTGCTCATCCTTTATGAAAAAGTGGGGCACCCCTCCCCCACTTCTTCACTTCAAATTCAAGTAGCAAACGAACTTACAAGGGGGTAGGGGGGAGAGTGAACAAGAGAGGCAACTGACTTGAAGGAAGACCCCTGCCCTCCCCTTCCTTCCCTACCTGCTCCCCAGGCAGCCCTTCCCAGGTGTTCTCAGTCCCCCATCTCACATCCGAGGGAAGCATGAGCAAGGGAGGCAGAGGGAAGACGCGCTTTCTCCCCCAGGCTGTTGGGGAAGGGAGGGCGAAGCTGCCCTCTCTGAGTTGATTGATGTCGCGCTTGGGGATCTGAATTCTCTGATGTAATTACACTGTGTGCTCCGTGCGATAAGGAGATTAATCAGTCCATTACGCAGGGGCTGTTTTACCCACAGATGGAGGTAATTGAACGGAGACGTCGGACATCTCCGGGTCCCAACCGGCCAGTCTGCTCCCGTTACAGGCAGGTGGCCGGGCCCTGGGCAGGGAGACCATCTTCCCCAAAGAGGAACGATCACCACCATTCCTAGCACTGACTAGCTTTGTTTTGAGCCTTCACGTAGATTCAAGGCACTTTGCGTCCATTATCCTCATAGTCCACCTAGTAAACCAGCCACTCTCCCTAGCCCCATTGTACAGAAGGAATAACTGAGGCTCAGCTGCTTTAAGACACTTGCCGGAAAGTCAGAGCAAGTCAAGATTCTGATCCGAATCTTGCTCGGGTGCATTCAGAAGTGCCCACCACCACTATTGCCTCCAAAAGTAAACACATGAATGAGGTAGGGCTGACACCCAGCGGCTCCCTTGGCCGTTGTCTGGTGACGCGAGTGAACAGCTAAGGCAAGAGGCTTGGATCACCTCAGCTGGACACAAAGAAGGAAAGGGTGACACTCTAAGGAAAGAACTGAATGGGGGGGCGAGTTTGGAGAACGAATTGTCTGTCCCTGAAAAAATGGGAAGGGCAGGGGGAGTACAGGAGAGGGCAGGACTTTGGCGTTCTTACTACTTTCCCGCGCCACCTTTTGGAGCCTTTTTCTCATCTGCAAACCAGCATCGTGCTACCTATCTCGTAGGGTCGTCATTGGCTTAAAGGAACCATGTATATGTAAAGTGCTTTCTTGGTGTTGTTTCATTCTTTCTGAAGAGCCTGCTCAGAGTTTGGTCTCCTTAGCGGAGCTGTGGCTGATGGTGACGGTGACAGTGACGGTGACAGTGGTGAGCTGTAGTGGGTTCATTTCCCCCCTCAGGTTCAGCACTGCTTCTCCCCTTCTTTCCTCTCACTGCTTCCCATGGCATGGGCTACAGGGCAAAGAAAAGAACAAATCACATTCTGTGGGCGTTTTCTGATGCTCCTGACTCCCTCTGGGCCACGTCGCCAACATCCTCTCGTTGGCCACTCACCATAAATAGCGCCAAGGGATAGATGTTATCTTCACCCCCAATGTCGAGATGGGGAAACTGAGACCCCGAAGTCGCACAGATCAGAAACACCACCTCCACGAAGCAGCAAGGGTCATGGTGTTCCGTAGAAATATGATCACCGCTTAATGCAGTAGACACGAATGTTTACCGTGCGTACTGATCCCTCTGGTGAGGCTGCCGGGGCAGAGACAAATAAAGACCCATTCCCGTTGAGCACCCAGCCAGGCACGGGCTAGAAAATCATATATGTAAATTATTTAAATGGTCTAAAGCAGTAGTGATCACCTCTGGCTCCCTATGAGGATAAACTTCTGCGAGGAAGGGGTGCTTTAAAAAAAAAAAAAAAAAAGATCCCCAGGTCCTGGCCTAGAGAGTCTGTTAAATTGATGGGAGATAAGCCTAGACGATGGCATTTTTAAAAAGCATCCCCGGTGACTTGTGTGTGCCACCACAGCCCAGAGGGGAGAGGTAATAGATAAGATACAGCAACTACAAATAAGCCAGTGAATTCCCCCATCTGTGTATGTGTGTGATATACCCATACGAGGGCAGTTGCTGTGCTCATCCCCAGGGTAACTCAGACACAGGGAGAACGGGAAGTGACTCCCCTATGGGATGGAAGAGAAAGTTTTCTCTAGGACCAGAGGCAACGTGGGTGAAGCCCAGAGGAAGATGGGATGGAGGCAAAGTCCAGCAGGAGGGAGGATTCGGGTAGGCTTTCTTGAAGGAGGAGCAGTGATGGAGAGAGAAGCCGGTGCCCCTTCCGCAGGGGCCGATGAGTTGTGTGAAGTTGACCCATGGTCATCACCCCTCATCTCCAGCTGAAATACATGTTAAGCTGGCCAAAACCTTGAGGTCAGTAATTTTGGACCTTTCTCATTTGTTCCTAAAACATCCCACCGATTTCTAGGGAATGTTTTCATGTTACATTCTTATGTTGCTTACCAGGCATTGTTTCTTCTTCAGTAAAAAAAAAAAAAAAGAAAGAAAGAAGAAAAAAAAAAACCAAGCAGGATTTTAAAAAGCTTCCCCAAATTTTGATATCAATAACCACTCATTGCATTTGCATGTGTTCTAGACCACCTGGTGACGACGAGGATGATGGTGATGGGCTGCCAGTCGCTGAGGATTCACTGTGTACCAGCCTCTGTTCTTAGCACTCATTTAACCTTTGCAGTAGCCCTTTGGGGTAGTAGTTTTACCATCCCCGTCTTAATGAGAAAACTCAGAGTGGTTTAGGAACCAAGGGTAGATTGTAAGCTAGTCTGGGTGGAGATGAGAACTCCAGGAGAAGCAGCCTGGTCTGATCAGAAGACCCCTGGATGTGGGGGCAGGATGCTGGGGTTTGGGACCAGCTCTGCCACTTGGCGTGCTTTATCAATTCAGATGAGTTCCTCCTCTCCTGACCCCGTGCCTCAGTTTCCCCAAGGTGTGATTTAAGTCTTTGAACCCCTCCAGTCTTAGAATTTTCGTGATTCAAAGATGTGAAGTACAAAAACAGAAGAAGAGCGATTAGGGGAAGGAAGTGGGGGCCGGCCTCGCTGGATGGAAGGTTTATTTTGGGAAGTTGTCGAGGTCTGGTATTCAACCACCCCAAGGAAGTCGAGTACAGCTGGCACTTTGCTGATTCAGAGGGACGGCTGCCGGGGAGGCGGGAGCCAAATACCCTGAGAATCTGTGTAATCAGAGGAAATGTCTCCGTGATTTGCTGTTATAATTCTCGATAACAAACTCTGGGACTCCAGCATCAATACTAACAACTGGTTGAAGGAGGTGGGGGTTAGGAATGAATTTTTAAAAAAAAATTTTTTTAAACTGTTTTTTGGTAAAGCAGTGAGAAATGTTCTGGGCTCCTAAATTTAAAAGGGGGTATTTTTAGCACCTGCAATCAAACCGACTTGCGTAAACACATCTGCTGGAGTATTGGCATCAAAATGTCTTTGCCATCTTCGTTTTATATCTCTTGCAGCCCTCCTGGGACCCAGGGAGAGTTTCACTGATTTTTTTTTCCCCCTTTCATTATGTTTTTCCAAATCAACTGAGTGAGAAAGTCAAATGGAATATTTTCTTTTCTGTTGAAAGCTGCTGGGTCCCTACCTCAAGAATGGCAACAGAATTATCAAGCTTTAGGGAGTGTACGATATCTCCTGGGAACTTTGTACAAAATGCTGATTCCTGGGTCTTGCCCTCAGATCCTGGGGGTCTGCGTGGTCCTGGGACTCTGCATTTCACACAGGAGTCCCCACTGATTCTGATGTAGGTGGTCCAGGGACCAGATAGATACTGACACTGTCGCATAGTCGTAGCTACTATCACTAGGCAAGTTCCTTCACCTCTTTTTAATACCATCACCTCGTCCATAAAACAGGATATTAATGGTCCCTACCCTGTAACTCTGTTGTGAGGATTGAATTCAATATAATCGCTTAGCACACTGCCAGGCATGTCATAAATGATCCACAAATGTTAACTATTATCATTATTGTTAATTATAACTACCTGGGAAAGTTATTTTCATTTCTGACTCCAGTTTCCACATATGCAAAGTAGGAATAATTATAATGATACCTTAAAATCAGCTTTAATTCAAGGGTTGTGTATTAAATGAGAAAATGTCTGCAAAGCTCTTAGCAATAACCTATATCAATAACCTATATGCCTGGATATAACCTATATGCCTACAATAACCTATATGCCTGGCTCTTGGTAGATAACACATACTGTTTGGTGAATGAATGAATGGATGGATGAATGAATTCAGTGAGTGGTTCAACACTTGCCTTCCACAATCCACAGACAGCAAGAGTGATTTTAAGAGTCCTTCCCGTCTCCCACGCCATAGGTGCACCTGTAGCAGATCCTCAGTGCATAGGGCTCTTGGCCTCTAGACCCTCACTTCTTGGCGTCATTATGTCTGTCACAACCCTAATCCTAATGTCACTCTAAATCCCACCCACTCCCAAATGCAAGCTTCTCCATCTGAGGAATGACTCTACTGGATCTGGCTTATTCGGTGGCTCTTTAGAGTCTCCTTTGTCTCAAGAAGATACGGGAATCTTAAGGGGAGGCTGGTGGGATGAACATTATTCACACATCTGCTGGGCATCATATTTGGGATCCTCGGAAAGCCACAGCACATCTCTGTGCCTTGGTTCCCTGCTCTGGAAAGGGAGCCGCTACGAGGATCTCTCCATCCATATGTCCTGGTGTGGTGAGCATTTGCACACCTGTAATGCATGAGCTGTGAGCCGTCGGAGGGCACCGATCTCACCTTAGTCAGCTTTCTGGCACTCAGGTGCCCAGCTCAGTGCTGGGCAGCTGCACATGTAGAGTAAATGGGGTCTAGTTGACTGAATGACTGAATAACTCAATCAGTGACGTGGCCAAGAGCTCTGGTCACTGCTGCTCACATCCTAACAGGGCCAAAAGAGCAAGCAAACAGTCAGTCTTATCACACTGACTCATAGTCAAAAAGGTGAGAAAGCATCCTGAGTGAGAGATGGTGGTTTTGACGCTTTACTTTTGCAAAGCACATCCATTATCGCAACCATCATTGCGACATCTCTGCCCATTCATTCAACACCCTCTTTAAGCAGGGTTGGACTTTCTGTGAGGTTCTGGGGATGAAACGAATGAACAGACCCAAGCCCCTACCCTCGCTGAGCTCGCAGATGGTTACTATTTCAGGTAATGCTTGCCATCATGGGAGATGGCATCATGTTTACTCTGACAGCATCAAAGAGGGGCTGCAAACCCAGCCAGCCCCTGAGGGAGTGGTTCAGGAGGACATGATGTCAGAACTTAGTCTGCTGGGGAAGGGAGGGGAGGGTGTTTCCAGGAAAGGGAACTGCTTATACAAAGGCATGAAATCATGAGCACATGCAAGGTTTGGGGACACTCCACTGGGTTGGTATGCTTGAACAAGGGATGCGGGAAAGAGGAACAAGGACTGGAGATAAAATGGTCAGAGCCCAGATTGTGTCTGGCCTCCTAAGCTGTGGTAGGGAATCCGGGCTGCTCCAACATCAACAAGAATCCGATGATGGATTTTAATCAAGGAAGTGACTTAATGAGATGTGCTTTATGAAGATGCCCCTAGCTGCAGAGGAGAGAGAGTGGAAGGGCAGAGAAGGGAGACAGGGAGACCAATTAGAAGGCTATAATCCAGGATCTCAACGGCAGAGATAGTTGTCAGAGTAATTTCTTTGAGGCATTTGGTCGCTGATTGCTGGCGATCCTCCCCGGCCCTGTGTGTTTGCAACAACTCCGAACGGTGCAGAGAAAAGCCATGTAATCACGCTCGCCTGCTGCATTGCACACTCAGCCCTGCCCAGTGGACGCATTGTTTCTCGGGAGCGTTGTGAGTTATACTGCCAGGAAAGGGGACCTTGGGGTCAGCTACACCTCAGTAAACCCCAGAGCACCCAGTGTTGTTACTTCCTCAAAAAGCCCTGGCTGTAATGCCTAATCATCCCCCCCCCCACCCTCCCCGTGAAACTGTCAGGATTGCCTAGTCAATTACTAGTCAAGTGGGGTAATATGCATTTCATTAGGAGCCTCTCATTTCAGATACACAAGGCCATATATGAAATGAAACGTTCTGGAGTTATTATTTTTTTTCCCAGCCAGTGATTAGGTGCTGTAATTAAGAAGGCATTGTGCCTGATTTCCAATCTTTTCTCTTTATTTAAATTTAATTGATTTTCTCCTTGATTTAATCAACCCGAATTCAGCTACCTGGTACCCCTCTCCACTCAGATGCTCGGGAAAACTCTGATACTTAAAGATGTAGGGCCATGCCTGGGAAATGGAGGTGGGGTGGGTATTGATTTAGGAGCCCCAACCTTGGTTAGCTCATGTGAGAGGTCTTAGGATGCTTAGGAGCCAAGTGGTTCTATTCAGGGCTAGCGAGGGAGGAGAGAGGAAGGGCTGCTTATAGACCTTGAAACCTGGCTCGGCTGTGTGACATTGGGTGAATCATTTAACCACTCTGTGCCTCCGTTTCCGTATCTTCAAAACAGGAAGAATAATAACGCTGTCCTCGTAACCTTGTGGCGAGGATTAAATGAGTTGCATAGAAAAGAGTTAGAAAAATAACTGGAATAGAAGCGCTAAAAATATTACTTAGCTGTTATTATTTCTGTATCATTGTCCAGTTACTCATTTACTCCTCTATATTGCTGTGGGATCGGGTTATTCCCATTCAAGGTATAGAAACGGAAGCTCGCAGCTTGTGAGTGGCTGGAGCCAAGATTCAAATCCCCATCTCAATTCCAAAGCTGACGCTCACGTATGCCGCCCCGCCTACCCGGAGGCTTCTTTCTTCCCGTGCTGAACATGAGCCTCTATTTATAGAGCCTCTTTGGTCAAGGTCACTCAGCTAGTGGTAGCAAAATTGGGACCCAAGCCAAAGTGCTCTGGGCGCAACGGCAGTCCCCTTTTTCCTCGGCTGTTTCTCAGAGCGGGCAGGCAACTTCTTCAAAGTCACACAGCAGTTAAGGCGCTGTATCATACCCTAAATCTGCTCATGAATCCTGTTGCTCTCAACCTTTTCCCCCTCCACAGCAGTCCAGACATATAACAGATGACATTCACCTACACGTCATATACCTCTGCATAAACCCAAGGTCACAGGATGATAACAAGCTCAGCACACAAACCCCGTTCCACACCTTTCTTTCCTGCTCAAGGAAGCATAACAGATTACAACTCAGGGCAAAGGATTCTATTATAGGAGGAATCTTGAATCCACTCACTTAATTCACTTAATAAATATTAGGACCCTGGATGTGTAGCAGGCAGTATCCAAGGGTCTGGGGAAACAGGTATGAACACGAGACACTAAAAATCCCTGCCCTCTTGGAACTTAGAGCCTACTGGCGATGGTTGGGGGACACATACATTAAACAAAATAAACATGTAAATGGTTATGTCATAGTACAAAGTGTACAGTACTATGGGGGAAGTAAAGCAGGAAGAGATAAGCATACAATGAGGAGGGGTTTGATTTTAAATAGGGTTTATATAGCGCTGTCATGGAAGAAATGTCACTGAGAAGGTGACATCTGAGCAAAGACTTAAAGGAGGTGATGGAGGAAGACATGAGTATTTGGAGGAAGGATGTTTTAGGCAGTTGGATGTCTACAGTAATAGCATATGCAAAGGGCCTGAGGCAGGATTATAATTGTCGATTATAATTGATATTGTCGATTATAATTGTCGATTAGGAGGCCAGTGGGGCAGGAGAAAAGAGTAATGAGGTCAGAGTGACAACAGGACCCAGACTCCGTAGGCCTTGTAATTAGATTGGCTTTAATGAAGCCATCAGAGGGTTTTGAAGGGAGGTCTACCCTGGTCTGGCTTGAGTTTAAGTAGGATCCCTCCAGCTGCCTTCTGGGGAATAGATTGCAGGAGGACAAGGATGGAAGCAGAGAGGCCCATTATGAGGCTCTTGCAAAAACACAAGTGAAAGGTGATGGGGGCTTGGGCAAGGTGCTGGCCAGCTGGGAGGAAAGAAGTGTTCGGATTCGGATTCTGGGTGTATTTTGAAGGTAGTGTCTAGATATGCTGATAGGTCAGACCTGGGGCTTGGGAGAAAAAAGTCAAGGACAATTCCAAGGTTACCTCCTGAAAGGAGCTGTCATTAAGGGAGATGATGAGGATTCATTTATTTATGCAACTGTCTTAATTGGAAACTGTTCCCAAGTTTTTGACCTTAATAGTCTTTAGTAACAAGCCCAGGATGGGGTGTACAGATGATCGTGACAGATCCACGTCATGCTGGGCTTGACAAGCGCAGAGTCGTTCCACAGGGAGCCATTTCTCCCGCGAGTTGGTAGCATCCCTGGCTCTGGCTTGCGGGACTCGGGATCAGCTTCCGATTCCACAGGAGTGATTGAGAGTGGGCTGAGCTCCCGCTGGGGGTCTAGGGGCGGTGGGGGGGGACCTGCAACTCTTTGGAACATGAGCCAAGACTGTCCACAAAGAGAAGTAGCCCTGCACCCTATCCAGTCTCTGTCCGCATTCCTCCTGTCCTCCCTGAGGTGTGAACACAGACAGTGGAGCCCCCTCCCCCGCTCCACTGCGGATAATTCCACCGCCCGCCTGGCCCCTTACCCCCGCCTCGTGGCCCCTTCCTTGGTCTCACCCATCTTCCTTTCAGCTGAGCTGATATAATTTGGGGAAATGTGGATCCGTACAGGCTTTGGCTGAAAACATTTGATTGATCTTCTCAAATGGGTGTTCTCTGGCGAGAGGGAAGGATGTGTTCGTGATCTCCCCCCTTCTTTTAAATTGCAACAAAAGGCAAAATCCTATTTTCTTCCTGAGACGGTTCCAGGGTTCCAGTACGTAAGGATGCATTTGAAATGCTGAGCCATGCAGACCTGGCCCAGGCGGGAGGAAGGCTCCGCATGCAGCCAGCCCTGCACCCAGCAGCCTGGCCTGACCTCCTCAGCCTTGCACCGGCCCTGCCCCCTCCAGCCAGAGATGTGGTTTCCAGGAAGAGTATCATCAGACTAGCCTAAAGTCCCGGATGTCAGGGGACCTGGGTCCTGCCACTCACTGGAGCACCTCAGATCCCCTCTCTGAGCTTTTTTGGAAGAAGGGTTGGGGCAGAGGGACCTGATTATCCTGTCCAGTCTTTGCCCCCTAAAAATGCTTGGGAGAGCGGAAGCTCGAGAATTTCTGGGGAAGGGGAATAGAAGTGGAAAGAGAAGGGGGACAGGAAGGGAGGGTCTGACAAGGAGAGTGAAGTCTCCCTTTTTCCAGCATCAGGAACCGCTTGTGAAAGTTTCAGAGAGGCTAGCTGTTTGCTGCGTGGTTGGCCTTTCTCAGGGCATTACCCTACTCTGTGCTAGGCACGGCGGAAGCCGGGGTGCGGGCGTTGCCCTGCCGTGTGCCCTCGGTGCCAGAGTTCCTGAGCGCGCCGGCCTGACTTCCCCCACCAGGACCCGTGTCTCTTCACGTGACGGCTCTCTCTGGCCACCAAGCCCACTCTGCCAGACACAAAGCAGGAATTATTGCCCCTTGGGAGCAGCCTTCAGTCATGACTGAGGAGAGTGGAAGAATGAGACTCGAGGCCCCTCAGGTAGAATAACAGAGTTGTGTGGCTCCCCAGGTCCGGGGCTCCCCAGCGGGGCTATGTTCCGGGTGCCCACTGCGGTAGCTGGCTTGATGACATTGGTGGCTCCTTGCTCCCTGATCTCTACCAGAGCTTCCGGGCATCCCGTCACAAATAAACCTTACTCCTTGTCTCTCAGGCTGGGTGCAAGGGAATGGTCGCATGCCCTAGATGGCTGGGGACGCTTACTGGTCAGCTGGTGTTTCGAGAAAGGGCTCAAACCTGCTGTGTTCAGACAGAGCCAAGTTGACAGCGCAGCTGCCCTGATGTTGTCAGCTGTCTCCCGTGGCCTTGGATCTTTGCTAGAGGCCTTAAAAGCAGCTGGGGCATCCAGATGGACAGAGGGAGGCCACCCAGTAGGACTTGGCCATGCAGGAACATGGGGAGAGGGCTTCGGAAGTGAGGAGAACTTGTTTCTAAAAAAAAAGTCTTGAAAAGCAGTATTGCACTCTGGTACAATTGCACTCTGGTACTCAGGTACCAGACACATCACAAAATGTGTGACCTCACCACAGCCCGGGGACATAGGCGCCATTACGCATTCCATGTTATAGATGGGGAAACCAAGGCACAGAGATGAATTTGTTTGCCCAAGGAGCTATAACTAATATGTGTCAAAGCTAGGATTCGAACACCGGCCTCTGGGTTCAGAGCAGCTGACTAGGGGGAATATCCGGAGGAGAGGAGAAGGAGGTCATTAGGGGTGGGGGCTCCTGGACACCAGTGTCTGGGGTTCACTTTGTCCTCTGCACCCTGGAGCAGAGGAGCTAGTTTTCTGGAAGGTAAAATGATGGACATCCGCAGCAGGAAACCAGGGGGAAAGCCACATGCCATTTCTCTGCGCAGCATCCTCAGGGGAAGCCTGACTGCCCTTCTGCACCTGCCTTTCTTGGAGTGACATCTGTTACAAATCTCAGTATCTTGGGCCTTAGAAACAGTCCCACGAAGACTGTCCGTAGCCACTGGCTTGATTAATTGAACAATTCAGTTCTCCCCTCCAACCAGTTTTCACTGAAGATACATAATGGGCCTCGCGCTTTCCTAGGTGCTGAGGGTACAAAGCAGCAAAAGGCTCAGACTCTGCCTTAGAGGACTCACAGTCTGGTGGGGGAGCAGGGATAGAGAATTAAACGGACAATTGCAATGGAAAGATAGAGGGAAGGAACACAACAGACTTAGTAGTCTGGGAGGGCTTCCTGGAGGAGGTAATATTCTAAGTTGAAATCTGAAAAATGGGCAGGAAGTCCTCAAGTCAAAGAAGGCAACATAAGAGATATCATTTCTTAATTAGTAAACACAGAGCACTTACTGTGTGTGCCAGGCACTGTTCCAAGAGCTTTACATAGACCCATTATTAATCCGTGAAATAACCCTATGAGGTAGGTATTATTACAATCCACATCTTCTAGACGAAGCAGCAAGGCCCGGAGAGCTGAAGTCAGTTGTCCACACTCACAGAGGGGCAAGACCAGGGTTTGAATCCCACAGTCTGGCTCCAGGCTGTGCCCTTAGGTTGTCTCTGACAGCACAAGGGACCTAGAAGGATTCCAGGTGGTTTGAGCACAACGGCTGAGAAGCCTCAGAGAATGGCAGACCTGGAAAGTACCACCATGGACCTTGAAGGCCAGCAGAGCCACACTGAGAAGTTGGGACTTGCTTCTCGGGGCTCTGCTGAAGGGAGTGATGTGCCCATACCTGTGTTTAGAAAATGCCCCTGCCTGCTGCATGGAGAGTGGCTGGACAGGGCCAGGGTGTCCACTG
The DNA here is from genome assembly GCF_964662115.1 of Mustela nivalis. Lineage (NCBI taxonomy): Eukaryota > Metazoa > Chordata > Mammalia > Carnivora > Mustelidae > Mustela > Mustela nivalis. Next base: position 5,234,426 of record NC_139033.1, on the reverse strand, counting down.
CTGTCTGGGAGAGAGTTAAGGAGGGCTCAGACTGGGGGGGTGGCAGAGGGGGTGGAGAGAAGATGGGCGTAAAGGTGATCTGAAGCGAGAAGGGCCAGTTGTGAGAGAGGGTCCAGGGTGATGGTGAGGTCACTGTTCCAGTGAGAAGGTACAAGGGGGAGTGGAGGAAAGGGGGGGCAGTGAGGTTACAGAGATTGCATTTGAGGTACCAGAGGCCCTTCAGGAGGGGAGGAGGGGATAGTTGACATTCAAGTCTCAAGGTCAGAAACAGGAGATAACCAGGGTGACCGTATACCCCCAGGGCGCTTACCATCAGCACCCTTTTTAATCCCCTGGGTCCCGGTTTGGACGCTGAATTACATGGTCCCTGTAGACAGAACTGACCCTGTGATGCATCTTGATACTGAGAACATCTGGGTCCAGGCTCCACCCTTCCTCAGACACATACACACACATCCGGACACATGTTATTTGTGTCTAGGAATAGTCTTAGCTGGGTACAAGGAAAAAGGCGACCGTGAAGATGCGATTCCTAGGGAGGCGGCATCATTGTGGCTGAGGCATATTGGACAATTCTGCTCTAGGCCCCCACGCCTGTCTCAGACCTCAGCTCCCACCACTAGGGACTAACAGATTTGTTTAGGGAACCCACAGTATAGTATGGCTGTGTCTATACTCCAGCAGCCCCACAGGTAATTGGTAGGATCAAGCCATTTCAGTGATTTTTTTTTTAATAGTGTACCTTTCTTTCCCAGTCAAACCATAAATCTGAGTAGCCAGAGTCTCCCTCCATGGAAAGGAGGATGCCCTACTGCAAACCTACAAAGGCAAGTCCACTCTGAGCTTATGCAAAAGGCTGCCACAGGGCCTTTGCACAAGAATGTTATGAGTGGGACAGCATCTAGCTTTCTGGTTGTGTCTTTCTCATCTCTACCACCAACATATAGCAAAATATCTGTAGGAAGAAACCAGAGCTTTGGGTCGGTGGTGGATCCCTAAGGGCAACCAACACCCTCAAACAGGATTTTGAACCTAGGAAAGATCCATCTCAAACTCCTTGCCACCAGTTTCTTTTGAAGGCTCTGTGTCTTTCCGGACTTGCCCATAGTGCTGGGTCAGGAGGCAGCTTTTCCACAACTGCTAAGCTCTGGGTATAGACATCAATCTCGCAGCTGTAGGACATAAAGTTCTCTTGTGTCATTGCATGATGCTTTTAGAGGCCCAAAGCAGGGTTCACTTTGGGGTTCACGGGGCTCACAAGTGCCCCCCATGGTGCGCAGCCCCAAAGGCACTATGCAATAAGAGTTAAGACCATGGATTCTTGGAGGCAGACTGGGTTCAAATTCCACTGTCCCATCTATTAGCAGGTTCTCCTCTTGCCTCAGTTTCTTCATTGGTAAACTGGGATTGATTTCTTACAGCCTCACATAATTGTGGTGAAGATTTGCCAGAGTCAGCACATGCAAAGGACCGACCACAGTGCCTGGCACATAGCTGGTGGGTGCTCTCTGTGAGTAGCCACTGTTATTATTAGTAATAGTAGCATTTACAATGTTGCTGTCACTTAGGATTCAAAATACAAATGGATACTGGTGGAAGAAATCGGGAACAGGAACAAAGAGGAGGAAGTGGCAAAGGGGCCTTTTGGCTGCCGGAACCTTGCTCAGAAACCCCCAGGGGTTCATGTGATGACATTTCATTCAGACTTTTTTTTACCGGAATGAGAAATGCAGGTTCTGTGTCAGAAATCATTGCAAATTCCAAATTAGTGAGGTTTCATGGTCCGCAGAAAGGCGCTGGAGGGGAAATTGGTCGACGGGGTGTTTTTTTAGCTGTCAGAGCAAGCTGGCTGATTGATTGAGTGTCTCGGTGAATAGACTGCAGACAACAGCCGGGGAACTGGGTGCAGACGAGGAAATAGGAAGACAGAGCACCAGTCAGTGTGGGAGAGGCAAAGCCGTGGTCAGCAGTAGAAAGGGACATAGTTACCCCAGAATCTGGAGTCTAGATCATGTAGCTGGACTCAGTCTGGAGACCAGGGACACCCAGCCACAGTTCCTTGAGAACTCTGGGTTCCCCCACTTGCTTGCCGTGTGTCCTTAGGCAAATTACTAGATCTCTCTGAACTTCCGTTTTCGCATCTAAAACCAACCCTTCCCAAGTGTTTATTGTAGGATTTAAATGAAATAATGAGTTTTCACTGTCTGGTGAAGTGCCTGAATCATCATTGTACGTGCTCAAAAAGTCATCATTGTAGGTGCTCAATAATGTGAGGTCCCGTGTCATTAACACAGTGAGTTAGAAAAGTCAGAACATGCAAGCTTCAGCTTATGCACTAGAAGAGGCCATATTGGTAGGTTCTAAGCCCTACTGTGCCATCCCCAATGTGTTCAGAAGGTCAGAAGCTGGGAATGATGTAGACCCAAGGGAGGCTCTGACTTAACGAAAATCTTGGAATTGGACAGGTTCTTCAGAGGTGTTTGGGGCTGGTCTCCAGGGTCCCAAGCTCTTCCAGGTAGACCGGAAGCCATGCACTCCTCAGAGGGGGGAGAGGTTAAGCCGAATTGAAGCTACGAAGCCTCCTTCACTAGAGTTACAGTTACAGTGACAGTAATCTGACATTGTGCTTAGTTTAATGAATATATACGATCCACCACCACCTCAATGTATAAGGTATTTCCCCTGTTTTCAAAATGAGAATACCAAAGCTAAAATAGAGGAGGGGCCTTGCTCAAGGTCATACTGTAGTATCCTGGAGGGGTTTACAAAGGGTTTCCGGAGTAAAGAATGTCCTCCCTCTGGGGGATGGGCAGTGGAGGGTCAGAAAAGGAGGGTACGATTGTTGAGCTGAACCTGGAAGGATATGAGGGTTTCTTTTCGCAGAGAAAGGAAGAAGGGCACTGTTGGCAGAGAGATCAGTTGCAGCAAAGACAGAGAAGATGGGCACCTGTGTCCCAAAGTCTATTTACGATGAATAATTACAATTAGAGTGACAGCTAACATTGACCGAGTGCTTACTCTGCACCAGGAAGAGTGTTAAGAACTTTACATGCATCATTCCTACAAGCTGGACAATATTGTGAACCCCATTCTGCAGAAGAGAAATGAAGTGACTTGTCCAAGATCACAGCTTGAAAATGGCAGAATCATCTTCGGAGCTCAGGGCTGCCTGATTCCAAAGCTCTGGGTGGCTCCTGGTTGTTCATCGGCTGCCCATGGTCCATGAGCTCAGAGAGAAATCTTGGAGCTTAAAAAGACCTCTGCTCATGTGCTAGGGAGGGACTGTCCCAAGATTCCCCTGACCCTTTCTGAGATGTCCTGTGTCCCTGTCACCACCCACCCCTGCTTCCACGTCCTCCTGGAGCTGAGGGGAACCTATCAGAGTTGGTGGGCAATAATCACAAAACTGACTGCCTAATAAAGATAAAGCTCTCTAATAAACCTGCAATCCTGCGGTAATGGGTTTGACTTTTAAAAAGCAGATGAAAGTCCCAGTGGAGGGACAGACCTTTCCCATCCACTCCTTAATCAGAATTACTGTGGAGGAGCCATTTCCTACAGGTGGGACAGCTGGGTGCCTGGGCTGGCATTGAGAAATGGCCACTTCTGTGTAAAGCCAGACGTCTGCTCCCTCCAGAGAGCCCTCCCTCCCACAGGGAATCCTTTGTGAGAAGAACCATAATGGCAAAGGAGAGGGCCTCTGGGACAAAGCTGAAGGGGGGGGCGGGGAGTGTGGATGGAAAGGGTGTGGTTTGAGAACTCCCTGGTGATTGGCGCTGAAGCTGTAGGGGCGGAGTCTTCTGAGAGCTTTCTGCTGATTGGTGGAGCTCTGATGGACCCACCTCTTCATTCTGGTTCCATCCTTCCCATCATCACCGTGGTCATCATCATAAGGCATACACTGAGCATTTCTTACGTATCTGGGAAATGTGTTGAGCATTTTACAACCCCCTAATGAGGCGGGTAATATTAACAACCCCATTAAGCTTTCCTATCCTCAGATGGGAAAACTAAGGCTTGACGATAATAAATTTAACTTCCGGTGGGTCACACACCCCAGAAGTAGCAAAGCAGAGATTCAAACCCATGTGTGTCTGACTCTGGAAAATACAGTACTTAACTAACCATTGTTTTTGCGTGTAGTCGTTTGATAGAGCAAAAGCTTTGTCTCCGTTTAGGTCTTCGATGGAATTCACAAGAAATAAAGCCCAAGACAGAGATTGGGGTCCACACGAGTTATTGAGGGTACATGCTCTAGAGAAAGGAAGTGAGGAAGCGGGTTAGGGCAGGGGCAGAAAGCAAAGGGAAAATGTACTTTCAGCTGGAGTGTAGCCTCAGCCTGATCCCGGGGGAGCTCAGGGGTGTGCAGTGCACCCTAGAGTTGGTCCTACTTTGAGGCTAGGAGGCAGGTCTTTTGTACTCATGACTGCAGACTGCCTGCCTGCCCCACCCAGGGGGTGGACATAACCTTCTGGAAAGGGTCACCTGTAAGGCACTTGCAGCCAGTGTTCCCAGTCACTTAGGATCTGGCCAAGAGCATCCAGCAAAGGAACCGAGTGGTGGTCCCTGCTCAGCTCCTAATTTCTCGAGTGTCTTTGAGTGTAGCGCTTGCCCTTTCCCTGCCCCCCGCCCTGCACCCCTTGGCAGATCTTGACTTCTCCAGGCTTGGGTTCAAAGTCCCCCAAAGCCTGGCCTTGCCCTGACAAGCTCCTACTCTGTGATCTGGCCGCACAGCCGCTGCTCCAACTGGCAGTCTGTGTTTCTGTAACCCAGGAGGAGAGATGGGGCCCCTCCGGTGGTTCCAACAGCGTGAGGCAGGGTGTCTGACAGTTTCCCCCACTGAAGCCCTTTATCTCACTGCTCTGCTCTGTTATTTTAAAACTAACGAGCCCAGACCTCAGGAGCTCACCGCCTGCTTGCCGCCTGCCATCGAGATTTGTGGCTTGTCTGTTCTGTCCTCTCTGCAGATTTCAGTGGCAGCTTACTCTCTGCTTGTTAGGAATTTTCTTCCAAACCTCAGCCCGGGGAAAGAGGCATGTGTGCACGTGTGTGTGTGCATGTGTGTGTGTGTCTCTCTCTCTCTTTCTCTCTCTCTGCAGGAACAGAGTCCTAATGGCACCATACTCTCAGATGTCCCATGACCCCCAACTGTAGTTCCAGTTGATGACACGGTCTAGTGGGTGATTCTGGGACAACAGGGAGAGACAGATTCACCCCTAGGCTATTGAGACAGAAAGACGCTGGGACCTAGCATGGAATGGGCCATTTCTAGGTACTGAAGTAGCCACGTACCTTGGTGGTGAAGAGCCACGGTCCCAGGGAAGGGAAGAGCTCCTGAGACACTCAAGGGCATACCAGCCTCCCTGCCCTTCCCTTTCCCAGAGTCCTTTGCCTTGGGCCATTTGGGGAAAGGGGATCAGAGTCAGCAGTGAGGCTGGAGGACAATGTGACCTGCCCTGGAAAGTGGGGCTGGGTCTTAAAGGGCTGCCATGAAAGCACTGGGTGTGCATCACGCCATTCTAGTCTCATGGCAGCCCCCTGAGGTGCGTGCAATTTGTGCTTCCCCTGAGAGGTGGGGAGATTTGCCCTAGGTCACCCAGCTGGTGAATGGCAGGCAGAGTCTGTTCAATGAATCCAATCACCATGCTCTACCCACCCTCTCCAGACCAGTCACCCTGCCTGCTCTGTGCATGTGTTCCTCCGGCCTTGCCCTCTCTGTCCTCAGGACCTCTCCTTTCTTGGGTCACTTTCACTCTCGAGAGTTTCTCATGAACCTGACCCACGTCTTCCTCTGGCCTGTGAGGAAGGCCTCTGAGGGGGAAGGAGCATGTCTGGAGCATCTTGAAATGACCCTCCCCCAGAAGTAAAATGATGCTTCACAGAATCATGGACTGGCCAAGGAATGAATGAATGGGAGGAGTCTAACATTTTATGAGCATGGCTAACCTGTGAATAGCCATACAGGACCCACTTCTCTACCTGGATTCTTTTCCATAAATACAGAATAGTCCTGTAGATATAGTTTTCTTATGATTTTTTTTAAGATTTTATTTATTTATTTGAGAAGGAGCAGGAGAGAGCACGAGCAGGGGCAGGGCAGGGGCAGAGGAAGGGTTAGAAGCAGACTCCCCACTGAACAGGGAGCCTGACACAGGGCTCCATCCCAGGACCCTGAGATCATGACTCGAGCCAAAGGCAGAGGCTTAACTGACTGAGCCCCCCAGGTACCCCCTTATGATGTTCTTATTTTCTTTTCTCTAGCTTACTTTGTTGTAAGAATAGTGTCTAGAATATATATAATATACAAAATTTGTGTTACCCGAGTGTTTTTGTTATGGATAAGGACAACTGGTCAACAGCAAGCTGTTTGTAGTTAAGTTTTAGGGGAGTCAAAAGCGATACATGAATTTCTGACTGCATGGGGGTCGTTCCTACCCGCTGTGTTGCTCGGCGGCCAACTGTATATTTTAAGAGCCCGTCTGCCGGGCTGAGACACTCCCATTGAGCCCTCTTGTTATTCCAAAACCTCACTGGCATGGAGCCCCCTTGCTTCCTCAGCTTCCCACCTCACTCTTGTGAGTTGCTCCATCTTCCACACAGCAAGATCCAATCTCATGGCCTTAAAGGCCATCTAAATGCCAACATCTCTCAAATGCATTTCCCCAGCACTCATGTCTTCTTTGAACTCCAGTCTTGGGTACAAAGCTGCTCCCTGCCATTTCCACATGGGTGTCTAACTGGCATCCCAAACACCCTTCCTCCCCCTCAGCCATCTCCAGTTTAGTAGCCAGCAGCTCCATCCTCTCGGTTGCTCAGAGCAAAACCTGGGAGTCACCCTTGACCCCCTTCGTTCACACTACCATGTAGCCAGTCCATGAGCAAACTCTGTTGGTGCCAGCTTCAGTCTGTGTCCAGAGTCTGAGTACTTCTCCCCACTACAGGAGGGATAACACCAACCCCAGACACTATCTTCTCCTGCGTGGCTCATCACAACATTCCCGGCTGGTCTTCCTACATTTACCCCAGCTCCCTAGACTCAGCAAGCCTCCAGATAGACCCTTTAAAGCCCAAGTCACATTTCAGCATTCCTCTTGGAATCATCCACTGGCTTCTCCTATCACTCAGAGAAAAAGTCAAATTCTTGTGGCAGTCCACCAGCCTATCCATGATTTTTGTCCCTCATTACTTCTCTGCTACCCCACCCCACCCACATGTTGTCCCACTGACTCACTCAGCTCTAGCCCCAGTGCATCTAGAGTATTTCTGCCTCAGGGCCTTTGCATTGGCCATGCCCTCTGCCTGTCGTGCTCTTCTCCCTGGCAGGCATAAGGCTCCCTCCCTGAGCATTTTCAAGTCTTGCTCAGATGTTAACCTTCTCAAGGAGCCCTCCTCTAATCATGCCATTTAAAAGTCCAGGCCTCTCCCAGTAGCATTCCCAGTTTTCTTTATCCTCCATTTCTCTTCTCTGTTCTGTCCAATAGCCTCTGTATTTACCACTTAATTATGTATAATTAACTGTCCATCCCAGTAGAACAGAAGCTCCACCAAACAGGCATTGTTTCTGCCTTATTCCCTACTGTGTCTCTGTTGCCTGGAACGTGGCCTACACATAGGTGTAGTACTGAGCACCTACTAGTTACTGAGTACCTAGTAGGTGCTCGGTAAATACTTGTTGAGTCTGTGACTCAATGAAGAATAAGTGAAGAAGTGCCTGGTAGCACTCCCTGGGACTTCTTGGGACCAATCCTTACTTGGCTCTTGAACCAAGGCCCCTTCTCTCCTGGACTGAAGACTTCTATCCTGTTCCCAGTAGATCTTGCTAGCCTGGTGCTTCCAGCAGTGGCTGTAATGATGCCCAAAGGGACTCAGCAGGCACAGGCCCTCCCCAGCAAGAGAATACAGTCAGCCCCTCACACTCCATGGAGAAATCTAAACCCCGTCTGCAATTCCAGCTGGTGGAAAAGTCCTGAGGGTACCTTGGGCTGGAGCCAGAGATGGTATTCTTGCCTGTGCTGACACAGCTGGGCGGGATCAGGGCTTGAACCCTAATCAGTAGGACCCCAGGACCTATGCACTTTCTCAGCCTCACCGAATTACTTTTTGCAACCCATTCAAGTGGAAAACCACAGCATTTTGGAACTTGGCCATTTCCCAAGTTGGGGGCAGCCTGCCTGCCAGGCAGTCCCAAGAATCAAATGCAGGGCCCCTCTCAGACATTTGCCCTCTCTCCCTAGCCAAATAGGCAATCGGCAGGCCAGCCTGAGGAGGGAGAAATGATTTCCTGAATTTGGGGTTGATGGGAGGGCAGAGGGTGGATGTGTTCAGCGATGAGAGTCCACAACCCAGGCATGCTGGGGGCCTGACCTGCTCGGCTGAGCTGGGTAAGAAATGCTGAGCTGATTTTTCTCCATATGGTTCCTTTGTCCTTTGACCTGAACTTGGGAATTGGACAGTTTTTGATGTACAAGCGTGTTTACCATACACACATACACACACTCACATACTCACACACACTCAGCCCTGAGAGCTGAACTAAACCCTTCTCATCCTGCTGGAAGAGAGAGTGTGCTAAAAGCCTGGGCTTGTTTGTGTCGTCCTGCCCTCAGGGTTCGGTCGAGTCCTTTGTAAAATGTACAGTCTGGTTTTTCAAAGTGTGGTTCCAGGAGCCATGGCAGCCCCTCGGCACTGGTTAGAAGGGTAGAAGTCGGGCCCTAACCCAGACCTGCTGAGTCAGCCCCTCCATCCTAACACAATCCCCAGGGGATTCACGTGCACAGAAAGGCGTGAGAAGCGCCTGTCTGTCCCCGACATGACCCTGTCCTCCTCCTCAGTCTCAGCTTCTTTCTCCCTGCACCCCATGTCCACTGCGACGTTACTGACAGTAGCCAAGACATGGAAACACCATCAGTGTCCATCAGGATAAAGAACGTGTTATGTCTACACGATGAAATACTATTCCGCCGTGAAAAAGAAGGAGATCCTTCCATTTGTGGCCACATGGATGGACCTTAAGGGCACTTTGTTTAGTGAAATAAACCGGTCTCCACTCTTGCTCTCTACCTTCCCACCCCCCAGTCTCATCTGGCTCACACCCGCGAAGTTCAGTGCCATGTCCCTTGCACTCCAGTCTCCTGATTGGTTTCCATATATCTTCTAGGAAGCCTTTCATGGCCACGTGCCCACTGCTCAGGGCTGGACTAAGTGCTCTCTCTGTGGTTCCATAGCCCTCTGAGAGCACTACACCGTACTGTAATTCCCAGTTGTAACTCCCCTGCCAGGCTGAGGGCAGAAGCAAGTCTTAGTTACCTGATGGTCCTTGAAATCTGACACTAAGTAGGTGTTCAGCAAACAGCCTTTGCAAAAAGGAATGAAATAGTGAGGGAGATGCCAGCTTCTTTTTTTTTTTTTTTAAGATTATATTTATTCATTTGACAGACATAGATCACAAGCGAGCAGAGAGAGAGGAGGAAGCAGGCTCCCCGCTGAGCAGAGAGCCCGATGCGGGGCTTGATCCCAGGACTCTGAGATCATGACCTGAGCTGAAGGCAGAGGCTTTAACCCACTGAGCCACTTAGGCGCCCTGAGATGCCAGCTTCTTAAAACTTCTCATTTCTCATTCAGTTCCTACAGGATGACTATTACTGACTCCCATGTTGTCTCCCTCGGTGGTTCTCAGGAATCCTCAGTCTTCCCCCAAGCTCTGGTGCTCTTCCTAGCTATGACTGCAAAGCTCAGAGTCATAGCTCCTATAGGTGACCCCTCACCAAGCTTAATTAACCTTGAAAAGGACTTGGTACCAAGACCCTAGGCCAGGACTGAAGCTCCAGGAACCAAGGCACAGATTAGCCAGATCCATCTTGTGTGTGGGTGGGGTCTGCCCCGTGATAAGCCTTGAGCTTTCCCGTGGAAAGTCCTGAGCAGAGGGTATGGGTCCTCATTCTCTACTGAAGCAGGCAGATTGTAGGCGTCTGGCCAAGTGCAGGGACAAGGGTGGGTCATTCACAGGCCTGAATGCAAGTGCAGAACAAGGACCTGGGGCATGAGCCTTGGATGGAAAGCAGGACCCTTTGCCTCGCCAGGTCTCAGTGCCTTCATCTGTGAAATGGGGAGAAGTTCGCTGAACTGGGTACCTTACACAAGGTCGTCAACATGAGTTGAGACACTGGATTAGTGCTCTACACCCAGGAGAAGCTATTAGTGGGCTGGAATGGAGGCAAAAAGTGTCCCCAGTCCAATGAGCAAATGCCATTCCTATTCGTGAAAGATAACATTCAAGTCAAACTTGAGATTCATCCCTTTCTCCAAACACATAAAGCAAGTCTCCGTCTTGCCATGAAATTACCCTCTACTCCCACTTACTACTACCTTACGTGTTCAGAGTGTTTCCCAGATTTCTCTCCTTTTTCCTCAATCGATTCTTATAAACGGGCAGGGCCGCTAGTGTTCTCACCACTCACTATCCCCGGGTCTCAGTAGGGATGCCCATGCCTGTCCCTAGCTTTCTGCAACAGAGATGGTGCCTGGTCTCGGTGTCGGGCACAGAGCAGATACTTGCTGAATGTGGGCTGATGCCATGATTACGTGACATGGAAAGAGCACTGGACTCAGGGACAAAAGGCCACGATTCCAGCCACAGCTCAGACGTAAGTCACCAATGTGGCCTTGGCAAAGTCCCCTTGCCTCTAGGGGCTTCAGTTTCCCCACTCTGTACAGAGGAGAGCCAGGGCTGGGGGGCCCTTCCAGCTCCCCTCCAATGCTGTTTGTTTCTGATTCCCGAATTGGTGTTTAACTCAGTCTGGGGCTTGGGGTGCGAGGAGGATCTGTACCCAGCTCAGGGCCAGATGAGCGCTTTGCTGGGAGCAGGGCGCTTTGATGCGAGAAGCAAGGAAGCAGCTAGGGAGCTGGGCATCTTGAAGAGTTTTGTAGAAAGTTCAGGCCTGACTTTTATCAGAGGCTGGGAATCTGCTGGTTGCCATGACTACGGAAAGCAGCATCTAAGCTCCAGGTCGCTGATTAGCAGGAACAGAGCGGGAAGGCCTTGAGGAATTCAGCACAGAGGGCTCCTCCCTCCCTCTGTGAAGTGGAGTGTGCCGGCCCTTGACTTCACTGTTTTAGCTGTCCCCTGAAGATCTCACCTCCTTTTAAGTGCTTTTTTTTTTTTCTTAATGCAACATCGAAGGGCCGTGTGGTAAAAACGAGGCAGCTGCCGGGACTCCTTAGCAAAGAGAGAACATGGAATTTTTCTTAAAGCTCTGCAAGGATGCAGAGTGGGAAGCCGGGAAAGAAGAGGGGTAACGGAGCCGTGAGGAAGACGAGGTGCCATGGCTGAGATGTGAGTGTGCTGAAATGCTAGGTGACCTCAGATGGGCTCCACTCCTTGGACCACTGCGTCTTTATACGCAGGAGAGGTTGACTCCAATCTGTGGTTCCCACATGGGGTCAGTCATCATGTATCCATCCATCCATTCATCCATTCATTCAGCAAATGTCTATGAGCATAAAGGCACACTGTGCCAGGCACTATATCCCTGGGGATTCAGGGAGAATCCTCTGGAGGAAAGAGGCGAGCTCCCATTCTCATGAAGCTCACATCCAAGTTCAGAAGACAAATGGTTAGCAAATAAACGTATAAAGTGGTCATTTCTAATAGTAACAAATATCCTCGAGGAAGGCACTGCAGACTACCATGCTGGAGACAGTGAACAGAGGGGCACAGTCACATAGCAGGTCAGAGCAGGCCTCTCCGAGGAGTTGACATTTGGATGAAAGGAAGGAAGCGGCCTTGCAAAGAACTGCAGGACCTGCATGCCAGGTGGAGGGAACAGAAGGGCAAAGGCTCTGAACAAGGGCCTTGTTCCATGTGAGGGACAGCGAGGAAGCCATGGGGCTTGAGCAGAGTAAGGGACGGAGAGAAGGGTGACAGATGGGGTCTCGAGTGCGGGCAGAGGCCAGGTCGTACAGAGCCGTCTAGTTCTGGTGATCGATTTGGACTTCTTCCTCATGTAGAAGAGACGAGATTACCAGGGATGTTTCTTTAAGATGCTTATTTCCTGGCTTTACCCCTTTGAGACTCATATTTATTATGGCTGGGATGGAACTGAGACTTCTGTATTTTTAGCAGCTTCTTGGGAGCCTCTGAAGGTGTGCGAGGTTTTGGAAACCTGGGACTACATGGTCTCTGAGTCTCTTTCAGTTTTAAGAAAGCAGAGAAGCAATGTGTCAGAACATCTTGAAAAAGGATCTTAAAAGTTCTATGATATTATGGAGATTTCCCTTCTTCCTTCCCTCTCAACTCCCTGTCTGCCCGGTAGAAGAATTCATCCTGGTTTTGTTTGGCTTTCCTTTGTTTTACTGCAAGACCCCAGATGGGGTACCTGCAACAAGGAAGGTGCAGCCAGGGCTACAGAAAATGAGAACCAACCACCACGTCAGGGAGCGTCAGGTTAGAAATGCGGCAACTCCATCGTACCTTTCCTCCTCAAACCATCATCAGGACTTGCCCATCCCTGATGCCGGCAGTGATGGAAGAGGTGTCATCCTCACCTTAAGCCCTATCCCCCAGGGTCTCGCAGGAGCACTTCCCATCTGTCCCTGCACTGCTGACAACCCATGCCTGCACACTGCCCCATCAGCAGAGTCCACTGAGACCTCCCACACAACACCAGCACTTACTCATCGTGGATTCACTCACTGCCAAGTGGCTCACATCGCTTTGTTGTTTGGTTTTGTTTTTGTTTTCTTCTCGAGGGCTTGCCTCTGATACAGCTTTGTGTGATGGTTTCCTATAAGGCCCCAGAGTCCAAAATTCCATTCTTGTGTGCACCCAGTCCAAGGCCCTCCTGGACAATACACATACACATTGATAAGTTCACTGACTGCTTTTCTAAGAGAAATGGGGTAGAATAGAAAATGCGTTGACTGAGCTGAGTTGACCGAGGCATTGGCCGGCTTATCTCCACCAACTCTACTATGAAGGGGTTTGCTTAGGCCATCTCAGAAGCCCTTTCTAACTTTTTTTTAAATTTTATTTTTTATTTATTTTCAGCCTAACAGTATTCATTATTTTTGCACCACACCCAGTGCTTCATGCAATCTGTGCCCTCTCTAATACCCACGACCTGGTTCCCCCAACCTCCTAACCCCCCGCCACTTCAAACCCCTCAGATTGTTTTTCAGAGCCCATAGTCTCACATGGTTCACCTCCCCTTCCAATTTCCCCCAACTCCCTTCTCCTAACTCCCCATGTCCTCCATGCTATTTGTTATGCTCCACAAATAAGTGAAACCATATGATAATTGACTCTCTCTGCTTGACTTACTTCACTCAGCATAATCTCTTCCAGCCCCGTCCATGTTGCTACAAAAGTTGGGTATTCATCCTTTCTGATGGAGGCATAATACTCCATAGTGTATATGGACCACATCTTCCTTATCCATTCGTCCGTTGAAGGGCATCTTGGTTCTTTCCACAGTTTGGCGACCGTGGCCATTGCTGCTATAAACATTGGGGTACAGATGGCCCTTCTTTTCACTACATCTGTATCTTTGGAGTAAATACCCAGTAGTGCAATTGAAGGGTCATAGGGAAGTTCTATTTTTAATTTCTTGAGGAATCTCCACACTGTTCTCCAAAGAGGCTGCAACAACTTGCATTCCCACCAACAGTGTAAGAGGGTTCCCCTTTCTCCACATCCCCTCCAACACATGTTGTTTCCTGTCTTGCTAATTTTGGCCAATCTAACTGGTGTAAGGTGATATCTCAATGTGGTTTTAATTTAATCTCACTGATGGCTAGTGATGATGAACATTTTTTCATGTGTCTGTTAGCCATTTGTATGTCTTCATTGGAGAAGTGTCTGTTCATATCTTCTGCCCATTTTTTGATATGATTATCTGTTTTGTGCGTGTTGAGTTTGAGGAGTTCTTTATAGATCCTGGATATCAACCTTTTGTCTGTACTATCATTTGCAATTATCTTCTCCCATTCCGTGGGTTGCCTCTTTGTTTTCTTGACTATTTCCTTTGCTGTGCAGAAGCTTTTGATTTTGATGAAATCCCAAAAGTTTATTTTCACTTTTGTTTCCTTTGCCTTTGGAGACATCTCTCTAACTTTTTGATACAAATGCATGTTCCTTTTCATTGATTCAATGAGCAGATGTTGAGTGCTTACCAGCAGTGGGCTCTGGGACAGTGAGACACGGTCCTCCTCCCAGGGAGCTCATAGTGCAGTGGGAGGGAAGGCAATCAGTCGTCAATAGTGCATATTTGGAGCTACAGCCCTGGTAGCAAAGGGACTCTCACATCTTAGAACAGGGCTTACATCACCCCAGAAGTCAGCTCCTGACATCGCCAACTCCATCTCATCAGAGGGGACTCCATCCTCCCAGTGGCTCATGCTCAAAATCCTTGAGTCGTTCTTGACTCCCCGCTCCCTTTCCCTTATTCTCTCTCATCCCATGTTTAACCAGCAGCAAGTGATGCTAGTTCTGCTTTCAAATCTCAGCACCTGACCACATGTCATCATTTCCATCATGGACCCACTGATCAGAGCCTGGACAGTTGCCTTAGTGTCCCTGTCTCTGCTGCTCCTCCCTCTGTCCAGTGTCTTCAGCAACTGGAACGATCCTTGTAATATTTACATTTACACCAGACCAGGTCACTCCCCTATTCAAAAGGCATCCCTTCCCAGCCACAGAGTCCGATAACCTACAAGACCCGATCTCTGGTTTCCCCTCTTATCCCTCTAGCCCTGCTTGCCCTTCTTTATATGTATATGAAGATCCTGCCATTCCTTCTGCCTGGAGCACATTTCCCACATCCCGCAGATAACCTGTGTAGGACTTGTATATTACTGGACCACCAATTACCCTCCAAATCTTTGTGGCTTAGAACAGCAACAGACAGCATCTCACCATTTCTGTGTGGGAATTTAGCTGGGCAACTCCGGTCAACCATCAGACTTGAGACTGCAGTTCCAATGCTGGTCGGGGCCGCAGTGTCATCTGAGGCTTGACTGGGGCCGGAGGGTCCACCTCCAAGGCGGCGTGCCTGCTTGGCTGCTGTATGCTTGGCTGTTGGCAGGAGGCTTCAGTTGTTCCTCACAGGGGCTTCTCCACAGGGCTGCCTGAGTGTCCTCACACCATGCCAAAGCTTCCCTTGAGTGATCAATCCACAGGGAATGAGGCAGAAGCCGCCTTTGTGACCTAGTCTTTGAAGTCATGCGTTATCGCCTCTTCTCCCTTCTGGTCATTAAAAGTAACTCACTAAGCCCAGCCAGTATTCAAAGGGAGGTAAATTAGGTTTCATCTTTTGATGATAGGGCTGTCAAATAATCTGTGAACACATTTTTAAAACCACCACAGACTGCAGGGGGTATACCCTAATCCTTTAAGCTTCCATCCCGTGACTTCCTCAGAATGGCCTTCCTGACACTCTGTATGAAAGAGCAGTCACCCCCTCCCATTCCACTGGCTTATTCTTTTATTTATTACCATTCATTAAGTCATATTATTACTTCCGTATGCACTTATACCTGCTCCCCCATCAAAATGTAAACTTCGTTATCACAGAGTGCATCTCCCTGTTATTCACTGCACTCCTACTCTTAGAACTGGCCTGGACACAGGTTAGACCAGGCCAGGTCAAGCATGGGAAGAGGCAAGCCTTGCTGGGGGCTGGGAAGACACTGCAAGCTCAAAATAGTTTGAGAAGAGCCAGGACAGCATTCCACATGAATAGACTGGAGGCATGGGAATGGAACCGCCTTAGTAGGAGAAGCAGGGCAGGAGATATATAGAGAAGCCTGGAGTTCTGGAAGCCTAGGGGTGGCAGTGAGGATGTCTGGACAGCCCTGACAATAATCTCCATCCCTCCTGGGCTTGCAGCCTCTCTCAGCTCCGCTTCTGAAGATGCACTGATAAGCAACTGACAGAGATGGATGTGTTTTGCTGCCCTTCCTTCAATATTGACTGGGTTTGGCCTGCTTTCCAGGCGGCCCTAAGGAGCAGGGGGCTTATCAGATACATTCATCCTGAGTCATAAAACCAGTCTTGATGCACTGACTGCAGGCGCTTGGTGTGGGAGAAATGCTAACGCCTTTGATCAGGGCTTGGTCTGGACTCTGTAGGCAGGGTAAGGAGGAAAGGAAGTTTGCTGGTGCCAAACCCACCTATGTCTCTCCAGCTCCTGACTCCTCTTGGTTGGGGGGCGAGGAGGTATGAGTGACAGTGTTTTCAAAGACTGGGTACCTAGGCGACTTCTTTCCCCTTTCCAGACTCAAAGTAGGAGGTGGGACACAGGTAGTTTCCTAGCATTGCCTGGGGCTCTTCTCAGAGGTAGAGGAGGGAATTTCGGGCCTTCACGGGGATCACATCTGAACTAGGTGTTCTTATACCTGCTGAGGATGCCAGAGTGGAGGTTTGGTTCACAGGGAAGTAAAGGGAAATGGAACAGCCTTTTATTTTCATAACAATTCAACAATATTAGGACTAATGTTATTCCCTCTCTTAATCACTGAATAACTGCAAGACAGAGAAACTGAGTCCTCTATCTACTAAACCTTGAGCATAGCGTTTGAATCCAGGCATCTCCATTCCATACAGAGATAAGACAGGGAAATGGGATGGAACAGGCGAAGGGGAGTTGGGACTAATCCTGTCACCCTTTGGCCTCCACTTATGTTTTGAGCAAGGAAGTGAAACACTGGTTTCCAGCCTCTTCCTGTGGTTTGGTCAGGATAGGCCAGGCAACGCCACAGTAACAGATAAACCCCTAAGTTTCGGTGGGTTAACCCGACTAAGGCTTATTTCTAACATGCAAAGTCTGGCGCGGCCCAGGCATCTCTCCTTCCCCAGGTAGCTTCACCTTTAAGGGTATGTGGCCTCCAAGGTCTTTGCAACAGAGGGAGAGAGAGCTGGAGAAGGCACACAGTCCTTACTGCCTCAAGCCAGCAGTGACACAAGTCACTCCCACCCAGAGACCAGTGGCCTAAGATCATCTCTCATGGTTACAACCTAACTGCAAGGGAAATTGGGAAATATTAGGATGTGTGTGAATGCATGATGAGCCTTAAGAATCTGGGGGCAACAGGAGGCTCAGTCAGTGAAGCATCCGACTCTTGGTTTCAGTTCAGGTCATGATCCCAGGGTTGTGAGATGGAGCCCTGAGTCAAGATTCTCTTTCTCCCTCTCCTTCTGCCCCTCCTACCTCCACTCATGTGCTCACTCTCTCTCTCCCTTAAAAAAATAAAAGAATCTGTCATAACCTAACAGTTTTTGCCTCTTTATTTGTTCCCTTATAGGACAGAACCCCAGAGCAATCCTCTGGTTCCAGCTCAGGATGGACCCTCAGAAAAGCTGAGCCAACATCTGGCCACCGAGGCCTTGGGCACCAACTGCTGGGAGAGAGACAAGGCCTGCAGGGAGCTCATTCCTACCAGAGCACGCAGGTGAGACGCTGCCCCCACCCTCTCTTTGGTCCAGTGAGGAAGTTCAAGTTGAGGCTGCAGAAATGAAGTTTGGCCACTCTTCCCCCCCACTTTTCTTTTGCAAGTTCTTCTTCCAGGTTCTGAAATCCAATCAAAAGTAAGCATATTTTTTTTTTGTCTGTAGAGTACCAGATGGCAAATATTTCAGGTGTGAGGGCCAGATGGAATCTCCCATGACTACTCAAAATCCCGCCATTATAGCACCGAAACAGCCACAGACTATATGTAAACAAATGGGCATAGAGATGTTTCAATAAAACTTTATGTATAAAAATAGGAGACAGGCTAGATTGGGCCCTGGAGGTCCACAATTTGTTGCTCCTGCCTTAAATGATAGAGCTAGTTCCTGTCCATTTTAATGACTCCACGAGCCTCTGAATTCCAGGTCATGACTTCAGCCCACAACTGTCTGCATTCATTCCTTACATCCAGGATTGCTTGGGCACCCACTAGTGACGAACACTGTGCTGTGACCTGAAGACACAACATTTACCTGAGTCTCGGAGAGGTAACAAGACTTGCCCAAAATAAGGCAGCCAGTAAGGGGCAGAGTGAAGTTTTGAACTATGGTCTCTCTGATCTTAAATCCTAAACCAACACCAGCCACATGTTACTTTGATGCTAATGAAAAAAAAAACAATCTATTTTTAAATTTTACACCATGCACATATAAAGCCTGGTCTGTTTTTGGCCTCTGGAGAATTGATTTGTTAACAACACCATCTTTATAATCTGGTTTCACCAGCTGTTTGGAAGCTGTATTCCTACTCCTGAAACTAACTCAGCACCCTCTTGCTGCCCGGGGTTTGCATCTACCCACTCCGTGACAGGCGGGAAATGAATTTAGTGTCCTTGCCAGTAGTGTGCCCCACATATAATCCCTGCCTGTTCCTGTTGAATCAGAGGGTGTCAAAGCCATTTTTCAGATGTGGAAACTGAGGACAGTACATGGCAGGGTCAGGATTAGTCTGAGGACCCCGATCTGGTCCAGATTCTCTTATGTGTCCTAGAGTTCTCAGTTTCCTAGAGCAGAGGTTCTAAACCCATTTGAGAATTATGTGGAAGCTAGAAATGCTGCCCCAGGGAAAGTGTATATGCTCCAGGAATATTCCCCAAATTCCATCTACCATTTGAGAATTCCTAGACCACCGAGGCCCATGAACAGGCCTGTCTAGTTAAGAACCTGAATTCTGAAGAAGACCCATTCTCTGACATGATTAAAAACAAAAAAAACAAAAAACACAGCATCATGGTGATAATGTTAAAAGTGAACATAAAAGTCACTTGGCATATAATCAATGAATAAATGGTAGTTGTGTTATTATGCATAATTATAATATTAGAAAGGACATTTACATGTATGCTCCGTGCCACACCCGGGGCACATCCCATGAGTGAGGTCCTCATTTCTTAGACACAGGTATTATGTTTTGTTCCTATTTCTCAAATCATGAAAATGATACTCTGGTCGCTGAGCTAGGACGCTGGAGCAGGAACGTAAATCCAGATGTGGCAGCTTCTAGAACCAGCATTCTCTACTGCTGCATACTCTGTATTTTGGACCACCGCATACTGAACCGCTCTAGGGCATCACTGCGTACTTACTGACTGCCTATTTCCCTGCTCCTTATGTAGCCACAGTCTACTTACTTAGCCACTAACCTGGCTCCTCCAGCACTGCTGGGATGGCACACCTAGGCACACAGGTACAGGAGGAAGAAAAAGGCAGAGGAAGTGCAGCCCTACCTAGATAAAGGCATTTGAGATCTGTGGAAGGGGTTGATTTTCCCTTTCTCAAACCTCAAATCTATCCCAGTTCAAGGTCTTTGCCCCATTTTCCTTGATCACTCATGTAGGAGTGTCAGACAGTAGTTCCCAAACCTGCTTCCCTGGGAACCCCGGCATTCTAGAAAGCAGTGAGAATAATTGTCTGAAACAATGAGATCTCTCTCTCTATTTTAGAAGATGCAGTGTTGTTTTGTTTTAAATATTTTATTTATTTATTTGACAGAGATCACAAGTAGGCAGAGAGGCAGACAGAGAGAGGGGGAAGCAGGCTCCCCGCCGAGCAGAGAGCCCGATGTGGGGCTCGATCCCAGGACCCTGAGATCATGACCTGAGCGGAAGAAAGAGGTTTTAACCCACTGAGCCACCCAGGAGCCCCTAGAAGACACAGTTTTAAGGGCTTTTTTTTTTTCCCTCACAAATTCCTAGCAACAGTCACCCTGAGAAGTGTTTATGTGGACAAGAAAATTTAACAAGAGACTAAATTATTTCATCCATTCATCCCTCCTTTGATCACCCAACAGGCATTTAGTGTCAAGCACTTGTTGCCAGAAAAATCTGGATGGGGTCTACTGTATTTATGCCACCAGCCTGTACCCTTCCTGGCTGTGTATGCTGTTCTTTGTGCTTTATAACACGTGAGTGTAGTTACGGAGCTAGGTACTATTTTATTTTATTTTAACCTGTTTAAAGGGACTCCCTTAAAAATGTTCTCCATGTAGCTAGATGATTTTTTTTTTTTAGATTTTTATTTATTTGAGAGAGAGAGATCACAAGTAGGCAGAGAGAGGGGTAGGGAGAAGCAGGCTCCCCACTGAGCAGAGAGCCCAATGCAGGGCTCAATCCCAGACCCTGAGATCATGACCTGAGCTGAAGGCAGAGGCCATACCCACCAAGCCACCCAGGCACCCCTAGATGATTTTCATTTACTGGCAATGCATAAACCTTCACATACAGTTTGTTCACTTGGGTACTTTTTTTTTTTTTTTTTTTAACTAACCGTTATGATCCAGAACCTTAGAATGGAATTCAATATGACCACATTGCATGACGGTCTTGAAAGCACTGGGCAATTTCCAAAGGAATGTCTGCATAACCAGGTTCAAGAAGGCCCTTGGCTGTGTGGGAAAGCCCTCAGGATGGGGCTCCCTCAGGCCTTCCCTGAAATCCCTCACTGGGCAGCTCTGGGCAAGCCGGTTCAAGGCTTGGTGCCCTACAGTCTTCACCTGTGAAATGAGACCCTGAGAATTGTACCGCCCTCCAAGCGTTTTTGTGAGTATAAAGGTAGCATCAAACACTTGGCACGTAATAAACAAATTAAACGGTAGTGGGCAGTGGCGTTACCACCAATGATGACAATGGTTTTCTTGTGAATACTACATTTTCCCGGTCAAGTTCAACTGGGAGGACACGTTTCCCTTCCCGAGCAGTTTTTCATCCCAAACCCATCTCCTTTTGCCATGGGATAGTGTTTTTTAAAAAATCCCTGGAGCCTGCCCCAATTATAGAAGGAGATAAGTTGACTTCATTTAACGGCAGCCTGGGCATTTGAATTTAATTGAATGGGAAATAATTATTCCTGAAGAGCAGAGGTTTTTGAGGTTCTGTGAAGCGATATAAGATATGTATCTCATTACATTAGACCTCAGCAAATACACTTTTAATAATCAGCTGCTACTTAACATAACTTCCTCCTCCTATTAAATTTCTAGCAGGAACTACGGACATGAAGTGTTGGGAAAAGGGGGGGCTGAACTGCCGATTAATTATTTAAAAAGTGATTTATTTACCAAGGTGAGCCATTTGCAAGTTCAATAATAAATCTATTAAGGAGCAGTTAACCTCTGTAACTCTATTTTAAATAATCAATTGGTGTTTGGGTAACGGTGAAGCGTCTGTCTCATTAGGTCGGCATTAACTCCTTATTTGAGGCACTTAATCTAAAGGATGGCTAAATCAGCCCTGAGATGGTAATTCGGTATTCGCCATGGGTCCTTCATCCTCCAAGGAACTGGGTCCTTCTTCCCTGGCTGCTACAGCCCAGATTGGGGGCTGGGAGCATCCTGGGTCCTCTCACACCCACCTCTGTGCTCTCCACAGTGCCTCCCGCCACAAAGACTTGACACCACCACCTTCCTCCAGGGGGAAGAAGAAAAAGAAGAAATCCACCCGGAAGAAGAGAAGGAGGTGAGCATCGTTAAAGGAGGATGAAACCTTGAGGATGGGGGAGAGGACAAAATAGGGGTCCAGTGGGCTTCAGAGTCAAACAGTGACTCCTCCGCTCTGCCTCTTAACTAGCGGTGTGACCTTAAGCAAGACCCTTCACCTCTCTGCGCCTGTTTCCACTTCTATAAAATACTGGTAGTAACTATCTCCTGGCATTTTGTGAGAATCAGATGGAGAAAAATGGATGTGGAAGGAGCTGTCACAGTGTCTGGCACATCGTAAATGATGAGTGAATCAGCATAATCAAGACCATGAATATTGATTTTTTTTTTTTTGGAGAACTTAAGCTTGGTGATCTCAATGATGTCTTTCACCTTTGACTGTGATTTACCAGACAAACAGTATTGTCTCCATTCAGAGAGGAGAAAAGAAAGGCACAGGGTGGAGGGTGACAGGATTTACAGGGATCCCAGGCCCGTCTGTTGATTCTGCTATTCCCACCTAGCAGGTAAATGCCAACAATTAACAAGCGGACACTATATTTTTTGCCGGCAGTGAACTGTTGTGTACCCCATTGATTTTTTTTCTATGTAAAATTCCTTTTAGTTTTTTTTTTTTTTTAATTTAAAAGTATTTCCAGATTTTCTTCCAAGCTGCCACTGTCTAGACTAAAATCTTGTCCAGTGTTCCAGACCCAGGGGGGTGGATTTTGGGGAGGCAATGTTTGAAGAAGCCTGCAGGGGGCAGCAGAGAGCAGTGTCTGGATGACTCGCGCCCCAACTTGCTTTTCCTGGTTTCTGCCATTTCCACACTCCGTTAGCCTGGTTGGAAGAGGACAGGCCCAAAGAAGACCAAGAAGGGAATGTGAATGAGGTCCCTATGTTGTAGGGTGACGGGAGGAATTGGGTCAAGTGGCTTGAGGTTCCTGATTTTAGGGCTGGGCAGAACATTTGAAAGAAGGAAGTCGGGCTTTACTAATTCAGTTGTTCGTTCAGTAAATGTCCACTGAGCACGTGTTTGGGGACAGATGTGGTGGTTTCCTAAGAGTCAGGTTGTTCTGAACCCTGTGATTCCCCCTGTAGATTTATGTTTGACCTACAAGGTGTTCTTTTGTCTTTTCAATTGGTGGCCGACATTTAAAAACCAGGGGATTTCACATGAGTTGTGTTTTTCTGGTGACCTCTGTTGAAAAGGCAGGTGTTCCAGAAGCCCAGGGCTGCATTCCCACACGAAACCTATGGCTGATCAGAGAAGCATATGCTCTCTGGTTTGCCACAGTCCCCACTGCTCCCTATTGTGTCGACCCAGCCTGCTCTCTTAGAGGCCGCTGTTGGCATACTCACTTGTTTCAACCTTAGTGTTTTGTCACTGTGGAAATAAGAGACCCAGAGATGGGCAGGGACATGCCCACGATGACTTCATGAGTTGGGGGTTCAGTGAAGATTGAAACTCAGGTCACTTGAACCTGTCTTGAATCAGAATCAGAATCATGGTCTTGGGTGGTTCTTTTTCTTGGGGAACCCCTGAGAGCACCATGCTGACCACACAAGGGCTCAGTCTTACCAGGGAGCTAGGGTAAGGCAGAAGAAAGACCTAAAGCATCTGAGAGGAGGCACAAGGCAGGGGGGGAGAAGAACAGACACAAAATTATTTGGCTGGACCAGGAGGGATAATAAAGGAATTGAGACCAAGGCCCCAGTCATCCATTTGAATCTCGGCTCAGCCACTTCCTGGCTGTGTGTCTTTGGGCAAGTCACTTTACCTCTCTGAACCTCCCTTTCCTTGTATGTAAAAGGAAGGTAAACGTCAGGCCTGCCTAAGAAGCATGTGGAAAGATAAAGTGAGATAATGCATGTAAAGCACAGAGTGATGGTGGGGGAAAATGCAAATCTGATTATAGCAAATCAATAAATGCAAGTACTGATAGTATCAGGATTGATATGCTCCTTGTGTGGGAGACCCTGGGGAAGGGTCGCTGAAGCCAACCCTGGTCCTTAAGGAGCTCCCACTGACGGTGTCTTCTCCCGCCTCAGGTCCCCGTCATACAGTCCATCGCCTGTCAAGAAAAAGAAGAAGAAAGGCTCCAAAAAACATAAGCGACACAGGTATTATCCTTCTGCCTTGGCAAATGGGGATGCCCCGAGGTGGGTTGGGGGTTAGGGGAGATTGGGTGGCACCGGAAGTTCACTTGGTGATAAGCTTATCATTTCACTTAGGTAAGATACTCATCTGTGTGTTGGTATTTCCTTTTCCTTGTGTAACTTGGAACTCTGGTTGCAAGGACCCGCGGCCCCCTAAAGCTAACTCCAGCCGGAAGGGGGTTTGTTTGATGATAAGGAGAGAAGAATGTCTCAGGGACCAGCCAGGCCCCAGTGAGGATCTAGAACCAAGGAGTGGGGAGCTGGTAGCACCCGGGGAAAATACACAGTCCCTGTCCCCCGTGGGGAGACCTGGCTGCCCCTGGTGCCCCTCCCTCCATGTGGCCGGCCCAGCCACAAGACATTGAAGCTCTCTGTCTTGTTTGTCCCTCATGCTAAATTCCCAAGGTCCAGCTCTGTGTTTGGACCAAATTGTCCTTGAGGATGGGATTATGTAAACATGGCTTCTGGGATTATACACCCTCGTGGGTGGTTGTTAAGGAGTATCGTGAACTGGACACACATTCCAAAAGGTGCCCACCACGCGCACGCGCATGCGCATACACACACACATACACACACACACATGTATGGGGAAGAAAGGACTAGAAGGTTGTACGCCAGAGGCCTCATATCTGTGGTCCATGTGCCGACTCAACATTTTATAATTGGGAGATAGTGCAATGAAAAACAGGTTTTCTAGTTCTTCTGTAAAACCAGCGGCTGTCTTCACTGGACCGATTTTCCCACTGGAAGCCATCCGCGAGGCTGAGCGGTTACCGTGCATGTAGACAGCGTAGCTGCTGTGCTTTGCTAGGGCCCCACTAAGCCCCCCTCAGTGACGAAGTCTGCTGGGCCCCTGGGGGCAGGGAGTGTGAAGTTTCCCCTGTAAGCTGTTCGCTGTGCTTGGCCGCAGATGCCAGGGAAAGAGAGGTGCGTGTCTCCTCTTTGCTCAGCCCAGTCTTCCAGTCTCCCTCCATCGGTGCTGGGTTGCTTGTGCCCTTAGACAAATCACAGTGGAACCAAAGGTCAAGGTTCGCTGGGGTATTCCCCCTGCTTCTCACCCCTGGTTCAAAGTTGCCCCAGAGTGGCTTTTTCTAGGGCGGGGTGTGGTCATGTCTCAGCCCGTGCTGCTCGAATGGTCTCAACTCAGTTCGGTTTCACTTGCCATGTCCGCTGCCCGCCCAGACATTTCAGCTGATGCCGAGTCTGTGCTTGACCTAAGACGGGGGCAAGTCAGGGAGCAAAAGGTTGTTAATGTGGTGTTAGAAACCTTTCCCAGTGGGGGATTCCTCTGTGGAGGCAGTGGCCTGCCCTTGACTCAGACTGCCATTTGGTTACCTTCCTATGCTGACCGATCAATCCCAGTTTGGGGGGCTTTTCCGTATCCTGTTGCAGAACTCAAGTGGCTTCTCAGTCTAGGGTTGCTCCTCATGAAAAAGAGACTGTGCCAGAAGGTTAAAAATAGGCTTTTTCCGCCAGCCACAGCCAGCCCCGGAGGTGGAGGTGGAGAGGGAAGGAGACCCTTAAACAGGAGATTAGGAAGGGGAGAAACCGTTGCTGATCTTTTCCAAAGCGCCTGCTGGGCACCACCTTTCTTCCCGCCTGGCTTCTCCAAGGTCTTGAGACACTGGGTTAATGATAGTTGACTTGTTTGAAGATAGAGCTAGGGGTGGGGAGTGCTTAGAGATTTGTCTTTTTTTCCCCCCAATTAGCATGACTTCAGGGCTTAAAAAAAAAATCCCATTTTCACATCTATTTATTAAATAGCCAGTATGTGTCATGAATGAGGAATCCGGGCCTCAGGAGCAGAGCAGTGACCAAAATCCAGCCCTTGCCCTTGAGTGGCTCACGTTCTAGTCAGGGAGATGCATAATTATAACATGCAGAGGGGTGTGTTACAAGGCTAAGCTCAGACGCTCACCCACGCTTGCAGGAGGAGAGAGTGGGCGCCCGGCCAGGCTGAGGGAATCAGAAAATGCTACAAGGCGGTGAATGGAGCTCTGAAGAATCCACAGGAGTTACCTGGGCGAAGCTGTGTGACCTTGGGCAACTTAACTAACTTCTCTGAGCTCTGGTGTCTATGAAACGGTTGTTAGTAGAACCGCAAGGGTTTGGGTGAAGACTGAGTGGGGTTGTGTGTGAGAGGCGCATAGCACAAAGCCCGGCACACAGTGAACGTTCCACACGGGGGGCTGGTTGTCCCTGACGATGAGGAGGGTGGTGTTGTAGAATCCAGTGGTAGGGAGGGAGAGGTGAAGTTGAGCTTGGGGGTCGGGGAGGACGCAGAGGACTCCCGTAAGTTCCCCCCGCCCCCCACCCCGTCCACCCCCATCCGAGACAGGCTCACAGACAGTTTGAGGGGAGGATGGAAGCACTGGTCGTTTTGGCTGGAAATTCAAAATGCAAACCAGTGTCTCCCATATGGTCTACACAGTCTGAAATCTGAGAGAGGAGGATTCGCCAGGTGTCCCGACCGACCCCTGTGTCGCGTGATCACAGACGCACCGATACATTTGTCCCAGGGAAAAAAAAAACAAACCTCAGCTCACCTATGTTTATTGTCTTCTCTCCCTCCCTGTCTCCCTCCACCCCTTTTTTCCTTCTTCCTCCCTCCCCGCCCGCCCTCTCTCTCTCCCTTTTAATTCTTTAATCAGGTCATTCTCCAAGAAGAGAAGGCACAGGTAAGAATCTTTTTACCTCTGGCTGCTTGCTTCTCTTTCCTGCTTTCCTAAAAGGTTTTAGGCAGCTTCTGGGGTGTGCTCCTGGGCACGCCCCTTCCTTCTTCCTGGGCCTCAGTTTCTTTCAAGATGGGCTGGTTTCCCTGAGAGTTCCCAGCCAGGTTTTGACTTCCATCAGGTCAGATGGCTGCTCCTTGACCAGCCCCCTGGGCCGATGCCTCTTCCTGGAAAGTCTCACTACCCTGGTCAGAATCTGCTCGTTTTAGCACTCACTGAAATCCTGGATTGGGGCATGTCAGGAAACCTCAGCCCAACCCCCATCCTGCCGGAGCCTCCCCAGATCCTGGCCAAAGGACAGAAGCCAAGTCTGACTGTATTGGAAACACCAAGTGAGCACAAACAGCTGTCGCCGATGGGGTCCTCGCTATAAATCGGATCCTGCACTGGGCCCCGCGCTGTGTGCGTGCGTGGTTAATCTCTACTGATCTCCCTCATAACCCAGCACAGTGGCTATGTTTATTATTCCCATTTTACAGATGAGGAAACTGAGATTCAGGCAGGAGGTATGACAGGTGTGTCCACAAACACAGGCAGGTGGCAGAGCCAAAACTCAAGCCCAGATCCATCAGAGGATCGGAACTCCCTAGGGTGGCGTCTTAAGTAAGAGCCACATCTGGAGCAGCTGGCCGAGTGCAGAGCCCTTCTGTTTATCCAGTTAACAGGGAGAGGGCGATCACCAGTGTCACATCCTCTCAGCCCAGCAGCCTGAGCAATGGCGCCACTTCACGGTCCAGGAAACCAGGTCTTCCGAGGACAGGTCGCTTGCCTGTGTCCCACAGCGACTGAGCGGCAGAGCTGGGGCGGGAACCTGGATCTTTCAGTGAGGTTCTGGGCTCGCCCGCTGCCCAGGCTGAGTCTCAGACGTGGAGAGAAATCGCACAGCTAACGAACGTCAAGGTGCCGTTTCAGTCGGATGAGTTGGATGAGGTTTTCCCCTTCTCTGAGGCCCATTGTGTGTCCTTGGCGGACTCTCTGAAGCCAGTATAACCAAACGGCGTCCACCCCCTGGGGCCTCTAGCAGAAGATGCTGGGACCCCGACTCATCACTGTCCACCGGACCCATACCCCAGCCCTCTGACTTAAAAAACAAACACGGGTAGTTAAATATCTGTGCACGGAACATTTCTGCATCTGCCAAGCTTCGAGAAGCTTCCGAGCGTCTCTCCGCGTATTGCATTCTTCTCCCTTACAAATTGATTGAATATCAGTCAACAGCATGGGCTCTGGGGAAGCACGATCTGGGGCCACATCCCAGCTTCCCTGCGTGATTCTGGCCAAGTTTCTTAGCCTAGCTGAGGCTCAGTTCCCCCATCTGTATAACAAGTACGTATTAAATGTGCCTCTCCCCATAGCTTGCAGGGAGAATAAAACAAGATTGCCGACAAAAAGTAGTTAGCAGAGTGTTCACTTGTAAGAAGTCCTCGAAAAATGGCAAGTATTACTTTATTTACCACTGTTCTTACTAGGCTGCCAAAGCTGGCCGTGGCCCTCAGCACAGCCCATTCTCAGTCCGTGCGCGGGTCCGTGTCCATAGCTGTCCCTGCTGGGTGGAGAAGTCAGCGTCAGTGACTGTTCTGGTCTTGGAAATGATGAGCAAGTCTGTCCCCAAATTGCCCGGATCCGGTGGCCACTGTGTGTTAAGCATTTTCACTACTTGTTTCTTTTTATCTGTAACTGGCATTTTGCATCTTTCATTAATTGGCCTTTTCTCCTTTAGCTCCTCCAGCCCAAAAAGCAAAAGGAGGGATGAGAAGAGGCACAAAAAACAGTAAGTAGAGCCCCCTAGAACAGTCCCTCCAGTCTGGGGAGCGGGGGAACCTGGCCTCTTAACAGCTGGTGTGTTGGAGTTGCCGAAGAAACAGGGAGGGTGACAGGAACAGAGGCAGGGAGAGGCAGAACCGTGCGACACACTGCAGCTGGGGGTCTGGGTGCGTGTAAGTGCACAAGGCCGCGTATACGGGGTGTGTACATGCGTTTATGGGTGCATAGAAGCGAGTGCCATGCATCTGTGTGCCTGGCGGGCATCACGTAGATATCTTTCTGGAGAGTGTGTGTAGTATGCATCTTGTCTGTAGATCCCCGTACATTTTTCCACCCTGCAGACATCTGTGTGATCGTGGATACGGATGTGTGCCGTGGGTGTGGTATGCACTTGTGTTCACACGAGTGCGTTCTGTAGGCTCCTGCTTATGGGAGCACAGAGGCAGACAGTGCGCCCGGAGGTGCTGATTCTCTGCACAGTGCGTGTGTACTGCTTCCTGACCTGTGTGCCTTAATGCATAAGGGAGGGTGGGTGTGGCTTTTCCCGGTGCACACAGGTGTGCGGCGGCTGCGTGAGTAGTGGTGGGACATGATCATGTGCGGGCACAGGCGTGAGTGTGCATGGGAGTCTGAGCCTGGGCTGCTGGGGCGTACAGCACGGAGGGGGCAGTGCAGCTCCTACCCCTGGTCTCGGGGCCCCAGCTGGTACACGGTTTACGGCTGGTAGTAGAAATTCAAATCAGCTAACGCTGCCTGCAGAGTTCAGTTCCCAGAGAAATTAAAAGTAAATGCGGTTACAACCCACCTACTTTATACCCTGCAAATGTTAGTGCATGTGTTTTCCAATCAACTAATATTTTATCTCCCGCCAAGAAGCTTCTAAAGTAAGGATCAAAGGCAATACGATGAAAGGTGGTTGGCTGCTGGGGAGGGAAAGGAAGAGACAGGGATGCAGAGGGAGGGCGCCCCGCTTTGCTGCCTGAAGGGTCACTTCATCCAAGGTCAGTGCAAAGGAGGACATTTGAGCCACCCCCCAGGGGGTCTGGGGAATGCTCCAGAAGGAAGCAGTAGAGCTTTGAATGAGCTCAGGGAACAACTTCCTGATCATCAAACTTGTTCAGTTCAAGTGCTGAAGGCAATTATTGGTCATACATATTGAGTGTGCATTCACACTAAGCACAGACCGAGTGCGTGTTCTCAGAGATCTCCGCATTACTTGTGCAACGGGGCTGTGCTAGAGACAGAGCCAAGGGATAGACTCGGACTTGAAGAGCAGGGGTGGAGGGGGCGGGGCATCACCACTGAGGCAGGGCCTGCCTGCTTGAAGGCAGCAAGGTGGCCACCCTCCCCGGTGCCAAGAGCTGGATGAGTCCCAGAAATTGCTAGGTTACATAAGCCAGAGACAGGCATCAGGAGAGGGAAGAGCGAGAAAAACAAGGCGCCGTTAGGATAAAGGATGATTCTCCTCGCCGAGTCCCGTGGTCGCGCCTACTTCTTAACGAGCAGTCGCTGGAGAGATTTAGCCTCCTTGAATTCAACATCCCTTAGAAGGCCCTAAGACATGACAGGCCCTGGGATGGGCCCAAGGACAGAGGTTAGCCAAATATTTTCCTGGACTCAAGGAGCTCACAGTTCCCAGTGGCACACAGGAGACAGACATGGGACAGTCACGGCCCAGCGGGGGGCGCTGGGAGCCCAGGGCGCCAGGGCCGCTGCAGCGTTGAAGAGGGTGCTTGGTGGTCAGCAGGGGTGCCCTGTGGGAGGAAGGGTCTAGACAGAGAGTAAGAATGGAGGTAGCCGTTCTCAGCTGCAGGTGAGGCAAGTAGTTTAAACTCAGTGCCTCAGTTTCTTCATCTGGGAGATAAGAGAACCTGCTCCATAGGTTGTTGGGAGGAAAAGATGGGTCCGTTTAAGAAAAATATTGGACTGTGGCACCAGCAGGCAGTATGTGTCAGATGCAGGCTTCCGCCATCGTCGCCATCACAGGGACGTCGTGCGGTGGGACATAGAGGAGCCAGAGTGCAAGCAGTTCGGACTGGCTTGAGTCTGCCCAGCCAGGGCAGGAGAAGTCATGCAAGGAAGTTAGAGAGTTTCATGGGGGCTGACTCCTCGGGGTGCTTGGGGTTCAAGGTGAGAGTGCAGATTTGTAATGAGATTTGTAATGTTGGGATAGTCAGGCTGCCCTCCCGATAGAGCCCTCTCTAACTCCCACTGGCTTTCTGCCTTGGCCCAAATCACTGACATTCCTTGTTCATCCCCAGTGACCACTGCCTCTGCAGCTACTACGTCTGAGTCCTTATTATCATTCAGGGGGGGAGCAGAAGTACCCTGTGATAAAACCGTTAGTAGCCCTGGTAGTTGTTCATTGTGGTTAGCATTTTTGTTTGTCAGTGATGTTGCAACCCTGAAAGTAGGCTTTTGACTCCATGTGAGGAAGCCAGACTTAATTTTCCAGGTCTGAGGTTATAAATTGGCAGCCCAAAGGCCTCATTTACTCTGCAAATGTGTTTTCTTTTCCCCCAAACAAAGTGTCTTTTAAAAAAGATATGAGCTTCCATTTAAAATAGAAATATTTTATAGTAAAAAAAAGTCTGTATTTCTACATTCACTTGAAAAATTAGAAGAGCCAACCTCAGGCCAATATTCTGGAAGCACAGACACTTCTTTCTTGAGCTCTCACCTGAGTCACACATTATGGTAGCTGACCGACACAGACTCCTGCTTCCAGCAGGGAGAGAGGTGACTAGCGGAGGTGACACTCCTGTCCACATGTGCTCGCCATCAGGGCTGCCTCGGCGGGGCGGGAGGCTGAGTCACCCGGGCCGGCTCCTCCAGAGGAAGCCTTGCCACTCACTCGTGCTTGGTACGGCTGGTTGGAGCCCTTGAACGCCCAGGGGAAGAGCTGGGGTGATGTGGGGTTGGGGGCATGTAGGGGGAGATGCCCAACTCTGGAGGGACAGTGACTTGGATGCAAGAGGATGATGTGTGCCACAAGATCAAAATCCGTCTCTCCTTCTTTCCCCCCCCTCCCCTTCTCCTCCTTTGACTCACTCCCTGTCACCCCCTCCAAGATCACGAAGCCGGCCCCGAAAATCCCATCGTCACCGTCATCACCATTATCCCTCGCGGTCACAGAGCTCCGAGTCCCGCTCCTCAAGCTGTGAGAGCAGGTAAGCTCTTCTCCTCAGGGGAGTCTCCCCGCCCAGCCACTGCCCTGTCTGCGCCGCCCTGCAGAGGAAAGGGAACCAGCCACCTCCGTGTGTAGGAACAGCGGTAGTGGTGTGTGCGCCCACGTGTGCTTCCTAAGTGCCCTCGCTGCCATGTGGGGGGCTGAGCCCTCTCCCTGAATCCACCACACGATAGTAGTAGTAGTTCTCCCCCGTTGTACAGATGAGAACACTGCGGCACAGACAGGTTAAGGACCTTGTTAGTTACCTAGCTACGAAGGGATTGAGCTAGGATTGGACTGGGGAGTCTGGCTCTGGACTTGGCCCTCTTGTAAGGGTCCCTCTAAGCACAGAGAGGCTGAGCAACCTATGAAAGGCCACACAGCACAAATTACTGAGTTCTGAGGGCCTTCCAAGTCTGGCTTCTCCTAACCTGGACCCACACTAGGCTGACACATCGTCTGTGCCTGTCGGAGAAGGGGGAGGAGGGCGAGAAGAACAGAAAGAACAAAGTGTTTGAAACCAGCGCTGTCCAGCAGACACAGCAAGGCCAGCTTCCGGACGTCAGAGCCTGCTTTATCGTTCCTCATGTGTATCCACACACCTGGCTACACGTTCATGTCACCGAGGAGATTTCAAAATGCCCCTGTCCCGGTCCCACCGCATCCCAGTTAAACCAGTGTCTGGAGGAAGGAGGAGGAGGAGGAGAGGGGGCATATGTGGTGACGTCCTACTTGGTGCCACAGTTTCAAATACATTTTCTCACTTGATCATCCCAAGAACACCAGGAGCTAGACCAGAACTGCACTTTGCAGTCAGCTTGGAAAATTCTTAAAACACCTGGATCCCACCTCTAGGCATCCCGATTTTGTTCAGATGAGGCAGGGCCAGGGTGGTGAGATTTTTAAGTTTCTCCCTGTGATGCTGGTGTGGAGCCAAGCATGAGAAGCATTTGAGGAAGAGGAAAACGTCCCTGACTCGTGCTGCTGTCACTCGCAGGCCTCAGTGTCCCCACTGGAGACCAACAGCCGTAAAGAGCCTTGGCATCAGGCAAGGGGACTCTGTGACCTTGAGTGATCAAGACAAACCAAGACCCCTCAGTCGTGAGGTCAGAGCCCTGATGACACAGGAACTTTATGCAAAACACGAAAGTGACCCAGCATCTCTCTGTCCTGGCTCACATGAGGGACTGCTGTTCCCAAGGCCAGCTAGAGCTCTGGCCTTGGACTAAGCCCTGAGATTATGAAGATACCCAGTGAGAGTCTCACCGCCAGCATCTGATCCAGAACAAAGCCCCAGTTCCTTAAACGTTCCTTAAAGTGACCCGCCACCCGCCCATACTAGGCCCTCTCCAACACTCTCATAGGGAGATGTTCTCCACTTCCTGTGGGCGCGTTCTCCCTCCCTGCAAGGAGCCGTGAACATGCTGATTCAGCAGGCGTGCTCCTGCTGGCCTTTGTCTGGAGGGCATTGGCTCACTGAGCTCAGGCGCGTCACGGATGTGGTACAGCTGAGAAAACTGCATCATGGTGAGCAAAGGCATCCGAGCAAGGTCTCAGCAACTGGCAGAGCTCGGACAAAGCCCTGGACCTCTGACCCAGGCTGAATCCACTCTCAGCAGCTCAGCCCCACCGGCCT
Organism: Mustela nivalis; assembly: GCF_964662115.1. NCBI lineage: Eukaryota > Metazoa > Chordata > Mammalia > Carnivora > Mustelidae > Mustela > Mustela nivalis. The sequence goes on along the minus strand of NC_139033.1, from coordinate 5,201,546 downwards.
GGGTCAGAGGATGGTGCAGAGAGCTTGCTGCCCTCTGTCTTGCCCTCTGCCCGACCACTTAGGGAGATGGGCTGCAGAGCCCAGCCTCGGTCCCCTTCTTATGTCAGCTCTTCTGGGAGTGTTGCTGCTTGAGCTCCCCAGTGTTTGTTGGGCTGACACTCCAGGGGCCACCCAAGCAATCTGAGAGCTGATGACACCCCAAGGCCACATCAGTAAAAATGATCTGGAGGCCCAGAGCCCAGAGAGACATTCTAGAGCATGACCAAGAGGCATCAGTCCCCCCTGGGCAGAAAACCCTGCCCTGGTCCTTGTTCTGCCACTCACAAGCTGTGTGACTTCTGGTGGGTCCCCAAACAGCTCTGAGCCCAGGTCCTCAACTGCAGAATGGGAAATACCTGCCTTGTTTGCGTTGTGTCTTCAAGTTGGAGAGAGGACAGAGACCTGCCCTGAGAGAGGACTGCAAGTCAATAGGGTGTCATCTTTATTGCTCCTGCGGCCCAGAGCTAACAGGCCAGCAGAGTCTGAACTCCACCCGTTCTAAAGAGTCAGAGACTCCTCCGCTTTCTGATGCAGACAGGGCAGCCCAGGGTCTGACGAGCTTATAGAAGACCCCCTCATTACTTTTTTAAGCTACTCTTTTTTCAAAAGTTTTGGGTGACAGTCACCAGGATGCATCTATCTTACAGATGGCCAAGTCACATATGCAAAGACACACAGACAGGCACCGTGGTATTTATAGACAAACACAGATGGACACACCCAGTCACGTACAGACACACTGACAGACAGTCCCACACCCAGGACGTTAAAGCAAATCAGGCCGGGATGTTTTCTGTCTTCCCAGCTGCGTTCCCAGCACCCTAAACAGCCAGGTACATTTGTCGAATGAACAAGTGAGAGAAGGAGCGGATGAATGAATGAATGAATGAATGAATGAGCAGGTGGGCGGGTGGAGGCAGAGGAGGGATGGATGGAAGCATGTGTCGTTTGTACAAGCACACCCAGACACCTTCTACAGCCCTCTGATCCTGCGGGCCCCGCAGCCACCCCTCTGCCACACTCCCCTTCCGAAGACGGACTCATCTCTCTCTCCCGGTCCCCCAGGCACCGCGGCAGGTCCCCCGAGGAAGGGCGGAAGTCCCGCCGAAGGCACTCCCGCCGCTGCTCCAGGACCCTCGGCAAGGCCAGCCCCGAGGCCCGCTCCAGCCACGCGCCCAGCCAGCCCCTCCAGATGCTCGGCCTCCTGTCGGCCAGGGGTGTAGTAAGTATTCCACACGGCCTTCTCGGCCAGTCTTGGCCGTGACACTTGCGGGGGGGAGGTGGAGGCACAAGTTCAGGGCAGTGTACGGCACATTTTAACTCAGTTTTGGGCAAACACCCCACTGGCTTTCGGGCCTCCTTATTGATCAACCAGGTGGTCATTCCCCAGCCTCTGGCAGCACTCGGTTGGGGGGAGGAAGCAAAACGAAAGTGCCCAGGCTTTCTAGGGAGCGCTGAAAATACACGCTGGTCTCCAGAGTGACCCTGGCAGGAGTGCATGTGTGAGACCCCGCAGGAGGAAGGAAGAGAGGGGGCTTTGATGTGGCGGAGGCATTCCAGCTTTCCCGTGAAGTCTGCAGCCCAGATGCCCACCAGCCTGCAGCACTGATTCGCTGCTGGGATCTGATTTCACCCAGATAAACACGGCCTGGAATGTGTATGAGCATTTGCCTTCAAGGAGCTCATAGCGCTTGAGCTGTGTCCTCTCCTGTGTCCGCACGAGGTCTCAGGGCATCGAGGGCGTGGCTGCTCTCCCTGGTCCCTTCCAACAGATGGGACAGAAAAAACCAAGACTCAGAGAGGTTACGAATCCGATTGAGCAGCCCCGCATTGAATGGCATCACGTGACGCTCCCTCAGGTCCACAGGGAGGAGCCAGAATGTAATTTCAGGGGACCTTACCTGAGCGAGGGATTCAGCGTTGGAGCTGAACTCGGGCCCTAGCTTTGCTACTCCCTGGTCGCGTGGCTTCAGGGAAGTCCCTTCCCTCCTTCGAAATTCAGTGTTCTCATTGGCAAATTTGCAATAACACCACTTTCAAGTACGCGAAGGCCTTTTGTTGATGCTCAAGGGACAGATACACAAACGGGAGGAGACACAATGCTGACGGGGCCTACAGTTGCAGCTGGCAGGGACCCGTCTTCTCTAGCTATGAGTGAATCTGAGAATTTCAGGTGAGGTGGAAGTGAGGAGAAGCTCAGGGTGCTTGCAGGAAGATCATGGAAGGGAAGGCGATGAAATACACTAGTTGGGCCTGGTTGACACAAGTTGTCACCTGCAGTGCATTCTGGGTAACTCTTCTTTACCATTTGAGGCACCCTGTGCCACCAAGGTCTCATTTTGCCCCAATCCTCTGCCTAGCTGGAACCATCCACAGCGTCTTCAGGCCTCCCTTTGTAGAGGTGTCTTGTGGTTACTAAGTATTTTAAAGATGGAAAATGCCCACTTGCCTTTCCCTCTCCACTGATGTCCTATAAAAGGTCTTTCCAGCACAGCAGAGAGTCTGGAGGCCCAGGGAGTCTTGGCTTGGTTGGACAATTCCTTCTACCTCTCCCGGCCTCAACTTCCTCACCTGGAAAATGGGTGTGATGATCTCATTTATCTCCCAGGGAAATTGTTGCAGAGTTAGAAACCGATGCAAAAATGCCTGTCAGAGGTAGAAGAAGTGAGTCAAAATCACCCAGTCTTTCTGGTCTTGGTGTTTGTGGCGGCCCATTTGGTGGCCCCCACTGACCCTCATTAAAAAGTGCCATTGGGAGCAGCTGGCTTGTTTGATCACCTGCCCGGGATGGTTTCCTAACAGCCTGGTTCTATCAAGATGTTGTAAAAGACTGGATGTTCTTTAAAAAAAAAAAAAAAAAAAGAAAGAAAGAAAAAAAAGTGGGGTCCTCCCACACCAGCTGGTGAGGAAAAAGATTGGCTGTTGGTTCTTGAAGCCTCAGTGTCTCCCATGGACCCAGTCCCTTTCAGAAGAGCTGGAAGCTCACCCACACCTAGAAGGGGCAGACATTAAGAGCTCACCGAAAACCCGAGACTCAGAGAAGAGAAATGACTTCCATGGGCTCCGGCAAGTCCAAGTCGTTCAAAACATGGGGCTATGATGGTGCCATCAGATCCTGGCTCTGAGCTGTGGAAAGTTACTTAAACCTTTTTGAGTCCCTGTGTCCTCATCTGTTTAAAAAAAAAAAAAAAAAAAGATGCAGAGAATAAGTGTCTTCTTCAAAAACCCTGCTGTGTGGACAAAAGCAAAGTCCTATTGTAAACGGCTAAGCCGAGTGCTTGGCACAGGGGAAGAATTCAGCAAATATTTGTGGGTGTTCCGACTACAGCATCCTGGGCGCTGGCTCTACATTTACCAACCGTGGGACCATGAGCAAGTTCCATAAACTTTCTGTGCCTCAGTTTTCTCTGAACCTGCAAAACCAGGGGAACAATGAGACCTGCCTTGTAGGCGGTGTAGTATGGGCATTCAGTGACTTCGTGTAAGTAAAGGTTTCTGATTGCAACAGACAAGTGGAGAAATGCTACTTGCTGGTCACTGCTAAGAATAGCAGTGGCAGCAGTAAGAGTGACCATGGAAATAGCATTGGGGCAGCGACAGTGTTTAGCACACTAGTACTTGTGGTAGTAGTCCTAGTAATACTCGTATGGCTCCAGGCCCAGCCTGGTCTGTGCATGACTTGGGGCCAGAGCAAGGGCCCCTCAGTTCCTGTGCTTTCAGATTCCTTCATCCATAAAGCAGCTGGCTTGCCCCATCCCACTCATGGTTTTCTGACTTCTGGGGGCATCAGCCCCGAGTCTAGCCCTCCATGTGCCCTCCACACTAGACCCTTATTCCTCTTCTCCCCTGCAAAAGGCAGAGATGGACAAAGGTATCAGGTCGGACCCCAAGTTTTCTGAGAGTTCTGGCCCAGGATCTTCCCTTATGCCAACCACCGGGCTCAACAGCAGAGTCAATGCCCCCCAAAGAATCCATCCCATCACTCATTCAGATCTACCAGTTATCTCCCAAAACATCTATCTGAGGGTCAGATCTGAGGATCTGGTGAAGAGAGGACAATCTGTGCCTATAAAAGGCAACGCACAACAATTGAGCAGGGACGCTGAGATGGGGTAGGAAGTGGCAGGCAGGGAAGGGATCCTAGGGTTAGTGTTAGGTCAGGGCAGAGAAGGCGACAACTCAGAAACTAGTGCTGCGCAAGAATCAGCCAAAGGAAGCAGGAAACAAAGATTCAAGTTGGGGCTGGAAGCAGAATCCCAGGGCAAGAGTTGGGGTTCTGGGGATAAGCAGGAGCCTGAGCACAGGGGTCTTCTATGCCCTGGCTCCCACCACACTCCACTGCAGGTACTTCCAATGTACCGCTCTTTAAAAAATCAAGGACAGGCACATCACATCAAGGGGGCATATTTGCATAAATGAATATGCAAACTCAGGGTTGTGTCTTATTGAAATCCTAGTTGGTGAGCTAAAGATAACCTGAAGCCCTCTTGCTCAGTCAGATCCCAAATCCAAATGGAGGGTCCCAAGGAGATGATTTAGGGACCCTTCACAGCCTCATTCATGTTCTTTATCTCCACTCAGCCATCTCTGTTCAGGGCATCAGGGGGACAGAGATGAATAAAACGCTCCTCCCGAATTCTGGAGCTCAGTCTGGTAGTCAACAGACAGCTGCACTACAGTGAGAGAAGTGTAATTAGGACTGAGATGGAGTCCGCAAGTACCAGCTCTTCCTCGGTTGTCAAATATTCAAAACCTTGTGTACTAGTTGGTTAATAGACCCTGTCACCACCCTAACCCCAAGTGCCCAGAGCCACCCCCTCCCTCCCCTGGTACCTCGGGACCTCCTCACAGTTTGGCAACTAGAGTGGTACAGGACTGCCATCAGTACCAAGGGCAGCTACCTTCAGATGAGGCAGTGTCCCCACCCCATCAGCTGCCGGATATCCAGACTACGAACCCTGGTGGCGATGGAAGTAAATACAATGCAGAGCAGGACCATGGAGGAAGGACAAGACAGTGTTGTCTTGGTGCCTGAGAGGGCTCTACAAATAAGGGAACACTCGAGCTAGGCTTTGAAGGATGGGTTCACCGGATTGGGATGACTCATGCATACAGAGAAGGGAGATACCTCTGTGTACCAGGCACTTTTGTTAGAATGAAGGCGATGCAACTTTAGAAACCATCCCATGCTTTACACAGTTGTTGCTGCTGATGCCATTTTATGCACAAAGCCATTCTCTGAGATAGATGCAATTATTACCACCATTTTTCAGACAGGGAAACGGGCTCACAGAGCTGAAGTGTCTTTGGTAGGTGGCTCAGTTGGGAGGAAGGGGAACTGATAGGAATTGTGGCTCGCGTCTCAGAAGCTTACTCTGATGACCACAGGGCCAACTAGATGATAGAGACGTTGGTGGCACCAAGGTTTGGCCAAGACCGTTCCCTATTGGCACGGGGCACTCTGGTCAAGTCTGCTCTCCCTAGAGAGGGAATCTGGAAGAGGGCCAATGACGATGGAAGCTAGACCAAGTCGAGAAGCACAGGCGCCTTTTCTCCTCCTTCTACCTCCAGCTTGGGCCAAAAAGTTGCCATGTATTCTTCGCCAACAAGAACAGGACAAGAACAGGAAGAAGGGGAGGAAGAAGAAGAGAAAGAAGAGGAAGGAGGAGGAGGAAGAAGAGGAAGAGGAAGGAGAGAGAAAAGAGGAAGAGGAAGGAGAGGAACAAGAACAAGAAGGAGAGCATAAAACCTAAGGTCCAAAAAGATGTCCTGTGAAATCTGTCAACAAGAGGAGGCAGTAGAGTGCAGTGGTGAAGTCATGGGCTTTGGGACCGATCTGTAGACTCTGAGGTTCTTGATGTTTTCTCCCTGGTCAACCCTGGTTAACAACAACCACCAGTGCCAACTGAGCGCCTACTATGTGCCAGATAGGCTGAATTTTTCCTATGCACCCCCTCATCTGTTTCTTATAATAGCCCTTCAAGGGAGCTTCCACTAATATGCTCCTTTTAGTGGGCGCCTAGAACATGGCGGCCATGTCCTATGGCCTGGAACAATTCCATGACGAGCACCTAAGTGAAATGGAGAAGTTAGGATCCAAACCCAGAAAGTCTGCCTCCAGAGTCCATGTGCTTAATGACATGACTCCCCTTGTGTCCTCATCCGTACTTTGGGCTAATAATCACACCTGCTTGTGAGGATGGACTGAGTTGAGGGATCCATTCATTTAAGGAATATGCATTCAGCATCTGCTGTGTGCCAGGCACTGTTCCAGGCACCGGGGTGAACAAGTATTTGCAGTGAACAAGACGGACAAGGATCCTACCCTCATGCAGCTTCAGTTCTTTGTGAGAAACTTAGCCCAGTGCTTAGGACATAACTAACACTCAATATGCAGTCATTGCTGGCATTATTTGTCACCACAGTGGTTTTATTAAGCTTGTTCCTTATAAACCCAGATGTGATGTTTTTGAAATATCTCTGGATTCAAAAGCTTAATCGTGTCCACAATCTGAGGTGAATTCCAGAGCAAGCCTAGGAGAAAGGCAGGACGGAGGTATGCATCCCATTTTGCAGAGAGGGGAAAGCATATGGTGGCCCTGGCCTTCAGACCCCTGACCCAGGCTCTCACACATTCTGCAAAAGCCTTTTAGCCCTCGCTCACCCAAGAGACTCAAACACACCACACCATTCACTGCAGTTTTGAAAAGAGAGACCAGAATGCGGAGGAAAGGCAGTCTGAGATGGGGACTTAGTGGGACCTGTTGTGGTTGTTGGGTTTTTTTCATGGAAAGTGGCATAGCATGGTCAACTTTTACTTTTACCACATCTGTTCAGAGTAAAAGGAAACCGCCATGTTCTATCACAAAAGTGACATCTTACCACCGGAAGAAGTAGTACTGACATGGCCTCCAAAGAAAGGATGAGCCCTTATATCAAATGCATTTGGCCGGATGAAAAACTCATTACACTGAACTTAATTTTTCTCCATTTCAATTTGGGCTGGTGTAAAATTTGTCTGACTGGATCCATATGGAGATTTTTAGGAACCAGTGGGCTGAGGGCCCCCGAAGCTTCCATTTTCCCTCAGTTTCCTGCCTATGATTAGGAGGGGAAGAGACAGAGGAGGCCGGGCCACTTCTTTGGGCCCAAGGTCAATTGCAGTGCACTGCCCCATGGGATCGCCCCAGCCCTGAAGGACTGTGTCATCTGGCTGTGTCCCCACATCCCACCTCCTCTCACCCAGACTCCCAGAGGTCAACAAACCCATTCTTTTTTTTCTGTCTTCCTAATGAGTGAACAAAGGAAGATGAACAACATCAAGGAAAATAAACCTAATGTCTTTGTGGAACAAAAGGATTTTTTTTTTCTTTTTTAAGGAATAGCCAGAACCCTCTAGCTAAAAGCTCTGCCGCGCAACTCTATATTCACATGAGAATTTCCAGTCCCCCATATGGCAGGGAGGGGACGAGAAATTTATAGCCATTTCTCTCCATGGGGCCATTTGAAGCTCAGTAAATGACTTGTTCAGTTTAATTGGAATTCTCTTCTTGATTGTATTTTTGTAACCTATTAGGCCGTGCTGCCTCTTGATCTCAGAATTCAGCTGAAATTAAATTTTGAAGTGTAAGTGAGAGGTTGCCTTTTTTCCCGTTCTTGATTAAATAATGATTTGAAACAAAAACAATAAATAACAGTGCCAGCTTCCCTGGAGGGCTGAGAGAGACTCCCAGTGAAATGCCAGGAGCTGGAGTTTGTGGTGGGGGGATTTAATTACTTATTAGAACCCACGTGTTAACATTGAGTATATTAAGAAACAAAGATGAGTCAACTTATGATTTCAAGAGAAAAAAAAAAATCGGAGCTTCACATTGGAGGGGGCCTTGGGACTAAAGGGGAAATGCTTGTTTGCTTTCTTCCAATGGCCATGAGTTTGTGAAATAGTTTGTCCTTGGGGGAAAATAAATCTGAGATTGGCAATCCTGATCCAGAAGGGAAGACCTTGTCATGGCCTCTGGGTCTGGATGCGGTTTAATGGCTCTGGTCTCCTGGTTCCTTCCATTGGCCAAAGTCCAAGAGGCATGAAAAGGATCAAGCTGGGGAAGAGGGAGCATCCATTTTCATAGTTCTGGAAGGGAGAGATGGGGCATCCAGGACGCACTGTGTTTGTGGTTCCTTTGCAGCAGTCAGGGTCGTGGCAAACATTTAGAACACAGGGTCACAAACTCAGAGGTCTCGGGGGCCTGGCAGTTAATAGATAAGCACCTGGGATCGCGGGGGGCTGGTCACCAGAAAAGCCTAAAACAGGCAGCTGCAGTTCTCTTGAGCCGATGATGAGCAGCAAGGATGTGGACCCAGCATTGTCAGACCTTCAGCACAGACTAGAAATAGAGCTGTTATGTGAAACTGCCCCATTGTTTGGGGCATTGCAATGTTGGCAGTTAATTCAGATTTACTGTCAGGTGGGCTATGTACCTGGGTACATATATACTAAGTGGGCTAAAGAAAAGGTAGCTGAGACAAAATATAACTTGACCTGTCAGTTTTCCATTGGTAATCTGGGGGCGCTGAAGCAGATGCTGTTCAATTATATCCCTTCATCTTCTCTGCTTCAGGACACATGGCCAACCTCCAGCTTCTGGAAGGTGCTCTCTGGCCAGCAAAGACTGCTTTGGTTGGCCACGTGGCAGTATGAGCACCCTAGAGAACTGACACCCACTGGGTGCAGCCTCCAACCTACAAGTGGTAGGGCATTGGCGTATAAATACCCCAGCTCCCTCCTTGGTAGGGTCAGTTCCTCACTGGCTCCCAGAGTGTCCTCCGACTGCCCTCCGTGGTAGCTGGTTTGATAACGCGTCTTTCATTGGCTTTTCTTCTCCCTCATCTCATTTCCCCTCTCCCCTATAGAAGTTCCTTGTCCTCTCAAATCAACTACTAGCATTCAAATTCCTGTCTTGATTTTGGAGATAATCCATATTAAGACAGATGTTTTTTGTTTTTTCCGCTCAGTAATTAAGCAGATATTACAGGGGCTGAGTTTTTATGCCAAGCTCCACAGGTAGGCCTTTGTAAAGACAGGGGAAGAAGAAGACTGATACGGAGGAAGGGGCCACAGTATACCAAAGAAGACTTTCCTGGTATGAGGGTTCCAGGTCTTAAACAGGGGCACGGGTACCATGATTACTGGACATTGGTACTGGACAACAGTGGGTCTAGAATGACTCCTCCTATCAAGTATCTTGAGCACTGTTTTCAGCCTAGCTAGGAGGACAGGGGCAAAGGTCAGTTAATGGTTAGAAGAGAAATTCCCAGCAGATGAAGAACTCTTGAAAGATGAATTTTGAGAGGGCTGTTCATCTAAATGAGGAGCAGGTAGGAGCCACATTGTCATGTCACTGAGTGGACAACTGTTGGTATCTTAGTGAGTGAGTGAGTACTTGTCTAGAAAGGACAAAAACACAGAGGCCTCTGTTGTCTGGCTATCATGAAGGTCTCCTTTGCATTATCATGGCTAACACACACACACACACATTCGACCTCTGGCTCCCCTCAATACCTTTCCTCCTCTTTGCTCTGGAGAAGACAGAGTCTGAAACGAAAAGGCCATCAACCATCCAGATTTGTCAGGCCAGAGGGAGCATCTTTTTCTCACTCCTCACCTAGAAGGAGCACCTTTTTATAATCTGAACGAAGTACAGGCTGACGGCCCTGTTGTGTGCAAATGGCCAGCCCCAGCCTATATCTTAAGCTGACCTCCCAGGGTAGCAGAGGGTAGAAGGGAAGTAAGGAGACCAAGCATCGCCCGTCTCATCTGGAAGTCTTCGCAGATCTGGAGCTTCTCAGCTCAGCCTGGAACTTCAGCTGTCGAGAATGTACAGACACAGCCTCTGGGTGCTTTCTCTGAGGATGCTGGGTCTGAGGCGGGCCGGGAAGGAGAGGGAGAACAGACTGTATTCCTTCTCTCTGCCACAGGCCTGGAACTCAGTTCTAAAGGTTATCTCTTGATCACACAGACAGCTCTGAGCTGGTCTCAAGACAGCAGCCTTCAGCCAAGAATCCACCTAGTTTTTAAGAACTATTTTGAATATGATGGGGGCCAGTCCCTCCTTTAAAACCTATCAAATTCCCAAAGTTGGCAGCTACCCAGCTGGGCCTCACCAGGATGTGGCCACTCAGCCATCTTCGCCACTGAATCAAGCTAGGATGGGCCCAGGCTTCCCAGCTCAGTCTGTGTTCATGTAGCCAGATTTAGTGAGCACTTACTCTGTGCCAGGCACTGCTGGTTACTTGGGTACAGTACTGAACTGGGCATGTGTGGCCTCTGCCTTCTACAAATTCCCACTCAGATGGAGAGACAGGCAGTAAAACAAGCAATCAGCCCACTGAATAACAGTACTGTGGCACATAGAAGCCACTCTTGCTTTTTTTTTTTAACTTTAATTACTTTTTTTTTTTTAAGATTGTATTTATTTGACAGAGAGACACAGTGAGAGAGGGAACACAAGCAGGGGGAGTGGGAAAGGGAGAAGCAGGCTTCCTGCTGAGCAGAGAGCCCAATGTGGGGCTCAATCCCAGGATCCTGAGATCATGACCTGAGCCAAAGGCAGAGGCTTAACCCACTGAGCCACCCAAGCACCCCAGAAGCCATTCATTTTTGAAAGAGTAAATGAATGAAAAATCGAATGAATGAATGAGTGAGTGGTAGAGTGTTGTGCCATCCTGACCTGGGGAATTAGAGAAGGCTTTCTAGAGGAGGTGATATGTAACCTGGACGATGTATAAATTTAGCCATATGAAATAGAGTAATGGGGAAGAATGTTCTAGGCAGAGGAATTTGCCATTGCATGTGCAAATGGTCTGGGGTTGGGAGAGTGAGATGTGGCAGCAGAACCAAGAAAATTCTAGGTTGTGGGGCCACAGTGGGGCACGTGGAAGAGAGGAGACCTGTCAGATACCCTGGCTTGGACTGTAAAGGATATTGTTAACCATATCGAGGAATTTATATTCATCCAAAGAAATGGGAGTTCTAAATAAGCAGGAGATGTTGGTATTTTCAGGCATGCGGTTCAACCCAATGAGAACATTTCAGAGGACCTTTATCTCTGTTTTCTGGAAAGGATGGAAAAGCTTGGTACAACTCTTGGTGCTAATTATACAAGTTACGTGTGGATAATGGTCACAGTCAAGGCGAGGCGTGCTGAAAGTGTGTCTGTGAGCTCAGGCTGTAGGGATAGAGGGCAAACAGGGCAGAGTTCCCTCTGTATCTACTAGCCTGGAAGGGCCTCACACTCATGAAATCCTTGCCCATGGGGACCCATGACGCACCGGGGCAAATGCTTTGAAATCCGTAGTCAGGGCTGGGAACAAGTCAGGGCTGGAAGGCCAGCCTGGATGCCCCCAGGTAGCAAGTCGGTTATGGATGGATAACAGAAGCCATTACACCCACAGGCCCCTTCGTTAGACTCCTCTTCCAGCCTGGCTCCCTCCAAAAAGGGCTTGCCTGATTCATTTGTGAGATACCAAACCTTCACCATCCCCGAAGCAAAGATTGTCTGTGTTCGTCCCCGGGCGAAGGCCCAGTCCGAGAGCCCATCAGACCCTGTGATGCTTTCTTGTTCCTGACGGAGGTGGTAGAAATACACATGTTGCCACCGGACTCCCAGAGCGGGGGAAGATACCACATCCATACTGCACATGGGAAGACAAAAAGGAAGAGCTGAATGGAAACAGGGCCTTTGCATTGTTTTTAAAGAAGTCTCACTCAAAAAGACTCCACCTGAGGAATCTTCTTTTGAGGTCCCTTGTCCCAAAGCAAAGCTTGCCAGGTCACCAGGCAGAGGAAGTGGCAGCCGTGCTGAGTAGAACTTGGTAAAGCTGGACCATCACCTTGTCCGTGTGCAGAGCCTCCTGGGAGAACCCACAAAGGACATTCCACCTCCCCGGTCTGGAAGCTGACATCCTGAGCTACCAGAGTTTGCTGTTTTCCTCATAGCTCTGGTGTCTCTGTGTCTCACCCTCATGACCAATTGCTATGAAGGCAGAAATGGTTCCCTAGGAAGGCCCCAGAGTCCCACTCCTTTATGCCCAAGGTACAAGGGATAAGGGGGGGGGGGTAGGGAAGCAGGCTTTTGATGGTGAGATCTCACTAACATGCATGGGGCCCAGGGCAAGAGTAGAGAAGGTCCCCACACACTATACGTCTCAATGTTTATAAATCAAGCCAGCAAACCTAAACATGGTATGTTCTCCTGTCTTGGCAAAGATAGCTTGAAAATGATCTGGAAATTCAGGTTTGATTTTAGAATCTCACATCCCTCGGAGCAGCCAGCCACATCATGGCAGTGTGGTGGTGGTTGGGTTGCAGGGGGCGGGGGACCCTTCAAGGCCATGGCCCATCTCTTTCTCCTCTTACCACTTGCACCAACCAACACCATGGGCCTCCCACACGTGCACATGGATGCCTCAGCCTGAACACCGAAGCTGGGTCCTCATGGGCACCCTTGGACCTGAGAGCGTGCGCACCTGAAGCCTGGTGTATCCCCAGGAGCATAGGTCCACGGATGAGCCTGCAGAGACCCTGGAAGGGGGCTCGGAGGCCATTTAAACAGAGAACTCTGGGACCTCAGAGACCCATAAGGTGGTCTCAGGGAAAGTGGTTTCCAGGCAGCGTCCTCCGGGCCCCACAGATTTCTTGCCGCATGAGGATGGTTATCTCCGGAGGAGGCCCAGGGCAGGAGTCCCTCTTGCCCGTGGCTAAATAAGCACGGTACTGTTGGCAGGGACCACGGTGACATCACAGCCGTGACACTGCTCTGAACGTTTAAAGAGAACCATCCACCATGCTTGTGAATACACCACCGCCTTCCCAAGGGCTCGCTCACCTTCCGTTCCTCCTTCATCCGTCCCAGATCAGACCTCCCCATTCCCACTCACCCCAGACGTCCCAGCCCCTCCCCACGCCCTCTGTCCCAAGCACATCCTCGCGATCTTGACACCTCCAGGGAGGCGAGCGCTAGCCCCCGCCGCATTTTCAGCCAGGGTTCCTTGATCCAGCTCGGGCACCAAGGGGCTCACGAGGTTAATGTTGATGGCTTGAGGTCCCCTTGCTGAGAAAACCAAACAGAACTGATGCCTCGCCTGGTAGGAACACTGAAAAACCAAAACTCAAAGCTCAGGGCCAAGTGTGAGGGTGTGCAGAAAGGTGTGTGTTTTTTCTTGTCATTTTCGACTCTAATGATGGACTCACGTTGCCCGCTCTTCCCTTTCTCTTACACCTTACCTACCTACTAAAGGAGGAGCTCTTGCTTGGTAAGTGGATATAATCCGCAAAGACATGAGAGAATTTATTAGAAGCCACTCGAGAGCCTTAGCTACCTTCTCCAGGGGGAAAAGGACACACACAAATATCCGTAGAGAGCTTTTTTTTCGTTTGTTTTCAGTCAGACTATTTGACTTCCATTTTTTTTTTGTCCCCCTTTCTTTTCCCCTTTAGTTGAAAACTACTAAAATGTCATTTTGTGACCTTGACTTTATATTTACAAAAAAAAAAAAAGAAAAGAAAAGAAAAGAAACTCTCTTTATTTCATTTCTTTTCCCCATGCGATATTTGTTTAGGGTTCTATTCAGGGGACTTTTTCTTTAAAAAAAAAAAAAAAAGTCAAATTTGTTGAGGATTTGGTTGAAGTTTAAAATTTTGGCTTTATCTCTCTTTTATTTTTTTTAAGTTAAAAGATCTATGTTTTTCATGCCCATGGTCCCATTTCTTTTCCCCTCCCCCCTTCCTTTATTTTTATTATTGTTTTAGGTTAAGGGTGTGACACACCCCCTTTCGATTGAGTTGTCACTTTTGTTTGAGTTAACTCATTAGAAATTAAATTTTATATAATTTCCTTTTTCTTTGGTTTAATCTGGATCGCATGCTTTTTCTCTGCATGATACCTAAATCTTCCAGTTACTCTAGCAGGGGGTAAAAAACAATATCTCCTTTCTGTGGAATTCTTTCAGGAATTTGTGCTTTTGTTTTTTTGTTTTTTTTTTTTTTTGGCGTCTCTCTTTCCTCTTCTCTCTCCTTTCGTTACAGTGCATCATGACGGTAAACATTTCTTGGTTATTTAGACACAGAGCACAGGCCCAGCAATCAGCAGTGTCCAACGGGTGTTTTTGCTTTCAGATCACTGGGTCGGGGTCTGCAGCTGACCTCTTTACCAAAACAGCCAGCCCGCTCACCACCTCCCGAGGACGCTCCCAGGAGTACGACTCCGGCAATGACACTTCTTCACCGCCCTCCACGCAAATCAGCTCAGCCAGGTCGCGAGGTCAAGAGAAGGGGAGCCCCAGTGGGGGCCTCACCAAGAGCCAGGAGCTCCACTGTGGCAACACCTCAGATTCAGGAAACTCCTTCACCACCTCCTCACCCCAGAACAAGGGGGCCACTTTGGAGAATCTCTCCCCCACCAGCAGGGGCAGAGAGTCAAGGTCAGTGTACCTGGGCTAGAGGAGGAAAGGGGCATCAGGGGAGGAGGGAGGGGGGTCTGTCTTAGCTCTACCATCTTAGTCTCTCACCGTAGCCCTGTACCCACCCACTTCCCACCTGGAACCCAGGAGGCTTTGATTTGCAAGAGAGAGAAAACCCAAAGTGGCATAATTTGGGGGATTAAAAAAAAAAATCCAAGGGTGTCAGCTTTAGGTACAGCTGGATCCAGGCTCAAAAATACATCATTGAGAATCTCCCTTCTCCATTCCATCTCTCATCTCTGCTTCCCTCTCTGTTGGCTTCATTCTCAAGCAGACCCTCCCAAAACATGAGCACATAGGCCAACAGCATTCACACTTGCTAACCTTTCTATCTGTTCAGTCAGCCAGTGGACAGAGGATGCCCCTTTCCCAAAAATTGCGGCAAAATACCAGGGTGGAGTCTTACGGTTTGTTCTTGGCCCATCTGGGGTCATTTGTCCACCCTTGGACCAATCACTGTGGCCCAGGAGATGTTGTGCTCTTGGCAACAATTTGTCACACGCTACTCAGGGTTTATGAGTAGCCTTCCCACTTACACAAAACTTGGGGGAAGTCCGGTTCTCTGAAGGAAAAGTCAGGGTACTGATATCAGGAAGGATGGAGATAGGCAGACAAAAACAAATGTCCATTTTACCAGTAATCTCAGGAGAAAGTCTTAACATTGAATTCCTTTAAAGTCGCTGTCCTGTAAAAACATTCAGATGCATTGAAACCTTGTGTCAACACAAAAGCCTGCTCCTGGATGTTTGCAGCAGCTTTGTTCATAATCGCCCAGACTTAGAACCACCTCCGACATCCTTCAGGAGGTGAATAAACTGCAGTACACACAGAAGAGGGGAATACTATTCAGCACTAAAAAGAAATGAGCCGTCGAGCCATGAAAAGACAAGGCGGAAATTTAAATGAGTGAAAGAAACCAGCCTGAAGGCTACATACGGTACGAGTCCAACTCTGTGACATTGTGGAAACGGCAGAACTCAGGAGACAACAAGCCGATTCGCGGGTAGAGAGACGCAGAGAGGGCAGTGGGTAGAGGGGGTTGAGGACACTGCGAGGGTGGATACGTAGTTTCCATTTGTCAAAATCCACTGGGTTCACAGGAATGAGTGGCTCATGGAAACCACGGACTCCTGGGCGGTGACATCTCACTGATGGTAACATTTCCCTCTCACGTGAGATGCGGAGAGTTAAACAGCAGAGGACAGAGGGTTCCCACACACCTGCAGCGTGTGCGCATGTATCTTCACCTGCTGTCAGATGCAGTTTTCCTGCAGAGAACCTTCCATGCGGTGGCTGACGAGCCAGTTGTAAACTCTACTTCATTACCCCCTTACCCTCTCATTCAAGGAATCACAGCAAAATGCTAAGCGCTGAGGCTAATGTCACAATTACAGCAAGTAGAAATCGCTGATCATTGACTCCGACCATTCATTCGGCTCCTAGAAGCCAACCACTCAGCCTGGTGCTGGAGAAATGAATGGCACCATCCTTTTCCTCAGGAGCGTATAAGGAGGCAGATGCAGGGGGCGGCGGGGGGGGGGGGGCGGTGTTGAGGGTGGAAGAGATTTACTGGTGCCTTCCACCGTGCTAACAGTGGGGTCTTCTTTCTTCTGGGGGGTGGGAGTCTGCTTTTTCCAAAGTGGCCACGATGTCAGAATGATAAGCAAAGCCTTAGCAGAGAAACAGTTAATGGCTTCTTCAAGGACAGAGCGCCCTTTGTCCCCAACACGTAGCCCACTTCAGTTCTGGACGAACAGCCTGGCATCCACACGGAGCCTCTGGTTTGCCTACGCTGGCACGTGCCCGGCCTTGGTTCACACCCAAGCCTGCCTGGGAGCCCAGGGTTGGGTCAGAGCAAATCTCAGTGTCTCCCAGAACAGGCAGTGATCTTCCCAGATGAGACAGGGAAGACAGGGGTCTACTTACATTCTCTAGGGCAGAAAATGACAAAAACAACAAAAAGAGCCAGGAGAGCAATAGTAATAACAACTGATGATGATAATGCCTGCTAGTGTGTGCTGAGCCCTGACTATAGGCTAGGTGCCATGCCAAGTGCTTGCCAAGGATCATCTTCCTTAATCCTCATAGAACCTTCATGGTAAGTATTATCAGAGGCCTTTTTGTAGCTGGTGGGGAAACTGAGACACAGAGTATTTAAGAAACTCAGAATCGGGGTGCCTGGGCGGCTCAGTCACTGAGTGTCTGCCTTCAGCTCAGGTCATGATCCCAGGGTCCTGGGATCGAGCTCCGCATTGGGCTCTCTGCTCAGTGGGAGGCCTGATTCTCCCTCTCCCATTCCCCCTGCTTGTGTTCCCTCTCTCACTGTGTCTCTCTCTGTTGAATAAATAAAATCTTAAAAAAAAAAAAAAAAAAAACACCCTCAGGATCAGAAGGGCCAACGCCAGGATTCAAACACAGATCTGTCACAGCGCTGAAGCTAAAGCCTGAGTGGCGTTTGGCGGTTCCCTGCTTCATCTGATCTCTGCGGACAGCCAGATTAAATCATTTAGGCCCAGCCTTTCATTTTGAAATACAAATGATCTCTAAATTCATGACTATTTATGTCATGTCAGCAGTGAGCAGAGGGCTGAATGGAAGAGACATCATCAGCTCTAAATCCAGGGAAACTTCGACAGTGAAGGTGGGGACTGGTGGGGTGACGGGGCATGGGCTTTGAAGTGGGACAGATCAGGGTTTGAGACTCTGGGTGGCCTTGAGGGTTCTGTGTCTTCCCTGTAAATTGAGGAGAGTAGTGCCAGTCTCCTAAGTGTTGGTGGGAGGACCATACAAGACGATGCTTGTGAAGCCCCCAGGACACTAAGAGGCTCAAAGGTTTATTTCAGAGCCGTTTTCATGAGCTAGGACAGATGTATCAGGCTCTGTCCGAGGTGCTGGGATAGAGTATCCAGAGACATGAGTCCTCTCCCGCAAGTAGTTCAGTGACGGGGGAGGAAGAGGCAACTGAGTCCTTCTAGGGACAGCGGATGCATAGAGGCTGGGGGCTGTGGTAACACAATGAGGGTCACCCAGCTAGATTCAGGGACATGTCAAGGAAGGCCTCCCAGAAAAGGTGAGGTCAAACTAAAGCCTGAACCATGAGTAGCTATTGTCAGGTGAGGAGGAGAGGGAAAAGGGTTCCAACCAGTAGGAACGTTCTAAGGCCTGGAGACAGGGAAGGAACAGGGATATTCCAGGAGGAACAAGTAGTCCATTATGACTGGCCTCAAGAGAGGAAAGTGCCAAGAGCTGAGATTAGAGGGGCGCGCAGGGGCCAGATCGTCATGAGCCCCTGCGCACCATATAAACGTGATCCGGCCCAAACCAAATGAATATGCCCTTACTGAGAACCCAATAGAAGCTTCGCATGGCCCCAGGCAGCGGGGAACGCAGAAGACCGGAACCTGTCTTTGGGTGATGTTAAGCAAGCCTTCACTCTTCTGAGTCTCAATTCCCCCATCTGCAAAATGGGCTACGTCAAAGTTTCCCAAATTTAAACCACCTGTATGGCCCTTTCTTGATTTTAGCCCCATCCCTGTACTACTGGTACCCTTCCTTTAATAAACTCATTTTTTTAATATAAGGAAACTTATATTAAAACTCATCCTAAATAGAAAGCACCCGCAAAATACATGATTTACATATGAAAACACATAAAGACAGTGTATTTAATTCTGGTGAGCAACAGCTGCCTGCCCAAGGTGCCAAGTCTGGGAGATTGCCAGTGTTATAGAGATGGTGGAAACGCAGTAGTACCCAACCAGGGTTTTCTCATTAATGTAATCAGAAGGACCAGAAAAGACTCAAAGGGAGTAAGTCTCCATGTGATTTGGTGTAATTTACCATTATGCCTACACCTACTGACCTAAAATGCTCTGAAGTGCCCCCCGTAGGAGGTGTTCCCCTCTGTCCCTATTCCTCTGACACCTGTGGCCTGGAATGTTCCCAGAGTCAGTAAGATGGGAGCAGGTGGAAAGGGGTTTCTGAGAGTACCACAGCCTCGGCGAAGGTAGGGAGAAGAGTATCAGCTCCAGATGCCTCCAGACCAGCGGGCAGGCCGTCGCTAACCGGCGTTCTCCCCACATCTGCAGAGGATTTCAGTCGCCGTGTCTGGAGTGTGCAGAGGTGAAGAAATCCAGCCTGGTCCCATCCACAGCCCGGAGCTCCCCCATGAGAGGGCGCTCCCGCAGCCCCTCCTATGCCAGCACCCGCTCTTCCAGCCACTCCTCCCGATCCCCAATTCCCAGAGCCTCTCCCAGGTACACCCGAAGCCGGTCCACCTCATCCAGAAAAAGGTGAGTGCCATTTTGACCTCATTCTGCAGCACTTTCCTCCTTAGGGAACTAGTTATAGGAACTGGAGATGTCCTTTGGCCCTTGGGGGAAAGGAGTCAGACAGACTTGAGTTTGAATGCCCGCTACACCCATTCCTAGCTGGTGGCCTTGGGCCTCAGATAACCTCTCCAAGCCTCAGTTTCCTTATCTGCACGGTGAAAACATTCCCCTCTCTGTGCCTCGCTTTCCCCGTCTGTGGACTGGGATTGATAATAGTACCTAACGCTAGGATGTGTTGAGGATTCAGTGAGGTTATGCACACAAAGCTAGTTCAGTGTCTGACACGTAATAAAATACTTACCTAACATTTCTTGTGTGCTGCCTCTGGGAGGTGTGTGACTGACCCTAATTTACTCATTTACAACTCTACAGGGTAAGTACAATTATTTACTCCCATTTTATAGATGAGAAAACAAGGCCCAAGAAGTGAAATCACCTGTTCAAGGTAACACAACTAATAAGTGGCCTTAGATGGAAGGAACTCAATAAAAAAGAAGTTGTCCAAATTATTATCAATCCCCACAAAGAGAGGGAATTTCATTCTCGAGAAAGGGCCAGATTCCTCAGCCTGGCATCCCGAAAGAGAAAGGTCTCCCTCAGGGGACCAGCTGAATATAGCCCTACACATCCGGGACGACCCTGGCCAAGCCCAGCAGGCCCCTCAGGGACTGTTTACTCTCCCAAAGGTCCTACTCGCGCTCTTCCAGCTACTCCTCCAAGTCCGGCAAGAGGAGCCCACCCAGCAGAAGCTCCCGCTCGCGCCGCAGCCCCAGCTACTCGCGGTACAGCCCCAGCAGGTACGGCCCCGCCCCCAAACAGGCCCCGCCTCCCCGTTGCGGGAGTTGGGTGGGGAAATCACCCAGCATCCTTGTAGTTCTGTCTCCGCTGGAGTGGATATGTTTGGCGCCCCCACACATATCCTTGAGTCCTAATATAGCCGCCCCTCGTAATGAGCAGCCAGCCCACCCCAGAATTCCCAACCCCCGCCCTCAACCTCTTCACACACCTAGTACTACCCTCCATCCCCATACTCAGAGCGCCCCGTTCTCACGCATGCACCCTCTTTTTTCTTTTCTTTACTCCAAAAGGGTAACACCGGGGCCCTCTTGACGTTCACATCTTCACTCCGCAGACTCACCCCGGGCACGCGTCCGCCCTCCCCACAGTACTGAACCACAGCCCTGTCCTCTTCCCTCCCGCATTCCCTGGGGCCCCGGGAGGAAACTTGACCTTTCCAAGGGGGGTGCTGGGCACAGGTCAGAGGAAGTGAGTGCCCCGGCTCATGCCTGAAAGCCAGCCCCAGCTTCCCCTAACTCCCGCCCCATCCCTTCAGGGAGCGGGACCCCAAGTACAACGAGAAGGAGTCGCAGCAGCGGGAGCGCGAGCGAGCGCGTCGGAGACGGCGGTCCTACTCGCCCATGCGGAAGCGCCGGAGAGACTCCCCGAGCCACCTGGAGGCGCGGAGGATAACCAGGTGAGGCCAAGAGGGCCAGGGGTGCCCAGGTTCACCCTCACCCACACCCCTCCCACCCACTGAGGCCCCGAGTTCTCCCCGTGTCCCCTTGGAGCTGGATTTCAGGATTGTGGGAGCTCAGACGGACTGTGTGGGCCCTTGGGGGGGAGGGGGCTCCGGGGCGGGGCTAGAATGGGTGCCTGGGACAAGGGTGGGGCCGGCCTGAGGAATCCAGTAGGCTCAGGGGCTGCGGCCCGGGTCTACCGAGGGGGCTGGGGAGTCGGAAGTCGCGTCCAGGCAAGGGGGTGGGGCCAAAGCAGTGGGGCGGGGCTTTTGCCTGGGGGTGGAGCCGGCCAGTGGAGACAGATTGCTCAGACCCACAAGTCCGCTTTAATAGCCCTTGATCACACCTTGCACCAAGTGTTGGGGGGGAGGGGGACAAGAAGGATCGTTTAGATGCCAAAGGGACTTAGAGGTAGCCCTGGTTGGTGAGGGAGAGAGCACTGTTTCTGGAGTGGAATCCCGGCTGTGCCACTTTCCAGGTAAGCTGGGAAAGTCTCTTCAACAGGTAAGGTCTTAGATGGAAAAGCCCTGGAAAAGAAGCCTGAGGTCTAAGTGGACACATATTTCTCAGGCCTTGAAAGCAGGAAGAATGGCTGAGTCCTGCTCTAAAATTGGCTCCTGACAATCAGTTGGGCTCTTCCTTCTGGCCTCTAAGCGTCAGCAACTCCATCCAGAGACTCACAGGACTGGAGCTGGGGTGCCCTCCTGGCTGCCTACTGCCTCCTCCCTAGAGATGACCTGGAGGAGGAAAAAGCACTTGTGCCCCAGACAATGAGATAGGGGTCATAGCAGCACCTTCTCAGATATCCCACAGAACACCCCGGCACACAGGAAATCCTAACCCTCTGCATTGAACAGAGGTGTCCTTCGGGTTGATTCTGAGGAAGGCTGAGCTAAAGTGGAATTTCTAAAAGGCTCTCGTTTCCTTAGTCAACTTCAAATAGTCCATCTTGATGAACCCGCTCAGTGTTTCCCAAACTTCTGTCACCCAGCAGCATCTGAACACTTGTCTGTTTAGTAGGTGTGCCGTAGTTTACTTAATTTTCTTTAAATAGATATGCTCTTTCTTAGAGGTTCATACCTTTAATTCAAAAGGAATACACCACAGTATACTATATGGAAAATCAGCCTGTTTACCATAAATAGAAGGTTCTAATAAAAGTAAAAATAGCACAATAAAACTGCTATTAAAGTCTAGATGTAGATCCTGTTGCGAGCTGGAGGCCCCAAGCCCCAGGCTTGCTTTGTTAAGAAGTGAGATCGGTGACTTCCCCAGACACCAGCACGAGGCTGAGACCGTCCAGGGGACAGTCACAGGGCAGGACGAGGAGCATAAAAGGAGGGTTCCCCCAAGGGCCTGGGAAGTGGAAGGATCCCACTTTCCCCAGGGAGCCGGCGGGAGCTCTCTGGCCTGGGGCTGGGCGGAGTCTGGTCCTCCAGCGCCCCCTGTCTGCTCTCCACAGTGCCCGGAAGCGCCCCATCCCCTACTACCGGCCCAGCCCGTCTTCGTCCAGCAGCCTCAGCAGCACCTCCTCCTGGTACAGCAGCAGCAGCAGCCGCTCGGCCAGCCGCAGCTACTCCCGGAGCCGGAGCCGCAGCCACAGCCGGACCCGCAGCCGCAGCCGCAGTCGCAGCCGGACCCGCACAAGCAGCAGCTCCAGCTCCCGCAGCCCCAGCCTGGGCTCCCGGAGCCGGAGCCGCAGCTACAGCTCAGCGGAAAGCTACTCCAGCACGAGGCGCTAAGCAAGAGCCCTCCCCTGAGTCAGCTGCCGGCAGGAGGGCCCCCTGCGCTCTGCCAGCCTGTCCCCCTCCCTGCCCACCCTGCCTTCTCCTCGGTGATGGACCTTGAGGGCTCCTGGACCCTGTCCTTCCTGCTCTCCTTGGGGAGGAAGAAAAGAGGGTACGGGGCCTTCAGCCTCTTTGTCAAGCTGCTAGGAGCCGCCGCCAGCACCACCCTGGGGCTCAGTTCGGGCCTGGGCGAACGGAGAGAACCACCCTCTGTTGGCACCAAAAACCTCAAGGTTTTGTAAGAAGCAACGGGCCTGTGACTCCAGTGTTTGGCCCTGGCCAGGAAAAGAGTTCTGCACACCCACTGCTCACAGGCCGCCTATGGAAGGCCCGCATCACACCTGCTCTCATTTCCCCTCATTCAGCCTCTTGATGTGCGTGTGCGGACCCTCATGGAGTGAGAGGAGAGGAAACGGAAGGCTGTCAGGCTTTTCACCTCCCAGGCAGGCCGGAGCAAAGGCTAGAAGGCTGTGGGCATGGCGGGAGAGGAGGGGGCTATCTGAGTCGGATTGTGGATGTTTCAATAGGGAGGAAAGGTCAGGAGACAGGAAACACTCGTTCTCTGATTGTGAGTCTAGATGCAAAAGGGCAAGGGTCATTCTGCTGCTCCCCCCCCCCCCGCCCCCTGCGCCCCCTGCGCCATTATGTTAGTGTGGTCAGGAAAAGCAGTCCATTGGGTTCTAGCACTGGAGAGGCCCCCCCATGTGGCTTTGCCAGCCTCTTGGCTCTTCACAGGGCCCCTGAACCTCCCTGAGAAAGGACACAGTGGACAGTTAGGACAGCTTGATCTGCAGCCCCACATCCCAGATTTGCCTCAGCCCCCGCTAGCTGGCACCAGCTTCGTTCCATGAGACCATCTGCTGAACAGCCCCCAGTGCCATGGCCAGCTGCCAGCCCCCAGCGCCGGCCAGTCTGGCCTTACCCTCCCGTTGGTGCCTGCCTGCCTGCCCCTCCCCCAGCGCCCGGACCGCCCCAGCCTGGAGCCCACCCACCCTCAGCCCGGGCTACCCCCTTTGCCTCTCAGGAATTTTGCCAGGATGGGGCACAGGAGCTCAGGTTTTGGGGGGAAAGACCCAAATCCAGAGTATAAGGGGACAGGGGCTGGGATCCTCGGTATCCTGGGATTCTGCCAGTTTCTGAGGCTTCTCTGAGAGCTCAGCCCCACCTTCATGCCTGCCCTCACCCTGTCTTCCCCTTCCCCCGGGGCTGGGCGGCCCGGGTAAGCTGATCTCCACCCCACAAATACCACCAGTTGCTTCATCCCCAGCAGGCACTGAGAACAGGGGTGTGCGGGAGAGGATCCTTAAAATAAACTCCTGGGCATCCCCCTCACCAGCTGACTGGCTTTCCGGAGCCTTGTGGGGGAGTTTCAAGTTTGCGGTGGCAACAGCAGCGGGACAGGGCACAAAGGGAGATAGTGCAGGGGACAGTTCCCGCCTCTGGATACTGGGGCCGGCTGTGGGGGAGCAGGGACTTACCCTTCACTGGAGCCCAAGGAAAACATGTGAACAACAACAACAACAAATCCTTTTTCTTGAAAGCAGTGACCCATCTCCCCCATCCCCCAATCTCTCCCGTCACATCAGCCTGTGCAGCCGCCCACCAGGCCTTCCTCCACCAGGAGAGCAGAGCGAGGTGCCCCAGACAGCTCTGGATGACCCGGCCTTCCCATGATGCCCTCTGGCCCAGCCCTGGGCCCCACCCGCCCAGACTGACGGATGCCAATGCTGTCATCACAGAAGGCCGGATGGCAGGTGCTTGGGACAGGGGCAGGTGCCCTGGGAGGGCATGTACAGTAACTGTAAATAACCCTCTTCCCTGCCCAGGAACGCAGACTGGGCTCCACAATCCCATCACGGAGCCACGGAACCTCATTAGCAGGACAGCAGCGGGAGAGGCCCGAGAGCCTCCAGTCAGACTGCCTCAGACGACTCTAGGGGACCATTCTGCCTGGGGCTCCTAGCAAACCTA
The DNA here is from genome assembly GCF_964662115.1 of Mustela nivalis. Taxonomy (NCBI): domain Eukaryota; kingdom Metazoa; phylum Chordata; class Mammalia; order Carnivora; family Mustelidae; genus Mustela; species Mustela nivalis. Next base: position 5,177,387 of record NC_139033.1, on the reverse strand, counting down.
TTATTTATTTTATTTATTTATGTTTATTTATTTATTTATGTGATGATTTTCTCTCTCTCTCTCTCTCAGTTGCCATAAGCAGTATTCCACTATTTATTTATTTATATGGTGAGGTGTGTGTGTGTGTGTGTGTGTGTGTGTCAAGGGGGGGATTCTAAATTATTTCTGTGCATCTCGCTTTTCTCCCTCATGTCTTTGTGGACGGACTCTGAGAGGTCGGGTGTTGAGCAGGGATGTTGGCTTTGTCCGTGCAGGGGAGACCCACAGAGCTCTAAGTCCAGACATCCTGGAGTTGGCATGGGGGCCGAGGGGAGCCCTTCAGACCCAAGGTCGTCATTCTGTCAGTGAGGTTCAAGCTTGCACCCCAGCTCCCTGCCCACCAGCAGCCTTGCTGAGGGATCAGAAAGATGAAAAACAGCCACAAGGCTTGTGAACTAAGGCCCTGAAATGATTCATTCGAGTCACAGCTCACGTGGGGGCTGGCATCTAAAGTTAGCCTAACCTAACTGAGGCAAAACTTGAACAGTCAGAAATCTCGGTGTGCACGCTTCAGAGAGGCACCTGCTGGGAGACAGCTGTAGGGTCTCTGGCCAACTGAGGAGGCTTTGTTAGTACTTACTGAAGTAGCTGCCTTGGGTTTGGGTGGGTAAAGTGGTTGAAGTGATGGCTGGTTTAGCACCTGGAGCGAACTTGGAGTTGACAAGGAGAGAGTAGGGCAAGAATTGAGCGGAGTGAGCGGGGAGGAGAGGTACCTGGTCTGGTCCTTCCTCCGGGGCCTCCAGTAGTGGGCAGGACCCCTCCCTCCCTTTCTTGAGCATACCTGGTTGGTTTCGAGTAAATGACACATGCTTCAGGCCTGAGCGGCAGCTCATTTCTCCCCATCCCCTGAGGTTTTTCCAGGCAGTGTCCACCATGCTAAGCAAAGCAGAAGCCTTTTACGGTGATCTCTTGCTTGCCATCAGAGGAGAGCACGAAGCTATTGCAGAAATTCAGGAAAGGCTGAAAAAAAAAAAAAAAAAGATGAAAGGAGCAGCTGGAAGTTTCCCCAAGGTCATTTCGGGGCCTGTGAAGCCAGGATCTAGAGGTCTTTAGCAATCCTGCCTCTCTAAGAGCAGGGTCTCCCTGCTTCCCAGAGAGGGTCCCACCCTTTCCAAAGTCCCCATTCACTGCATTGAAATCACCAGCCCTCTGGTACAGCTTTGAGTTTGGTGAGACTTCTGCAACATCCCTGGTTGTTTCCCTGGCAATGTGACTTTACCCAGCTCTAACTCCCAGCCAGAGGAAAGTTTGCAAGAAGGCTGCTTAAATGCCTGCTGGCGGCTGAGGGAGGGAATATCTGTCCCTCCCTCTTGCCAATTTGCTTCTCGAATTTCCCGTACAGTTCCCTTCTTACGCATCCAAAAATAAAACGCTTGTTGGGGTCCTGGTAACCGTGCTTACCACCATGCTTAAGCAGAGCCCCCAGTTCCTGGCATCAGTGTTCCTCTGCATACTTCACCCACACTACCTTCTGCTTCCAGGGATTAAGACAAATCGCCTGAAACCTGTGTGTGGTGTGCACCTATTTTAAAAGCCAGCATTGGGGGGAGGGGGGGGATATGGCTTGAGGCCCAGCAAACATTCAGCCTTCTTGGATGAATGAACCTGGAGAGATCGCTCCATTTTTGCAGGCCAGAAATTACCTTCTTTGAGAAGTGGGCAAATTTCTGAGATATAATCCAGAATAGTGACCTGAGGCCTGGGAAATTGTCCAAAGACAGAGTGAGTTCACCAGGATTGAGAAGGAAAAGGAAAACAGTCTCAAATATTTTTAGAAGGTTCTCAATCAATAGAGTAAAACTTAGTATGTGAATTCCCTTCAGTTAAATTAAGAAAGGCTTACTCCCTCAAAGCCCCCGTCCAGGAACATTCTAGTTCTTGAGGTTCGACTGCATTCTTATCTGTTTCTTCCCTTCCTTGAAGGAAAGGCGATCTTCCAGAAGCCAAAGGAAATTAAGATGTTTGAAAGACACAAGGTTGTGGGTCTCAGAGAGCCCCCATCATCCATTAGCTCAGAACCGTCCTCTTTCCCAAAGGCTTTGCCTGAAGAGGGCCAACGTTTGGGTGCTCCCAAAGGTTCCCAAGCACTTTTTTTTCAAGTCCCACTCCCGTCATCGCCTCTGCTGTATTCTTTTCCACGAATAGTCAGAACAGTCTCACGAGCATGTGTCTTGCCTTGCTTTGCTCCTCAGCTAAATAGAAAGTTTTGATTAAAAAACAAACCAGGATTCCTCAAAATGCTGCCTCCTCCATTAGCCAGCCGCGTGAGCTGAGGAGCTCAGGCTACCTCCAGCATCAACTGCAACCTCTTCCTCACTTCTACACCAGTGAGCCTGTGATACAGACTCAGCATCTCCCCTCTGTGGCTGGTGCTTTGGGCTTTTTTTTTTTTTTTTAATTTATTGAGGGTTTTTCTTGGGGGGGGGGGTTGTTTTGCATTGTAAATACCATGATGGGGGCCCCCTCATCAGAACATGGCTTATTTAATAATTTATTCCCTATTTATTGAGTGGTATCAGGAGAGGAGAGGGACCCCCTCTTTCCCTGAATTGTTACTGGAAACTGGTCCATCTCCTAACTCTGGGTGCAGCTGTCTGCAGCAAGGGGCTTTATCGCCCAGGTAATGAGTGCTAGAATCACCCAGCAAATTGGAATTGGCAGAAACGGAGTCTTCAGTCATACAAATTAAGCTCAAATGGAACTAAAACACTGGTTATCTCCGGGTAAACCTCATTTTGATGGAAATTAATTGCGGAATAAAATGTCTGTGCACGAACCAACTTCTATTAAAAAGTCACAACTCCTTGGGAAAAAAAAAGAGAGAGAGAGAGAGAGAGAAAGTTGTAATTCCTTTTCTCTGGCCGAGAAAAGCTATGCCTCATCTTCTAACAAGTTGAGCCAAAGAGACTGGAACAACATTCCTTTGTGATTCTCTGGCCTGTGTGTGTGTCTGTCTGTCTGGAGGAAATGGAATGGGTCTCGGGCCTCAGTGTTATCATCTGTAAAATGGGACTTGGCCTAAGTGTTCGTGGCAGAGTAGAGGGCCGGGGTTCTGACTCTGATGCTCTGAGCTCCAGACTGTCAGGTGTACGGTCCCTGGTGTCTTCTGCCATCTGTAGGTCGAAGGATGTCTCCCAAGGAAGGAAATTTAAAACCAGGGCATGGACTTCATTTGTAGGGAGAGGTCATTATAGCTCAGTCCTGCAGTCAAAAATGAGAGGCCTCCAGGTGCTACCACCTGATAGAACTCGTGTTGCCTGGGTCAGAGAAGCCCTCTGGTAGCTCGGTCTTCTCTCCAAGCCTAGCCGTCCAGTTATCAAAGGAGAGACCAAGAGGGCTTCACTGTCCTCTGGAGTTCACCACTGTCCTTCATGTCAGGCCGTATTTTGTATGGTTGTTCGAACAAGCCAGGGACATGGGTCGTGCTGCCGTTTTTCAGATGAGAAAACTGAGGCCCGGGAAGGGGGAACTGGTATGCTGAAACTCCCTGGAGCTCAGAGCCTCCTGGCTCCGTGCCCCACTCTCTTGGGAGCTCTTTTCTTGCCAGGCCCCTGCTATGAGGACTTTGTGCAGCACTTTCTCTCCCAGTTCTTGGCTGCTCCCTCAAGCAGTCATTGGTCAAGGACCTAGCAGCACCCACCAGCAGGCTTGGCGCACCCCAAGGCCATCTCTCCACTTCGGGGCGGGGCTGGAAGTCCCATCTGGAAAACCCCAAGCCAGGGGACCCGCCACCAGCCCAGCTCGGCCTAAGCAGCCAGCCTCTGCCTGGAGCGTCTGCATCAGAGAGGGGAGAAGCTCCTGTGTCCTCCAGCATCTCGGGACCCTGTCTTCTACCCAGTGACAGACCGGCCGTGGCTTGTTGGATTTCTGGTGTCCACAGCTAAACATAACCTTTCCGGGGTTCCCGATTTTTCAGCCTGGACGAAACATGTCTCTGTTCTAATAAAAGGTTCCATGGTATGGTGTTCTCCTATGTGGCCCAGCATCCTCCGTCTGCGTGGGGTGCCCAGAAGCAGGGAGGGGACAGGGAACCCCTGGGCACAACCTGCTGCCTGCACACACACGGTCACAGGCTCCTCCCCTTTCTTTAGTCCTCAAAACAAGCCTGTAGACGCTTTGGTTTTACATAGACATTCAGAGCCTCAGGAATCCTTTCCGTAAACATTTTAAATCCGTGTGTCTTAGTCTTCCCCACAAGCCGAGGACGTAGGCAGGAATCCCCTTCCTACCGAGAAGGAAACTGAGGCCCTGCAAAGCAAAGTCACTTGCCCAAGGCCGCGGTATCAGTGATAGGATCCAGGCAGGCTGACGCAGGACCTGACCATCCACCGCTCTGCCCCACGACGCTTCAGCTAACGCGGAGAGGAAGCCGTTCTCTCTGATAGAACAGTGTTTCTCCCACACCTTCACGGGCAGGAGGAAGTTCAATGTGGACGGCAAAGATGCAGGAGTCCAGGGCGCCTGGGTGGCTCAGTGGGTTAAGCCGCTGCCTTCGGCTCAGGTCATGATCTCGGTCCTGGGATCGAGTCCCGCATCGGGCTCTCTGCTCAGCAGGGAGCCTGCTTCCCTCTCTCTCTCTCTCTCTGCCTGCCTCTCCATCTACTTGTGATTTCTCTCTGTCAAATAAATAAATAAAATTAAAAAAAAAAAAAAAAGATGCAGGAGTCCAAAGACCCGGATTCTAAGACCCTGCCATTGCTCTCACGGAGCTAGGATGACACCCCGCCGGTTTGCTCATCTGTAAAATGGAGGTGGCAGCCGCTGGCTCCCTGGGCTGCTGTGGGAACCAACTGGAATGTGGCTCTAAAAAACATGATGTCTGGGAAGCACTCAGTGAATGTTAGTGAGCGTGACTACTGTTCCCTAACCCGAGACTGAGCTAGGGGAGTGGGGTGTATGAAGACAGCCATAAGTGGCCAACTGGGAAGAGCAGGGTTCCTGCAAGGCTCTGTGGAAGCCCCCAGAAATGTCCTCAGTATCCAGCTTCAGAGTTTCCTGCTGTGGGGATCAGAGCTTGAAAACACTCACAGGGGCAGGCAGGTGAGGGAAGTGGACAGGGATAGGACCGTGGGGCCCCAGGGAGTCCATGGTCAGGTGGCCGGCTCAGCTCAGAGTGGCCATATCTCCCCATTTTCAAGAGGATGAATTTTTAGAAAAAAAAAAAAGTACTGATTTTTAAAATGTGCATAACTCACGCTTTCCCCCCCAAAAACATTATGCAAGTCAAAAAAAAAGTTAATACAAACACATGCACGGAAAATACAGATCATCCCACCGGCCAGACAGCACCCACCCAACTCCTGCGCTACAGCTCCTCCATCACAGCCCTATCTACACCTGCCGAGGCTCTCAGCTAGGAGAGAGAGAGCAAACAAAATAGGTTACCACCTTCACCTCCCCTTGTATCTTGCCTCCCTGGAACTCTCCCTTAAATTTTTTTTAAGACTGTATTTATTTATTTGAGGGGGGGAGGAGAACACAAAGGGAGAGGGAGGGGGAGAAACAGACTCCCCGCTGAGCAGGGAGCCTGGTGTGGGACTCGATCCCAGCACCCTGGGATCATGACTGGAGCCGAAGGCAGATGCTCAACCAACTGAGCCACCCAGGTGTCCTCAAAATTGTTGAATGGGACAGCCTCGCTGGGGTAAATCTGTTGCTATCCACTGGGACCGCTGCCGCTGCTGCCACCACCCCATGCACTGATTTCTTTCCTCCCAAACAGGTTTTAGGGAAAGGCAGCCACCCGTGTCCCCTTATGAGGCCTCCTCAATAAATAATAATAGTAGTAAGAGTAAAAATTACATTTTACGGTTCAACAATCATGTGCCAAGCCCTTTTCATGCCTCAACTTAACTCCCTTTTCATCATAACTCTGGTTAGCCCCATTTGACAGATGAGAAAGTTGAGGGTCCCAGAGGGTGTACCGCATGGCTAGAGGCATTTGAATCTCGGTTTATGAGCTCCGGGACCATTTCTGCTGCACCTCTTTGCCTCTGAAGGTGGGAGCCCCTGAACTCAGAGCTAGCCCTTCCTAAGGGCCCCCCATGAGTTTTTCTGAAAAATGTGGCCGCCAGGAGTCTGTGAGGCCAGCCTCAGTGACTCATGAAAGAGGCCTCTGTCTTTTTACCTCCTGCTCTGGCTCCCAGTTATGGGAATCTGTTGTCCTTCTGGCTCTTGGTCTGAAGAGGCAGCCCACCGCCTCCCCAGCCTCCTCTGTGCGGGCTACAGGAGAGGGAGAGCGCTCTCTCAGGCCAGATAAGCAGCTGCCCAGGGACGGAGCTGGGGCTGCATGCAGCCCACACCCTTACCTTCCACGGTCCCAGGGACGCGCACAGCTTCTCTTAGGGCGAAGGCCGTCAGGAAAGCAGGGGAGTCAGGAGGACATCAGAAAACCGAGCTTCCCACGAGGTAGGCGCTCTGGATCCTATGTATTTCACCCGTGAAAAGAAGCTGGGTTAGGCCAGTGGTTCTTAATGCTTGGCTACGCGTTAGAATGAACTGTGAACTGTACAAAGCCACGCACGTGCTTGAGTCCCACCCGACCCCGATAATAAGGGCTGCTGAGGGTGGCTGCCCGGTGGTGGTGTTTTCAAAGGCCTCCCGGTCATACCGTTAGGAAGCCAGGTCTGGGAACCACTGGATTACATGACACCTTAAACGCTGGGTGCCGCTCGGTGCGGGAGCTAGGTGTGCTCCTAGCCGCGGCAACGGTACTGAGAGCGCCAGCAGCAACACCCCACGCTCACGGGAGACCCGTGGGCACAGCTCCGAGCCCTTGACATATGTAGATTAACTTAAAGTACTTATATTATTTCATCCTTGCTACATTCTTAGGAGGCAGGGACTATATTTACGCTGATTTTATGGATGCAGAAACTGAGGCACAGTTTCTGTGGCTCAGAAGAGGTGGCCCCACTTACACAGTTAGGGAAGTAGCACAGCTGACCCCAGGATGCACTGAGTCTGAAGGGACGCCCAGAGCCACCTAGGAGGTTCAAGGAAGGCATCACAGAAAAACGGACCTCTTGGCTGACGGCCGGGAAACAAGCAGAGTAGGTCAGGCCAGAAAAGGGAGCTCAGGAAAGGGTGGGGGCGGGCTGGGGATCCCAGGCAGGGGTATTGCGTGTGTACAAGAGCAGAGCAATGACACCCACCTGCCAAAAGTAGGCTCTTGGTCCCCCGCCTACCCCGTGCATTCCTTCCATAGCGCTATTACCGTCCGCACCTAATTTGTTTACTTGTTTACTGCCCATCTCCAAGAGGACAGAAGCCTTGTCTGCTTCATCCATTCCCCATCCGTGTCCCCAGAGGGTGTGCCGTGCTCAGCACTGGTGTCTGTCAAATGATTAAATCTGCCTGGGGTTGTCAGCTCTGCTTCCTTCCAAGTCTCATGCATTTTGAACTGGTTAACTTTTACATTAGGTCGAGGGTGGGGAAGACGGCTAGGAGACCTGTGGCAAAGCAGGGGCACGTCCCACACACGCACCCTGAGGATCTTTCATGCACACATTCTACCCACGAGAAGCTGTGTCCCTCTCTGGGAGTGAGAGAAAGCAGTATGGCGATGAGGCAGACAGATGTGAGCCCCTACCATTCATCCAGCTCTGTGCCAAACTCAGGGGTACAGTCTCTAGGATTAGAGAAGGGTGTGGTCTTTAAACGGCAATGGCTAAGAGCAAGAATTGGGAGTCACAAGACCTGGGTTTGAGCCTGACTGCCACTTCCTTGCTGTGCCTCTATGTGTAAGTGGCTTAACCTCTCTGAGCCTCCAGTTCCTCATCTTTCCAGTGGGGAAGCTAAAAGTATCAGTCTCACAAGGGTGCCCTGAAGATAGGATACAAGGAAAGCACTTAGCCCAATGCCTGACTTAATATCAATGTTATTGATACCAAAAAAGTATGTGTGTGGGTGGGGGTAGGCTCAGTTGCCTACAGGTAAGCTCACGACAAGTTTCTGGGACGGTTCCAGGTCACCTCGGCAAAGGTCCAATGTTCTCACACCTTTCATCACCTCGAATACTAAATTCTCCAGGGAGGCACTCCCAGCTGCCTCCCCAGCTGCCTCCCTCCACAAGTCTCTTTTCCACTCGGAAGAATCTAGAGTCTCCCAAGAACCTGGCGATTTCCCCAGGTGTATCTCCACCCTGATAGTTCATCAACATTTTCAACCAGAGTAGTTCTAACGTCAGTCTTCTAGAGGAAGGACACGGGGCACTGTTCAGGCCTTTCCACCCATGACCACAGGGTTTTCACTGCCTCTGAATGCTGGCTCCAAAGCCTCCTGCAGCCACGGCTGCCCGTGATGGAATGACTCACGGCAGTTTGTCTTTCTGTCTGCTTTTTGTCTATTGCCAGTGAAACTAGTCAGATGCTTTCTCAAGGTGGAACACTGGGTGCCTTTGACAATCTACTCTCAAATCTAAACCCAAAATAAACAGCACCAACCACATCACATAGACTCATGTTGCCAAAAGGAAAGGGGTTGGAACAAGTGTGCACACACACAGGCACACACAGAGGCACACACGCACAGAGTCTGGTTTTTTCCTTCCATCTCCCTCACCTTGAACCCTATTTCTAGATTCCGAATCCATGGCCTTCCATGCTTGGGCTTCAGAGAGTCTGTGAATCCCTTGAAATCCCAGGCAATGTTTTCACATATGAAAATACCAACATATTAGTGCAGAGAAGGACATATTCCCTACTGGTTTTCCATCCAGGCCTGACTTGAAGCCTTTAGGATGCTTCTGCAAAATCTGTCTACACTCTCTCAGGATATGGCAGAGTTCTCAGTTGCCTCCCAAAAGCTATGGCCCTTTCCTCCAGAGTAATAATGTCAACTAGGTTCATTGCCACGCAGAATAAAGACTACATTACCCAGCATTTCTTGCAGCTAGCTATGGACATGTGACTAATTTTGGCCAATGAGATACAGGCAGAACTTTCCATGGTAGCTTCCAGATATTTCTATAGAAGGGATTTGTCATGTGCTTTCCCCCTTCTTCTTCATCCCTTTTCTCTTCCCGCTGGCTGGAACGCAGATAGGATGGCTAGAACTCAGGGGGCTCCCTGGTCCCTGAGATGGGTCTGGGAATTGAGGCCATGCAAGCAGAGCAGTAAGATGTAAGGGTCTCAGTTTCTGAAGACTTTGTGGGACACCATGCCAGCAAGAAGACAGACTATTAACACACCATAAGGACCCTCTCCGGCTAACCCCTCCTAGGAGCTGTCATTCCCAGACCTAAAAAACCAAAACAACAACAACAAAAACCAACTTCCCAAAGCAGTTGTCTTTGGACACCAACTGGCCAAACCAGCTTCCCCTCTGACCTCAGGTATCTGGAGAAGAGGGGCCTCAAGTTTACAGACTCTCCAGCTCTCCCTGCCTCCACAGACCTCAGAACCACCCCTCCGCATAAGTGCCTTCATCAGCACTACCTAAATGGCCCAGACTGAGAGGACTAGGTGCCTCTTTCTCAGGTGGCACATTAGCAGAGAAGCAGATAGACAGGTTTATTAGAATGATACTAACCTTGAGGAAGTGCCTTTGAAGCAATACCAACCACCATCACCAAAGGATAGGATTTGGAAGCCTAGCCATCAGCGGGGACACTCTACTCATCAGTGACGTCATACAGAAGGAAGAGATATCCCCTAAGAGTCCTCCCCCTGTTCTGCTGAGGTGTCCCCTGGGCTACTCACATGCTTTGAACTGACAGCAACAGAACTCACTTCTGCTCACAATTCATTGGCCACACTGGTTACGCGGCTTTGGCCAAATCACAACGGCAGCAGGAAGAATGCGGCTTCCTATCCTGTGCTCTGAATCCCAGCTATGTTCTGGGTACTGTCCTAGGTGCCGATGACACAGCCTTAAACAATCAGACCAAAGTCCCTACCCTCGACCTCCCGGGGAGCTGACATTGTAACAGAAAAGACAGATAACTGGGTGGCTCAGTGGGTTAAAGTCTCTGCCTTTGGCTCGGGTCATGATCTCAGGTCCTATGATCCAGCCCCGAAATGGGCTCTCTGCTCAGCAGGGAGCCTGCTTCCTCCTCTCTCGGCCTGCCTCTCTGCCTACTTGTAATCTCTGTCAAATAAAAATAAATAAATACAAGGGCGCCTGGGTGGCTCAGTGGGTTAAGCCGCTGCCTTCGGCTCGGGTCATGATCTCAGGGTCCTGGGATCGAGTCCCACATCGGGCTCTCTGCTTAGCAGGGAGCCTGCTTCCTCCTCTCTCCCTCTGCCTGCCTCTCTGCCTGCTTGTGATCTCTCTCTGTCAAATAAATAAAATCTTTAAAAATAAATAAATAAATAAATAAATAAATAAATAAATAAATACAATCGAAGCATAAAATAGAACCAGCTGACGGAAGAGAACCTGACTGTAGATCGAGTGGTTGGAAGGAGAAATTTAAGTAGAGACAAAAATGAAGGGACAGACCAGTCTTGAGGAAATCTAGGGGAACAGTGTCAAGGGGCTGTGGGAACAGCAGGAGAGAAGTCCTCAGACAGGAATAGGGGTGGCTCTTCTGTCCAAAGGACTGAAAGGAAATCAGAAGACTCTAGCATAGGGAGCGAGTGGTGGCTGACAGCAGGGAATCAGATCAGAAAGGTAGCCAGCAGCGATCACTTTCTTCATGAAGCTTTTTAGTTTCTAAAATTGTTTTAATTGTTGATTCGACTATTTATTTGACAGACATGAGAACAGAGACTTTTGTCCCATCTCTAGCCCCTAGGCTAGTCCTTTGCATATAAGAACTTAATAAATATGCAATGAATGAATAATGAAAGGACCCCCTTCACTCCCTGCATCTGCCTCTCCTCACGTGTTCCTTGATTGGCACCACCACCCACTGGCTGCCCACGTCTAAACCCTGGGCGGTCATCGGATGTACCCTCTCCTCTCCTCCAGTCCTATCTCTCAGTCAAAGTGCTTCTGTTTCTTTAATATATCGTGAATTATATCCACAGTTTCTCTCTGCTCAGTCAACAGCCCAGGCCAAGCCGCCATCTTCCCTGGACCCTACTACAGTCTCCTTTGCTGGAATTTTGCCCCCCGGTGCCCTCTCCACCAGTGGCTGGTGATTTTCCTAGAACTCAGATCTCATCACACCATGCTCCTTCTCCAAACAGTTCAATGGGTCCTCAAAGAGCTCAGAGCCTAACTCCTAAATGGGGTCCACAAGGTCCTACATCATCTGGCCCATGCCCACCTCCCCAACTGCTTCCCACCTCACGATCCATGCCAGTTACCTGGTGACATAGGTACTGCTGTCATCCGCCTTTTACAGATGACAAGGCCGGGTCTGTTTAAGTTCTCATCCACCAGGCTTTACTGTCTTTCTTAAGGTATAAAGGCCAACACTGTCATTTCTTTAAAGACCTAGTTAGTTGAGAGATTATTTCCCTTGTTGCAGAATAATTATTCGGGCCACGAAAGGGGATTTCAGAAGCTGTGATAGGCTCAGGAGTAAGAGGAGGGGCCCCTGAGAGCCCTTGGCTGGGGGCATCCCTCTTTGGAGATGGCTAGGGGTGAATGGGATGAGCCTCTCCACCCACAGCTGACCCCTGACTCCCTACTCCCAGAGACACATGCAGGTAAGAGGAGCCCCTAGTGACCCCTGACTCCCACTGGGTCCACTGAACCCCTGACCCCAGGCCCCTGGCCTGGCTCTAAGCAGATTTTGCGCGGGTGACATGTAAGGATCCCTCTGGCTGACAAGGTGGGGGCTTGTCCCAGGCAGCCTCCAGGCTCCCGGATGTCAGTGGGATCCTCGTGTCACCTGTTCTCCTGAGAAAGGCTGCAAGGGGCCCAAAGAAGTTTTCAGGCCCAGTGAGGGCATAGAGGGAGAGATGGGGGCTGGTGTCCTCCAGGTCAGCTGTGGTCTGTTGGGTCCCTTTGGGTTCAGAGAGCCCTTGCTCCCCACTGGGCAGCAAAGAGTACAGGCTTAGCCACTGGCAGAGATCTGACTCTGTGCCTTTACTTTTCAACACAAAATGGGGTTGGGGCACCTGGGGGGCTCAGTCAGTTAAGAGTCTGCCTTCGGCTCAGGTCATGATCCCAGGCTCCTGCGATCGAGCCCTGCTATGCAGAGAGCCTGTTTCTCCCTCTCCTGCTCCTCCTGCCTGTGCTCTCTCCCTCCCTCTCTCCTGATCTGTCCAATAAATAAATACATAAATCTTTTAAACAACAACAACAACAACATAAAATGGGGTTAACAATATACTTCTGGGGGCACTTGGGTGGCTCAGTAGGATAAGCCTCTGCCTTCGGCTCAGGTTGTGATCCCAGGGTCCTGGGATCGAACCCCGCATCGGGCTCTCTGCTCAGCGGGGAGCCTGCTTCCCCCTCTCTCTCTGCCTCCGTCTCTGCCCACTTGTGATCTCTGTCTGTCAAATAAATAAATAAAATCTTTAAAAAAAAAAAAAAAAAGGCAATATACTCCTGCCTCATAGGGCTACCATGAAGATGAAGAGAGGTAAGGCATCTAGTGCGCCAAGTAGAGCTTGGCATATAAGGGGTCTCAAATAATGGTGGGACCTTTACTGTTTTCGTGGTAGGGGTGGTTGTTACAGAATCATGTGGTGGTTCGGAGCACAGGCTCTGGAGTCAGTTGCCTGGATTTGGGTCTCAGCTCTGCCACGGAGTCACTGGGTCAGCTTCAGTGAGTTACTTAACCTCTCTGTGCCTCAACATTGTCATCTGTGAGCAGGGATAATCATACCTATCGTAGAGCAAATTGGAATAGGAGTAAATAGATTTATGCAAAATACAACTCTTACAAAAGGTTAATTAAGTATTATTATTATTATTATTATTATTACTACTACTACTACTACCTATAGAGGTGGTCAGAGAAAGCAGTCCCTGGAAAGAATTTGAGAGATAATAGTAAAAGGAGGCCAGAACTCAATCAACAAGCATTAGCCGTGTGGGACTATGAGGGCATTGACTTGTGCAGGGAGAGAGTATGTGGGTTGTTTTATTTATTAATCATCTGTTTTTGCACGGGTGTTTGCTGAAGGAAGGAGCACTGGGGGCTGGGCCCGAGGCTGAGACACAGCGGGGTTTAGAAGTCACAAGCTGGTGGTCTTGGACGAGCTCCTTCCTGTTGAACCTGTTTCTTCGCCTGTGAGATGGAGATGATGAGGGCGAAACTTCTGGGAGGGGGGCTGTCGTGAGGAATAAAGACAGAGCATGCTTGGAAACCATTTCACTCGGTCCCTCCTAAGAACCCTGGAAATTTTCGTTAACAGTCTGGTGCTGTTACTGTGCACAGGGTCGGTCCCATGTAGGCAAGGCAATTCGGACCCAGGGCTGCTAACACGACATCATCTGCTCGACCCAGATCTACTGAGCTCCCATAAGGCACCAGGCACCCCTTCTAGGCACAGGGGACGCTGCTGTGAGCGAGGCTCCCAAGGATGCTGCCCTCTTGGAAATTCCAATAAGCGTCACCCGTTGGGGGACTCTGAGAAAGGTAAGAAAAAAGGAAATGAGCATATGCACCCCCCATTTGCTGGAAGGTGTGTTGAGCTCGGGGGGGAACTCTGAGATGGGTCTTCCTGGACCTGGATCTGCCCTCGTGCCTGGAACGAGCGCTCCAGACCCCTAGAATTGTAGAGAACACGGTAAGCAAGAACGCTATGCCTTTGAGGGAGCCACAGAGCCCCCTCCTTCAGTCCCTGTAAGACCACGCCCCACACAGGGTTAGGGCTGGGCCTGCAGGTTAAGGGCAGGGGGGTTGGGGGTGGTGAGGCTGGGCAGAGCCAGGGGCTGGAAATACCTAGGGGAGGAGGGAACGTGGGGTCTTGCTGCTGTGGAAGGAAAGGACACGAAAGTGGGCAGCAAACCAACGATGTCTTTGTCGCCACCGGGGTGACCTCAGGTTGCTGCTGCTCCCTCCTAGGCCCCCGTTTCCCAACTGCAGGGTGAGGTCACCCTCCCCCTGGGCTGCCTGTTCCAGGATGACCTGTGGTCCTTCCCAGGTGAAAGCTCTAGGAGCACCTGGGTGGATCAGTGGTGTCAGCCTCTGCCTTTGGCTCGGGTCATGATCTCAGGGTCCTGGGATCGAGCCCCGCATCAGGCTCTCTGCTCAGCAGGGAGCCTGCTTTCCTCTCTCTCTCTGCCTGCCTCTCTGCCTACTTATGATCTCTGTCTGTTAAATAAATAAATAAAATCTTAAAAAAAAAAAAAAAAGCTCTAAGAGGAAAGCAGCTAAGTGAACACCTGTTGTTCTGGAACCTGGGGTCTACTATTGCCCCCCACCCCTGCCCCAACACACACACGTGTCCCACAGGATCTTTCCTTCCCAGAGAGAGCCAGCCTGGAGGCCCCATTCCCTCCCTGGCTCCTCCTGGGCCTGTCCCCATGTTTTCATCTGGCTAATGACAGCCAGATGCAGGGTTTACTGACTCCTCTCCAGGTGGCTGTGCCAGCAGGATGAGTAGCTGCCCAAAATGGAAGGTTGGCCTGACCCAGAAACGTGATGAGAACGTGGGGGCGGAGGGGATGGGTACGGCATACAGCAGGCATGTGGGAGGATCACTAGATGAGACCGGGGCCCCGAGTTCCCCCAAGTGTGGCCCTTGGCAGGTGGCTTCACCTCTCCGAACCATAAGGGTCCAGTGAGGTCAAGAATAAAGTGCTGGGCTCATGGCCGGGTACACAGTCAGTGCTCAATAGATGTGAGCCATGACTGTGATGGTAAGAGGTAGTGCAGCAGAAGGGTCAAGAGCCAGACTGCCTAAGTTCGAATCGCAGCTCTGCCACTTAACCGGGTGTGTAGACACCGGTGAGTCCTATAATCTCACTGAGCCTCGGTTTTCTCAGCAGTAAAACGGGGATAATAAAGCCCCCTCTGGGCACATGCACCCGAATGTTTATAGCAGCAATGTCCACAATAGCCAAACTATGGAAAGAATCTAGGTGTCCATCAACAGATGAATGGATAAAGAAGATGTGAGAGATATACACAATGGAATACTATGCAGCTCTCAAAAGAAACGAAATCTTGCCATTTACAATGACGTGGATAGAACTAGAAGGTATTATGCTGACTTATGTCAATTAGAGAAAGACAATTATCATATGATCTCTCTGATATGAGGAATTTGAGAGGCAGGGCAGGGGGTTTTGGGGGGTAGGGAGGGAAAAATGAAACAAGGTAGGATCAGGAGGGAGACAAACCATAAGAAACTCTTTTTTTTTTTTTTAAGATTTTATTTATTTATTTGACAGAGAGAGATAACAAGTAGATGGAGAGGCAGGCAGAGAGAGAGAGAGAGGGAAGCAGGCTCCCTGCTGAGTAGAGAGCCTGATGCGGGACTCGATCCCAGGACCCTGAGATCATGACCTGAGCTGAAGGCAGTGGCTTAACCCACTGAGCCACCCAGGCGCCCCATAAGAAACTCTTAATCTCAGGAAATAAACTGAGGGCTGCTGGGGGGAGAAGCGGGAGGGACAGGGTGGCTGGGTGATGGACATTGGGGAAGGTATGTGCTATGCTGAGTGCTGTGAAGTGTGTAAGCCTGACGATTCACAGACCTGTACCCCAGGGGCAAATAATACATTGTATGTTAATTTTTTTTAAAAGCCCCTTCTATGTAGGGTGGTAGGAGGGATTCCATGAGTTAATATCCATAAATTCAAAGGCTTAGAACAGAAGCCAGCACATGGAAAGTGCTGGGAAAATGCTAATGATGGCTATTTCTGCTTTCTAGCTGTACACCCTCCCTCCTCTCCTGCTGGCTTCCGGGCTGCAGGCATCCTTGAAATGAGAAGGTGGATGCAGGCTCTGTGGGGTTGTGGCAAAGAGGCCTAGCGAGGAAGGAGCAGCACCCACCCGTCAGCGGACTCGCCCATAAATAAACACAGCCCCATCCGTGCATAAACACACTCACCCGCTCCACCCACTCACATCCACACACAACCACACCGGGGACAGAGCCACCCACTGAGAGACCTCACCCCGGCCCCAGCCCGGGTCCCAGGCGGGACTTTCTTCTCCAGGTCACACGATGAATCTCCCCATTCTGGCTCCAAACCTGCCCGCCCCGCCCCAGCTGTAATGACAGGGAGAGCCGAGGCTTCTGTGCCCAGCCCTGACGTCAGCCTGAAGCTTCGAGAGCCACATGATCTCACCAGAGTCAAACGGGGACCCAGTTACTTCCTCGGATTGGGGGAGTCGGGGCACCTCGGTCTCCCACTCTCGGCCAGCTGGGCAGGGAGAGTGGGGGTCTCCACCTGTCTTGTCTGCTCCGCACGGACCCAGGTGCCCCCCACCCCGGCCCTGCCACCCAGAGCCACGCCCCACGCCTCTGCTTTCTCACCTGCAAAATGGGGGTGGTGAGAACACCCCCGTTGTTGTTGTGGGGGTTTAACATGAGGAGGGCAGCCCTGGGCTTCCCAGGAAGACAGGTACACAGGAGTGAGCTCTACATGGTGACGGCTGTTGTTCCCCATACTATTATTTTTAGCAAACGGCCTCACGCAGGCACTGCTTAACCTCAAACTGATTTCTCAACCAGTGACTCACTGAATTCCTGAACACCCCCACCCCACCCCACCCCACCCTGCGAGGAAGGCAGGGCTGAGACCCTGCAGCCCAGAGAGAGAGAACAGTGTGCCCACAGCGCCCACCTCTTGTTGGGGCCAGATCAGAGATGGGAACCCAAGCTCAGGGGGCCCAAGCTTATTGTCGAAGGACAATGTGTAAGTTCATTCTCCAAGCTGCGGGGGAGGAACAGAGAAATCCAGCAAGCAGGTCCTCTCTGGGCTTCTGGTTCAGACCAGACCCGGGCACCTTCCGATAATTAGCATTATTAACAGTCATAATAGGACTACCACTGGTTATCCCTTCCAAGGGCAGGTTCCTCACAGGACTGTTGTTGTGGCTGAAGCCAGGTTAATAACTGGAAAGCGCTTCAAACAGGGCCTCGCACACAGCAAGCCTTACGTAATTGAGAACTCAAAATCGAAAATATCAAAGAAAGAGTCAGTCTGCTGAATGTTTAGCAGTCCTCAGGGACACACCCACGAGGTGACTACTATTAAGCCCATTTTTTTTCATTTATGTACAATTTTTGTGTGTGTGTGTTCTAATAAAACTTAATTTTTTGGCATTGGGATTATGTGGGTTTTTTATGTTCCGTTAGCCACTGTAGAGTATATAATCAGTCCTTGATGCAGTGTTCAGTGATTCATTAGCTAAGTATAACACCCAGTGCTCATCACAGCAGGTGCCCTCAATGCCTGTCACCCTGTCACTCCCTCCTCCACCTCCTCCCCTCTGGGCCCCCCAGATTATTTCCAGGGTCCACAGTTTCTCATGGTTCATCTCTCTCTCTGATTCCTTCCTCTTCAGATTTCATCTTCTGGGCTATTGCCTATGTTCCCCCAATGAGTGAAACCATCTAATAATTGTCTTTCTGGGCTTGACTTACTTCGCTTAACATAATCCCCCCCAGGTCCATCCGTGTCAATGCAAATGATGCACATTCCGAGTTTCTGATGGCTGAGTAACACTCCTTTGGGTATATGTACCAACCTGCGGAAGGAGCCAAGATGCCCTTCAACAGATGGATGGATATTATGTCCATTTTACAGGTGGGAAAACTGACGGGCTCACAGATGCCCAGGGCACACTGCTCTCAGAGGATGCTGAAGGCAAGCTCCCCGGTCAGGCTGTAAGTAGGAATTGCAGCCCAAGGCCACCTGCCTTCAGATCCACGGGCTCCCATCTCTCTCCTCTCCTTCTGCAGGACCCCAAGGGGGGGCGAAACGCAGCAGGCTCTGGAGAAGGTATTCCTGGGGTGACCTGAGCCCTGGCAGGCAGAGGGTTATTAATAGCCTAGCCAGCCTTTGCATGGAGCTGGGGGGAGGGAGCAGGGAAGAGGGGGGCGGAGCAGAGCCCAGCGGGGGAGGAGAGTGTCCGGACAGGCTGGCTGGACTAGGACGACAAGGCCACTCCCCGCCCCCCTGGGAGCCCAGCTGTTCCCTCAGCGGATTCTCAGGGACTGGTTCATCACCTCCGAATACTCCTGTGACAGGAGGCACTGGCAAAACCCGCCCCCAGCCCCAAGCGGCAATAAATAGAAGGCTCTGAGCCCAGGAGAAGCAAGGAGAAGTTTCTAGGCCCGCGTCCCTGGGTTTATTAAGCTCCTGACGCTCCTCCAGACGTCTCAGCGGCTCTGGCTGAGAGCCTGGACAGCCTGGGCGGACGGGGACTGGCTGATCTCCGGTGAGGCAGTGCGGAGAGCGCGGCCCTCTGGAATTCTGCTGGGCCGGCTGGAGGTCGCCTCTGAAGTGCCTTTGGGGGCTGGGACCCCAGCCGGGTAAACCCCCTCTGTCCTTGGCAGTGGATGGTTCAGCATTTTCTGAAGCTGAAGAATAAGCTCGGAGGGCCAGCCGCCCCCCTCACATCACCTTGCTGTGTGACCTTGGGCAGGTGGCTCCCTCTCTCTGAGCCTCTGTTTCCCCTCCAGCTCAGCAGTCATGGCTGATGGTCAGATGCCCTTCTGCCACTACCCAAGCCGCCTGCGCCGGGACCCCTTCCGGGACTCGTCCCTCTCCTCCCGCCTGCTGGATGATGACTTTGGCATGGACCCCTTCCCCGACGACCTGACGGCCTCATGGCGCAACTGGGCCCTGCCTCGATTTTCCCCTGGGTGGCCTGGGACCCTGAGGTCAGGCATGGTGCCTCGGGGGCCGACGGCTGCAGCCAGGTTTGGGGTACCTGCGGAGGGCAGGAGTCCCCCTCCCTTCCCGGGGGAGCCCTGGAAAGTGTGCGTCAACGTGCACAGCTTTAAGCCAGAGGAACTGATGGTGAAGACCAAGGACGGCTACGTGGAGGTGTCTGGTGAGTGAGGGGCAGAAGTGAGAGAGAACCCAGGAGAGGGGTGTAGGCCTCAGGCCCGGGAACAGCCAAGAGTACGTCTGTTCCCTTAGAGGGTGAGCTGTGACAGCAGCGTGTGACACAGGTGACTTCAGGGCTCAGGAATGCAGCCCAGTGAGCCCACAGAAGTTATCTTTATGGAAAAGCACTCCTGTCCAGGCTTCCAGGAGACACCTCAACCCAACACAGCTGGGGGGGGGGGCTTTGGGGGCTGTACCAGTCAGAGTAGAGGCAGGGAAACGGAAACCACAGCACGTGTTCTGACAGAAAAAAAAATTCATATAAAGAATAAGTTAAACAGAGAAGAAATATAAAGACAAGAGCTAGGACTCCCGACACCCCAGGGGCACAGCACAGTGTAGAAGGGTATGCCATGACTGAGCTAATACTCAGCACAGGTTTCAAGAGGAATACCTTCCCTTGTCCCAGAACAGGAAACTGAGGCATGGTAGTCACAGTAACGATACTAACTGGCAACCCTGGTTAGCACTTACTGTCTACCTGGCACCATACTACACACTTTACCTGTAGCAGCTCAGTTAAAACAACAGGGCGGGGGTGGGGGGTTGTTTGTGTCCTCTTTTTAACAGATGAGGAAACTGAGGCACAGAAAGCTTAAAGTAACTTGCCCATGGCCACATGGATTTAAACCAGGCTGTCTTGGGAACTAGGAGGCCAAAAATGATTTGATAGTTTATTGAGCACCTACTGGCTACCAAGAACTGGGGTAAGACTCTTATATTCCTTCTACCAGATAACCCCTCACTCACTCCAGCCCTGAGAAGCAGGGCCTGTCTACTCCCATTTTGCAGCTGAGAAGGTTGAGGCCCAAGCAGGACTTGTCCAAGGTCACGCCATGAGTCAGCAGCCAGGAGGAAGTCTGGGCCTGCCCAGGACTCCGGGCCCAGGGCTTGAGCCACCTCCCAGCCTGGGAGACAGGAAGAGGAGACAGGAGGCTCAGTCCCCATTAAGCCTGGCAGCGGAGGAACGGCTTCCTCTCTCTTCCCTCGCAATTAACGCTCCATTAAAAAGAGTGTGTTCCTGGCAGGCTCCCAGCCAGAAAATCAATAAAAGCCATTGCAAAGCCAGGCTGGGCAGAGACAAGCCCGGCAGGGCAGGGCCGTGCGTGGGGGTAGTTTCAAAGCCTCGCAGGGTGGAATTATAAACATCAGAGGCCAGGGCCGGGTGTGATGGGCCACGAGACACGCTGGGGCCACGTGTGGATGGAGGGGTTCGGCTGGGCCTTTCCAAGTTGGCTGCAGTTCTGAACCGGGCTCTGCCACGGCCCAGCAGGATGGGCAAACTGTTTATCTTCTCTGGGCTTTGTTTCCTTATCTGGAAATGGGGGTTCCAGTGGCTACACGGCAGGAAGATGGCTGTATTATATGAGCTGATGCGTGTCCAGTGTAGATCTGCTGCCTGGGACACGAGGGATCAGTATTCTCATGGCTGTGACACGGCTGTTATTAAAATGCTGGGCACAGCGCAAGGCCCTGGGAGACCATAAGTGGTAGGTGCTCCCTGAGACCTGGGTTCAAATCCCAACCTGGCCAGATGGATAAGGACAAGAAACGTCTTCCCACTAAGCTTCCTTATCTGAAGAATGGGGAGCGTAATATCAGCCCTGCAAGTCTGTAGGGAACATAAAAGATACACACAGTGTATGATGATAAATGCAGAAAGTCTGTGAGATGGGGCGAGTAAGTGTTTTTCCATCTGGCACTCTGTGAATAAGGGGATTACCACCACCACCTCCCCCATCTTTGCTTTAATTAGGATTCCGGAATCTTCCACCCCAGGTTAGAGGGTTTCCCATGCCCTGTGGCCCCTCTAGGAGGCCCCTGGGAGGTATTTCCTTCATACTCCTTTCTAGGTGCTTCTTTTTGAATGGGCTGTGGCAGCTCCAGGCTGAGATCCTGGCTAAGCACTTTACTAATCCAGCTCTGCATGAGGCTTTGAGCGAGTCATGGAGCCTCAGTTTCCATATTTGTGAAATAGGGTTGTTGGGTGCTTCCGTAAGGCAGACAAAGCCTTTTAACTTTATAAAAATGCCTCCCAGGTGTGCACTTAGCAACCTCAGCTTGAGGGAATCCAAATCCCTTGAGGGCACGTACAGAGACTCTCAGAAAATGGATTTAAGAAATCAGATTGATATCGGGGCTCCATTTAAAATCAGATACAGTCTTTAATCCTACATCACATAACGACAGACCTATTCTTCCTCAAGCACTGGCTCTCAATACCTACGTATGTTGGCTCCCTGGTTCCTCACATGGACTCCCAAGGCAACATGGGTAGGTAGGTTTGTGATACCCACTTGGTAAGTGAGGAAGTTGAGACTCAGGGATAGTAACTCACCTGAGATCTGCACACCCCCTGCCATCCTCTATGGCAATTCAAAGAGCCAAGCCTGCTTAGACAGTTCTGAGTCAGGATGGCCAGATTTTCTTCTGATTATATGACCTTGGGCAAACCCCACCATATCTTGGATCTCCGTTTTACTTAGGAGGAGTTGATCTAAATCAGTATTTGTCAAAGGGTACATTTTAAGATATCAGTAAGTATCTAAGAATGCAGGATAGGAGGTCCAGAATTTTAGAAACGAGCCAGAGGAAACAAAATTATAAACAGGTCATTGCAGGACTTATCAGAGCTTTGAATTTGCTAGGGTAGTTTGTGGATCTCTGGAGGCAGCCCAGTCTTATCTGACCACATCTGAGTGTCTAGTTCCAGGGAAGTATTTGGAAAATGCTAGACTAGATGCTTTCCATGATGCCTTATCCACCCCTACTACCCTGCAGCCTCCAGCCAAGAAGTGTTCTCTTCATGGGCCACTGGGCCAGGTCCTGGCCAAGAAGGAACTGGAAAACCCAGAGGCCTTATGCCCACCCCCCTTCTCCTTAATCCCAGGGCCTCTGAATCCCCTGGAAACAGCACCTTCTTTCTTTAGCTAAGCCAATGGCTTTCCCCAGAGTGCTGATGCCTGCTTCTTGGCACCTACATTTCTCTGAGGCATGCTGGAAAAATAGTAGCTGTGAGGGGCCTCTGGCTTGCGATGGCCTCTGGATGAGTTCTTTTTTTAAAAAAAGAATCATAATTACCTTTTTTCTGTTTACAAAAATAAAATATTTCCATGGTAGAAAATGAAGATAGGAAAGCAAAAGAAGAAATTAAAAATCACTCATAATCCTTAAGCTGCCCCAATAAATAGATATTCAAATTATATGCAAATTAAGCCTCAAGATGAGCCTCGGGTAGACAATATCCATTTTCAACCAGGCTCCTCTTTATGGAAATCTTGGAGCTGCGCCTGCTCAGAGATCCTCCCCTCCCTAACCCCAGTACCCTATTTTCAGGGCATGGACAGGCAAGCTTAGCCTTTCAGGAGCAGTCCTTTTTCCAGACATCAAAATAAGCCACAAACCTTCGCCTTCACACATTTTTACAATTTACAAAGCAGTTCTGTGACTCATTCTCACTCGCTCAGCAACCCAATAATTAGGAAGGTGTTGTCACCCCCATTTTAGAGAAGAATAAACTGAGGCTCAGAGAGGAATAGGGATGTGCTAGGTCCAAAACCGACATCACTTTGCTCCAACACTTCCAAGCTGTGTGACCCTAGGCATATCACTTAACCTCTCTGAACTTCCACCCCCCGCCTACACCCCAGTTTTCTAAGGTTATCATGAAAATGAAAGAAGTAGCTATAGCCAGGGGCTGGGGGGTGGGGGGTAGCTGACATCATAGAAGCACTATATAGGAGTCTGCTACTGCTATTCTTTTGATCTTCGTTATTGTTTCTTATTCTTAGGACACCAAGTGTGCAAAAGGGCTGAGTCAGAAGCACTGGCCGGTCCCCAGGGGAAGCAGGCCTCTGGAGGCCCAGGCTCTGGGGAGGGTGTCAGGGAACAGGCAGTGTCCCCTGGCCACAGGCCTGGGTTAGGGCTGGACAGTTGGTACTCATGGACTTGGCAGGTCCAAATCGACTCTCCCAGCAACAGCACCTTCAGAGCAAAGCGAGCTCTGGGTAACCAGACACTCGGGTTTAAAAACAAATTCCTCTCCGTGTACCCCTTTCTGCCCAGCCCATGAGTGAACAAACGGAAGCAGCCTTTCCTAAGAGCCGTTTAGCTATACACATGGAGCCTCAGAAATTCCAGAACTTAGACTTTATCCTAAAGAAGTCATCAGGCTGGATGCGAAGATCCAACTGTAAGGAAGTTTGGTGCAGTGAGGCTCTCTCCAAGGTCAGAGACCCGTCTCGGTGCCCAAAAGTCAGGAAGTGGCTAAATGAACTTAAATTTCCCTACAGTGGAAACTGTGCAACAATTAAAAAGTCATGTTGTGGGAGGGTATTTGGAACAGCATGGAAAAATCATTATCACGTGTTAGCAAGAGATAGCAGTTTTGAGCGTAACATAAAATATGATCCCATTTGTGAAAATATGTGATATACATCTCTGCTATATAATATTTATGCATGCCTAAGTAACACAGAAAGATAAGTCTGGAACTTATACCAAAAAATGTGGTTTCCTGGGGGGGGGGGGTGCCGATCATGTACTTCTTTATTTTCTACATTTTTCTAGGGTATGTTTGTATTGCCTTACAATCAGAACAAAGTCATTAATAAAGAAATTGTGAATCATAAAAAGTGCAATTAATAAGGTAATCACCTATAAATTGTCAGTTTTTTAAAAACCTGGGCTGGAAAAAAAAAAGTTCCTACAAGGTTATTTACATTCTGGATTCCAAAGCTTCTCAGAAGGGTGTCCCTGTGTGCATGAGGGTTCTTGGCTGGGGAAAGTGGCCTCACAGATGAGGAACAAATAAAGATAGGAGCTGGAAAGCTCCACTGGGCACTGATCTGGTTTGTTTAAAGAGAAATTAGAGAGGCGCCTGGTTGGCCCAGTTGGTTAAGCATCTGCCTTGAGCTCAGGTCATGATCTTGGGGTCCAAGGTTTGAGCTGAACATTGGGCTCCCTGCTCAACAGGGACTCTGCTTCTCCCTCTGCCCATGACCTCAGCTTGTGCTTACTCTGTCTCAAATAAATAAACAAAATCTTAAGAGAGAGAGAGAGAGAGGAATTAGAGGTTCTCCCCATTTAATAAAGGAAAAAGAGTGAGAAGCAGCCAAGAGGCTCAGAAGTTGCTATATAAATTGCAAGGGGATAGCCAGTTTGGGCTCACACCTTCCTGTAACCTTATCTTTTTTCTTCCTGAAGAAAGAAGGGTTGCCCTCCCCTGCTACCCTGTAGAAGGCCGGGCTGGGAGAATTTCATATCTGTGGTGTCTACTGTTCTATTTTTTAAGGAGACCCCCCTCCTTTGGAGACTCAGGGTATTTTTGTTTTGTTTGTTTGTTTTAGCAGATTGAAGCATTATTTCCAGGCAATTCATCTGTTCTAGGTACAGGTGATGTGGCTCAGCTAATCACAAGCTGGGCCAGGAAGAGGGGCGTGAGACCCCAGCACTAAGTGCAGAGTCAGTGAGAGCTGGTTCAGAGCCCAGGCGAGCCATGCACCTGCTAGGTGACTGTGACCCATCACTGGGCTTCATCACTTACGCCCCCATAACCAAAGGGGAAGGAAACCTACCTTCAAAGCTAGGAAAGGCTCTGAGCTTTGTAAAGCCCACTGGGCAGCAAGCCAGCCATCAACACATGTCCTCTGCTTCTTTTCTACCAGCCTTCCTGGGAGGCTAGCCTTCTGGTTAGACTGGCTGGCCGTCTAGGGGGAAGGGATGAGATTGCTCAGACAACTGGTGTCTCCAGACTGAGCCCTGAGCCAAATGGTGGAGCGGGGGCTGGGGCTCGAACCCAAGCCCGAGGCCTGACCGAGTCCCGGGGACATAGATGCTTACCCGCGGCATTCCTCTCTATTCTAGGCAAACATGAAGAGAAGCAGCAAGAAGGTGGCATCGTTTCCAAGAACTTCACAAAGAAAATCCAGTAAGTTCCCTGGTGGTGTGGGTTCTGGGGTAGGGGTAGAGGAGCGGGTCGTGTCCGGGACCCAAGATCTGGAGCGACTCCCTCTTAGGCATCTCTCTTTCAAGACAAGCCCCAGATCAGGGAATTCAAGGCTCACCCCTAAAGTGGAGAAGGTGTCACAGCAAACCTGCCATGGGGTCCCAGAAAGGGGGGTGCGTAAATGCGGTCGTCACACCTGCTCAATGCCCTGTGAGGTGGGCATCAACGAGGCCACTTTGCAGATGGAGAGTCTGAGAGGCCAAATGACACATCTGTGATGCCATGAAAACTGGGGCACTCGCTGAGCCACGTGGCAGGCCTGGGAAGGATCTCCACCAACGTCAAGAGAGACCCTCCCCTGGTGCCCAGTACCCAGCAGAATCTTGCGAAGGTTGATTGCTCTAAGTGTCCCACCACGGGAGAGCAGGCTGCCTTCCCTAGAGCACCTGAGGGAATGAAGCTGGAAGGTGTCCCGACACTGCCGTCTCCTCCCGGGAGGGCTTTGGAGGCTGAGGACGCATGAAGGGCAGGTTTTGCGGAGGGGTGTGGGGAGAGCTGAGCCTGGGGAATCAGGCCAGCAGCAGGAAGGCCAGCAGGCTGGCCCAGTGAATCAAGGCCAGCCAGCTGAAGGGAGGGAGCCTAGGGCAAGGGGCTGACAGGGGACTCCTCTTCCCAGACACACCCCTTCCCAGCAGCTCTCTACTACGTGCGTATCCACTTCTGGCCCCAGAGTCTTGTCCCAGTCAATGCATTTAATCTTTGCAGCGGGCAGAAGAGACATGACCCTCCTTGCATGACGGGGAAACTAAGTTCCCAGAGAGGAAGTGACCTGCCCAGAGTCCTTACAGTTCGAATGTAGAACAGCCCCAAACAGATCCCTGAACCCTGGGCACAGGGCTCATGCCTAGAGCACGGGATGCCGTTCGGCACCTGTAAAAGGGACCGGGTGGCTGTTGATTCCGGAGTCACCAACAGAAACGGAAATGAAATCATGGCAGGGCCACTGGTGCACAGTAGGTTCCCATAAGCAGTGTTTGTTTTTACTACTATGCGTGGCGGTGTTGAGTTTTTACTCCATGCCTATCCCTGGTGGAAATGTCCCGGGTCTGGAAGAGATTCTGCAGTCCTGTCTCTCCCTCCATGTGCCCAGTCCTGACCCGCCCAGCGCCTCTGGAGTTCTTAGAAGCCCATGGATGCTTCCTGATAAGGCAAATGGGCTACTTTCCTTCCCACTCGCTGGCTCGCCTGCCATCCCCAAGACGCACTCTGCTCCCTGGTGCCGCAGCCAGATGAAACACTGCTGGGCAGGAGAGAGAGAGGAGGAAAGAAAGGGTCGGGGAGTGCAGGGGAAGCTGCTGTTTCTCGGAAGAGACTCAGATAAGGCGTCAGGATGGAGTCCCAGGCGGGACAACGCTGTGGAAGGGACTGAACTGGAAAGAAGTCAGGGGGTTAATCGTCTTTATAAAATGTGGATTTCTCCATCTCCGAGGGCTCCGGGAAAGCAGCTTGTGGGGGTGACTTGACCAGACAGAATTGCCTAAAGCGGCTCAAGGCACAGCTGGGGTCCAGCTGCTGAGCAGAGCTACTTGTTAAAATATTAAACTAGCCATTGTCCTGAGCCCCCTAAGCGCCCTCCCTAACCACCCTGCCCAGCCTGACTCTGCCCCCAGGGAGGCCCTCCACACCTCCCCCACGTTCCAGCAACAAGGAGTCCCCAACACCCCCCTCCATCACTATGACACATATCCATCCATTCTGGTGGGTCATTGTCCCACTGGGCCAGCTGCTAAGTCTTTTGAAACTCCTCTGGATGTAGGGAGGCCTGGTTCCATGATAAAGAAAGTGGGTAACTTGGAACAGATCCGTGAACTGCCCTGAGCTTCTGTCCCCACATGCCCTCCTGGACAGAGCTGTGTTGGGGAATGAGAGGAGTCGTGTGAAGCACTTCGCATGGGATTCACACTCAGTGTTCAGTCCGTGGGGGCTAATATTACTAAAAAAACTCGGCCAAGCTGGAGTCACATGAGAGCAGCCGGGACATCCTGGGACCCCCCTGGCTCTGCCCAGACTCTAGACACCAAGGATGGCCCAGGCCCACTCTCAGGAGGCTCCATTACCTCTCCTAGGAAAAGCTCCGGTCATCAGAGGACAGGGAGGCTCCTTCAGCCACACTGAGCCCCTTGGAGATTTCCTCCCAGGCAGGATGCTACAGCTGTTTGCCTTTGCCAAGGCTAGAAAGTTCTTCCCAACACATCCATCCCCATGTGAAAGGCGCCATGTTGACTGATGAGGCAGAGCAGGAGCAGTCTTGGAATTTGCCAATCAGGTTAGGGGCAGGGCAAGACTATAGCTTGGGTGGGAGGACAGGAAGCAGGGGACTCAGAAAATCATCCCTAGAAGATGCTCAGAGTCAAAGCAAACTTTAGGTCCTCGCTCCACACCTTCCCAGATATCCGTTCTGCCATTTACTGACATCTGCAGGGTGTCAAGACCCATGTGAAGAGGGGATTGGTTTTAGTATTATTTCAGCCCTAAAAGAATCCTATGAAGTAGTATTATTAAGACCATCTTCTGCATGAGAAAACTGAAGCTCAGAGGGGTTCTGAAATCCCACAAAGGTCACACAGCTAGGAACGAGCCAGATCTGGGATTTGAACGCTGGTCTCCCCGCCTTCAAAGCCCATGGCCTTCCTACCTGATTAGGAGAGACCAGACTGCAGTCATTCACGGACCATTTTCAACTACTTTTTGCCTTATGTGCTTAGGTTCCCATATTATTATTTGCTTAAGATTTTTTTTCTTTTGGATCAGGTCACTTTTGCAAAAGTTAAATTCCTATTAAAATCTTCACTGAAGAGGGCAATCAAAATAACTGCAATGAAAGAAAAATGCGGTTGAATAGGTAGCACTGTCTGCTTAACGGTCCAAGCCTTAAATCAGCGCTCTCTCTCTCTCCGTTAAAAACAGAAAACAGCAAGGGATAGAGGCTAAGGATGTTAACACTTAGCTGAGACCTTCCTTTGGATGAAATGGAAGGTCAGAAAGAGAATGAAAGAGGAATAATTTTCCCACCATGGGGAAAATGTCATGGTCACCTGGCAAGAGACCTTGAAAGAGTCTGTTCCCGCCTCCGGGCCTCAGTTTCCCCAGGTATAACATGAGAGCATTGCCCTGAACAAAAGAGGAGGTTCTTTTGGGTTCTGACCTTTTTGGCTTGGTGATACCACAGCTTGGGCTAAAATATACACAGCCATCAAGGTGCCCACTTAAACAGTCGGTGACTGTAGTAATGACGCAGAGGCTAACACTTATTGAGCACTTACTGTATGCCAGGCACTGATAATTACATCATTATTCCATGTAATTCTTGCACTACCTTAAGAGGTAGAAACCGTTAACCCACTTTTCCTATAAGGAGGTAGGTTCAGAGAGGCCAGCTCACTAGCCTGAGGTCAGACAGTCAGGAAGAAGCAGAATTCGAACTCAGGTCTGCCTGCCTTCAAAGTCCGTGCTCTGCATCACAGCGGCCCTGCCCCATCGTACCAGGTGCGCTATGGGTTAGCAGGCAAATAGTTAAACAGAGTTGGCCGATCCCCAGCAGTAGGAGGGAGGTCCAGACTTTTGGCCTCCTCTGTGCTTCAGAAGTTTGACTTGGCCTCTGCCCAAGTTCCCTTTTTCTCTTCGCTCCTTCCCAGAGGGCCCCTTGTTAATCTCTGTGGCTCTGATTTAGCAGGAGTCTCCTGGGTCCGATGCCGTTCATGTGGCTACATGTTGCTACTCACAGCAGAGACTCCCCACCCCCTCCAGGAAGGATCCTGCCCTGGCCAGCAGTGGGTCTGCCTGCTGGCCTGGTTCTTTCATCAAAATCTCTGTACTTCTAAAGGCAGGACCATCCTGGACCCGTGGAAAGGTCTACACTGATCAACCCTCCCGGTTTCCCTTTTGGCTCAAAAGTCTGGTGCATTGTGGTCATCTGCTCTGAGTTTGGAGGCTAAGATTCCAATTCCATTCCCATCTGCTGCTTTCCTGCAGTGTGACCTTGGGCAAGTCACTTCACCTCTCTGGCCTGTTTTCTTGTCTGGATGTGGGGACAGTAACAGAACTTGCCTGGTGGGATTATTGTTAACAACTAAAGCAGATGATAACTAGGTGAACGATCTGGCATGTAGAAAGTGCTCAGAGGTCATAGTTTTCATAGTCTTTATAAATAATGGCATCCCAGAGAGACCACGAACATGTTCTCACCATTCCGGTAATTAGTTGGAGACACCATGTCCCAGATTGTCTCTTTCACCCAAAACCATCAAAAAATCATCAAAAAAAAAAAACACAAATAAAAACAAAACAACAACAACAAACCCTTCAAAACTGGAACCAGAGTTGGATTCAGAAATCCCTTTGAGGCTGACTGAGCCTGTCACTTGATGTCCCCAAGTCTCTGCTAAGTGTTCTGTGTAATGGACATATTAATTCCTATCTATGACCCACTCTGGGCTCTTTATAAAGTTCTAGCCAGGTCATTTCCTATAAATATGTTTTGGGAACCAAGCAGTTAGGACCTATTAAGAGAGATACTTCAGCTGTGGCCCAAAACAAGGTTCATTCTAACCATGGGAAAGAATGTTGCCATGTGGCCAGCCTGTTCCGGCAGTAATTCACCAGTAAGGCATTCTGCAGTAAAGCACTTTCAGCTGGAACATGATAAATGGAAACTTGTTACCTGCTGTGAGTTCACACCTTCTGCATTCTATAAGGGATCGTGGGGGTCCAATGTGGGTGGAGACCTCAACCAAAGACCAAAGGTCTGGGCCACAGAGATCTTGTAAGTTACTGTTGGAACAACATGTTACCATTTGCAAAGCCTGTTCAGACTCTCACCTTTTCAAATACTACACCCCCTTCAAATACTACACACGTTTTATATTGCTATCTCCATTTGCAGATGAGGGCATAAAATCAGAGCAACTGAACGACCTTGCTAAGACTGCACAGCCAGAGAGGGGCAGGGCCGGGATTCAAACCCAGCATTGTATGCCCTCAGAGCCTAAATTCGTATAAAAGCTGTTTTCTTCCAAATGCACGAAAGTTTGCTACGTGAAACACGATACATGAATGATATCTTGTGCTTCTCCTAGGCTTCCCGCAGAGGTGGACCCTGTGACAGTCTTTGCCTCGCTTTCCCCAGAGGGCCTGCTGATCATCGAAGCTCCCCAGGTCCCCCCTTACTCACCATTTGGAGAGAGCAGTTTCAACAACGAGCTTCCCCAAGACAGCCGGGAAGTTACCTGTTCCTGAGACCCTAGTCCTGGCCTGTCTTTTTTCCCCTCGCCATCCCCAGGGCTTCTCTGATTCCAGAGTACATGACTTTAGCTGAATTCATAGATTTAGTGTAACTAAAATGTTGGGAGTGGGGGTGGCCTGACCACGGACTCCCTGGCTAGGGTAATAGTAGGCGTTTCCACAGGAGGGAGCATTTGGCAGGTCATGCTCAGTTGCCTGAGGCCAAAATGCTGGGAGATTCTCTTTCTTTACCTTTTTTCTCTTGACGAAAATGTTGCACATTCTGTAGTTGCAAAACAGGTAGTAGGGGACATGACATTTCACAGTGTATTTTCCCTTGCAGCGAATGCAAAGGTTGCTTCTCTCTGGGGACCTCCCTGTCACCCAGATTCCTGTTCTGGGTTCTGACTTTCATGCCTGCTTTATGGTTTGGTGGATGGAGCCCATTAGCTCACTCTACTGTTTTTCTGTAGCGCTGGCCTACAAAGGGGGGGAGCTAGGTCTTACCTCCCCGTATGGGATTTATCGAACAGCCACCTGAAAACAGTGCCTTCTCCTCCTCAGCCAAGCATTTATATAGCATGTTCCCAAACCAGCACTCCCCAGGAACTCTGGAAGCCCATTTATTCTCTGGCTAAATCCACCCCCCCCCCCACATGTCCTTTCTTGTGCCTCCTATGTCCAATTTGGGATTTTTACAGAGGGGGCTGTCTCCAAACAGCTCCACCAGGAACCAAGCAAAGGCCAGACAGACTGGCAGGCAGGCTAGTGGTGTTATGTATATGAGTGGGACTTGTGTGTCATTGTTATTTGAATTGTGCTGTTGTTTAGGGGCAAATAACAGTAAATAATAATAATAATAATAAAAGAGCTGATGTTCTTAGCCTTGTGTGCTTCTTTTGATGGGGAATGCTAAACTCTATACCATTTAGAGATATGAAATGAATTAGGAATGCTTGTAGCTACAAATAATGATATACAACAAATTGCGGTTTAAATGACATTAACAGGACACCTGGGTGGCTCAGTGGGTTAAAGCCTCTGCCTTCTGCTCAGGTCATGATCCCAGGGTCCTGGGATCAAGCCCGTTGGACTCTGCTCTGCAGGAAGCCTGCTTCCTCCTCTCTCTCTGCCTGCCTCTCTGCCTACTTGTGATCTGTCAAATAGATAAATAAAATCTTTTTTAAAAATGACATAAACATCTATTGTCTAACTTTTCAAGAAATTTAGAGATGAGTGATTTCAGAGTAATTTTTTTTCAGTTCATATGCCACTTAGGAGCCCAGAGATCTTTTTCCTCTGCCATCTCTGACAAAGTCTACAAGATTTGTCCTCATCTTTGCGAAATGGCTGCAGCAGCTCCAGTCACCTCATCTTCATATGACAATGTACCCAAAGAGAAGGCAGGGATAAAAAAAAGTCTTCTCATCTGGCTTTCCCTTTTATCAGTGGGCAAGATCTTTTCCAGAAGCTCTCAGAAGACTTTCCCTTTTATCTCATTGAGCAAAATGGGGCCAGCCAATCTCAGTTAATTCCCGTGACACCCTAAGCAGACATTCATTTTACAATGAAGAAGCTGATTCTAACTGGCGAGTCACAGCATAACGGCAGAACTTGAATCTGGACATTTGCTTTTGTAAGAGTTCGTGAGGGGCTTATGGGCTGCAAAGCCATCTTCAAGGGCATCTCTAAATCCCCAAATGGCCACAGAAGTCAGTGACTATTTCCTAAACACCCACTTGCTGGGTCCTGTACTAGAAGCCAAGGATACAGTGAACAACGAGCCATAATTCCTGCCCATATGAGCTCCCAGACCCGTAACAGGAAAAGTCAGATAAAAGCAGGCCTGTCCCTCACTGGGGGGCTTCCATGTACCAGACACCACGCCAGGGTGTCACGTGTCGGCTCAGTTCCATTGCTCGGCAATTCTCTGCGGTATGTTCAACTCTCATCTCCACCTGAGCGATAAGGAAACTGAGGCTCAGAAGGGTTAAGGGCACTGGCCCGAATCCCACACCTGGTAAGCAAGGGGCCCGGGCAATCTGACTCCAGACTAACTACGAAATAAGACCTGGTTTGTCCTTTCTCTCCACAAAGAAAACATAGGCGTGGCTTCAGTAGTCCATTCACCTTGTGGGAAGAAAAGAGATGGAATTTCAAGCTGGGGCTTTACAGGGGGGTGGGGGGTTGGGATGATGGCTTATCAGAAAGAAGGGTAGTGCTCTGGTCAGATTTGAAGGCGGACAAGTCTGACCAGACAAGTCTGACAAGCACTTACTCAAGTGCTACAACAAAGGTTGTAGCACTTGAGTAAGTAGCGGGGCAGGTGGGGTAGGGGCCTCACCTGAAGAAGAAAACACAGGAGCCCAGGTGAAAGGTGGATCCCTTTTAAAATCCTTTTATGGTTCCCCATTGTCCACTGTCAGAAGGATTGAGTACAAGCTTCTTTGCCGTACTTGAAAGGCATTATGGGATCTGCCCCCAGCGTCTCTCCACCCTACTTTAACCCCCACGGTCACCCTCTGGCCTCACCTGACTTCCCTCTGTTCCTCCAACCAGACAAGTCCTCTCTTGCTACCAGCACTTTGGATACGCTGTTCTCTCTCTTCACGATTACTCTCTGACCCTCCTCACTGGCTCTTTGTATAGGGTCTCAGCTCAGACTGCCACAAGGGTAGCCAGAGTCCCCTCTCACTTACCCTTGTCCCCACACAGCATACCATGCAACAACTTGGGTCTCTGTGCGGCAGCAGAAATCATAACATAAAATCATAAAAACCCAAACTGACCTTGACTGCTCTGCTTTCCAGGGTGGGAGGAGGAATCATTCGAGTCAAGGGGGAAAATCTCTGCTCATTTGATGTTTGTCCAACAAAGTATTTACGGGGCCCCCACCAGGTGTGACTATTGGAACCCTGTCTTTACACTGGGAGGGTCAGCTGAGAGAGAGAGAGAGAGAGAGAGAGGGAAACAAAGCTATGATCTCCGTGTTTGCTACTTCTGGTCTTATGAATGGTGAGTCCCCGAGTAGGGAGTGGGGAAAACCTATGGTCTGCGCCTTCTGTGCTAAGAACAACGTTTGGTACATCAAGTAATAAATATGCATAGAGCGAAAGAATGGTAAGTGTGGGTCACCCTGGAAAATTAAGCCAAAGGCACCATCTCAAACTCCGGAAACCTGGCTCCTTAATGTCCTAAGCACTTCCAGCTTAAACACACAAGCCTTGCCATCAAAATAGATGACTTGGCCCTTCGTGGGAGATCTCCAACCAAATGAAAGAGAATTGTTCCCGAGCCCTCAATTCCATGATACTGCTGGGACATGGGGTGCGGGGAACCTGCTTCCCCACCCCATTCCCTTGTCCCAGCTCCCCAGAAAGTCTTATTTGCAGCCCACCTGTACCCCCCTCCCAATTGCCTGCCAGCCAGCGGCTGCCAGCGGTGATGTATAGAGATGCCTTGATTTGACCTTGAAGGGAGGAAACAAATTAATGTGTCTCGAAATAAATTCCAGGAATCAGCGGCTGGCTTCTCCCTCTCCCCACCCCCTACCCGGTGCCTCACGAGTTGTGCATCATAATGTGAAAATCAATACTGTCTCCTAAATGAGCCAGCACCTGGACCAGGCAGGGTGTGGGGCTGCTGGGAGGTCCCTTCCCGCCTAGGGTCCTGAGCCTGGGGTTTGTCAGAAGGGGTGTGGGGCTCCAGGAGGGCTGTGGGAGCTGCTGTCTGGTTGCTGAGGGCCGGCTGAGTCACCTTGTCCCACAGCCAGGTCAATCCGCCGGACCCCCAGCTCCAGGATTTCCGAGCGCAAGCAGATGTGAGCTACCTGGGAAGCTCCTGCGGGAAAGGGAAGGGTAGCCAAGTGCAACAGAATCGCCCTGGCCATTCTCCAGGGATAACTGAGAAATGGGGAAGAGGTAGACTGAAGGCCCAACCCCCCAACTGAGCAATTTAAGGTTTATTTACTGAGTGCCTTTCTTTAGGCTCAGCCCCAATTCAACTGTATGCCCAGGTACACTGGTGCCAGGTGTCCAAATATTGAAATACTTCAGTATTTATCGCTTGATAAATAACACCTCCTGAGCCTCCAAGGTGACCCCATTGTCCTCGCCTATAGTAAGCATTTCTTTTTGTTCTGCTGCGTTGATCACCTGGGGGCTTGCTGACCCTGGAGGGAGCACCCCTTCAAAGCTTGGCTAATTCCTAGAGATATTAAAGGACTCACCTGCAGGCACACTTTTCATAGGAAAAGCAACCAACCCAGAGCCCACGCTTCAACCACATTCTCATCACATACTTAACTCTCTAAACCACTATCCACCTGCCCTGATCATCTAAAGGTCAGGTGCCATAAGCCAGGAGTCAGCCCCAGTGCCCCAAAGCCGGCCGAAATTATTCCAACTAGCCAATCCTAAGCCCGACTACCCTGCCTCATGGGTTCCTTCCCAAAGAAACCACAGTCAAAGCTCCTGCTCCCACTTCTGCCTGTTCACTCTGCCTCGTAACTGCCTCTTGTGCTTCTCCATGGGGCCCCCTGCAAAGTGGCAAGCCCTCTCCTCTTGGGATCTGTGAGTCTAACAGGGTCGATTTTTCAATGGCAGCCATCTCTCCTGATCTTTCAGCCTGGCCCTAACAACTGAGTAATAATAAAAACCTCCACCCCAAAACACAGATCCCTCCCCCACCCTTGCCAGTCCCTCTGGGAATAAGTGGGTGCCTTTGGACCCATGGCCATTCTGAGCAGTCAGTGTCCTGGCCCTACCATTTGTTAAAGATTTGGAATATCACCCCACCCTGCCCAGCCTACTCTGTATCAGGTAGCACAAGAGCCCCTGGAGAACAAGACAGTTGTGGGAATCTGCCCTCATGGGTGTAGTGGGGTCTCTGGCAAGAAGAAAATAGCAGGTCCCAGGGCAGGACTGAGCACGGGGCTCTGAGATCAGGAAGCAGTGGGGCCAGCAGTCATCTGAGTGCTGACCCCAGTTCTGCTGCGCACCACTGCCTGTGACCTATGTGACCTTGTCCCTTGACCTCTGCAAGTGTTCATTTCTTTATCCACAAATTGGGTGATGGTGATGCAGGGCTAAGAGGAGGGGCGGGGTGTGAGTGTGAGTGTGTGTGTGTGTGTGTGTGTGTGCGCGCGCGCGCACTCAGCCTATTGGTGGTAATACAGGGGAAGTTCACAATTGGTACGGAGTGGAGGGTCCTTCCTGAAAATCCAGCCCCTCCTGAAAAACTGAACCCAGGGTCTTCCAGGGACCCACAGTGGGTTACTGAACTACGGGACAGTCTGGGGTCTGTACGTGCAGTGGACAATTTCCCAGCACCTGCCTCCCGATCCCCATCATCTCCGTCTGGGAGAAGAAAAGCAGAAATTAGGAACATTGAAGGGATTTTGCTTTCCATTGTCAGAGGTCTAGAGGGAAGGAGACACCACATCTCCATAGTTTCAGTGGCCAAGCCCACTCCCTGCCCAAGGAGGAACCTGTTATTGTACCTCAGGAGAAACCTGCCCATGCAACTTCACCATCAGAATTATGTCATTTTTAATGAACTAGAAGGCTGGTTGTAGCCCCTGAGTGGTCCACACAGTCCCTGGGCCATAGCAAGTGCTCAGAATATCAGCTACAGTCATCATCTGCAAAACCATGCAGAAGGTTCTCTCTCTCTTTTTTTAAAGACAACAGTAAGGAAGGGCAGGAAGAATGGAGGGCGGGCGGGCGGGAGGAGGCCAAGAACACGCTGACCGTGTACTGTAGCAATTCCCTCCTCGGAAGACTTAGAAACTGGGTAAGACACAGGTGGGCAAGGCTGCTCGGCTGGGTTCATGCTCGTCCCCATCTAGGCACCAAATGGAGGTGTGGGGGTTCTCTCCTAGGCTGGAGCCCAGACACCCAGCCTCCAGCACCCCTCAGTGGCCCGAGGGAAGGGTAAAGGTAAGCTCAGGCTCTAGAAATACTTCAAGACAGAATGCCTGAGTGGCTTGGTTGGTTAAGCACCTGCCTTCGGTTCAGGTCATGATCCCACGGTCCTGGAAC
The DNA here is from genome assembly GCF_964662115.1 of Mustela nivalis. Taxonomy (NCBI): domain Eukaryota; kingdom Metazoa; phylum Chordata; class Mammalia; order Carnivora; family Mustelidae; genus Mustela; species Mustela nivalis. The sequence goes on along the minus strand of NC_139033.1, from coordinate 5,141,162 downwards.
CAAGCCCTACATCAGGCTCCCTGCTCAGTGGGGAGCCTGCTTCTCCCTCTCCCTTCGAAACTCCCCCTGCTTGTGCCCTCTTACTCTCTCTCACTCTCTGATGAATAAATAAAATAAAATTTAAAAAGATTATAGAAATACTTAAAGAAATTCTGAAATTATTGGTCTGGGGTGGAACCTGGGCAGGGATATTTTTTAAAAGCTCCCCAGGGGATTCTCATTTGCAGGCAAAATTAGGGACCACCAGCAGACAGGGCCCTGGGACAGGGGCTGCCCTGGAGCAGCCCAGAGGAGGCCTGGACTCTGGCCAGATAGGCTGGGAGTGGCAACTGGAAGCTTCCAGGAAGAAATGATGTCCAAGTTGAAACCCAAAGGATTAGTATTAATACTGATAGCACTATCCAATGTTTATTGTCTCTGCTCCTCATAGCCATTGTTCCATTTAACCTGTAGCCAAACTGCAGTGACCCAGAAATGGGCCCAAGGTCCCACAACCGGGAAGTGGCTGAGTCACTAGGACAGTTTTAAAGTCAGGCAGACTAGTGCCAGACCACTGTGTTTCTAAGCCAGGGAGCAGGTGGGATGGGCAGGATTGTTTCTGGGAAAGGGAATAATTTTCTTCATCTCTAAAGGGGGACCCATTCATTGCCACCCTGAATGCCCCCCACCCCCGGAGGGGTGGCTGGGAAGGGGAGCAGAAAGTTTGGAAACTACAGAAGACCCCACCTCAGCAGCTCAGGAGAGCAGAGGAGAGCAGAGGAGAGGCGAAGGCCGGCTGTCTTGGAAACGATACCTCGTGACCCACTACCACGGGACGATTTCATTTTTCCTATGCCTGTTTGTGCTCTGTCAGAGCTGCGTGACAGACTGGCTTGTTCTGGTTCTAACAGTGACAGCTTATAAAACCCACGGCGGACAGGATGACAAAGCTCACCGCCAAGAGCCGTGCAGGCTTGTGCACACACACACACACCCCCAGACCCTGAGCTCTGAGCTGGCACGGACACAGTCGTTGGAGGACAGATCGTGTCTTTGTGGAAGTGACAGAAATGGAGAATCTCTGGGGATTTCCACGATGTCACAGCAGACTGGCAGCTCCCAAAGGAGCTCCGTAAGAAGAAAAGGGAGCGGGGTGGGTGTGGGTGCTACAGTCAAGTAATTTTGCAAAGTGCCAGGGCCGGCCAATGTAAACACCCTTCTTTAGTCTGCCGCTGTGCATCGTGAACCCACAAAAGGAAGGGGCCACCGGCAGCTCTTGTTGCATAACAAATAAGCCCCAACACGCATGGATCTAAAACCAGACCTATTACAGCACAGTTTGGAAGTTTCAGGAATTCTGCTGAGTTCAGCTGAGTGGTGCTGCTCTGGGTGTCTCTTTACACGGCGTCAAGCTGTCCGCCAGGGGGATGGTCATCTGGAGGTCTAACCGGGCTGGAGGGGCTGCCTCCGAGCTCACTCTCATGGCTGTGGGATGGAGACCCCCTGTCCCTCATCTTATGGGCCTTTCCAGGGGGACGGTTCAACGTCCTCATGACATGGCAGCCAGCTTCCCTTGGAGCAAGGCACCCCAGAGATGGCACAGGACAGGGCGTGTCTGTCATGTCTTTTGTGATCTAGCCTTGACAATGGCATGACATCACTTCTGCTACAGGCTGTGGGTCAGCCGCACGGTACAGGAATGGGGAGCGGATCAGAATGTGCTCCAACCTGGGCGCCTGGGTGGCTCCGTGGGTTAAAGCCTCTGCGTTTGGCTCAGGTCATGATCCCAGGGTCTTGGGATCGAGCCCCACATCGGGCTCTCTGCTCAGCAGGGAGCCTGCTTCTCCCTCTCTCTCTGCTTGCCTCTCTGCCTACTTGTGATCTCTCTCTGTGAAATAAATAAATAAAATCTATAAAAAAAAGAATGTGTCCCATCCTAGTCAAGGGATCTTCCACACCAGCACTCGTTGGCTACGGTCTGTCCTAGGGATGGAGGGCGTGGGGGGATGCAGACATCAGCCTCTTTGACCCTGCAAGCAAAGTGGTTCTAAGTGGGTCGGGACCACCAGGGTGGTTCTGCAGAGAGTCACAGACACAAAACCACCCAGAAGCCAGTGGAAGTGTGCACAGATGGTTGAAGGTGTGGAAAAAGTCTGAGCAGACAGCCGCAGTGTCTGCTGCCTTTACACTCACAGAGAACTGGAACTGACAAAATGACTCAGCTACGCGGGGTTAGTAGGACGAGGGACGGTTCTTCCACGCAATGGGAAGAAGTACACAGTCATCAACCATCATGCTCCCGAAGATGATTTAGGGTCACAGAAACAGTACAAGGGAGAAGCTGGCCTCACATAATCTGAATGTATGATCTCCCATTTAAGAATATAAAATCGTTGCTATAAAATCGCATAAAAGTTGTCATTTTTCTAAAGAAGGTGTGTGTTCAATTTTTTTTTTTTTTTTTTTTGCTTAGTGCATTTCTGGGTTTTCCAAATATTCTGCATCGAGAATGTATTGCCTAGCTATCCTGTCCCACCTTCTGTCGCATCCCTCTGGGATCTTGCCAGGAGTAAGTGGGTAGTGATGAATGAATCAGGTCGCCCAATCACATTCATCTGTGCTCAAGTCTCACGTCCTCCGGGAATGCCCTTTGAGCCCCATCTTGAAAGCCCGGGAGTGCTGTGTACCTATGGGTTCTGCCTGACAGCATCCGGGTCCTTTTCCTCTCATCTCAGCCCCTGCATATGTCTTTGCGGTCTCCTTACCCATTACTTGCAGCTTCACGGGGCTTTTCCATCAAAGAGTCCTGCCCCAAGCTATAGGCATCAGGGCCTCCCTCGTGGGAATTTGAAACTTCTGCAGGGACTCAGGGATGGAAAATAGCTGAATTGACTCATCCCAGTGACAGTACCCTGAAGAGATGTTCTTTTTTCTAACTTTCTAGATCCCTGGAGTGGCCCCATTCCTGTTCTTCTTGGGGTCCAGTGCTTAGCTTCCCTTTCAATTATATGAGCTAGACCACATCCTTTTCCCCTAAATTAGGTAAAGTCTATTTCTTTCTCTTGAAAATGACAAACGCCTGCTGCTATTATAGTGAGAGACGGACAGGGACAGAGAGAAGGAGGTGGACAGATGGGGGGGGGGGCGCACAGCGTCTCCCCTGACACCTGCAAGGTGACTCCTGGACATGCAGTCCTTCTGGGACCCTGGGCAAGTCCTTCCACCTCTTCCTTTGCTCCTCTGTCCCCTGGAACCATCCCATGAATGCAGTGGTACTGAGAAGCCTGTCCTAAGCTCCCTGTGCATCTCCCTGGGATCAGAACGCACATCGCATAACTTCACTAGCCATCTTGCCTGAGCTAGCATCCCCAATCCCTCTCTCTGGCCCAGATCAGCTCTCCCACGCTCCAAATGCCCCCCGGGCATTTCCATGCAGGGGCTTCTCAAGTTCCACATGTGCAAAAAAGAATTCAGTATCTCCCCTTGCAAACTGCCCCCTCCTTTTCTCTGCCTCTTTATTCTTTTTTTTAAAGATTTTATTTATTTATTTGACAGACAGAGATCACAAGTAGGCAGAGAGGCAGGCAGAGAGAGGAGGAAACAGGCTCCTCACTGAGCAGAGAGCCCGATGTGAGGCTCCATCCCAGGATCCTGGGATCATGACCTGAGCTAAGGGCAGAGGCTTTAACCCACTGAGCCACACAGGCGCCCCTCTCTGCCTCTTTAGAACACGACATCAGCATACACCCTTCCTTGTCAGCCAGTCACCAGGCACTGTCCATACTCTGACGTCCTCTGTCATGTGAGTCCTATTTGTCTAGCTGTGGTCACTTTCCAACATTCCTTCATTGGCTTATCGTGTAACCCTTAGAAGTCCAGGAGGTGGGTAGTATCATCCCAGCGCAGGAAATGCGGAATCAGAGAAGGGAAGCAATCTGCCCAAAGTGACATAGGAAGCAGGAAGCAGAGCTGGAATTCAAACCCAGCAAGTCTGAGCCCATAACCCACGTTCAGTACCCCAGGATTCCCTGTCCATGGTGCCTGAATTCGGGAGGTGCTTGCCAACCTCTGTCTGGCCCGTTACTAAGGTCCCTCGTGCAAACAGCAACGGTATTGCTCTGAGCTCATCTGCTCCACCTTGCCCCACCCCGTTCCTAATCTGGGCTCATCTCCTAGACAACCAGAGTGATGCAATAAACAGAGGGGACCTGCCAACTCGGAGCTGAGCCTCCAGCCCAGGATGCGGTGGTGGTTGGGGGGTGCGAACATCCACAACGGCTCCCGCCCAGAACCTCCAATCTACACAGTCACCACCATGTGCCCCGAAGGACCAGAGGAATCCAACGCCCGGTCCTGGCAGGGTGACCAGGAACAAGAAGCCTTGGGGGCTGGAAGGGCTCTGTGTGATCCTGGGGTCCCTGGGAAGGTTCCAGAGACCCAGGTTCCTACATGATGCTGGGAACCACTGGCTCTACCTGCAGCCTGTCAGGAAATTCACTTGTCCAGTGTAGCCGGCATCTGAGCACCTCACCTCTTCTACCTCCCACTTTGATCTGAGCCCACAGAGATTACAGCAGAGACCACTTCTGCCATTGTCCCCACAGTTAATTTTTTAAAAATATTTTCATGGTGGTAAATAACATATATGATAAAATTTGCCATTTAACCCCCCCCTTTTTTTTGCAAGTGCATGATTCGCTGGCATTGATGACATTCACTATTTGTGCGACCATCACTGCTATCTATTTCCAAAACCTTTCCATGACTGCAAATGGAACTCTATAGGCATTAAGCACAAAACTCCCCGTTCCTCCCTTCCCCAGTCCCTGGGACTATCTAACCTACTCTCCATCTGCATGAATGTGCTTACTCTAGACAGCTCATAAAAGTGGAATCATACAGTGTTTGTCCTTTTGTGTCTGCCTCCTCTCACTAAGCATCATGTCCTCAAGGTTCATCCATGGCTTAGCAGGTGTCAGAACATCATTCCTTTCTATGGGTGGATAATATCTCCCTATATGGATAGACCACATTTTGTTCATACATCCACCTGCTGATGGATACCCCACAGTCAATTCATCCACAACAGACTCAGTTATGCTGGGAAAATATTACTCAGACCATGACTCAACTTTACTCAGACCCTCCTAGAACTCCTTTATTCATTCAGAGTAAAAGCTGTTGTCCTTACTATGGCTACAAAACACTAAAGGAGTCTCTCTGCACACACTGCATTCCCTCTGTGGCCCTCCAACCTCACCCTTCCCCACTCCACCCCTCTCTGTTCCGTGAACACCTCAGGTACACTGCCTGCCACCTCAGGGCCTTTGCACATGCTATTCTTTCTGCCTGGGACACTTTTCCTCCATCCACGTGGCTGACACGCTCCTCTCCTTCAAGCGTTCGCTCATTTGTCACCTTCTCAATGAGGTTCATCCCAAAAACCATCTTTAAAACTTCAGGCTGCCCCCTTCATCCATCATTCCTGAGCCCCCTTGTCATGACCTATTTTCTCCATAAGACTTGTCACTTTCTTTTTTTTTTTTTTTTAAGATTTTATTTATTTATTCGACAGACGGAGATCACAAACAGGCAGAGAAACAGGCAGAGAGAGAGAGAAGGAAGCAGGCTCCCTGCAGGGAGCCCGACACGGGGCTCAATCCCAGAACCCTGGGACCATGACCCGAGCCGAAGGCAGAAGCTTTAACCCATTGAGCCACCCAGGCGCCCCAGACTTGTCACTTTCTAACATGCTATATAATTTCTGTATTTACTTATTTATTTCCACTGTTTATTATCTGTGCCCTACCCCTAGAATGTAATCTCTATGAGGACAGGGATATGTTTTGCCTGTCTTATTCATCAATCTATCTGAAGCACTTAAAACAGTAGCCGGTATGCAGTAGGCACTCCATTAATATTTGTTAAATGAATGAATATGATTTGGGACAAGTTGCCGCACTTCCTCAGCCCATTACCCTATTCGTGAACCAGAGACTGGAGTGTCCCTGATGAGAATCCGTGTCACATAATGACGATCACGACCCTTCGTATATCGTAAAGCGTTCTGCAAGTCAGGAGGGGAGAAGAAAATCGATCTTCTGAGAATGCCCTTGAAACCAGATACTTTCCATTTGACAGATGGGGACACAGAGGCTCCGAATACTTGGCCTCAAGAGCTCACACAGAGAACGTGTAGGGAGTCAGAGCTTCAGCTCAGCTCTCTGACTCGTCGTCTAAGTTGCTTCCAGCTCTGATACCTCAAAAACCTAAAGGGAACACTCCGTCTTCTCCAGGGAGCAGCCCTGAGCCCAGGGGAATAATAATGAGGATAAAGATAGGAAAAATTGCTGCCTTTTATTAAGAACTTCCTACATATGTCGGGCTCACTTTACTACGTGTCAGGTGCTGTAAGTATTCTATCCTCACTGGAGAGCGGGGAAATGGGTGTTATTATTCCCTCATAACAGATGAGGAATTCAAGGATCAGAGAGGCCACACAACTAATAAACAGCAGAGACAGCATTTGAGCCCGAAGCAATCTGATTCCTGTGGCATCTTAAAAAGGTCCATGATTGTAAGAGGTGGTTTCTCTGAGGTCACACATGCCCTCCCTCCACCTCCAGCATCATCTCCCGGGAACCCCCCACCCAAAGCAGACCCAAGAGGGTGCTCCTGCAGGGGAGAAGACAAGCACACCGTGAGCCCCTCGCGCCTACCCCCCTCAGCACGAGCAGCAAGATACGGAAGGAAAGAGGCACTGGTGGGAGCCGAGATGGGGATCCCACGGGCCCGCGCTGCCAACAAAGACAAATGAATGAACCACTCAGCAAACCAGGGCACTTCCACCCCAGAGCAGAACTGTCACTGGTAAATAAATCATCGACGCTCCACGCCGGACGTGCCAATTTCAGCGGGAGAGGATGAGCCCATTTATCTGCTGGTGACACCCTGGCTGTCTTCGGGCAGCAAGGGGCTACGAAAATACTCCCCAGCATGCTCCCTGCCAGGGGCTGGTTCCAGGCGGGGGCAGGGGAAGTGGGGAGAGAGTCTCTTTGCAGGAACGGTGTTTGTCTCAGACTCCCCACCAGGACCCAGATGCAGGATCCTCATGCTTTTCTATGCCTTTCCAACGAATCATATGTATCCTAATGGCACATATGGAGTGCTTCCTCTGGACCCTGGGGGGAGTTTTTTAGGTATATGTTATCTCACTAACTGGCTAGAAAGAAGTTGCTGTTGTCGACTCTCTTTTGCATAGGAAGAGGATTACTTGGAGGATGTCTATTCTCTGCAATTATTCTCAAATTTTCAGTGACATCTAGGAAAACGTGGTCCAACCCCAGGTCACCACCCAAGGGCTTCACCAACTTCCCATCAGCAACAGCGGGCAGCATCCACTGCCTCAAGCTTGTCCTCTCGGGGGTGGGTCTTTGCAAAAAGACACAGCTGCGAACTGCAAAGGGACACCAGGCAAGAAGCAGAAGAGGAGGACCCGCGGATGGGGAAGCCAGCCCGTGGGGAGAGAAAGGATACTGGGACCTGGGGCACAGGGGCCTCAGAGCCAATTCCTACCAGTCAGAGGCACCCAGTCACCCTGTTCTGCCAATTTCTGCTGTGCCCTGCCAAACGTTATTGTCTTGTAATAACCCCTACTAAATTCCATTGTCCTTGGGAGGGGCTTGCAGACCCTCCAGTGTCAATGGAAGTGTCTTGTGTCAGATTCACAGAGCTCAGAGGGAGAAGGATCAGGCGTTGTGTGGGCACCCAACAGGCTTATTACATACATTACATTCTCAAAATAGCCCCATTGACAGAGGAGCCTACGAAGGAGAGGGCACCTGCTCCCAGCTTCCTGACGCTGGCGTAATATTATTCTAAGGGCTCCCCAGATTTTTCCCAGCAGAAGTCTCCTGAGCCCTGACTAGCCAGGGAGAGACTGCAGGTGGTCCCTCCTTAAAGACCTGCCCACTAAAGCCCTCTTATATTCACTCTGAGGGTCCCTGACCAAGTCAACACCTGGGCAGACCCAAAGTGTTTCTCCATTTCTACCTCTCTGGGGACAGGGACTAGATCATCAGCAAGCAGAAATCTGCAATTAATAAAAATGATGTGAGGTTGCCTCTTTGAACACGATCATAATATATTAAGGGAATCGGGTTATCAAATTGCATGCAGTATGATCCCATTTGAAAATTGCATAAAAACAACAGCCCTGGGGGAAAAAGTATACCCATTATTAATGATTTTTTTTTGGAGTAGGGGCGGGAAGATTTACTGGTGATTTTTATTTTGTTATTTTAGCTCCTATGTATCTTGTTTGTTTGTTTATCAGCAGTATACATGCACTGTGTGTCTTACTTGGGTAATAAAGAACAAAAATAAAAGGGCTTTTTCTCCCCTGGAAAGAATGAAGTGAGTATTTGGGAAAACTTCTATGAAGTTGCTGCTGGAAGCCGTGCAAGCTTCCTGCCAGTGGCTAACATTGCTCTAACCACAGCTCTTCGTGCTTAGCTTGTTTTATGTTTCAGGAATGTAACAGAGCTACATCTGAGTTCTAAGTGTCTGTGGGACACATGCCTACGGGACAAATACATAGACAAATAGATCATCAGATTTCTATCATTTTCCTTTCTACATGGCAAAGAGAAAGGAAAAGGGGCCTGTCCATGTGACTCATAATTCCTTCTCCTGCTTCCTCTCTTGCTTCCTCTAAATTCCAAATGGACATGCCAACAAATCCCCTTACGGCTCCCAGATTCCTTCACTGCACAGCCCTGTGCCTGCAGATATTTGTTTTTCTGTTCACAGGTTTCCTTTTATCATGGGAGAATGTACAGTCCAATGGCCCAGACCTCGGGTTCTGAAATCTCACTGCCTGAGTTCACATTCCCACCCCACCTCAGTTCACATCCGCACTCAGCCCTTGAGTAACTAAAGGATATTGGGCAAGTCACTTCACAGGTCTGAAGCTCAACGTCCTCATTAGTAAAAGCAACGATTTTCATAAACTTGGGTTGAATAAGAGAAATAATGCCCACAGAGTTCTTGGCACTATGTTGCAGCCAACATGAGCCCCCTCTCTTTCTCGTCTATGGTTTCCCCTCTTACAGAGGTGCCCGAAGGGTCAAGGTGGTATTTGGAGACACAATTTTTCCTTAACCTCTGAGGGTCCACATACAACTCAGTCTTGCAACAGAACTTGTCCCTCCCTCGTCTCCCATGGAATTGAGAGGTGCATGGGCCCCAGATGGCCACAGGAGATTTGGGGCCAGTACATGCTAACTCCTGACCCCCAACTCACCAGTTTGCTGTATTTGCCAAACATGCCTTGACTATCTTTCTTGATATTTTCAATGACTATGAATATGGTCTTCTTAATAAATTGGTCTTGAATATATTCTCAGCAGCAGCTTTTCCAGCTCGATTTGTCTAAAACTAAATATCATGGGAGCTGTTGAGCTTTCTTATGACTATCTTCTAATATAGAATATATTCTTGAATATCTTAGAGTCTTGAATATAATTTAAATATCTTAAATAAATCTGGGGGTAAGAATATTCAAGAAGTATAAATTCATTGAGTATTACCAGTGAGCCTATTAAAATACCGTACATAGAAGAATGTAGTCATTCAGGAGTATATTGATATTCATTAACTCTATTAGATGAGAAATTTCCCTAATTGAGGTTTGGAAAATTTGACTAATTTAAGCAATTGGTCATTAGCAACTTGATTTTTTAGAGAACTACATATCATGGATTTGATTTTTGGTGGATTGGCCTCAGAGCATCTCTTATGAGGTCTGAGGGAAGTCCACCAAGATTCACCTCCAACTTTGGCCAGTCCTGACCCTCCAGCTCTGTCCTTGAACCTCTGGGGGTACTCCCACCCTCTCTGGACTCCAGGGAAAGCCCTTATTTTGAGAGAAGCCTATCCTCTTCATTTTTTTTTTTTCCAACTCGCAAGCATTTAGTTATGTTCCTAGGCATAACTAAACTAAACTAAAGTTTAGTTTAGAATGTGGATAATGGACTAAGCCAAACTCAAACACCTAAGTGTGGGTTTGAATCCAGGTGTCTGCTAGTGGCCCGTTGTGTGATACTGGGCAACTGATGGAACCTCTCTGAGCATTTCATGGGCCTGTTATTGTTTTTCAATGGATTTCTAGATAAATATTTTTAAAATGTGTTAGCTTTCATTTCTAACATGGTAACTAATGATAGATCTAATCACAAACACACTCTTGGGGGTCCTCCGTAATTTTTAAGAGTGTCAAGGGATCCAGAAACCAGAGTTTTGGGAACTGCTGAATTAGACTATTTTGAAAGGTCCAAGAATCTGGGGTTGTTATGGGCCAGGCACTCCTATGTTTCTCTTTCGTATTCATTCATTTATTCTACAACAGATATTTACTGAGTGCTTCCTATCTGCCAGGATTTTCTAGGTGCTGGGGATACAATGAGGAAAAAGACACACTTCCTGGTAGGGAACAGGCTAACTCAAGGGCCCACTGAATGACACAGGCATACACACCTTATGATGGTCATGAGACAAGAGCAGGGAGAGACTTCTGCAGGCTGGGGGCGGGGGGCAGGATGGGGTAACACCGTGGGTGGAGAGACCAGTGTTAGCAAAACAGGGCAGCAGCCAGAATGCTCAGTTTGGTTTGCCACAAAGTTCTTGGCATGAAGAGGGAGACTCAAGTAAGGAATCAATGTGCGGGGTACCTGGGGGACGCAGTCCGTTAAGAGTCTGACACTTGGTCAACAGGAGCTCAGAGTCCTGAGATCAAGCCCCACATGGGGTTCCCTGTTCAGCCGGGAATCTACTTCCTCTCCCTCTGTCCCTCCTGCCCACCCCCCACCGCCCCAACCTGCTCATGCTTACTCATGCTCTCTATCTCCTGCTCTCTCTCAAATAAATGAATCTTCAAAAAAAAAAAAGAATCAAGGTGAAGAGGGGGATGAGGGTCCAAACATCTTGGGTATTGATCAAGAAGGATGGTCTCTGCCTTCAACCTGCAGAGATCTCAGTGTTTCTGGGAAAGGCAGCCAGAACTGATGCAGGGTTACCTAGGCTACCACAGGCTAGAAGGTGTAAACCGTGGAAATGCGGTGCTCACAGTTTTAGAGACCAGGAAGTCCAAGATCAAGGTGCTGCTGATCTGGTATCTAGTGAGGCCTGTCTTCTGGGCTTGCAGAAGTCTTCATTCTCACTGTGCCCTCACGGGGCCCTTCCTCAGTGCAGGTACATGCACGTACGCATGCACACACACACACACACACACACACACACACACACGGTGAGCTTATAAGGACATCAATCCTATATATCAGGGCCCCACCCTTATGACCTCATTTAAGTATTTTTACTTCCTTAGAAGCCCCATCTGCTAACAAAGCCATTGGAGAGGAAAGTGAGCACTCCAACACATGAATGCTTGGGGGTGGGAGCCGAGGTTGGGGGGAGGTGGGGGGGCGGTTGTTTGCAGGACACAAACCTTCACTCCCTATCAGAGCCAATTCCAGCTAATTCCAGTAATCACCACCTCCCCGCTGCATGCCTCTATACACACCCACGGAGAAGGAAATTGCTGGTGGCCAAAACAAAAGCTTCCTCCCTCCTACAGGGTATGGAGAGGAAAGACAAAAGAAAGAAATATTCGTCCAAGCAGCGAGTATTTACAAACTTGGCAGAGCCCTCCCTGACTTCCCACCCAAATGCAAACACACGCTGGAGGCTTCCACCACTGCGGTCTTGAGTTTATGAAACTAAACATATTTGCCACTGAAATGCTTTTATTAGTGGTATAATTAGGAGTTTGTTTTTTGTTGTTTTTTTTTTTTTTTTTTTTAAAGCAGACAAAGTCATTATTGGAAGAGAAGCCTATGGACATCTAAAGAAACATCACGGAGGAAACCTACGCCGGTGGCTTGTCTTCCTTTCTCTCCCAGGATCTACATCAATTCCTCCCCGCCCTTATTATTTTTAACTATCTGAAAATATTTTTTTTGAAAGAGAATCAGAAACGTTCCAAAATAAAAATCACTCACATTCCCCCTTTGACAGAAGGAGGCAACTACATTATTTTTATGATTTTATTTATTTATCTGAGAAAGAAAAAACAAGAGAGAGAGAGAGAGCACCCAAGGTGGGGGGAGGGGTAGAGGGAGAGAGAGAAGCAGGCTCCCCACTGAGCAGGGAGCCCCACGTGGGGTTCAGTCCCAGTGATGAGGGAGCAGGAGGCTGGCTGAGGACAGAGCAAAAGCTGGCGCCTTGCACCCCCCTCTCCACCCGCTCCCCTCCGTAATATATGTAGCATTTTTCAGGCACCCCTGACTGCCATAAAACGATAAATAGTTAACTTGCAGAGATCACAATCCTGCAGAACAGGAATCTCCCTTGCTCTACAGATGACCTAGAGATCTAAACAGGGAGGCCACCTTATCAATAGCACACATTCCAGAGGCAAATAACTCTCGGTTCCTGAAGCCCTAATGTCTCCCTCCCTGTCATAAACGAAACTGGAGGACGCTGAGGTAGAAAGGAATGTAAATGACAGCAGGATCATAACACCGCACCAAGAATCTCCCAACTATCTTGATGTTAACGGCAGACCTAAAGACGACATTGATCAAGCCACAAGGGCAAGGCCTTCTCCGGGCACCTTGTAGCCCCTCTTTAACATATGAAAACTCCGTTGAAACCTCCCTTCCCCTCCCCTTCTCAAGGTACATAACCTGCCATCCCTCACAACAGGGGGGGAGGGGGGGGCGGGGCACAGCAGCTCTTCCTGCCCAGGGGTCCTGTCCCCCTGCTTTAATAAACCACCATTTTGCACCACAGATGTCTCAAGAATTCTTTCTCAGTCATCGGCTCCGGACCTCAGCCCACCAAACCTCACCTAGGCTGTAGAACTTCATCACCAGGACCCCAGAGAGATCATGACCAGAGCCCAGACAGATGTTTAACCAAGTGAGCCACCCAGGCACTCCGGGAGGTAACTATTACAATTCATTTGTTTCTTTCTCTTAACATTCACATATTGAATACAGAGACCTTATCACTACTACCATGATGATGATTATTTTACAAAAATGGTATCAAGCTTGGCTTGTATCCTCTTTTTTATTTTTATAGATGAGTACCTTTTCGTGCCAATAAACATTGACTTCGCTTTTCATGTCTGCCTACCCTACGATTCCATTATATGGATGTCGTTTAATTTAAGTTCCCTCCCATTCACGCATAAGTTATTTTTAATTTTTCATTCTTCTAAACCAAGCTGACGTAAGCATCCCAGCAACTAAACAGTTGCACTCACTCAGGCTTTCTTGCTCAGGATAAATTCCCAAGACCCGTGTTTCTGGATTCATGGAGACACTCTGTTTTGCTGGTTACTGTTGCACGTCCAGAAAACACACGCATATAGATTTCACAATAAAGGGGTTTCTTTTCCTCCTTTCCTACCTCTTGTTGGGAGACAAGAGGTTTTTTTCTGTCTTTTCAAAAAGACAGAGGGAATAGTTCAGAGGTTTTTGAAAATACATTAACACTTTAATGTTATACCATGAGAGTTCACTGATCATGAAATTGGAATTGCATCACGGAAATTTAACTAACTTGAATTCAACCGTCTTTCATTAAATCCATCATTGATCTTTTTAATTTTTGTAGTTTTATACTATTTATTTATTTATTTATTTATTTATTTTAAACTTTGCACCCCATGTGGGGCTCAAACTCACATCCCATAGATCAAGAGTCCCTTGCTCTTCCAACTGAGCCAGCCAGGTACCCCCACCCACCACTGATCTTCAGATACCATTATTTTTTGTAAAATTAAGAAAATTTTTAAATAAACTATTGTAATTGAGTTACACCACCCCCCCCCCCCGCTGCCATTATAGTCCTTTTCAACATCTTAATGGTCACACCATGCCTCGCTTAAAATTCCCTTCATCTTTTCTAAGTGATCTGGCAAGTTCTCTTGCCTCTTGTTGCCTGGCTTGGTATGTGACAAGGAATCCTTCTGCACAAATCTCAGTGACAAAATGCAATCCAGCCTCACCGACTGTGGCCACTTACTTTTTAGGCAATCAGTAAAATTTGGTTGTTACTTTGCAAAAAATATAAACCTGGAGTCATTCCCCCAAAGACAAGCATTTGCTTCACTAATGCGAAACCTCCGCCCCACTGTTCTACTTGGGGGCCTTTCTGTGGACACAGAAACTCTCCATTTCAATGCCAAACCATATCATAGTGCAATCTTCTTGAAAATATTTTATTTTTTAAAAAATATTTTATTTATTTATTAGACAGAGATCACAGGTAGGCAGAGAGGCAGGCAGAGAGCGAGGAGGAAGCAGGCTCCCTGCTGAGCAGAGAGCCCAATGCAGGGCTCCATCCCAGGACCCTGGGATCACAACCTGAGCTGAAGGCAGAGGCTTTAACCCACTGAGCCACCCAGGTGCTCCAACTGAAGATATTTTAAACAGCAACTAAAATCAACCTGTGAAGGACCAGCAGTGTGCATCACTGGGCGGAAGTGATGACAGTATAAACGGCTCTGACCAAGTTTCCTTGGACACGGGGAATGGAACCACGTCATGCCTGCCTGATGGCTGACTAAGAGCAGACTGGAAAATGCATCTCCATTTCAGGGAGGTTAAAATTAGAAAAAATGTGCTTAGAACTAATAGTATGCTTAGAATTAGCACTGATGAAATACAACTAGTGGAAGCCTCAAAAGTTACAATAAAAAGAGAGAGAGATTGACACAAGTGTACTGATAATTACGTTCTCTTATGCCACTCAGTAAGCGTATGCCCCAGACTAGGCAGGAGATACAAAATGTGAATTTACCCAATTCCCAGTTGATGTCATTTCCCACTTATCTGTCAGGATGAAGACATCTTTGCCACAGTTAGGGTGGTTCAAGAGTTTAAAGATACACAGATACATATAATATACCTACTTAGATAAATACCTAGATAGATAGGTAGATAGATAGATGATAGATAGATACATGTAGCTCAACATGATTCCATTTTTTTTTTTAAGATTTTATTTATTTATTTGACAGACAGAGTTCACAAGTAGGCAGAGAGGCAGGCAGAGAGAGAGAGGAGGAAACAGGCTCCCCGCTGAGCAGAGAGCCCGATTCGGGACTCGATTCCAGGACTCTGGGATCACGACCTGAGCTGAAGGCAGAGGCTTTAACCCGCTGAGCCACCCAGGCACCCTGCTCAACATGATTCCTAACAAAAACCCAATAAACAGTCATCAACTCCAATTTTGAAGGAGGGTTTAGTGAGAGACAGCATGTAACTCTGTAATATGATTGTTCCAAAGGAATTTTCAAGGGAAATTAAAAATTTTTGGATTTTGAGATTGTCACCTTTTTTTTTTTTTTTTTTTAAGATTTTATTTCTTTTAGAGGGAGAACAAGTAGAAAGAGGGCATAAGCAGGGTGAGGGGCAGAGGGAGAAGCAGGCTTTCCGCTGAGCAGGGAACCTGATGCAGGACTCTAACCTGGAACTCCAGGATCATGACCTGAGCCGAAGGCAGAAGCTTAACCGATTGAGCCACACAGGTGCGGGGAAACTGTCACCTTTTGTGCGGTTTCCGGATAGGGCTGGGACACAGGAGGAGAGGAGGGGTTGGAAAGGTGCAAGGGAATGTGAGCAAAGGGAGAGAAGATGGACGAAAGCCAAGGGTAAAAGACGCAGATGTGTGAGATTCCAGCAGAACTCAAAAGAATAGAATGGAAAAGCTAGGGGCACCTGGGTGGCTCAGTGGGTTAAAGCCTCTGCCTTGGGCTCAGGTCATGATCTCAGGGTCCTGGGATTGAGCCCTGCATTGGGCTCTGCTTAGTGGGGAGCCTGCTTCCCTCTCTCTCTGCCTACTTGTGATCTCTGTCTGTCAAATAAATAAATAAATACAATCTTTAAAAAAAAAAAAAAAGAATGGAAAAGCTATTTTGCCTCAATCTCTGGACTCTTCCATTTGTTTGAGACCAGGCTCCTTGCACATGACTGTGTTCTTTTTATACCTGTGTGCCCTTCCGGGTGCTGTGAGGCTCAACAGCAGGCTAACTTGCACTAAAGGGCCACCATTTTGCCAAGATCACCGATTTTTTCCTTCATCCCCCAGAGCAACCTTATGAATTTGGAATCCTTATTACTCTCATCATCTAGATGAAGAAACCGAGACTTAGGCAGACGGAGTAACTTGCACAAAGCCCCACCATGGCGGGGAAGGACGGAGGCAGCCAGAGGAAAAAGGTGGAGTGAAGGGATTTGTAGCAAGGATGCCTGGTCTCTGTCCCATAGTCGTTTTCTCTTGCTGGGGAGTAAATAACTACAAGCCTGGAGGTTTAACCCAACACACACTTATTACATCACAGTAGCTCCAGCGTCTGAGAATGGCTCAGCTAAACTCCACTTCGGAGTCTCTCATAAGGCTGCAGTCAAGATGCTGACCAAGGCTGGGGTCTGACCTGAGTGTTATAAAGGACCTGTTCTCAAACCCATGTGATTGTTGGCAATATTCAGTTCTCCAAGGCTTGTTCCACTGATGGCCTCAGTTTCTTGCTATTTTTTATCATCTAAGCCTTTACAACGTGGCAACTTGCCTCTTCAAAGCTGATAAGGGAGAAAGTACGTTGGATGGACGTTACGGTCTTAGGCAACATAATCACCTTTGCCATATTCCATGGGTTAGCAGCGAGTCATGGATCCTACCCACACTCAAGGGGACAAAATTACACAGGATAGGAACACTTGGAGGTGGCTTCATTGATCAGAGGAGGCCACCTTAAAGCTGTCTGCCACACATCCCCACTAAACTTCTCCCTGGTAAATCAACCTTCCTCAGCTTCCTTACTTATAAAATGGAGACCCTACTTCCATAAGCCAACCTCATAAAGTTCTAACAGGGATTAAATGTGTTCATCTTTGTAAAGTGCTTCAAACAATGCCTAGTGCATAGCTAACATCACACACACACACACACACACACACACACACAAATCTGTTAAACTGATAAATACCAGAACTAGAATCCAGACCCAGAATTGAAGGCTCTGGATCTTTATACCTTTGAAGAGACATTAGAAAATACAGAATAATCAAAATAAAGGAAAAGCATTCCCATTCAAAATCCCAGCAAGCTATTTCACAGCTATTGAGAAACTGATTCTAAAGTTTATATAGAGAGGCAAGAGACCCAGAATAGTGAACACAATATTGACAGAGAAGGTCAAAGTTGGAGGACAGACATTACCTGACACCAAGACTTACTACAAAGCAACTATAATCAAGACAGTGTGGTATTGGTGAAGGAACAGACAAAAGATCAATGCAACAGAATAGAGAGCCAGAAATAGACTCACACAAATATAGTTGACTGATCTTTGACAAAGGGGCAAAGGCAATTCAATGGAGAAAGGCTCGTCTTTTCAGCAAATGATGCTTGAACAAGTGGACATCCACATATGGGGGGGGGGGGTGCACCAAGCTTCCAAACATAGATAATACACCTTTCACAAAAATTCACTCAAAATGGATCACAAACTTAACTGTAAAATGCAGAATTATAAAACTCCTGGAAGATAAGAGGAAAAAATCTAGATGAACTTGGGTTGGCAATGACATTTGAGATCCAATCTCAAAAGCATGATCTACAAAAGAAATAGATTGTTAAGCTGGGCTCCATTAAAATTAAAAATTTCTACTCTGTGAAGGACATTGTTGAGAGAATGAGAAGATAAACCACAGATGGGATAAAATCTTTGCAAGGTACATATCTGGTAAAGGGCTGGTATCTAGAGTATTCAAAGAGCGTTTAAAGCTCAACAATATGAAAGTGAACAACCCAAATAAGAAATGAACAAAAGATCTGAATAGACACCCCACCAAAGAAGATATACAGGTGGGATCTAAGTATATGAAAAGATGTTTAACATCATAGCTTATGGGAAGATTGCAAGCTAAAGCAATAAGTAGGCACCACTGCATACCTAATAGGATGGCTAAAACCCAGAATACAGTCAACTCTAAATACTGGTGAGGATATGGAGCCATAAAAATGCTTATTCATTGCTGGTGAAAATGCAAAAAGGTACAACCATTTTGGAAGATAGTCCTGGAGGTTTCCAAACATATTCTCACCACACAATCCATCAACTGGGCTCCCTGATATTTACTCAAATGAGAAGAAAACTCATCTCTACAAACAAAAAGCAAAAACACCGTGCACTTGAGTGTTTATAGCAGCTTTATTCACTGCTGCCAAAACTTGGAAGCAACCGAGATGTCCTTTAACAGGTGAATGGATAAACAACCTGTGGTCCATCCAGACAATAGAACATTACTCAGTGCTAAAAAGACATGAACTATCAAGCCACAAGGAGACATGGAGGAACCTTAAACGTATATTGCAAAGCAAAGAAGCCAATCTGAAAAGGCGTCCTACTATATGGTTAAGCTGTATGTCATTCTGGGGAAGACTAAACCGTGGAGACAGTAAAAAGATCAGGGTTTGCCAGGGGTTTGAGGGGTGGGAGGGAGGAAGGGAAGGATGAACAGTTGGAGAATAGGGGATTTTTAGGGCAGAGAAACTATCCTGTATGACATCATAGTAGCAGATGTATGTCACCATACTTTTGTCCAACCCACAGAATGTACATCAAGAGGGAGCCCTAAGTCAACTGTGGACTTCACTTATTAATAATGTATGAATATTGGGTTATGGATAGTTAACAGACCAATGCAAGGTTTTAGTAATAGGGGAAGCTGCGGGGGAGGGGTACTGGAAAGTCTGTGCTTCCTGCTCCATTTTTCAGTACATCTAAAATTGCTCCAAAAAATTGCCTATTAATTTTGAAATATATATCCTTAAAAACCCACCACCCGGAACAACCCTGTTCACTGTTCCATGGTTAAACTTCCAGTCTCATTTCCAAGTGAATATACTGATATATTTAATGAGAGCATCTTCAACAAGGGAATGCACATTTTTAAGAGTTTCAATGCAAGTAGCCAAAATTGTCCTCCAGAGAGGTACCTACTTCCAACACCCCCAGCGAAGTTAAGAGTGCTCTTTTCCCTGAACCCTGAGCAACAAAGAACTCCAACCAGGTTCACAGGTGACCATGAGGCTTCTGGGATTAGTTTTTTTTTCCACAGCAGGTGGCAGGTCTGGCAGATGCCCAGCTTGAGAAATGTACTAATTGTTCGAGAAGGAAGCAAGAACAGACCCAGCCATCTCCTAGGTTTCAGCTCACAGATTTTAAGAAGCAGAGTCCAGGGAACCTCAAGGCAGGATGAGATCAGGCTTTTTGTCAGGATAACATTTGTCAATAACTATTGAAAAGTCTTGTCAAGGTCAAATCCAGACCTCCCCAATGTACTGCCCCAAACTCTGGCCCTCTTGGAACAATACCAATCAAAGTACATTCTACAGAGTCCTACACACAATACCAGCCCAAAGGCAAAACAGCCCAGAGTACAGGAGGGCTAAACCAGGCAAGCCTAGCATCAGACTGACATTTGGAAGTTACAGACCTAACTGTATTGTATGTGACCTTGAATAAATCATCTTCCCCTAGACTGTAAGGTTAAAAGTAGTCTAAATCCCTAAGATTATTGCTAACAAACCTAAAACAGAGGGACTTAGACTACAAGCTCCAATGCTGGCTTTCAAATCCAGACCTGACTCTAAGTAGCTGTGCCACCTGAACAAGCTACTTAGCCTCTGTTTCTTCACATAGTAATGCTGATGTTATAGGAATCTTGTAAGGATTAAATGAGATAACACTTATATAAAGCTCAGCACATCATAAAGCCCTTCCCTAAAAGGAAAACGTTATGAATATTAGGGACCAATGAATGTCCCCCTCTCCCCACTGGTTTGCATATGGGGTGACTAAAGCCTAAGAAGGAAATGTCTGGCTCAAAGTCACACAGTTGAGTCACTGTTCCTGCCCAGAAGGTTGGTACTGGAAGCTTCCAAGCAATGAGCTTTTTGCTGAACTCCAAAGAACTCTTGGAGAATGCAGAGTGCTCAGACCGAGACCTCTGTCCCCTTAGTGGGCTGTTTTCCCTTGGGAGCCCTAATGAAATACAGGGCAGAAGCAGTTAGCATCTCAGACCACAGGTCTCTTCCAGAGACAGTATTTAGGACCCGAGTCTTTCCAGCACCAAATGTAATTACCCCATCAGTACTGTGACACAACTTATCAGAAAATTGGGGACTGGCTGGGGGCCACCTGGTTGCCAAGAATGCTTGTGTTGGTTTGCTTTGTCCTTTGGATCTTAAAGAGCCAGCCCGGAGGTGCAGGGACAGGGAGATCCATCTCCTGGGTGGGGGCATCTAGTTTCAACTAACAGCAAAGCTCCAGCCTTCATATGCAAGCATCTCTCATTGTTCCCGGAGAGGAAGCGTAGCTCTTCACCACCCAGGAAGATCCCCTGTGTGGTCTCACCTCCATACCTTGGGTAGCTAGGGACTCCCACCAACCCCAACCTGGAAAGTCATTCCCCACCAGGTGTTTCTAGCTTGTCTCTCTGTTTCTACACTGACTCCTTCCTCCTTTGATCCACAGAATGACTTCAAAAGGGGACACTGCTGCACCAGGGGACACTGAGGGGGCTCAGGCTCATTTCCCAAGCACGGGTGGAGAGCTACCTTGCCCAGTGTCTCATTCCCTTTCCAAGATAGCTGGTGTAGAGACTGATCATTGTCAGATTATAAAGACCCAGCCACTTCACCCCAATCTAATATGACTTGAAGGCATGAACATGTGAATCCAACAAAATCCCTGGTGCTTATATTCTGATGCTGAGGACAATCAAATAAATCATACACATACCACAAACACATGCACACATATTTAATACATGATATATGTGCTATGATGGTAAGTACTATGGAGAAAAATCAGAGGAAGGGAGGTAAAGAGAATCAGGGTAGAGCTGTCATTTTAAATGGACTGGGATCAGTCAGGGAAGGCCTGACTGATGAGAAGGTGGCATCTGAGTGAAGACTTAAGGAAGTAAGGGGATGAGCCACGTGGATATCTTGGGAGGGAATGTTTCAGGCAGATAGTGGATATCTTGGGAGGGAATGTTTTAGGCAGATAGTTCGGCAAGTGCAAAGGCCCTGAGGTAAGTGCATGCCTAGCATTTTTGAGCAGAGGGTGGTCTGGCTGAAGGGAGTGATACGAGAAAGATGAGGTTAGAAGTGGGTGAGAGCTGGGCATCATATAGGGCTTAGTAAGCAATTCCAAGGACTTTGGCTTTTACTCAGAGCATATGGGAGGCCACTGGACATTTTTGAGCAGAGAATAACATTTTTCCAGGACTTGTGATTGTTGCTTCCAGAATAGACTAAAGAGAGTCAGAGCACTGGTGGGAGCCTATTATAATAATCCAGGTAAGAGGGGCACCTGGGTGGCTCAGTGGGTTAAAGCCTCTGGCTTCGGCTCAGGTCATGATCCCAGGGTCCTGGGATCAAGGCCCCCATAGGGCTCTCTGCTCAGCGGGAAACCTGCTTCCTCCTCTCTCTGCCTACCTCTCTGCCTACTTGTGATCTCTGTCAACTAAATAAATAAAATCTTTAAAAATAATAATAATAATTCAGGTAAGAAGCTATGGTGACTCAGACCAGGACTAAGACTGAAATAGATATTGTCAATTTCCTAACAAATTCCATTCTCCCTTTCTTCCCTAGCAATAGCTGAGCACATGCCTGTTCAGCTGAGGACTACATTTCCCAACCTCCCCTGAGGACAAGACGGGCCCTTGTGACTAAGTTTTAACCAATGAAACACAAGCGAAAGTGATGTGTTTAGCATTGCCCATTTGCTTAAAAGAGAATTGTGCATCTTGTTCTTTTTCTTCCTTCCCCTTTATACAAAGGCCTAGGGATGTGCTCAGATGCAGCTGAACCATGCAGATAAGGATGATGCTAGGGAAGGAAGCTGGTTCCCTGAGCGAGGGTATAGAGAAAAGCCTCACGTTCCAGTTACCACTCACCTCAGGACAGCTTCACAAATAAGAAATAAACCTCTGTCTTCTTTAATCCACAGCATTTGGGGGTTCTTTGTTACAGCGGCTTAACCTTTACCTCAACTAATACGCAGACTTTTATGGAAGGTTTAGGGATATCAGGAGTGAATTACAGCACAGTGTGAAAGAGGAAACAACCCAAAATGTTAACACTCAACGTCTCCATTCTTGAAGCTCCTTAAAGTCTCACAGACTGTCCCTCCCCCTAGGTCCCTTGCCTGATACCTTCTCTGTTTATGCCTACTCACTCCCCAGACAGGCATCCTTCTCCAACTTCCCTGTGCCCAGGGACATCTGCAAAATTGTATTCTATTTTGCCAAGCAAATGAATATCTTTTTCCCAACCTTCATCACCGACAGTTCCAGGACCTTCCGTGGCATTATTCAAAATTCTTGGTGGCTCATCCTCAGAAAAGAAGGATGCCCCTAAACCAGGTCTCCCATATTGACATTAAGCATTAGCAGAAACTTTGAAATCATGTTTTTCTTTCCCTCTGTAAGCAGAAGGGAGAGGGGCTAGCAGTGCAGAAAAAATATATATATTTTTTCTTAGAAACCTTAGGGTTTGCTCCTGGAGTTTTTAGATTCCCTCTTCCACATACTCAGATACAAATATACACACAACGGGCACCTGCAGAGATGCGTTCACATGGTTCTTTCTCACATACACACACTCCGGCACTCACGGGCACACAGACCGCTGAGTTGAGAGGGAAAACCCTGGGTTTGTTCATTCAGTTCCTTTCTGCTTTCCAACCCCAGCTCCCAACAACACTGACACACTGTGAGTGTCTCACCAAAATTCACAGTGGGGACATGCTGTTCTCTCATTTCCTCCCTGCTTTTATGGTCTATTATGTTCATTAATACCACTGGAAAGTGAGTTGTAGAATGAATCAGAAACAAGGCCCCATCTCGAAGCCTCCAGAAGCCAAGCCCGAGTTTGGCAGTCAGACTCTGCTATCATGTCATATTTACACCCAGAACAAAATGAGACGTCTACCAGGGCTACCTACTTGGGGGATGGCTGCGGTCAGCGGCGTGTCCACACCACCCCTCCATCAGCAAAGTCAATGGCAGAAACAGCACTAAGATCTGACCAGAATTAACCCCCTGCTGCTCCTGGGGTGTGAGGGGGACAGGGGAATCAGTGGGGAATTCTATGTATCTTTCTGTGTCTCCTTAAGAACAGATGTGGGTGCATACTGTGTGTTAACTGGCTGAGTTGCACACATCCAAGTGTACACTATATTCTTACATAGAAACACGTGCTGATCTGTGTGTAAGTTTCTAGGTTATTGGTCGGGACTTATTTCTCCAGCCCATTTCAGACCATTCTACCACCATTCCATGTTCTCAATACATGCACTTCATAAATTCCTTAATTCTCTCTGTCTCTCCCTTTCTCTATGCTTCATTCTCTATCCCTGTCCTTCTCTTTTTCTTCTTTTCTCTGACCATGCATTCCCCTCCTTCCCTCCCCCTTCTCTCCCTAACACCCTAATTGCATCCACCGCACCCATCTCCCCTGGCTAACTCCTACCTCCCTTTCATGCCTCAGCTCTCTGCTGGGTGAGAGCCCCCAGGCGCCCTCCCTTCCCCTTCCAGAACTCTCATCCACAATACTGCCACTTTGTTACTCCTTGTCTTCCCTGTCTGCAGTGCTTTTGTATGGTGTCTTCTTCGCTAAATGCCAGCCTTTTCCCAGAATCCCCTCCTCTGCAGGGTCCTGTGATCAAATTGGCCACAAGAGATGTTTGGGTGAGCTCTGAAAGGTGGACATTGCTAAAGTCAAACACAGACAGAGAATTCCCTGAGCAGACAAAAGCAGTTAGTCACACCAGCATAGCTTAATTCAGCTTATTTTGCAAAACCAGTGGGGTTAGCTTGACCTGGCTCACTTCTGGCTTATCCCTCTGAAAATCAGAAGCAAAACTTCAATAGTTCCCCCAAATTAATAGGAGTCCCCACTAACCAATTCCTTTTCATTTAAGAACATTCAAATATTTTTTTAAAAAAAATATATATTTTTTATTTATTTGACAGAAATCACAAGTAGGCAGAGAGGCAGGCAGAGAGAGAGGAGGAAGCAGGCTCCCCGTGGAGCAGAGAGCCCAATGCAGGGCTGAATCCCAGGACCCTGGGATCATGACCTGAGCTGAAGGCAGAGGCTTTAACCCACTGAGCCACCCAGGCACCCCAAGAACATTCAAATATTGTCAAAGGTTGCATGTAGAATGAACACTCACTACCTGAGCTGTGGTGTATCTCTGAGCCTCATTCCATGTTTTGGGTTGAATGCTTTGCTGACTGCACAGTAAGTTTTAGGAATTACAATGTAATTGATTGGTTTTACTCTTTTTTTTTTTCTTTAATGAACCTTGACCACATGAAGCCCAAGCTGCCTTTATGCTTAGAGGGTCAATGTAAGTTTAGGTGCTATCACAGCGTCCACCCAAATCATAGATCAGGTGGCCCATCTTGTTGGGGGCTGGGGGACAACAGACAAGCCTGTGGTTTCTCCATCTCCTGCCAGATCTTCTCTTCTGCCTTCTCTAAATCCTAGGCCAGATTTGGGTGCACCTCCATGGTCCTCCTATAGGTCACAGCATTACTGACGTCTAGCGGCACCAAGGGCAGTACATGGGTCCAGCCCACCATCATGGGTTCTCCTTTGCTCTTGCTGTCTGTTTCATGTCCACGTGTTCTAACTGGCAGCCCTGCTGACTTCAGCCTCCACATCTAAAGCGGGGGTAAAGGATTTACATGGGCAGCCCCACCAATGGTCCAGCTCTACAATAAAGCCCCTTGACTACCCATCACGGCTCTGCTTTTCCAACCTGCTACAGAGCCTCTCTGGGGACAAGACTCGCTCAGCTTCGAGGTGAATGCAATCGTTCACTGCTGAATCCCCAGGGCTGAGAGCGCACCCACCGCCTGAGAATAGCTCAGTGAGAAAACTCTGGACTCATTCACAATATTGATGTACTCACATAGTGATGTATGCACACACAAGGATTTCTGTATGGCTCTGATTAGATCCGCCGTCACAGCCTGGCAGCCTGGGATTAAATATGTCATACTTCTGGGTTTTACTAGGTCCTCAGTGCTTTCAAAATTTTTAATTAGTTGTTAGCATTTAGGAGTCAGAAGACACATACCAAATCCAGGATTTAAGCTTCTCTTAAAAGATCCAAAGATCAGGCAACATTGAGAGCACGTGGGGCCTCCTGACAGCAGTTGGGTAAAGATGTTTACATTACCTCCTGGCCCCTGGAGAACTTCAAGTTTGGACTGTTCTCCCTGAGGGCTTCTTTTTTGTGAAAGGGGCTAATCTTGCAACATGTGTTAGCCGATCTTTTTGTGTCTCTATTTCTTGCCACCCAACGGAAATCCTAAATGATGCAACAGGCACCAGTATATTTCACTTATATTAAGAGTGGAAGGGGAGGGATATGTACTACATGATCAACACCTTCCCATGAGCTAAACTCGCATATACCCTGAATCCAAACAAACACGCAGAACAGTCCTTTTCATTATACTTCTGTCAGTCATTTGCGCCTGAAGAGAGTCCCCAGAGGGCGGGGAGATAGGATGGCTGTTCACCTCTATTTTGATCATCCCCACACTCCCAAATGACCAAGGGATCTTCAAGGCAGACTCTTAGAGCTCCCCATCTCCTCTTTGGAAATCTCTCTCTCCCGTGCCTGTAGCTGATGTAGCTGTCCATCCCCTCATCACACAGCAGCACAGGTGCCTACCATCTATCGCAAATGCCAATGATTCACCACAAAGGTGCCTTCTCTGTAGCTTGGCTTCAGGCTGGAGCAGACACAAGATAACTGAGCCTCTGGTGTGGCCACACTGGGTCCTTCTTAGCAGAGCAATCCAGAGGAGACCCTGTCCCTTCCTCTGCCTTGATTTATTTTATCAAGACACCCCCTTTGTGGGGTGCCTGGGTGTCTCAGTCTGTTAAGCATTTGGCCTCAGCTCAGGTCATAATCTCAGGGTCCGGGGATTGAGTCCCACGTCCAGCTCCCCGCTGAGCAGGGAGCCTGCTTGTCCCTCTTCCTCTGCCTCTGCCTCTCTCCCTGTTTGTGCTCTCTCTGGCTCTCTCTCAAATAAATAAATAAGATCTTGGAAAAAAAAAAAAAAGACACCCCCTTTGTGAGGACAGCTTTATTATGCACCTGTTATTGTTTCTATATGCATATTTAAATATGTATTCATTTCTATTTGCATACTTCCTTC
Organism: Mustela nivalis; assembly: GCF_964662115.1. Taxonomy (NCBI): domain Eukaryota; kingdom Metazoa; phylum Chordata; class Mammalia; order Carnivora; family Mustelidae; genus Mustela; species Mustela nivalis. Next base: position 5,114,853 of record NC_139033.1, on the reverse strand, counting down.
TATCAACACCTGTGGGGTGGTACTTCCCATTGTATGTGCATTATATGATCCTGAGTACATGTGTGTGACAAGGCATGTACGTGGATATATTTATAAGAGAATACTTGCTTATTAAGGTGCCTTGTATAGGCCTGGAACTAGACAGGACTCCTCAGGAGCTCATTCGATTTGCACAGCCCGTTACAATACGGTAGTACTAGCCTCATTTTATACAGAGAAAATTCAGGCTTAGAGTGTGAAAGTCTTTCAGCCAAAGGGACAGCGAGACAAATTGTAAGCTCATTTGTGCTGCTGGTGCCACCCTCCTGCCCACACTCCCTCCCCTCACCCCCGACCCCGTTACCAGGGCACCCATCACCAACCACTGCCAATGGCGGTTGCCAACATCTCACACCTGCATGCCCTGCTTAGAGAGGCCTAGAAGCTTGTGTCCCTTTCTTGGGAGAGATTCAGAGACCACTGCCTGACTGGTGTGGGGAAAACAAAAGCCCACTGGTTATTTACAGGAGAAGGAGAGTGAAAGACACAGATCAGGGCAGAGGAAGGAGCTTCGCAAATGTGATTGCAAGAGAAGCTAGTCTGGGGCACCTGGGCGGCTCAGTAGGTTGGGCCTCTGCCTTCAGCTCAGGTCATGATCTCGGGGTCCTGGGATCGAGCCCCGCATCAGGCTCTCTGCTCAGAGGGGAGCCTGCTTCCCCCTCACCCCACCTGCCTCTCTGCCTACTTGTGATCTCTGTCCGTCAGATAAATAATAAAATCTAAGGGAAAAAAAAGAGAGAGAGAGAGAGAGAAAGCTAGTCTGAATTCCCATCTTTGGCTCTGCTTTTGGGGATCCTGAGCTAGACCTCACTGGATGGAGTTGAAGGCTAGGCTCTGTCTAACTAAAAACCCAGGGATTTTTGCTCCACACCATACTGTCTCCTCCCTAGACGTGCGCCTCGCGATTCATGCTCCTCTGGGTTGATTTTCCCACACCTTTCTCCAGAGGTAGTCATGAATAGGAATTGTTTGTTTGTCTAAAAGCAGAGTGGAAGCTAACTGTTTTAGACTGCGAGACACTGTAATGGACACTGTGCCTGTTACATTACATTTTATGGTTTTATAGCAATTACGCTGCATTTTATGGTGTCATAACATATTACATTTTATGGCTTAATATCAGCTTTAATACAAGACACCGTGGTCCAGAATTTTAACAAGGGGAAGCTTCTCCTGGTGGGATGGTAATGGGCTTTCCGCATGACCACACGCCTTCCAGCAGGATGCCGGGAAGGGGTGGCTGGGATGAGGTCTCCCTCAAGCCTCAAGAGCCATCCCATCCCGTGCCCCCTCAGTCAAGCTTGGCTTTCTCGCTAGGGGTCCTTGTGCAGACTTGCAGAACAGATGCTGCACTGGGCCTCCAGCCCCCACACTCCCATCTCTCCCTCATCCCCATTTTCCTGTTCACACAATAAGCAAGATGCTCCTTCCGTAGCACAAAGCTGATCAAGTTACGGCCCTGCTTCAAACCCAATAATACATCTTCCCATTCATTGCCTTCGGGGCCAAGTCTAGACTCTGGTCCAAACTCAGCCTCTGGTTCAAGGACTTTCCTATTCTGATCCGCAGCCTTGACCCATCCATCCCTGCCATGTACCCTGTGCTAAAGCCACCATGAGTTTCCTGCCATTACCAAGTGTGTTGTGTCCTCCTGCATTCTCATGCCTTTGCACATGCTGTTCCCTCTGCCTGGAATCCCTTCCCAGATCATTATTTTTCTAGGCATTCATTCAATAAATATTTATTGAGCACCTACAATGCTAGGCATTGTTCTGACCACTAGCCTCGACTCTCATGGAGCTGACTTTCTGGTGGGAATAGGTGACATTGTATTAATCCTCCAAAACTCAACTCAGGTCCCTTCCTCCAGGAAGCCTGCCTTGATAGGCCCAAGTAGTGAAACAGGCATTCTACCCTGGGTTATAACACTGATCATCAAAATTGTAGTCGTCTATTCCTTTCTCTGCCTTCCCCAAAGGCAGGGACAATGCCCTATCCATCTTTTCTTTTGTTTTCCCAATACCAAGCAAAGTTCCTGGCCCTTGGAAGTGCCCAGAAAGATAACCAAAACACGAACGAATAAAGCAAGAGAGAATAAATGATGAGTGTGATTTAGGGAAACTGGTGAGATTCCACGCGCATCCCCAGCACAGAGGCCTCCAACCTTGCCACCAGAAACTCATTACTTTAGGTTAAGCATTGTTCACTCCCAGCAATGCTTCCGAATGCAAACGGCCCTGAAAGTAAGATGTTTGCATGAATTATCCACCAAGGCTCCTAGAAGCTGGCTGGAGAGGACAGGACTTAAGTGAGCTGCTCGCCTGCCCAGGAAGATACAGACTGAAGGAAAGGAAGGAGGTTTTGCGCCAGACTCCAACCTGAACCCAGGAAACTGGTTGCAGATATTGACAAATACATTAACTAAAAAGCCTTAGGAATCATAGCCTGTTAGAGAGGTCCTGGAGGGAATAAAGCCAGCTCTAAGTTAGGCATCGGATTCTAGCCCTGGCTCTCCCACTGACTTGCTATGCAACCTTTGGCAAGACCCCTCAGCCTCTCTGGGCCTCGGTTTCATGAACTATAAAATAAAGAGGTTGGGCAAGATAGGATCAGAGCCTCTGAGGAGTTACCAGAGCTAATTGTCATTACCAGCTGTGGCCTCAGGCAAGCTGCTTAACCCTGTGGGCCTCCATTTTCTCATTCATAAAATGGAGCTGGGTGTAAAAATATACATTCCTCAGTGGTTGGTGGAAGTACTTAATACAAATAAAGCAAGTAGCACAGAACCTGAGTTATCATTAGCACCTGATAAATGTTGGTTATTATTAAATGAACCAAAGGGTCAGGGCGCCTGGATGGCTCAGTCTGTTAAGTGGTCCACTCTCGATTTCAGCTCAGGTCATGATCTTGGGATCCTGAGATCAAGCCCCATTCGGGCTCCATACTGGGTATGCAGCCTGCTTGGGATTCTTTTACTCCCTCTCCCTACCCGCCCCCACTCTTGTTTGCACGTACATGTGCATGTTCTCTCTCTAAAAAAATCAAATCAAACCAATCAATCAGTCAATCAAAGGGTCAACACTGGAATCTGCAAACCACAGAAGGCCAGAGCTGAGAAAGACACTGATAAAAACAACAGGAGATAATTAGCAGGGATGCACCATGTTCCACGCTCCGTGGCAAGTGCTCCATGAACCACCTCTCCTGTGGGACTCACAGGCCCTGTGGTGCAGCCCTTCCGTGAAGCTGGACTCCCCACAAAACTCAGAGCAGGTGACTAATGTGTCCAGGCTCACATAGGGCCTGAGTGGCATCTCTCAGGCTTTGAACCAGGAAGTACTTGATGCTGAAGCTTTCCATCTAATATAGTAAATGTTTAGTCATTCTTTATTCCCATCTTCCATCCCAGATTTCTCTTTCCCTCAAGGACTCCACTTAAACATATCTCAGGCTGTTCGAAACTGTCCAGCAGCTCAATGAAGTTCTGCTCATTTTTAAAAAATTCTTTTCCCTCTGTGGGTTCCACTGTGGATCATTTCTATTGCAGAATCTTCAACTTTGCTAATATTTTCTTCTGCAACCTCTAATCTGCAGTTAATTGCGTTTGGTGTATTGTTCATCTCAAACATGGGAGTTTTCATCCCTGAAAGGTCAGTTCAGGGAAAGGAGCAAATGGTGGAGGAGTAGGTGACCTGGGTAGCCTCAGGTCTCACGAGTTCAGCTAGAAAGTTATCAAACCATTCTGAACAGCTACAAACTCAATAGGAGACTGAAGAGAAGAAGAGCAGCAATTCTAGGAGCAGAAAAGCGACCACTTTCTGGAAGGTACAACATGCAGAGAAGTGAATCCGAGGGGATACATGGGAAGAGAGACCAGTGGGGGGTGGGGGGGCAGCTCCTGGCATGCGTTAGAGCAGCTGAGCACAGAATCGAAACTTCTAGAAGTCTGACCCCCTGAGGAACGCCGCACCAGAGGCTAAGCGAGGTGGGGGCCCTCGGGGGCACAGTGTGGTCTCTGGTCCCGTAGGGTCACAGAAAGACCGGGAGTGTCTGAGTGTGGCAGAGCTCTCAGGTATTGGAGCGAGGAGGCCGGCTGCAGAGACGGAGCCCAGCAGTGAGCTCTCAGCTCCGGGTTACCTTAAACTATGATCCGAGGCTCACTGGGGCTGCTGCTCTTTGAGCAGGACTCCACAAGTAGCAGATCCAGGGGGAGTGATGCACGGCAGGAATCAGCTGGGCTTGGAGACTCCAAACGGGGCGTGTGCCAGAGGTAGAAATGCTAGGTCACAGCCTGGGTGAGCCCGGAGCGTGGCGGAAGAACAGGAGCATGGGAAGGATTAATGGCTTATCTCTGAGGGTGCACTGAGGAGTGGGCCCCCCGGCTCTCAGCTACTCCAGGCGAGATTGGAGGATTCCAGTCTCAGAGACTGGGAGGCCACCATCTTCATTCTCCAACTCTAAAGCTCTACATAAAGTGGAAGGAAAGCGTTCAGGGAAGACCAAAACTGCGCAGGCCCCTGGCAAGGGCAGCGCAATTCTGCCTCAGGCAAAGACAATTGAGAATCACTGCAACAGGCCCCTCCCCCAGATTATCAAGAATCTCCAGCTGAGACCAAGTTCACTGATAAGTAAGAACTAAGGAATTTCAGAGTTAGGAGAAAGCAACACATAGAGTTCACAGCTTTTTCCCCACAATTCTTTAGTCTTCCAAAGTTAAATTAAAAAAATTTTTTTCTTATTCTATTTTTTAAAAAATTTTCCTCTTTCCTATTTTAGCCTTTTCAAAACCATTTTATCTTATCAATACCTTTTTAAAAAATCTTTTAGGGGCGCCTGGGTGGCTCAGTGGGTTAAGCTGCTGCCTTCGGCTCAGGGCATGATCTCAGGGTCCTGGGATCGAGTCCCGCATCGGGCTCTCTGCTCAGCAGAGAGCCTGCTTTCCTCTCTCTCTCTCTCTCTCTCTCTCTCTGCCTGCCTCTCCATCTACTCGTGATTTCTCTCTGTCAAATAAATAAATAAAATCTTTAAAACAAATTTTAAAAAATCTTTTAAATTTTTCATTGTTATGGTCATAGTCTATCCCTTCATGGTATTTAACCTTATTTTTTGTATATATACAGATATTTCTTTTTTTTAAATTTTTGGGATACAGTTTCTTCTAACAGATCAAAATATACCCTAAATCTAGCACATGGCTTTGTTCTAGTCTCCAGCCTGATCACATTCTTTCCTCTTTTTTTTTCTTTTTTCACCAACTTCTTATCAATTCTTTTTTTAGAATCTTTTCTAATTTTCATCTTTATAGTCATAGTCCATCATTTCATTGTGCTTATCCTTTTTTGTGTGTATATATGTAAGTTTTTCTTTCTTTAAATTTCTTTCTTTAAATTTTTGGGAGGCAGTTTCTTCCAACAGACCAAAATACACCCAAAATTAAGTGTGTGACTCTGTTCTATTCAGCCTATATTATATATTATATATATTATATATATATAATTTTTTAATTTTCCCTCTTCTTCTCCCTCTGGTTATTTCGGGTCTCTTCTAATTTTGTTAGTGCATATTTTGGGGGGGTCATTTCCACCCTTTTAGTATTTTATTCTCTCGTTCATCTATTCTTATCTGGATAAAATGACAAGGTGGATAAATTCACCTCAAAAAAAAAAAAAAAAAAGAACAAGAGGCAGTACCTATGGCTAGGGACCTAAAAAATACAGACGTTAATAAGATGTGAGAACTAGCGTTCAGAATAACAATTATCAAGGTGCTAGCTGGGCTCAAAAAAAGCATGGAAGATACTATTTCTCCTTTCCGGAGAAATAAAATCCCTTTCTGGAGACATAAAAGAACTAAAATCCAACCAAGTTAAAATTAAAAAAGCTATTAATAAGGTGCAATTTAAAAAATAGGGGCTCTTACTGCTAGGATAAATGAGACAGAAGAGGGAATTAGTGATATAGAAGACCACATGATGGAGAATAAAGAAGCTGAGAAAAAAAGAGATAGCTACTGGACCACAAGCAGAGAATTTTTAGAGATAAGTGATACTATAAGACAAAACAATGTTAGAATAATTGGGATTCCAGAAGAAGAAGAAAGAAAGAAAGGGGCAGGAGGTATATTGGAACAAATTATAGGAGAGAATTTCCCTAATTTGGTGAAGGGAACAAGCATCAAAGTCCGGGAGGCACAGAGAATCCCCCCCACCAAAATCAGTTAAAATAAGTCAACAACCCGTCATCTAATAGTAAAACTTACAAGTCTCAGTGACAAAGAAAAAATCCTGAAAGCAGCATGGGACAAGAGGTCTCTAACAATGGCAGAAATATTAGATTGGCAGCAGATGTATCCACAGAGACCTGGCAGGCCAGAAAGGACTAGCATGATATATTCAGAACACTAAATGAGAAAAACATGCAGCCAAGAATACTATATCCAGCTAGGCTGTCATTGAAAATAGAAAGAAAGACAAAAAACTTCCAGGACAAACAAAAACTAAAAGAATTTGCAAATACCAAACCTGCCCTGTAAGTCTAAGAGAGCCACTAAAAGTAACAGGCTAGAAAGGAACAGAGACAATATACAATAACAGTCACCTGTAACAGTCACCTGACAGACAATACAATGGCACTAGATTCATCTCTTTCAATAGTTACCCTAAATGTAAATGGGCTAATTGCCCCAATCAAAAGACACAGGATATCAGAATGGATAAAAAAACCAAAACCCATCAATATGCTGTCTATAGAAACTCATTTTAGACCCAAAGACACCTCCAGATTTAAAGTGAGGGCATGGAGAACAATTTACCATGCTAATGGACCTCAAAAGAAAGCTGGGGTGTCAATCTTCACATCAGATTAGTTAGATTTTAAGTCAAAGGCTATAATAAGAGATGAGGAAGGACACTGTATCATACTTAAAGGGTCTGTCCAACAAGAAGACCTAACAATTTTAAATATCTATGCCCCTAACATGGGAGCAGCCAACTACTTAAACCAATTAATAACAAAATCAAAGAAACACATCGACAATAATACAATAATAGTAGGAGACTTTAGCACCCCCTCACTGAAATGGACAGATCATCTAAGCAAAAGATCAACAAGGAAATAAAGACTTTAAATAACATACTGGACCAGATGGACATCACAGATATATTCAGAATATTCCATCCCACAGCAACAGAATGCACATTCTTCTATAGTGCACATGGTACATTCTCCAGAATAGATCACATCCTGTATCACAAATCACGTCTCAACCAGTACCAAAAGATTGGGATCATTCCATCATGTTTTCAGACCACAATGCTTTGAAACTAGAACTCAACCACAAGAGAAAAGTTGGAAAGAACTCAAATACATGGAGCTAAATAGCATCCTACTAAAGAATAAATGGGTTAACCAGGAACGTAAAGAAGAATTTTAAAAATTCATGGAGGGGCACCCGGGTGGCTCAGTGGGTTGGGCCTCTGCCTTCGGCCCAGGTCGTGGTCTCAGGGTCCTTGGATCGGGCCCCGCATCAGGCTCTCTGATCAGCGGGGTGTCTGCTTCCCCCTCTCTCTCTGCCTGCCCTTCTGCCTACTTGTGATCTCTGTCTGTCAAATAAATAAATAAAATCTTTTAAAAAGATAAATAAAAATTAAATAAATTAATTAAAAATGCATGGAAACAAATGAAAATGAAAACACAACTCTACAAAATATTTGGAAAACAGCAAAGGTGGTCCTGAGAGGAAAGTATATAATAATACAAGCCTTTCTCAAGAAACAAGAAAGTTATCAAGTATACAATCTAACCCTACACCTAAAGGAGTTGGAGAAAGAACAACAAAGAAAGCCTAAACCCAGCAAGAGAAGAGAAATAATAAAGATCAGAGCAGAAATCAATGAAATAGAAACCAAAAGAACAGTAGAACAGATTAACAAAACTAGGAGCTGGTTCTTTGAAATAATTAATAAGATTGATAACCCCCTGGCCAGACTTATCAATAAGAAAAGAGAAAGGACCCAATCATGAATGAAAGAGGAGAGATCACAACCAACACCAAAGAAGCACAAACAATTATAAGAACATATGAGCACTATATGCCAGCAAATCTGACAATCTGGAAGAAATGGATGCATTCCTAGAGACATATAAACTAACCAAAACTGAACCAGGAAGAAATAGAAAACCTGAAAAGACCCATAACCAGTAAGGAGATTGAAGCAGTCATTTAAAGTCTCCCACCAGGGGCGTCTGGGTGGCTCAGTGAGTTGAGCCACTGCCTTCGGCTCAGGTCATGATCTCAGGGTCCTGGGATTAAGCCCTGCATCGGGCTCTCTGCTCAGCGGGGAGCCTGCTTCCTTCTCTCTCTCTTCCTGCCTCTCTGCCTGCTTGTGATCTCTGTCTGCCAAATAAATAAATAAAATCTTTAAAACAAAAAAAATAAAAAAATAAAATCTCCCAACAAACAAGAGCCCAGGGCCAAGTGGCTTTTCAGGGGAATTCTACCAAACATTTTTTTTTTTTAAAGATTTTTATTTATTTGACACAGAGAGAGAGACAGCGAGAGAGGGAACACAACAAGCAGGGGGAGTGGGAGAGGGAAAAGCAGGCTTCTTGCACTGCAGAGAGCCTGATGCAGGGCTCAATCGCAGGACCTGGGAATCATGACCTGAGTCAAGGGCAGATGCCCAATGAATGAACCACCCAGGTGCCCCTTCTACCAAACATTTAAAGGAGAATTAATACCTATTCTCCTGAAACTATTCCAAATAATAGAAATGGAAGGAAAACTTCCTAACTCATTTTATAAAGCCAGCATTACCTTGATCCCCAAATGAAACAAAGACCCCACCAAAAAGGAGAATTACTAACCAAGATCCTTGATGCAAAAATTCTCACCAAAATACTAGCCAATAGCGAGGCAACTGGGTGGCTCAGCCGTTAAGCCTCTCCCTTTGGTTCGGGTGGTCCTGGGATTGAGCCCTGCACTGAGGTCCCTGCTCAATGGGGAGCCTGCTTCTCCCTCTCTCTCTCCCCCTGCTTGTGTTCCCTCTCTTGCTGTGTCTCTCTCTGTCAAATGAATAAATAAAATCTTGAAAAAAAATACTAGCAAATAGGATCTAACAATACATTAAAAGGATTATTCATGGGCCACCTAGGTAGCTCAGTGGGTTAAGCCTCTGCCTTCAGCTCAAGTCATGGTCTCAGGTCCTGGGATCAAGCCCCGCATCAGGCTCTCTGCTCAGGAGGGAGCCTGCTTCCCCCTCTCTCTCTGCCTGCCTCTCTGCCTGCTTGTGATCCCTCTCTCTGTCAAGTAAATAAATAAAATCTTAAATTAAAAATACTTATAAAAAGGATTATTCGTCCCGACCAAGTGGGATTTATTCCTGGGCTGCAAGGTTGGTTCAACATCCAGAAATCAATGAATACAATACATTAATAAAAGAAAGAACAAGAACTCTATAATACTCTCAACAGATGCTGAAAAAGCATTTGACAAAATACAGCATCTTTTCTTGATCAAAACTCTTCACCATGCATGGATAGAGGGTACATACCTCAATATCATCAAAGCCAACTATGAAAAACATGCAGCAAATATCTTTCTCAATGAGGAAAAACTGAGAGCTTTTCCCCTAAGGTCAGGAACACAGCAGGGCTTTCCACTATCACTGCTGCTATTCAACGTAGTACTAGAACTCCTAGCCTCAGCAATCGGGCAACAACAACAACAACAACAAAAAAAAAATAAAAGGCATCTGAATCGGCAAAGAAGAAGTCAGACTCTCACTCTTTGCAGATGATAGGATACTTTATGTGGAAAAGCCAAAAGACTCCACGGCAAAACTGCTACAAAACTGCTACAGCTCATACAGGAATTTAGTAAAGTGTCAGGATATAAAATCAATGCACAGAAATCTGTTGCATTTCTATACACCAACAATAAGACAGAGGAAAGAGAAATTAAGGAGTCGATACCATTTATAATTGCTCCCAAAGCCATAGATACCTAGGAATAAACCTAACCAAAGAGGCAAAGAATCTGTACTCTGAAAACTATAAAGTACTCATGAAAGAAACTGAGGAAGACACAAAGAAATGGATTCTCATGGATTCTCATAGATTGGCAGAATAAATACTGTGAAAATGTCTATGCTACCTAAAGCAAGTTATACATTTAATGCAATCCCTATCAAAATACCATCAATTTTTTTTTCAAAGAAATGGAACAAATAATCCTAAAATTTACATGAAACCAGAAAAGACCCTGAATAGCCAGGGGAATATTGAAAAAGAAAACCAAAGTTGGCGACATCACAATTCCAGATTTCAACCTCTATTACAAAGCTGTAATCATCAATACAGTATGGTATTATCACAAAAACAGACATATAGATCAATGGAACAGAATAGAGACCTCAGAAATGGACCTTCAATGTCATGGTCATCTAATTTTTGACAAAACAGGAAAGAATATCCAGTGAAAAAAAGACAGTCTCTTCAACAAATGGTGTTGGGAGAATTGGACAGCCACATGCAGAAGAATGAAACTGGACCATTTCCTTACACCACACACGAAAATAGACTCAAAATGGATGAAAGACCTCAATGTGACATAGGAATCCATCAAAATCCTTGAGGAGAACACAGGCAGCAACCTCTTCGACCTCAGCCACAGCAACTTCTTCTTAGACACATCACTAAAGGCAAGGGAAGCAAGGACAAAAATGACTTGGGACTTCATCAAGTTTAAAAGCTTCTGCACAGCAAAGGAAACAGTCAACAAAACCAAAACACAACTGACAGAATGGGAGAAGATATTCGCAAAAGACATATCAGATAAAGAGCTAGGATCCCAAGTCTATAAAGAGCATATCAAACTCAACACCCAAAGAACAAAGAACCCAATCAAGAAATGGGCAAAAGACATGAACAGACATTTTTGCAAAGAAGACATCCAAATGGCCAACAGACACGTGAAAAAGTGCTCAACATCACTTGGCATCAGGGAAATCCAAATCCCAAACCACAGTGAGAAACTACCTCATACCAGTCAGAATGGCTAAAATTAACCAGTCAGGAAACTGACAGATGTTTGTGAGGATGCAGAGAAAGGGGAATCCTCCTCTACTGTTGGTGGGAATGCAAGCTGATATAGCCACTCTGGAAAGCAGCAGGGAGGTTCCTCAAAAAGTTGAAAATAGAGCTCTCCTGTGACCCAGAAATCACATATTGGGTATTTACCTTACAGATACAAAGGTAGTGATCTGAAGGGGCACATGCATCCCAATGTTTATAGCAACAATGCCCACAATAGCCAAGCTATGGAAGGAACCTAAAAGTCCATCAACAGACGAATGGATAAAGAAGATGTGGTGTGTGTATATACAATGGAATACCAAGCAGCCACCAAAAGAAACAAAATCTTACCATTTGTAATGACATGGTTGGAACTAGTGGGTATTGGGATGCCTGGGTGGCTCAGTGGGGGGAACTAGTGGGTATTATGCTACGTGAAATAAGTCAATCAGAAAAAAAACAGGTATCATATGATCTCTCCGATATGAGGAATTTGAGAGGCAGGGCAGGGTGTTGTGGGTGAAAGGGAGGGGGTAAAAATGAAACAAGATGGGACTGGGGAAGGAGAGAAACCACAAGGGACTCTTAATCTCAGGAAACAAACTGAGGGTTACTGGGAGGGGTAGGGGGAGGGTAGGGATAGGGTGGTTGGGTTATGGACAGTGGGGAGGGTATGTTCTATGTTGAGTGCTGTGAATCATGTAAGTCTGATGATTCACAGACCTGAACCCCTGAAGTAAATAATACATTGTATGTTAATTTAAAAAAATTTTTAAATAAAAATGGGAGGGACGCCTGGGTGGCTAGCGGGGTAAGCCTCTGCCTTCAGCTCAGGTCATGATCTTAGGGTCCTGGGATTGGAGCCCCGCATTGGGCTCTCTGCTCAGCGGGGAGCCTGCTTCCCCCCCACCCCCCTCCTGCCTCTCTGCCTACTTGCAGTCTCTCTCTCTCTCTCTGTCAAATAAATAAATAAAATCTTTTAAAAAAATGGGGAAAAAAAGGTCAGTTCAGGCCTTTTTTTTTTTAAATGTCTTCTGTATTTCTACCTAACATCTGAGATTCATGGAATAACAACAGTCAGAATGCCAGTTTTAAGGTACTTGTTAGCTAATTCTAACATAGGTGTCTGTTCTGCGTTCATTTCAATTGACGGATTTTTCTCCTCATTGTTAAGTTGTACTTTCCTGCTTCTTGCCATGCTCGGTAACCTTCCACTCGATGCCAATCAGGAGTAGTCATGTGACCTAATTTTGTCTAACAAGTACTGGTCGAGGCCCATAATAGAAGTCCTATCCCTCTAGCAAGTGAGTGGCTCAGGAGTGGGCACGTAACCCAATTCTGGCCAATGAACCATAAGGGAAAATCTGCAGGGAGACTCTTGGAGAAGGTTTCCTCCCGTGTAGAAAAGAAACCAGCTGTTCTGGATGTGACCATTTCCAGATGGAAGCCTAGGAACCTCTCCATTACTGAACACTCCGAGTGTGCCAGGCCCTGTGAGAAATGCATCCAGTGTGACCCTCACAACATGCCTTTGCGGTATTCATTACCATGATGATCATTTTAAAGATAAGGAAACTGATGTTCAGAGTGGCAAATGCCCTTTCCCAAGGTCACATGGGGAGCAAGGGGCCAGGTCTCTGACTGCAAAAGTACTAACCTTAAAATCCTACTCTATACTGTCTCTGTGTTTAAAAAAAATAAAAATTAAATAAATAAAAAAACAACACCCTAATCCACATGATCCCACTCCTCTCACTGATCCATATTCATGCTGCTCAGAGCCGGGTAATTGGAGCTGCCAAAGGGTGCCGAGACACCATCCTAATGAGCTTTGCTCAGTTCCTCGGCTGAATCTGCAGCCCCTGCCGGGCAGTGGGGCCTCTCCTGTCAATACTGATGCTTCTCTGAGACACTCAGAACCCGCCATGGACGGAGGAGCAGCTGCTGCTGAGATTTAAAAAGAGAAGGGAAAAGAAAAAATACAAATGCCCTCCAAAACCTCAGCATAGCAGACCCAGAACTGGGGTGGAAAGGGCCAGAGCGCATGCCCGCTGACCTGCAAGGGATGCGGCCAGGCTCCTACACCCAGGGTCTGCTCACCTGCCTGTCCAGCGGCCTCATGGAGCGCCATGGAAATCTGCTCCGGCAAAGGGATGATACCTCCTTGCACGGCATGCCCGGGGGCAGCTGTGATTTTAAGCTCCTGGACCTGCTCCCAGGCCCCAGCCAGCCTGCAGCCCCCTGAAGAGAAAAAGTCATGCGCCGGGGGGACCTGTCTGGGTGGTGAGAAACCGGGGATTGGGAAAACAAGCCCTCCTTTTTGAGAAGGACAATGCAACCTCAAAAGCACTGATTGTAAAGTCAAATGGTCCCAGGTCTGACTGCCCTAATAAGCGGCAAGTGGGATGTGTTCACTCAACGAATATCCATGTATCTGGAGACAATGACAGTCCAAGGTCTTGCAATGTAAGTAAAATGCCAACCATACAGCCTGGCACTTACTGTGTAAGAAATCCAGGAACTCCAGATGGATCATACAGGTGTCACCAGACCGTGGCTGTCTTGTCCAAAGGGACAGTAACATGTCTGCGTGAAACCAGGCTTGGAGACAGCCTTCGTGCTCCAGCCCTGTCACCAACTGGCATGCAACCCTGCATAATTACTCCCTGCGATGTTTCCTTTTACGGGTCTGCTTGACTGGGCCACTGGGTGCACAGACTTTTCGCCAGACGTTATTCGAGGTCTGTCTGTGCGGGTGTTTCTGGATGAGATGAACATTTGAATCAGCAGACTCAGTTAAGAAGACTGCCCTCCCCAGTAGGGGTGGGCCTCTGTCAGCTGAAGAGATGAATAGAAGAAAAGTCTGTGTGTTAGAGGAAACTTCTCCCTGCCTGACTGCTTTAGCTGAGATATTAGTCTTTTTCCAGCCTTCAAACTTTACAGAAACAGCAGCTTTTCTTGGATCTCAAGTCTAGCAGCTTTCAGGCTAGAAATGTATCATTAGTTCTCCTGGTTCTCTGGTCTTCAGACTCAGATGGGAAGGACACATCGGCTCTCCTGGGTCCCCAGCTGGCCAACTGCAGATCCTGGGACCTCTTAGCCTTCCTAATTGTGCAAGCCAATTCCTTATAACATCTATCTGCCTATCTTCTTCTGATTGTTTTTCTGGAGAACGCTGACTAATATGCTCCACTTCCCTAATTCTGTTTCTTCCTCTGGCAATTGATAATAATCAGCCCTGCTTAGTGGAAATCACAGTATACATCGCAGTATATACAATGTATTTTGCTGAGTACTTTTTGCTGAGTACTACGAAATGGATAAATACAGATAGCTGGGGAACCCAAAGGAACACATGAGCCAGGCTTAAAGAATATCTTCTTACAGGAAAGTAGTTAGTTGATACCAGAAGAGGGTGCGGAAAGGAATTTCAGGAAGATAGAACAGCATGTGCAAAGGCCCAGTGGCCTTCTTGGGACACTGAACATAGCTCAATATATCCAATGCCAAAGCACAGGGCAGTTTTGCATCACATTAATAGCTTGGCATTTGTTTTAAAGGCAACTAGGAGCCACTGCAAATTTTTTAGGCATAGCCGTGACATAAATCTATGGGACTTTCAACAATTCATTTTGACCTCTCAGAGTATCAGTCTCTTATGACTAACATCAAATAATTCCACCTGCCTCACTGCGTTTTTGTAAAGCTCAGCTTGAAGCTATGTACCATAAAGGCCCTTGTAAATCATTGAGTGCTTGGCAAATAGAAGGCAGGGTTATCAGCCAATAAGTCAATATTGTTATATCAACTTCAAGGCTTTTGTGTCCTCGGCAGTTTCTGTAACCAAAGCCACAAGTCAAATAAGATATGCGGGAAGAACTTATGGAGCAAACCCGAGAACTTTTGTTTAAAGGCAGAGATTTGTTGGGGTGGCTCCAACGGTTAAATGTCTGCCTTCGGCTCAGGTCATGATCCTAGAATCCTGGGATCAAGCCCTGCATCGGGCTCCCTGCTCAGCAGGCAGTCTGCTTCTCCCTCTCCCTCTGCCTGTTGCTTCTCTGCTTGTGCTCTCTCTGTCTCTAATAAATAAATAAAATCTTGAAAAATTAAATTAAAATAATAAAGGTACAGATTCGTTAGTTGCCTCCCTAGGTACCTGTGTTAATCTGAGTCTTCCAAAAAAATCATGCTAAAATGGGGTTAAACGTGCAAGAGATGTATTAGGGGAAATGGAGAGGGAGGCCAGAGAGGCCAAGAGAAGCTGGGAGAGCCATCACCTTGATACAGGTCAAATGCCAGGTGAGGTATGGGGAGGAGGAAAGAAAGAAGGGTATGGGGGAAGATCTCACACTGCAATGCAAAGACATTCAGTAAGGTCCCTGGGGAGTCCTTGAGCCAGAGGCACCTGCGACAGGAGGTCTGTGTCTCTGGGGAATGGGCCTGCCTTCGTATTCCTTCCTCACTCAGCCGTCCGGCTGGGAACAGCCCCAGGGAAACATGACCTTGCACCAACAAGGCAGTGGGTTTCAGAGCACAGCCGCTGAGGCCTCCATCCATCATGTTTTCTGTAGCCAGAGGTTTGTTCTCCACAGTCTGCATTGCCCTTCTTGTGACCACACTTCTGAACTGCTTTAGAAATCCGTCCCCTTTCTGCTCTCGCTCCACCGGACTCAGATCTGAGACATTCTGAGCGTGGTGGTTTCCTGGCTGCAAGGCTGGAGTGTTCACGGGCATGTGACCTAAGCTGGCCCGATTAAAGTGAGGTTCAGAGTTTCAGGAAGACCACAGGGGAAAACATGCCGATTTTTTCTCTCTGGGTCTGATCATAGAAGGATCAAGTCCAGGAGTGGTGGCAGCCCCGTTGGCCACATGAGGATGGCCCCCCTGAGAGAGGCCACACAACCAGAGAAATACAGAAAGAAGATATAGCTTGTGAGCTCTTTTTCATTTTTTTTCCCAGACACCCTTGACTGTTCAATTTTTTCAAATCTGTGTATTCACACTTTTTCTTTTTTTAATTTAAGGGCTCTATTGAGATATAATATGCAATAGCCAGCACAGACTTAAAATGTACAATTTGAGATTTAAATGTATGTGTACACCAGTGAAATCATTACCACAATCAAGATAAGAGCATTATCCATTACCCGCCAAATTTCTCTCCTCCTCTCCTAATCCTCCCCCACCCCTTGCCTTAGACAGTCACTGATCTGCTTTCTGTCACTAAAGATAAGCTTTACATTTCCTGAATTTTATTTAAAGAATCAAACAGCATATACCTTTTTTTTTTTTTTTTTGGTCTCACTTCTCCCACTCAGCACAATTATTTTGAGATTCATCTGTGTTGGGTGTATCAACACTTCATTCCTTTCTATTGTTAAATAGCATACCATCATATGTACATCCCGGTGTGTTTAACCATTCATCTGTTGATGGACCTTCAGCTGGTTCCCATTTAGGGCTCTTACCAATAAGGCTGCTACAAGCATTGTGTGCAAATTTTTATATGGACATATACTTTCGTTTCTCTCAGGTAGATACCTAGGAGAACAATAGCTGAATCATACAATAGATATAATTTATTTTTTTTAAGACTGCCCAACTGATTTCCAAAATAGTTGTGCAATATTCCATTGCCAAAGGCAGCATCTAAGAGTTACAATTCCTTCACTCCTTGTCAGTGCTTGGTAGGGTTGGTCTTTAAAATTGTAGTCATTCTATAGCTGTGTGTCGTGGTATCTCGTGGTTTGTTTGTTTTTTTTTTTAGCTTAATGACGAATGATGTTGCGCATATTTTATTGTGATTTTTGGCATCCTCATAGCTTCCAGGTGAGCTGTCTGTTCAAATAGTTTGTCTATTTTTATTTATTTATTATTTTTAAAGATTTTATTTATTTATTTGTCAGAGAGAGTGAGCACAGGCAGACAGAGAGGCAGGCAGAGGCAGAGGGAGAAGCAGGCTCCCTGCTGAGCAAGGAGCTGGATGTGGAACTCGATCCCAGGACGCTGGGATCATGACCTGAGCTGAAGGCAGCTGCTTAACCAACTGAGCCACCCAGGTGTCCCAGTTTGTCTATTTTTAATTGGATTATTTGTTTCCTTATTATTAAGTTTTGAGCGTTCTTTATATATTCTGGGTACAAAGCCTTTATCAGATATACGATCTGCAAAATTTTGTCTTCCAGTCCGTGGCATGTCTTTTCATTCTTTTAATAAGTGCCTCTGAAGAGCATGCAAGCATCATCTCTGTTAAAAATCCTATGGAATCTGCAAAAAAGCTACTGTATCTAATAAATGAGTTTAGCAATGAATTATTAATAACAGCAAAGAATTATCTAACCCAACATGTCAATAAAAACTGAGTGTTTCTGTGCTCTTAAAATTCGTATGTTGAAATCAAGGTGATGGTATTAGAAGGTGCGGTCTCTAGGAGGTGATGAAGCCAGGAAGACATGTGGAGGTTGAGAAAGTCAAGGCCATCCCACCTCAGGTTTAGCCTTAGCATAAGTACAGTCATCTTAGCTCCGGCAGCCATCTCAGACCCCTGTGCCCAAGGGCTGAACTTACCCGCACCCTGCTTTAGTAACCCCCACCCTGTTTTGGTTTCAGGAAGCCCCACCCTGCTTTAGTTCCAGAGACCCCCCCCCTCCCACCCTGCTTTAGTAAGCCCCACCCTGCTTTGGTTCCAGAGACCCCCCCCCCCCACCCTGCTTTGGTTCCAGGAATCCCCACCCTGGTTTAGTAACAGAAAACCATAAATACCCCTGCCTTAACTAAGCTCAGGGTCCAAGTCCCTACTCCACTGCTTCCAGTATACGTGGGCCCAAGCTTAAGCATGTCACCTTGGGGTCCAAGTCCCTACTCCGCTGCATCGGGTATACTTGGGCCCAAGCTTAAGCTTGTCGAATAAACCTTCGTGTGATTGCATTGGTGCTTGGCTCCTTGGTGGTCTCTAGAACGGTAAAACTTGGGCACAACAAGACAGAGCCCTGTTGAAGGGGATTAGTGCCCTTACATCTGAGAGCCCAGAAAGACAGCTCCCTCTCCCCTCTTACAGTGGGAGGACACGAGAATGTGCATTCTATGAACCAGGAAATGGGTCCTCACCAGACACTGAATTTGTTGGCACCTTGATCTTGGACTTCCAGCCTCCAAAACGGTGAGAAATAATTTCTGTGGTTTATAAGCCACCCAGCCTGTTGTACTTTGTTACAGCAGCCCCATCAGACTAGGAGCAGAAGATTTTAATTTTGACATGAAGTCTAATTTGCTCATTTTAGATCATGCTTTTATGTCATGTCATGTCAACGCATGTTTTGCTTAAACCAAGGTCACAAAAGTTTCCTCTTATGTATTCTTCTGAAACAAGAGTTTCTCTACTTTCATACTATTGACATGTTGGGTTAGATAATTCTTTGCTGTTATTAATAATTCATTGCTAAACTCATTTATTAGATACAGTAGCTTTTTGGCAGATTCCATAGGATTTTTAACAGAGATGATCCCGTTGTCTGCAAATGAAGATCACTTGCTTCTTCCTCTCCAATCTGAGTGGCTTTTATTTCTTTGTCTTTCCTGATACTCCAAACTGTGTGAGCTATGATGTCAGTCAAAAGAACATCAGGATCAACAACAATTTAATTTATTTGATCAAAGCGGAATACAGAGACACAGGATCTGGTCCCGTGTGGATACGTGGGCTCTGAATTATTCAAATTCTTCGATCGGACCGTTGTGCTGAGGATGTCTATCATCGCGACTGCCCAGCCACAGAGCCTCAGAAAGGCAAATGCCTCTCCCCCATGCCCTGATTAAGAGATGGCCCCAAGGCAACCTTGATCTTGGCCCAGGGCTGATTGGACCACACCTGACTAGACCCACTTTATCTGATCCTATAGACTGGCTGATGACACAGGCCACAGCCTCCTGAGAAAGAGACAAGCTGTCTCCCTCTGGGAAGTGTGGACTGAGGTATATCCAGAGACCGAAATAGTCAGACAGGGGCATTAGAGTAGCAGGGTAGGTCTCTGGCAAGTGAGGCTCTGATGGACCAGGAGCAGGAAGAGGCTTTGGGGAAGCAAAACAGAGGGTGAGCGGAAGGCACAGTGTGAGTGGGGAAGAACCCAAAGAAAAGAAGCCATGCCCGAAGAAAACCCAGCTAGTTCCTAAAGCAGCTTCAATTCCCAAATGTTCCCATTCCATTTCCGGCTGCAATTCACACGTATCCCTTTTGGAAATAACTTTTTTCTTTTCTGAACAGAAAAAAAATCGGCACAGAAAAAGCTCAGAAAAGAATGCAAAAATAACCCTCATTCTCAACTCCTCACACTGCTTTTATATATATCCCCCCCCCCCAATAAAACTGAGATCATACTATCCGCTACCCTGTTTGGTTTCTTTCACTTAACAATGTATCATAGACATTTTGCCATTCAATACTCTTCTCAAATATGCTTCTCAATGATTTTTTAAAAAGTTTTTGTTTATTTATTTGACAGAGAGATCACAAGTAGGCAGAGCAGCAGATTGGGGGGGGGCAGGCTCCCTACTGAGCAGAGAGCCCGATTTGGGGCTCGATCCCAGGACCCTGGGATCATGACCTGAGCCAAAGGCAGAGGCTTAACCCACTGAGCCACTCAGGTACTCTGCTTTTAAATGATTTTATTCAAAGGCTATACCATCATTAATTTATGTAATTCCTTGTCATTGACAATTAGGTTTTTCAAGGTTTTTTGTTTTTTCCTTTGCTTTTACAAATAATGTTGCAAAGAACACAGCTGTAGTTGTCTTCAAACACGGTTAAGTGATTATCCTCTTATAATAAATGATTAGAAGGCTAATTGCTGGGTGAACGGGCATGCACATCTCTTAAATCTTTTGATAGATATCGTTACATTGCACTCCAGGAAGGCTGCAAAAATTTATATTCCCACCAATAGTGTATGAATGTGTCTGATCCAAGTTGTATTTTCACTGATTGTACCAGATGTTGGACACCCTACGGCCACTGTCTGGCTAGGTGTCTTGGTATACAGCAAGCACTCAATCCGTGCTTGATGGCCCAAACTTAAGTCACAAGGAGTGACTGAAGAATCTTGTTTCTTTCAAGTTTGGTTGATGATGGCTCTTGTATTTTCTGCAGCCATCACCCAGCTCCAACACACTTCCTGGCCAGGTCTTCTCTGGGAAAACCATTTTTAATTTCATCAGAGAATGTAGAACCCTTGGGCAGAGACCCTCCCATCCAAATTTGAGTCCATGGTCGCCTAAGAGTAGAGTCTATCCTTTCTTCTCCACAACCCATGACCGGGTAGAGAAAGACAGAAGAAAATAAGACAGATGGAGGGCTCATTAAAACAATCAATTATTTTGATGCATTTGGACATGACAAAGTACACCGGGGCGTGTGGGTTTTTAATAAGGCCTATGCCGGGAGAGCAGCCGCAGAACCGACTGGCAGAGAATGAGACATTGCTTTCTAGAAGGCACCTACTGTGATAATGTTACCTGCCGTTTATGCTGTGGCAGAAAATAGACACGGAATCAGAGAACGTTAAATCTGAGATAATGGGTTTTTTAATTGTTTTCAAATTTTGGATGAGCATTTTAATTGAAGTGGTTGGGAGGTTAATATAACTTTTGTATTTGATTATCTGGCAAGGAGAGGGGGAATGAAGAAAAGTGGGGTAAATGGAAGTAGTTTTTTTTTTTTTAAACAAAACCTCTCATAACACATAACATGATAAATTCCGTTTTTGTACAATCATTTTCATTATACGTGGCAGAAGCAAAATGATTTCTGTACATAATTAGTGCCAAGATTAGAGAAATGCTAACAGCCTGAGGTTCTAAGTTAACCCTCTGCCTGCTGGGAAGAAGAAATGTTCCTTCTCTCAATTGTTAAGTGTTGAGAAGGATCTGGTATTTTGGAGTGGCCACTGTTGACAGACACAATACCAGCCAACTTCCATATTTTCTTTTCCTGTCTCTCACCAAGTCAATGAGATGTCTTATTACTCTTATTCTACAGATGAGGGAAATGTGGCTCAGAAAGGGTAAGCGACTTGCTGAAGGTCACACAGCAAATAAAAGCTCTGACCCAAACTTAGCTGACTTCAAGGTCAGCATCCCATCAGAAACAGAGGGGAGGGCCCGCAGCCTGGGTTCAGATCCCCCCTCTAGGTCCTCTGTGACTTTGGGCTTTACTTACTCAACTTTTCTGAGCCCCCAATTTCATCTTCTATCAAATGATAATAACAATAGAAAATTATGATAGCATTTACCACCTGGGCGTTGTATTTCCCTTTGTTTTTGAGGATTTACTGAGGTAATGATTACTGAAGCCCTCAGCGTGGTTCCCAGAATACGGCAAGTAAACAGTGGCTGTGAGTATTAACAGGAATCTGCCTGTCTCTGTATAAAGCGTCTACCTATTTTCCAGGTCCTTTAAGGAAAAGAAGTTTCTGAAGGCATCGTTTGCCCCCTGGGGGAGTTTACAGTATGTTGAGATGGTAGACCAGATTCCCCAGATTTCCAGGCAGGTCCTCTCTGGTGAGTGGACAGGAGGTTGACAACCAAACATCCTTCCCCCAGTTTTTCTAGAATGTCAAATAGTCTATTTTATCATCAAAACATGCCTGCCCCTACCCGACCCTCATGAACTGCATGGATCTCAATTCTTCATTTTGGAAAAATATGATCCTTTTCTAGGTGATTCCATTCTGGCTTACTTTAACGAATGGCTGCTACAGACAGAGCCACAGTGCCCATGCTCTATTTCGAATATTCTGTTCTATTAGCAAGGCATCTTTTGCCATTTTGGATGGGGGTGGGGAATGGGCCTGGATTTTTTATGTTGCAGAAGAAAAGGGAATACTAGGGTGCTTGAATGCACAAGAGAAGGCCTGGGGCAAATCACTTAACCTCTCTGAGCTTCTGTCTCTTCCCCTGTAAACGGGGACAAGAGCTGAGCGAACGCCCACCTGGCACCCACGGCTTTCTTCAGTTCCCAACATACGACACGCACCTTCCCTCTCTTTCCTTCCCTCTCTCTCTCTCTGCTGTCCTCTAGGATCTGTTTTGGTCACACCCAAGGAAGCAGGATGAGGTTAACTGGGGAGGAAGAGGGAGTGAATGGAGCCCAAACCTGGAATGAGCTCCCAGGTCACGAGAGGGAGTGAGGGCCAGCCGGAAGCCGATAGAAACATACATGGAACTCTTTGTGCCACATGGGCACAAGCAGAATAGCGGAGGCCTTTCTCCTTATCACCGCAGAGGATGACACCCCTGAGATCATCAGCATCACAGCGTCTCCCTGGCACGGACACTGGTGTTCTTGTAATGAGCACAGTAGGGGCCATATCCCCACTCCGAGTAGCTTCAGTGACTGAGGACGTGTGGAACCAGAATGGAATAGGACAGCCTCACGGCATGTGTTGGGTGCACCCGCCTTTTGGGCTTCTGGGCACAACTGGGAGTGAGAGAACATGGGACAGGGGCCTTCCATCATGCATGAGCAGGCTGGGACTCATGCCAAGCCAGGATGGATATGGAATCCCACCACTTCTCACCAGCCCCACGGTTGCCCCCTGGTCTGAGCCACCATTGTCTGTCATCCGGATGCTTGGAAGAACCTCCTGACTAGTCCCCTGCTTCCCTCTTTTGCCTCCCAAACTGTTCTCAACACAGCTGCCAGAACTGTTAAACCTAAGTCAGATAGAATGACTTTTCAGCTCTAGACTCTGCAGTAGATAACCATTTCATTCAGAATAAAAACCAGAGTCCTTACAATGGCCATGAGGCCCACATGATTCAACATCTCTGCCTTTCCTGCTCCCGTCTACCTTTACTCTCCCCCTCACTTACTTAGCTCCTGAACACTGGCTTTCTCTCTAGTCTCCAAACATACCACAGGGCCTTTGCCCCTGCTATTCTTCTCTTCTTGTTATACTCTTCTCCAAAATTTGCGCATGGCTCACTTTTTGCCTGCCATATTGTAATTTATAATAAGAAATATATATTTGGTCTTCATCATTTCTGGCACAGAGCTCCTAAAACCCTTGGAATTTCCTAAGTAATGAGAGCGATACAGGTACTTTTGTCATGCTAATGAGTGGCTTTTGGATATCTCTACCCCCCACCTAAGGATGGGGGCTGGTGGCCAGGAGAACCAACCCTGTCATTAGAGGGTTACAAAGTTCAGTCCCACCCATGACCTCCCAGAAGTGGAGAGCTGAAGTTTGAATCAATCACCAAAGGCCAAGGCCTGGATCAATTGTGCTTATGTCATGAGGCCTCTATAAAAATCCAAAAGGAGAGGGTTCAGAGAACTTCAGGGTCAGGGAACACATGCAGATTTGGGGAGAGTGGTGTGCCTGGAAAAACCATGGAAACTCCACACCTTCTCCCCATACCTTGCTCTATGCATCTCTTCCTGCTGGCTATTCCCTCAATTATATCTTTTCGTAACAAACCACTGATCCCCTAAGTGAAACGTCTTTGAGTTCTGTGAGTCGCTCTAGAACTTTAATCAATCCCAAGGAGGGGTTCTTGGGAAAGTCGAGTCCACCGAAAGTACAGTTAACAAACTAGGCTTGCGCCTGGAGTCCAGCGAGGGGGTTAGGGGCACTCTCGAAGGACTGAACCTCTAACCCCTGGGATCTGATGCTACCCCTGGTAGACAGTGTCAGAATTAAGTTGAATTCTCAGACACTCTCCTGGTGTCTGTGAATCGTGTGGTGGTGTGGGGAAGCCGCCAACCACATATGTTGGAACTGCCACAGAAACCCAAAGAATTGGCTTTTTTCAGGTCTTTTCTCAAATGTCACCTTTTCAAGGGAGGCTTTTCCTGACCACGGTTCTTACCATTGCAAGCTCACCCTACCACACCCTGGCCACCCCCCCTCCCAGGCTTTCTCGTTCTCTCCTCGTCTGACACAAAAGGTGGACTTACTTGTTAGCTGCTGTGGACCCACAGCCTTTGAGAACACAGAGTATGGTCTTTTGATCTGTCTGCTCTTCAGCGGGATCCCCAGCACCTAGAACAGTGCCTACCATACGCTGGGTGCCCAGGCAATGTCCGTTGAGTGAGTAAAGGAATGTATGAATGAATACAGAAAGTGTGACCTTTCTGATCATCACAGGGCAATGAGGCCTGACACAGGCGGGCTAGGCTGCCTCTTGGGTCATCAGAACATCAGCCGGGCTAAGGGGCGTGAATGTGGGTGCACAGTACGCACTCAGTGAGTGGGAAGTATTATTCTCCCTGTCATTGTTATTGTCCCTCTGTCCTGGCCACTCCCTGGTCCTATCCTCTCTGCACAATATTCCCAGCTCCCTTATCCCCTGAACTTGTTCTCTATGGGTCTCCTCATTTATCAGCTCCTAGCAGCCCTTCAATTTTCCTCTCTTGCAGCTACTCAGGGAAGCAGGCCAGCCCAGCGGGCTCCTGGGACCTCATTCTGTGTCTCCGCTGGGTCTGTCTTGCTCCCTGGGAAAGCGAATCGTCGTGAATCACTTCCTCCCTGGGCCAGAAACCCAAAGCATCCTTGACAACATGCACTGGTGCTGGCTACCGACAGACCTTTTCAGATGGGACAAGCTTCAAATCAATTTTCATTTCTTCCAGGTGAGAGAGAAAGGCTGTTTGGTGACCCAGGGGGCCCCTGTGAGCCTCCAGCAAGAAATCACTTTGGCTTCTACTTTTCTGCTTAGGTGAGCTGCCGGCCTCTCTGCAAAATCGGATCTTTCTCCAAATGATTCACAGAAACAAATGCTCCCCGAAGGCAGAGGCAGGCCCATGCCTATGTGCTGCACGGGCATCCCAAAAGAGAGCGGCCTTATTACTTATATTTAAGACAATCACTAAGTAATGGTGGTAATCATGAACCCTCACAAGCACTAACCAGGTGTCAGGCCCTCAACTGGTTAATAGTTGCTTATTTAACCCTCTCCACACCCTTGGTGGGAGATACTAGTCCCACTTCATAGAGATAGGCACAGAAATGTTCAGTAACTTGCCCAAGGTCACACAACTAATGAATGGAGAAGCCAGGATTTCAACCGAGTCAGTCTGGCTCCATTACTGAACACGTATTCTATGGCCAGACCCTGCTGGGTGCTAGGAATGCAGGAAGGAAGAAGAGAAGACACAGTCCCAGGGCGCCTGGGTGGATCAGTGGCTAAAGCCTCTGCCTTCGGCTCAGGTCGTGATCCCAGCATCCTGGGATCAAGCCCCGCATCAGGCTCTCTGCTCGACAGGGAGCCTGCTTCCTCTTCTCTCTCTGCCTGCCTCTCTGCCTACTTGTGATCTCTGTCTGTCAAATAAGTAAATAAATAAAATCTTTAAAAAAAAATAAAAGAAGAAGAAGAAGAAGACAGGGGCTCTCATGGAGCTTATGGTCTACTGAAAGGCAGGGGCATGAAATCCTTGTAGAGCCACAGGTTGTCATGAGGCCGGGAAGGGGAAAGAGCCCAGCAGTCCCTTGGGCATCGTCTTGGAACAAATGATATCTGTAGAGTTCACTTTCACCAGGGCCCACCGGTAGCTTTTAATCCACAAAGACCTGGGCTCAGAGAAGCTAAGTAGCTCTATTATTTCTTGAGCACTAGGTAACAAAGGGCATGATTCCTACCCAAACACCTTTCATTCATTTCATTTTCATCCCCTTTGACAGATGGGAAACAGACTCAGAGAAGTCCAGGCCTTCTACCTGCAACAGTCAGAGCCAGGGCTGGATGCAACAGAGTCCAATGTTTTCTTCTGGATTGTAGATCTGATTTCTCAACCTCGAAACCAATGACACTGGAGACCAGATAATTCTTCACGTGTGGGACTGTCCTGTGCATTGCAAGACGGTGAGCAGCGTCTCTGGCCTTTACCCATTACAGGTCAGTTGTAGCCTCTCCCCAATCATTATGACTAAAGAGACCTCCAGACTCT
The DNA here is from genome assembly GCF_964662115.1 of Mustela nivalis. NCBI lineage: Eukaryota > Metazoa > Chordata > Mammalia > Carnivora > Mustelidae > Mustela > Mustela nivalis. Next base: position 5,088,801 of record NC_139033.1, on the reverse strand, counting down.
TCCCAGTGTGAGGGGTGGGGGTGGGGATCGGTCCTGTTTGAAAACCATGGCTGTAGATGCCCACCTTTCCCTACCCCATGAAGACTGCCTTCTTCATCCTCGACAACCTAACACCCAGCACAGCGTCTGGCCCACAGCTGGTGCTCAACAAAGTTTGCTCAATAAAAGGAAAGGAAGCAGTGAGACAGGGAAGAGGAAGGACAAGGGACGGAAGGTGCCCTACTATGGACAGTCTGGAGATGATTCAACTCCAGTTGATTTTTTTTTTTTTTTTAATCTGACACAGAGAGATCACAAGTAGGCAGAGAGGCAGGCAGAGAGAGAGGAGGAAGCAGGCTCTCCACGGAGCAGAGAGCCCAATGCGGGACTGGATCCCAGGACCCTGGGATCATGACCTGAGCCGAAGGCAGAGGCTTTAACCCACTGAGGCACCCAGGTGCCCCTCAACCCCAGTTGATTTTGTGACCCAATCTATTCGAAGTACCCTGAGGGTAAAGTCAAGGTTTTGGAGAATCTTGTGAGAAATTCTTACATGAAATGAACAGTCTTTTCATGATATGATTTGGTGCGTACATACAAACACACACACACACACACACAGAGGCAAAGATGCCTTGCAGGTTTGACTTTCCTGCATGGTTCAGCCAGGGACCACCACCCTTGGCTCGAAGTGGGTTGAGCCAAGCCATCGCCACTCCGTTCAATGGGAATTCAATTACCCGTATGGCAGAACACCCCAGGGCTCATGGAACAATATTTGTCAGTGATTGCTATTATGACCAAGAGGGTCCCAGTTGGCCTGGGAGACGTGTCTCACCACCCAGGTTCTCCCACTTCCAGGATATGGCTGGTCATACCACAGTCTCTGCTCAGAATGTCCCTGGACACAAGGACAACTTTTCTGTTTGCACGTTTCAATCAACAGAAGCTCCACTATTTCCAGGGCAGATGTTTCCTGTCCGTACTTTCTGTGTCCTGGGCGGGTGGCCTGTTAAGAGTGCATTGTTGGACAAGCCTTTCAGTCAGTTTTTTATTCCTGGATATGAGTGATGGGCAACAGGAAAGGCCATTCTGATGTCAGAGCCAGGCAGGAGAGAACTGTGCAATCCACCGTCTCCGTGTGCTCCCACATGAGACCAAGACACATCCCTGCCTTGGGCGCCTGGTGAGGAGCCAGGCACGTGAGAGCATGCACGTGAACTTAAATCCCACCTTCAACATCTAATACTTGAGTGGCTAGGAGAACATAGAAAAAATAGATATATATTGGCCTCTGCCCCTGGTTCCTGACACAAGAGTCCTAAAACCCTTGTAATTTTTTTAAGTGTTAAGAGCATGAGGAACATCTTTTGCTCTGGTAAGGTGACTCTGCATGGGGGTTGGTCCCGGAAAGACCAAGCCATGATTAGAGGCACCCCCCCATCGCCTAGCAAAGGGAGAGTATCTGGAAATGGAGTTAATGATTAATCCCACCTATGGGAGGAAGCCTCCACAAAAATCACAATAGCATGGTTTTGGGGGAGCTTCCAGGCTGGTGAAGACATCACATACCGATTGGGATGATGAGCCTCAACTCCCCAGGAACAAAGCCGCTGTGCCCAGGATCCTCTCAGATCTCCCCCTGTGTACATATTCATCTGGCTGTTCATCCGTTTCCTTTATCCTGTCTTCTAACACGCTGTAAACCTAAGTGTTCCCCAAGTTCTGTGAGCCATTCCAGCCAATTAATAGAACCTGAGCAGGGGGTCATGGGAACCTTCGATTTGAAGCCAAGTCTGACAGAAGTTGCAGGTAACCTGGGAACCTACTATTTGTGGTTGCATCTGAAGGGGTTGGGGGCCAGTCTTGGGGGACGGAGCCCTTAACCTGTGGGATCTGATACACGATCTTCAAGTAGATCGTGTCACAGTGGAGTTAAACCACAGGACATGCAGCCGGTGTTGCGGAGAATTGCTTGGTGTGGGGGAAACCCTCCACATGTTTGGCGATCCCAAGTGTCTGAAGTGAAGAGTGGTTCTGTGTGAGCAGTAAAGGAAACACACAGGAGGGGAAAACTGGGTTTTGTTTAATGCAGTGACTTCAGAGTGGCTGCTTTAGCTCTCTGGGTCACAGTGCCCTTGTTTATAAAATAGAAATGCTAATATTACCTACCTCATAGGCGGCTAGATATATTGTTAGCCAGTTCCAGGTGCTGTAGGCATAAACGATTTTTATGGAAATGAATTGGAATCCCGGAAAAAGCAGTGTGGCCAGGGTGGGGAAGTGATAGTCACAGTGATTTGATTTCTGACACAAGAATTCACTTGCGTATGTTAAACCTGAGTCAGCTTGACTTAGAAGGGTGTGTGCAGGGCCTTGAACAAAGCACTTGAAACTTGCTTCCATACAGCTATTTCCCCCTAACAACACTGGAATTCCTATGCACTCAAGACAATGCCAAGTACACCATCGCTTCCTGTTATCTGGAGTTTGGGCTGTCTGTATTGAATGGGCATGGACAGGAAGTTCCTGGCTCAGAATGATGGGCAGGAGTTCTCCGGTGTTTTTTTTTAAAGAACAGAGCTAGTAGATTAAGTATGAAGAGTTGTTGGATAATTCTCCAGATTTTTTTTTTTTAAGATTTTTATTTATTTATTCGGCAAAGAGAGACACAGCGAGAGAGGGAGCACAACCAGGGGGAGTGGGAGAGGGAGAAGCAGGCTTCCCCCCACCGAGCAGGGAGCCGATGCGGGTCTTGATCCCCAGACCCTGGGACCATGACCTGACCTGAAGGCAGACGCTTAACCACTGAGCCACCCAGGCATCCCTAATCCTCCAGGTTTCTAGAGAAGCCTGGCATTTATCACATTGGATTTGAGACAGAAACCCTGAATTTATATCTTAGTCCTCAAAGTCAGAGTCTGTGTGATGGGCAACAAGCCCATATTTGTCACAAAGTTAGGCCTCCTAACGTCTCTGAGCAGACACTTTGGGTTGTTTCTCCATACCACTTTCCCCTTTTCCACCAGAACATTCACATTTTTTTCTGAGTCACTCCTTCCAGGCCACCTTCAGCTCCCTTGCTGTCAAAGGAATTGATTCCACCCTCAGCTCTGTGGTGGCCTCTGATTGGCTTAAAACAATTAGTGCGTATTATCTGTCATCCACTATGATTGGTTGAAGGATAGGTCTCTGACCAATAAGACATGAGGACAGGTTTTCTGAGGTTTGGGGGATGAACAAGTGCACTGCTCTACATAAGACTTATTAGACATCATCTGTGTTCCTTTGGGGCATTGTCATGTGAGGATATAAGAACTGGAGGCCTCGGGGCACCGAGGTGGCTGAGTCAGTTAAGCATCTGCCTTTGGCTCAGAACATGATCCCAGGGTCCTGGAATTGAGCCATGCCTCAGGCTCTTTCTCAGTGGGGAGGCTGCTTCTCCAGCTCCCTCTGCTGTTCCCCCTGCTTGTGCTCTCTGTCTCTGTCTCTGTCTGTCTGTCTGTCTGTCTCTCTCTCTGTAAAATACATAAAATCTTAAAAAAAAAAAAAAAGAAAAGAAAGAAAAGAAAAAAAAAGTGAATCAACTCGAGAAGGAAGCCAATGAGGCAGCAGAGATTCATCCAGAAACAAAGCCAGAGTCTTAATGACAGTGTGAAGCTTGGGATCAAACCATTCTTGAACCAGAACATCCCAGGGCAATTCAATTATATGAACCAACAGTCTTCCCAGCCCCCTCCCCAATTTCTTTCTTTCCTAAGCTAGTATAGGTTGAACTTTCTGTTGCTTGCAACCACAATATTCCCAACTAGAGCACTGTTTTCTCTGCCTTACTCCCTCCTTAAATTTCTGGAAAAACAAAATAAGATAATAAGGTACGGAAAATGATCTGTAAACTGTAAAGCACTGTACCAAATAGATGTGACAAAAATCAGAACAATTACTGTCACTGCCTCAAGGACTTCCTAGCCCAGAATAATTCAATTTGCAGCAGTTGTGGAATATTTCCTCCCATTCCTCTGAAATATATTAGTTTCATTATGTTGAAATTATTAGATCACACATTGATAATGGTGCTTAATGGGGCCAACAGTATTATTCTCCTGTAAACAGAAATGTATGTAATTAATAACTCTTTAAGACTTCTTCTGTTCATGGGTACTAGCTACGACTCAGTCTTTATTGATGTGAGTCTAATCTGAGTATTCGGCGTGGAAATGGACACCCCATCCTTGAGGAGAGAAATATGAAGACTGCACATTGGCACTGACTGCCAACCGGCAGCTTTGTCTGAAGTGGAGAGCACAAGACTGTGTTCCAGCTCTGCCACTGAATCTCTCTGTGACCTTGGGCATGCCCCTTAACCTCTGTAGGCCTCAGTTTCCCCAACTACAAAATAAGGAAGTTAGACTTACTGGAGATTTCTAACTTTCAGTGAACACCCGTGAGAAGCTGCTGAAAATTCTGGGTCTTCTCCAGAGTAATGCTCTTCTGCTTTTTATTTATGGAATAATATTATATTTTATTGCAGAAGGCCCATGGAAAGCTTTATTCCCTCTCTCTTTTTCATCAAGCCAAACCAACAAGAAATCTAGATAAAATGACCTCTAGGGGCCCTTTAAGCTGTATTAAGTGTCCATAATTCCATGATTCCCAAGTAGTTATATTTGGGTTTTAGAAATATTACTTTAAAAAAAAAATGGAAATTCTCTGGGCATAGGTGTCAGTGAGGAGAAGTTAAAATGGGGAATCAATGAAGAAGTTGCAGAAGAAGAAGAATGCTTCTTTCTCAGGGGAACGACATCTGGGGATAGACAGTCCAAGGCTTTTGGGAAGCTCTTCAATATTTAGAGAACTTGGTTCTTTCTACCTGTTCTGCCACCCTATCACATAAGTTCTAGCCTTAGGGCACAAAATGGCTGCAGGAGTTCCAGCCATCACACCGGTGTTTCAGAGTATATGAAGAAGAACTAGTGGAAGTGTAAAATGGAGCCCCCCTAAACAGCTTTCCAGGAAGCAAAGTTTCCACTTGTACCTCACCATAAAATAGAATTATGTGGCCACACCTACCTGTAAGGGAGGTGGAGAAATGTAGTAATTAGTGAGTTGCTAGGCATATTGCTCAAAAGGGAAAAGGCTTGAACCAGAGCTAAAGATTTGAGAACCACTAGGATAGAAAGGACACATGGAATGAATCATCTCAAAGCAAACCTGATGGTCTCAAACTTCCATGCCATCCTCAAAGGAGTTCATGGTCTTCTCCCAGCTCTCAAAGGTGAAAAATCCTTCAGGTCATCTACATCGATTTGTCATTTTCCAGCCCCAACCACTTCATGCCACTTACCCCTTTGCTTTCTAGAGCCAGGACACGGTCATCCCTGCCAAGGCCCTTGTGAGTGTCGGCCAGCCCCCCTCCTCCATCTCCAGCTCTCACATTCTACTGAATCACTTTCGTTGACCTTTACGAGCCTGGTAGAGTTGGAAAATGAGACTACTCTCCCCATTTTATAGTAAGCATAATACCAGCTCAAAGAGGGACAGGCTATCTCTAAGGTCACAGAACGGGTAAACAGCAGAACCAGAAATCAGAGCTGAATCTTCTAGCAGGTGGTACCCTGTTATCTGCATCCAGCATGCCTGACTGCTACCATTGGGGACCTCTCCATTCTCTGATAAGAAAAGATGGAGAGAGAGAGAGAGAGAGAGAGAGAGAGAGAGAGAGAAACCCAGGACATTCAAAGAGCTGATTCCAGTGATGAGCTTATTCAATCAGTCCCGACAAAACCTTGCCCCATTGCTCTCTTCCCCCGCCCCCTCCCCCCACCCACCTTTCCTTCCCACTTCCCAGAAAAACTTGATTAATCCATTAGGTTTAACCTCTCTTTAACTTCCTGATTAGTTACATTTATAAACTCCATTTGTTTTTGCTTTCTCATCAAGCCAAACTAACACCCCCAGAAAAAAAAAAAATAGGCCAATTTTCAGTGCCACTGATTTACTGCAATTTCTGAAAATCAGACCGAACTGAGGAGAGACACGCCTGGAATTTCAATTTCTTGTGTTCACATTGCAGGGCTCTTTTCTGAATGCGAGGTAAGAACAACAGAGAAGAAAACTCAGTGATGGCAGGATCCCAGATTTGACCAAGGCAGCAAAGGACCAAGCCTGTTCATAAGGCAGATGAACTAATTCTGTAATATCCACCTCCTGGTTGAGGGACAAAGCCACAAAGTACAATAACAACCACAACGGCAGCTAAAGGTAAGAGATGATATGTTTTCATTGGCAAAGCAAAAGACTCAAAGTGGTGGTTTGAACGGTTGCACGGATGGTTGGTTTCCCTGCCTCTGTTTCCCTCTCTGCAACCCACAGTCCCCACAGCAGCTAGAGGGGATATTTAAAAATGAAACTCGTTCGTATTTTAACAAGAATAATGCATGTACATAAAGTCCAATTTTATTGTAAAATTAATGACAAACTTTCAGAAGTCCCTTCTACTTCCTCATACACCATCTTTCCCACACCCCACGCCACCAAGGCAATAACCTTCAGTCCTCTGCGCTGTCTTTCCTGGTACTTAGCTCCATATTTTAAGTAATGTACCAATACTGTTATTTATGGGCTTATCACTTGTAAGCACTATTATAGTCCTATTATGAAGAATGAGAATTTGATTCTCTTAGGTCATGATGACTCTCCCTACATCTCTCTCTCTATATTTGTACATATGTAATAGTTTAAGGCACTGATGCATTTATATCCATCTTCTAATATTACTGTTAGCTGACTGCTGCCATTCAGATTCTTTTCTTTTTTTTAAAGATTTTATTTATTTATTTGACAAGCCGAGATCACAAGTAGGCAGAGAGGCAGGCAGAGAGAGAGGAGGAAGCAGGCTTCCCGCTGAGCAGAGAGCCCGATGCAGGGCTCGATCCCAGGACCCTGGGATCATGACCTGAGCCGAAGGCAGAGGCTTAACCCACTGAGCCACCCAGGCGCCCTGCCATTCAGATTCTTGCATGTAACCTGTATTTCAATTTTTCTTCCCCTCTGGATGCTTTTATGATATTCCTTTTATTCCTTCCGTTTGAAAACAGCACAGTCGTATGCCTTAGAGTGGATATATTTTCCCTTTCCTGATATAGATCGCTCAAAAGAGCCTCTTAATCTGAAATCCCATACCCTGTGGTTCTTGAGCATTTTCTAGTACTGTTTATTTAATGATCTTACTGCCTCTGTATTTTTTTTAAAGATTTTATTCATTTATTTGACAGAGAGAGATCACAAGTAGGCAGAAAGGCAGGCAGACAGAGAGAGAGAAGGAGAAGCAGACTCCTTGCTGAGCAGAGAGGCAACTCGGGGTTAGATCCCAGGACCCTGAGACTATGACCTGAGCCGAAGGCAGAGGCTTAACCCACTGAGACACCCAGGCACCCCTACCTCTGTATTTGAAATATTCTCTTTCTAGAACTCCTTTTATTCACATTTTGAACCTCTTACACCAAATCTCTAATGTCCTTACCTCTTCCTACTTTCCAGTTCTCTTTTTGTTCACCTTATGATATATTTTTTTCAACTTTTACTCACAACCACTGTATTGATTTTTTCTTAGCAGTGTAATTTATTTTATTCTATTTTTAATCTTTTTAAGTTGTAAAATATAATATATATATATATATATATGTATATATATATATATATATATACATATATATATATATATGTTGAATAGTGGACAAAACAAAGATTGTACCCCCAGTGATTTATCACAAAACATCCATGTTCTCTTAAATTATTTTAATAACTCATTCTTGGGGCACCTGGGTGGCTCAGTGGGTTAAAGCCTCTGCCTTCGGCTCAGGTCATGATCCCAGGGTCCTGGGATCGAGCCCTGAATCAGGCTCTCTGCTCAGCAGGGAGCCTGCTTCCCCCTCTCTCTATGCCTGCTGCTCTGCCTACTTGTGATCTCTGTCAAATAAATAAATAAAAATCTTTGAAAAAAAAAAACCTCATTCTTAACTCTTACTGTCCCTTTTGATAGTATCCCTTTCTTGTTTCATGGATGTAATAGCTTCTCTGAACTCAAAAAGGATATTATGTATTTCTTTCCTTTTTGCTTTACTTTAGTTTTCTGTCTGTTTTCATCCAATTTCTGATTTCTGTGTTAACTTTGTATGATTCGTGTTAGAGATTTTTCTTCAACGTTGGCCAATCACTGTATGTGATATAATAATGTCATGTAACATATTTATCAGTTTAAAATAAACTAGACAGCCAATTGGAATTCTTTCTTGTTCACAGGATTTTTCAACCCATGGACTTTATAAAAAGTGTCTAGATAGGAACTGGTCCCATCTTCTGGGTGTGTGTGTTGGAGGTATGGGGTGTCACCCCCGGTGCCTGATGCATAGTTGATTCTCAACAATTACTTGTTGAGTGACTAATATTAATTCCTGTATTGTTTATGTTAGTGAAAAGCTGGAATTTTAAAACTTCTTTTTTTACCTTTTTATTATGGAAATGTCAAAGATACATAAAAAAAAGTTATCACGAATGCTGTGTATCCATCAGATTTTGACAAAGTTTGTTTCATCTGTATTCCACTCTCCAGAGGATTTTCAAGGAAATACCTGACATCAGATCACTTCACCTGGAAATAGGAAACCCTTTTTGACATGTTGCCTTTGCACATGGGAGGAATATCTCTGGTTAGAACTCAAGATTGTGGGGATTTTCATTCTTCAGTTACCCCTGGTTTCAGGGGTAGCTCTTTGTCTCCTTCTACAATGGTGGGCCAACCCCACCAATGCCTTTGGGCTCAACCCAAGGAACAGTCTTAGGAATATTAGTCCCAAGGAAATAATAATTCATTTCAGCAGAATCAAGACCTGTCCTTACCAGGTCTTGCTCTTTGAGAAATAAGGACAAAGGAAACCCTGCTAACAGAACTTTTGGAAGCTTTACTGTCCTCAGGAAAGCCCACAATATCATGGCAGCAGGCGATGAGATGTTTAAATCTAAGCTCCCACAAGGAAAGTTAAACCAACTTTTGTGAAGCTTAATCTGCAATGCTACCTTGCACAGTCCCCTGTACTTCTCCTGCCACTTTAGCAACCCATAATAAGTAGTCAGGACATTATCAGAAGAGACAAAAGGAGCTAGCCTGAAAATCTAGACTTCATTCCCGATCATTCTCGATTCCTTGATGCTTTCTTCCTGTAGGTGTTTGGCATCTTGTGATCCACAAGACCTACCTGTTGGTGTCTGGAAACAGCCCCAGATGAGGAAGGATGCTCATAGCATCTCTGCATCAGGCTCATTCAACCCAAACTTCCCAGTCCTACACCCATTAGTATTACATGATTCTTAAGAGTTTCAGCTCGGACTTTCCAACCTGCTAACAGTGGTCAACCCACAAGGCACAGTTTCTAACCCAATGCTTCTCAACTTATCATGAAAGATTAATTAGTTTTCTAATCCTTCATAAGCCAAGATTTGTGGTCTATACTCTGTTCAGTAAGATGAATTTACTTATCAGACACTTGGATGTTGTAATAAATGTTAAATTGCTCTGTAAGTTTTTAAATGCTTACCCTTGATTTCTGTGTTTATCTTGTCATGGCAAATAACAAACAGTTCATGAACCAGTGTACTCTCTATCAGTGTGTTCTGCCATTCATGGATGGAGTGGGCATCCATCATGTGGCCAGGCTATCCCAGCATCTGTCTCTTCCTCCCACTTCTTTCCAACAGCTCTTAATTCCCATTTGGGGATCCACGTTTCTCTGGGGAGGATGACACCATTCCTGGCTATAGGCATGGGACATGTGACCTAAGAGAAGCCAATCAGTGAATTCCATCTCTCTGGCCTCAGAGATTGACTCCAGGGTTGATACATGACCCAAACTGGTCCAACTGGCCAAGTGGAATGAATCTCAAAACATTGCCTTGGAAGGCTGGGGAAAAGATGCTCTCTTCCCCTTCCCACACCCATTTGTGGTGTGTGGGTATGAGATCTGATTCTGTAGCTGCTAATTTTACTGTAATGAGGCAAGCCCTCCTAAGGACAAGGACACAAAAGATGGCAGCTCTGGGAAAATTAGAGAGAAATGAAGTCATAGTCCAGATCACACCCTGAAACTCTGGACCAAAACATACCCCAGCCCACCTTATATCTGAACACTTCTCTCTTTTTGTTAAACCAGATCAAGGTGGATTTTCTGTCCTTAATAACTGAAAGCTTCCTTTTCGATTCCCGAGTTGCATGCATTTTTCCTAACAGGCACCTATTAAGCATCTACTGTGTGCCAAATATGGTGTTAGGTCTAGGAAAAAAGCCCTCCCCACAAAAAAGACTATGAATGAGTCCAGGGAGCGTGGGTGGCTAATACAGTTGGAAGCATTCATGGATAGCATCCAGCTTACATCAAGAGCCCCATGCAATTTTAAGATAATATTTAAAGCACAGGTGTTTGCATTTTATTTGCAAATTATTAACTTTGAAATTAAAAAATAGAGCCATTTTAAGGTTATCCCTAGAAAGACAACCTGACTTCCTCTGATGACAAAATCTGCTAATTTTACCATCTTTTCCATTTTTTGCATACCATCTATTCATTTTTATTTTAATACTTTTAAATTGATTCACTCACAGAACTTAAATAAATGTATTTGAAGAGGAAACTTCTATAATCCTCTCTAAATGGAAAAACGTGAATAGAAGGTAAGCGTAAAATAAATTCAACAAAATTATAAAATGTTAATAAATTCTGAGTTTTGTAACTTACTAAGGTCCTACTCCTCTGTCTTTCATGAAAGGAGAAATTAGCAAGTGTTTAAAAGATGTGTTTTAAAGACACGTGAATATCAAAGCTGAGTTTTTTTCTTTGTTGTATTTAGATGGATTGAAATGAAATTGAAAAGGGGGGATTAATTTCAAGGAATTCACTGTTATTTGACACTGCCTCTGTGTATAACCGCAAATTCTCTCCTCTGTATAAATGTTTTCTCCTTACCACTTTTCAGGAAACACTATTCTGGCCAAACCCCATTTTGGACTCTACCAAGGCTTTCTGATTCCCAGCCTGCTCAGCTACCCAATATTCACTGATATTTGATGACTTGCATTGAACTCATACTGCGGTTACCTTCTAATCACGACAAGTGGCTCTGGTTTTTTTATTTATGGTCGTAATATCACATTTCCTTTCATCGTAAGCTTTGGTCGCTATGAAAGTTTCCCACAGTTGAGGCCAACTTGAAACAAGGCCCTTAGCATTGTTGCCAGCTATGTGTCCGCCAACCCCTCCCCACCCCGCCCCAATCCCCATCACTCCCAGCTGTCAGCAGACACAGAGGACTTTCACCATCCTCTACTGCCCCTTGCTGGCATCCCCAGAAATGCCCCGTGATTTCAGCCCTTCCCTCCCTAGGCCTGTATGGAAAACTAGAAGCTGAGATGCAGAGGTCCTCTGAAGCGGGGTATCTCACTATGGCCATTTGGGGCTGAATAATCCTTTGTTATAGAATCTGTCCCGTGCCTCACTGGGGGGTTAGCAGTGCCCCGGCCTCTGCCCGCTAGATGCCAGCAGCACGTCCATCCAAAAATGTCTCCGGACATTGCCAAATGTCCCCTGGGAGCAAAATCATCCCTCCTCGAGCCACAAACTTCTCTGGCTGGCTGGCTGGCATGTTCTTATCCCAGCCCTACAAATTTTCCCAATAAACTTGAACTACAGAGCATCCCTTTGCCACAGTGTTGGGGCAACTGAAGTCATTTTTTTTTAAAGGCTATTTTCTTTTTTTTTTTTTTTTAATATTTTATTTATTTATTTATTTGACAGGGAGAGAGAGAGATCACAAGCAGGCAAAGAAGCAGGCAGAGAGAGGGGGAAGCAGGCTCCCTGCCAAGCAGAGAGCCCGACACGGGGCTCGATCCCAGAACCCTGGGATCATGACCTGAGCTGAAGGCAGGGGCTCAGCCCACTGAGCCACTCAGGTGCCCCTAAAAGGCTATTTTCTAAGAAAGGGACGTAATATCAGCTCCCCATAAGTTCACTCCCTTTAGACCATTCATCTGTCCTCCCAAGAGAAGGAAGTCTATGCGGTAGCACCTTCAACAACAGGTCCTCGCCCCTGCTCTCCCCCGGCTTCTCCACAGGGCCTCCTGGGGTGGGTATTTATTTCCTCTGAACCTTGTACAACTTTTGAAATTTAAAACCAGGGGCATTTCCGGGCCTCATCCTGGCATTTGAGGTCTGTTCACGGCGATGGTGTTCATGATGAAATGTACCTGAGAAAGTTCGAGAAGGTCTTAGGGTCCCAGAGAGCTACGTAAACTACTTAGAGGAATAATCGATGTTAAAATACAGGTTCTCTGGTAAAACGCGACTGAGTGACTGAATGAATGAAAGCATATGGGTGTTTACCCATTCATTATAAAATGCCATTGTCTTATTTGGGGCTCCTCTAAAAAGAGACCCTGAGATGAGAATGGGTGCAAGGAGTTGATCTGGGACTGATCCCAGGAGGTGCAAAGAGAAAGGAGGCTGGGGGGACAGGAGACAGGGAAGGGAAGACAGGGAAGGGAATACAGAGCCCATGAATGGGCTGGTTCTTCCTGTGGGCTGCCGGGGCTCGGCCCTGCTGGGGACTTCGAGGAGGCAGGGCAAAACCTGCTGCCAACTGTCCCACTGAGGGGCATGGGAGCTAGGTTATCTGTCCATCTCTTCCTGTTCCTCACTGGTTGAGATGTCTCTCCTCTGGCTTTTCCTGCCTCCTCTGAGGGATACCCAGCACCCTGCTGTAGCCAGAGGACACCCTGAGGCTGAGAGACCAAGGAAGTCATCAGAGCTCGCAAGAAGTCATCAGAGTGCCTAGGAAGTCATCAGAGTGCACAGAAACTGCACAGTCTCGGGGGTAAGCCTAGGGGACACAGGTGGATACCAACAGCATCTGCTTGGAGTAAGCACAGGAGGTTGCCAAGCTTGGAGGAGGTGACACTTGCACCTGGACCACCGCCCCATCCATGCACAGCCTCTGGGATCATTATAACAACTTCCTTGTCCTCATGTCTCCATTTGTCCCCTCTCCACCCGGCAGCCAGTGCGATCTTCCTAAAACATGAGTCTGGGTATACGCCCATCCCCCTTAAAACTCCTCAGGGGCTTTAAGGGTGCCTTAGTGGCTCAGTGGGTTAAGTGTCCAAGCCTGTGTCCAGCTCTGCATGGGAGTGGAGCCTGCTTAAGATTTCCTTTCTCCATCTCCCTGCCCCTCCCCCCTCTAAAAACAAATAAACAAAAACAAAAACCAGAAAAACTCCTCAGAGGATTCAAGATGAAGCCCAAACCTTTCAACCATCCAACCTTATTTAACCTTGTAGACCACACCTTCTCGACTGAACTCCTGCAAGTCCCCAGACAGAGCACCTAGTAATGCCCAGAATTGTACCAAGCCCTGGAGATGGAGACAGTACAGTTCACTCCCCATCCTCTGTGACATCATGAGGTCTATGGAACAGTCTAGCAGGGTGGTGGGGGGCCAGGGAGACCAAGATGGAAACAAGGAATTCTACTACTGTATGCCCCAAGAAGCTACTATGGAAAGATCGCATCACCTAGATGGAATCCACAAACACAGACTCACTCATTTCAGGATGAACCCTTTCCCCTTTGCAGTGACCTCCCAGAAAGTCAGAGGAGGGAGACACAGGACAGCTATGTTTGCAAAGAGAGTCTCTCCTAAGAGGTACAATAGTCCGCATATGAGCCCAGGAAGCAGTGGCATGGTGCCAGCTCTGGACGGAACCCAGAGGCAGAAACAGAGGGTGCAGAGTTTTGCCTCCTTATCAGCAGGCTTTGTGGCCCCAGGTGACAGCCCCTCCAGGGAGTGTCTCGGGATCCTTGGAGTTCAGCAGCCCCTACAGACTGATGAGCCTCAGAGGTAGCTGGGCAGCTCCAGGAAGCTATAAGCCAAGCAAAGAGGGGGGGGGGGGCGGGGAGTGGGAGGGTGGATGGGTCTAATTATGCAGGAACCATTTTCTGTTTACATAAAATATCTCCAGTAATCAGCAGTGATGAGCAAGAAGAGGAAAGAGCCTGCCTGAGAGTCTGAGGATGTTATGATCAATTAAATACCATCTTTGCAAGCGTTCGCAGAGGGAAATTTTAAGGTGGAACTGACTTTCACTTGGCCAAGGAAGATTTGAGGTGCTTCTCCTGGGGGCTCCCAAATGTAGACATATCTGCCTAGCCTCTGTTGCTAGTTTCACGAAGGTATATATTCCCTGGGTGTTATCAGCCTACAGTTATAGGATAAGTTTAAAAAAAAAAAAAAGAGTAAATCATGTTGCCTACTCCGTGCCAGGGGTTTTGCAAATATAATGTCTGAACTCGTGAAAACCCCTATAAGGACGAGCATTAGAATTCTAAAGAAACAAAGGCTTCAAGAGGTAAAGTGATTACTCTAAGGGGATACAAAGGGGCAGAGAGGTAAGGTCCATTTTCACAGTTATGCAAAGTTGGTGTGACTGCCTCATTTCTATTTCCAAAGTCAAGGACAAGGGTTGGAGAGCTGCCAATGCACCCCTGTCCCAGAAGACGGAAGCTGGGCTTAGCATGAGGATACCAAGATCTCACACCAGTCTCTTCTTCCTCTTCATGGCACAGCAAGACAGGACTTCATGAGAAACAGGCCCTACTAAACTCTTGTGGCCTCTCCTGGTCGGTAGGTTTGGTCATGGCCTTGTTGCTGTGGAAAGGAAGTTTTCTTTTCTTTTCTTTTCTTTTTTTTTTTTTTAAAGATTTTATTTATTTATTTGACAGAGAGAAATCACAAGTAGATGGAGAGGCAGGCAGAGAGAGAGAGGGAAGCAGGCTTCCTGCTGAGCAAGGAGCCCAATGTGGGGCTAGATCCCAGGACCCTGAGATCATGACCTGAGCCAAAGGCAGCGGCTCAACCCAGTGAGCCACCCAGGCGCCCCGGAAAGGAAGTTTTCTGAGCAAAGAGCAAGGTGGAGATTATGTGTATTTTGGAGCCAGACAGGGTCCACTTGCAAGCTGGATGATCTCGGAGAAGTTATTCAACCTCTCTGAGCTTCAGTTTTTACACAAGTGAGTGGGAAGTGAATAGACTCAGAATTACCAGTGCAAAATTCAATGTGATGATGTATGATCATCAATGAGGTATGATCCTCAAATGATCAATGACAATGATGATGCCATGCCTGGCACAGAGTGTGTGTGTTAAAGTGAGCCACCTTCCCGGTCCAGTCTGCAACATCCTTCCAGGCCAGCCCTGAGTTTGGGGTCCTTATCCCCTTCATGCAGGAATGCCTGTGTTGTGTTTAGAATGGGTCAGTTCTGTGAACTCCGCAAGTCATAGTCAGAGCACGATGATAAGAACTGTTATCATAAGGACCTTTCATTATTTTGTTATCATTGTTATTATTCTTTAAAAGTGTACCCCTGTCATCAAAAGAGGGATTAATAGGGATTCTATTAAGATTTTCACATATACCCTTACAGATACATAGAGTGTAAGAGAGGGGTCATACAGTACATACTCTTTGCCCTGAATCAGCCACCTAACTTCTATATTGTCAACCTCTTTTCATGCCCATGAATACCCATGCACACCATTACTTTTAAAAAAAACTGTACAGTATTCTAGTATGTTTGCAAACCTGGAAACTTGCTGGATATTTAACTTTTTGCTCTTTTAAAGCTGCCATGAATACTACTATAACTAAGCTACCACAAACGTTCTTACTTCAGTTTAAAAATGCAGAATAAAGGCAAGTCATCATTTATATATTTATTGATTCATTTATTTAAAATGATGTCCTACAGCTGGATACTTAGGTCGTATGCACGTTTTGGCTCTTATAGATAATATTGATCCGAATGTCTGCAGATCACATCTTCATAACTTATCTGATTATTTCCTTAGGATAGATTCTTTTTTTTTTTTTTAAAGATTTTATTTATTTATTTGAGAGAGAGACAGCAAGAGAGGGAACATAGTTGGGGGAGAGGGGACAGAGGGAGAGGGAGAAGCAGGCTCCTCCCTGAGCAGGGAGCCCAATTCGAGATACAATCCCAGAACCCTGGGATCGTGATCTGGGCAGAAGGCAGATGCTTAATGACTGAGTCACCAGGTGCCCCGCCCCTCGTTGAGAGGAATTCCTAAGAAGGGGAATAAAGGGAGCCAGAGGGAATTTATATATATATATTTTTTTTAAATGTAGTTTTTTTTTTAATTTTATTTATTTATCAGAGGGGGCGGGGAGAGTGAGCACAGTCACACAGAATGGCAGGCAGAGGCAGAGGGAGAAGCAGGCTCCGTGCTGAGCAAGGAGCCCGATGTGGGACTCGATCCCAGGACGTTGGGATCATGACCTGAGCCGAAGGCAGCTGCTTAACCAACTGAGCCACCCAGGCGTCCCGGGAATTTATATTTTTAAGGTGTTGCAAACACTCAGCAAAATTGCCCCCAGAAAGTCTCCCAAGGGCTCATTCACCGGAGGTCTTACTCAAGCACTTGCATTCATTCAACAAACATTCCCTTTGTTGGGAGGGACTCCTAAACCACACTTTCCTTCTTAATAATGCACTGCTGCAACCGAGCCCCAGCTAGATGTGCACTGGAGACTTGGCTCTGTCCCCCTTTTGGCTGCGTGACCCTGGGCAAATCTTTTCCCTTCCCTGAGCCCCTCTCCCCACCACCTCTCCAACCTGCAGTTTCACTGGAACAATCACTGAGAAGCAGGTCTTTGAAAGAGCTTTGGGGACTGAACAAATTGACAGGGACATGTTGCTAACACAAAGGGACTTTCTCATGCAGAGTTCTCATTATTGTGGTTTTTTTGCACAGAAACTTTAAGTTTGCCAGGAGACTCCTTATTAGGTTTTCTTAACTCTCCCTGCTGTGGTTACCAAGACACAGATGGAATATAATTTCTGATGGAGAAAACAGGCCCAGAGAGACTCGTGGTTTTCTCCAGATCACATCAGCCTCGGGACTGCTACCCAACTTGCCATCAGCCCGCTCTCTGAGCCGTATTTCCTTTTTCTAGATTAGCAGCATAAAAATGGCTATTACCCCCAGAAGATGCACTTGTATTCATAGTGAATCTGATGGTGCCAGCAATTTAAAATGGAAAGGCAATTTACCATTTAGTGCTTTGTAGCCAAATAAAATGCAGTGACCCTTTCTTTCTCTTTCCAGAAGATTTGGAATTGTCTCTGAGGGTTGGAAGGGAGGAAAGAGAAATTATAAGACTGTGAAGGTTCCTTGAGCATCAAGTTTGCTATGTTTTTTCTGTGTTTACCATGGCATCTGAGCACAGCCCTAGGTCCCCATCGGAGGCATCCGTTGTGCCAAAGAATAAGCATTAGTGCCAAAGCCTAAAACCTATAGCCTAAATGGTTTTGCCACTTACTAGCTGATCAATCAATGTGTAACTTACCAGTTGTCTGCTTGGTGTCAAAACTGCCCTTGGTGGAGCACCTGGGGGGCTCAGTGGGTTAAGCCTCTGCCTTCAGCTCGGGTCATGATCCCAGGGTCCCAGGATGGAGTCCCACATCAGGCTCCTTGCTCAGCAGAGAGCCTGCTTCTCCCTCTGCCTGCCACTCCCCCTGCTTGTGCACTCTCTCTCTCATTCTAACAAATAAATAAAGTTAAAAAAAAACAAAAAAAACTGCCCTTCGTGCTGCGCAGCTTTGAGCAAGCTCATTCACCTCTCTGCAACTTTGTTTCCTTTTCTAGATACTGGAGATAATTTCTACCCAATATGAGAATAAAAGGAAAAGATCTAGAGAAAGACTTGTTCATGTTGTGGAGGTTCAATAACGAGTCTGAATAAAACTCATAAAAAGACTGTTCCAATGACACGGCAGGACTGCTTTGAGTAAATATGTTAATTGAGCCCAGGACGTACAACCCCCTGAAATTTTGACAAAGGGAAGTGTGACTGCCCTCCTCCGGTGCCCCCCTCCACAGCATATAAATGATGCGGGGTCAGTAATACAGGACATACCTACCGATATATACCTACCGATATATTCCTGCCCTTGCCCACAGCAGATATTATTAATCAAACACATTGCTCTTTGCCAAAATCCTTCTCAAATAAGGACTTCCAGCCAGTTACCGCCAACAAAACAGGATTCACTGGTGTGATGAAACTTAGCCAGTCCCAGATTTAATTGATCAGAGCAACAGTTGTATTAAATAATCCTCCCCGGAGGATTTTCTTCTTGTGGTTGCTAAGTCACAATGCCCCTTTAAGGATTGTGCTGGTGAAGTAACACTTCCTCTCCGCTGACGATCATCCCAGTACTCCTTTCAAGGGGGTTCATACTTCATAACCAATGGACCACAACAGAAGCTTCTTACAAATGCCGGGAATGCCAGAGACTTCTCAAGCCAGAAACCTCCGAAGCTCGGGCTTACTAAAGATGGGGGTTTGCTGCCAGTTCTGAGTGGCTCTTGGTTCTACCCTCCACCCCTCCTCCAGAGAATGTATCCAGTCCAAAGTCAAACCAGCCTTCCTACCAGATGTTTAACCTTGGACAAGTTATTTACCTCTTTGTCCCTCCATTTGCTCAACTGTAAAATGGGACAATTAACAGAATCTACCTCATCAATTTGAAAGAACATTAAATGAGATGATGCGTTTAAAGCCTGGGCATATGGTTGGTGCTCAGTAAGCATTACTTATTAGTCGTCATTATTATTAAGCACTTACCAAGTGCTAGGCATCGTTGAGCATTATCTTAATTGCATCTTAAAAACAATCGTATAAGGCAGGTTTCCTGTTGTTACATTTTTTTTTTCAAAAACTAATTGTTGATTGATTTGCGCAAGCATATGGTGTTTGTTGGTAGAAAGCATTTAATGAGGAGTCTGTTGAGTTTCATGCCCCTTCGTTCCTGGGAGTCCTTGCCACCGCCGAGGAACACCAAGCTGGACATCGAAACCCTTGAATTTTACATGGCTTCGACCAAACAATGCGGCCATCACGTGGTGGGGGTCAAGATTTGAACCCAGGGTATGTGATTCTGTGGAGCCACGAGGCCCCCTCTGGGTCTCTACCACCCCTCTCTTCGTATCCCCTTCCATACAGAAAATAAAGACACAAAAACAAAACAAACAACATCAGAAACCTAACCTTTGTGCTTTTCTGGTGTACCAGGTAATTTCTTTTTTTTTTTTTTTTAAGATTTTATTTATTTATTTGACAGAGAGAGATCACAAGTAGGCAGAGAGAGAGAGAGGAGGAAGCAGGTTCCCTGCCGAGCAGAGAGCCCGATGCGGGACTCGATCCCAGGACCCTGAGATCATGACCCGAGCTGAAGGCAGCGGCTTAACCCACTGAGCCACCCAGGTGCCCCTACCAGGTAATTTCTAACATGTTTATCCTCTCCACTCACATCATTGTCACAAGAGCAACCCTTGAAAATACAGTCTTCCGGGGTGCCTGGGTGGCTCAGTGGGTTAAAGCCTCTGCCTTCGGCTCAGGTCATGATCCCAGGGTCCTAGGATTGAACCAGGTGTCGGGATCTCTGCTCTGTGGGGAGCCTACTTCTTCCTTTCTCTCTCTGCCTGCCTCTCTGCCTACTTGTGATCTCTGTCTGTCAAATAAATAAATAAAATCTTAAAAAAAGAAGAAGAAGAAGAAAATACTGTCTTCCTGCCTTAGGCCCCTCCCACCGCTTACTGCCTATGGGAGCAAGGGCTCGTCCTAGATCCTCCATGTCTTTGTCTTTTAGAGATGGGAGTAATTACCCTGAGCCCCCAAGACTGCCCTTCATTAATTTGTTTGCTAAACATGTATTGGACCTCTAATGCCAAAAATTGTGTTACATGCCTGGTATATATAATGGAGGAAACAAAATGGGCATCATCTCTGACTCAGGGAGCTTCCTGTCCAGGGTTAAATGAGATTATTTGTATAAAAGTCTTAGCACAGAGCCTGGCAAAGAAAACATGCTCGGTAAAAATTCACATCGCTGCTACTGATACTGTCAGGACCCAGTTAGGAGGCGAACAAACATATTTTGGGTTCTAAAATCCTTTCCATAAAATAGAGTTTAGTAGGAGGCCAGCAGATGAGAATTGAAGAGGACTTAGGGATGTCGAGAGAGGATTTCAGATGCTCACTTTTTAATATGTATAATAGCAGAATGCATTCCTTATCCCTCCCAAGCATTTTTTTTTAGGTATTCTCACTTTCTTTCTCATCATCGAGCCCAGCCAGATGTATCCATCTTTAAATTTCCATAAACACACCCCTCTCTGTGGGAAAAAATGCATTTTTCCCTTGAATGTGGACCCCGTGTGTTTGATTTGCCTGGAAAGGTGTGGAAACCACCCAGACACGGTGCTAATGGGATGTGACAGAACTCGCAGCTTCCCCGGGCCTGGAAGGAAGAATGTTGACGAAGGGGAGCTTAATGAGCTTCCACCCACATTTCAATTATCCTAACAAGCTGCCAAAGGAAGCCCTGTTTGCAGTACTGTGTTCTGGAAAGTTTTGACAAGCCCAGGAGGAATCTATCTGGGCCGAAGCTGAGTATGTCTAAGGAAGGAAAACACTCTTCCTCTGGGAGAGAGGTATACAGCTGATGAGGCCCAGGTGGCAGTCAGCTTTGTCACCTGGTACTTGAGAGGGCCCTTCTTGAACACAACGCCCTCATTAGCTCTCCCCAGGCAAGTGTATCAGCTATCCACTGCCGCCATAACGCCACATAACAAGGGGCCACAAAACCTCCGCGGCACAGCATAGCAATTTTTAATCGGTCAGCTGGGTGTTTCCAATCATCTGGGCTGAGTACAAATGGCTGGCTAGGTGGCTCTGCTGATCTTGGTTGGGTCGTCTCACTTGTCGGGGCAACTGGGCTGGCTTCGTATTTCTCTACACGATCTCTCGTCCTAACCACAGGTTTCCTGACAGGGTAGTGGGAGTGTTCCTAGAGGGAATCCAACATTATGCAGGGTCCCACTGAGCCACCTAGGCGCCCCCAGATCCTGCACATAGGAAAGGTGTAATGTCACTTCTGAGTTCTGTTGGTCAAAGCAAAAACAAGCCGAAATGAAATCAAGTTTTGGGAAGTAGACTCCATCTCTTGATGGGAAGGACTACAAAGTTACAGGGTAGAATGTAGATACAGAAAGAACACTGATCGGGTCCATCAGTGCAGTCAGTCTCCCACAACGAAACGTAAAATAACAACCACCATCATTGAACGGCAACTCTGGGCCTGCTTTCTGTATATAAAAGGACGTTAAAATGGAATGCTTTGGGTCTTGGCTTCAGCTGAAGCCAAGAGTAAAATGAGACGTTCAAACACCTGACATTTCAGAGCAAGATGCTGGCTGGCCCTGCAAAGATCCCAGGCAAAAATAGGTTTGTAACCCTCGGTCCAACATCCCCCTCCAAGGCATAAAAGGGTTGAGTTGAAAACCAGGGAGAGAATTTTTGGAAGGAGTAGTCCAGTGCGAAGTGAGTCTCTGTCCCACTCGAGGAGAGAGGCAAGGAGAGAGAGGGTAGCCATGGAAGCAGGTGCCAAGGATGTGTGAGTTTCCCATAGGTCAAGGAGATCAAGTCATCTTAAAAGTATCCTGCCCAAAAGAAGCAGGATGTCCCCCACCTGGCATGGAAGCTGGGAAGGAGGGGAGGAAACTAAAAATCTCCACCATGTCAAGGGACTGGGTCACACAGAAGGCTCTACAGGGAGCCCCCCCAAAAATCCTGGAAGATACACTCAGTTTTGAACACCTGCCAAACCCAGAAGAACTTTAAATACTTGCCAAGCAGACTGTACCAACACCAAATTGTGACAGACAGTACTAGCCACAGAAGGCCTTCCCTGCCCTCACCAACTGTCCCTCTGTTCCTTCAGGCCCTTTGGGAGCAAACAGGGAGGAGGTAGAGACAGAGGGAATCCAACCCCCTTCTCTAATGCCTGAGCTAAGAAAGGGGCAAAGCAGAGATACTACTCATGAACACTAATACTATGCCTTTGAACTAAAAAAAGATGTCCTACAAGAAGTCCTACTTCCATCTGCCTGAAATTTGTCCTGATATACTATAGTAGCTATCTATTAGCAATAACAAGGTTTCCCAAAACTTGGTGGTTTAATACAACATTTATGACTTCATGGTCTCTGTGGATCATGCCGTCAAGGCATTCGCTGGGCTATGATCTCATCTGAAGGCTTGACTAGGGAAAGATCCACTTCCCAGCTCATCCGCATGGTTGTTGGAGGGCTGTTGGCTAAAGGCGCTCTTCAGGCCTTGCCATGTGGGCCTCGCTGTAAAATAATTCAACATGGAAGCTTTTCTCATCAGAATGAGCAGGGAAAAAAGCAACGAGGAGAATGCCAGCCAGATAGAAACCAGTAGTTTATAATCTAATTTCAGAAGTGACATCCCATGACTTTTGACTGGATTCTATTCGTTAGACACAGGTCACTAGGTCCATCCCCAAAGCAGGAGATCACACAGTGTATAAATACCCAGAGGGAGATAACAGGGTCATCACAGAAGTCGGATGCCACATATACTGATTTTATTAGCACTACATACCACTGCTATTGCCAAAAGTCTGTCACAACAAACACACAGATCTACAATGCTACAATAAGAACAACAGCCACTAGTCTCATGTGCTGTACAACTTGCCAATCAGATGTGGTTGCTTTGTGCGGATGCTTTAACATTTTAAAAATATTTTTTGGTGGAAGCTTTCAACCAACTACAAAAGTAAGGGAAGTAGTAAGATAAAATAATAAAACAGAAGTGGTCATTCTTGTTTCACTTACGCCCCAACCCATTTGCCCCGTTGTCCCCAGTTGTTGAAAAGCAAATCCCAGACATCACCTTATTTCAGCATTAGGAATTCAACACCAAACCACATACCACATTTACCATTACACCATTAACAAGAATCCCCTAATTTCATCTACGAATTCAGTCAGTGTTCAAATTGCTCCAATTTTTTCCAATTTCAGAAGTGTCGTTTTTACAGTTGGTTTGTGTGGGGCGAAGAGCTTCGACATAGATTTTTTTAACCATGACTTAAGAGTGGGCATTTTAATCACCAAGATGGAACTATTCCGTGAGTGGAAATGACCGCAAGGCATTTTATTATGCAGGAAAACCAGTGAAGTGATGGAGATTGCTCGAGATTTTACCCGGCGGCTGACAAAGCCTAGCTCATCATGGCCTCGTTCACGGACATGGCGGAAAAGAAGGCCACCTCCATTTTGGTACCCGATCACATGCTGTTTCTTCATCAGGGTGGCGACACACAGGCTATCTCGAATGCTCACTGGAGTCCTTCAGGCTGGGTGTTCTAACCCTCATGTTCACACGTGAGAAACTCTAGATGCAGGAAAAGGACCCTGCCTCAAGTCGCACCGCATTCTCCTGAGACAGCCGGTGCCCCAGCTTGAGTCTGCCCACCCTCCCCCAAAGGACTCTGGGAACAGGCTCTCATGCGGCCCTAGCTCCTAGGATGTGAAGATACCATCAGTGCCTTGTTAGTTGACCACATCTCTTCCTCATGAAAGCCTTTCTACCTCACGTTGGCAAGAACCAGAGTATATCACTTCTGTTTCCTAGTACTCAGCACAGAATTGGGTACATCGTAGATGCCTAGCAAATGTAGCCCATGTAAGCCTGGCTAGCCTGCTTCAGCTCTGAAGCCACCATAACACAGAACCTCATGCAAAGAAACCCCATCTGACAGTCCCATAGGTCAAGGAGATCAAGTCATCTCAAGTCATCAAGTCATCTCCAGTATCTGATCCGGTCTGAGGAGAAATTTATGTTCCCTGCCCCAGCCCTGTCAGCCACAGAAGGGCAATGAGACAGATTCACGCCCCCACTGTAGACATTTACCTGGGAACATTCCATTTTCTTGGCTTTCTGGAAGCTGGGTGTTGGGAAGAATCTGGTGGATGCATTCCCAGCAGCGAGATCACGGGACAGCTATCGTCCAAGGGAATGGTATTCTCCCACCCACCACATGAAGCTTTCTCGAAAGCAGTTACTTGGGTCTGAAACCATCCATACACCCTACCCCCTCTCTTTGCCTGACACACTCCAGTTCCTTCAGGGTTCAGTATAAATCGCATCTGCCCTATCTGCCTTATCTGTCTTTCCAAAGGAAGCATCACCCCCCTCTGATGTACCCATCACGTGCTCATCCGTCTTTCCCTCAGAACTACAAGCCTGATAAGGCAAAGACAGAATCTGTCATGCCTGGAACATACTAGGTACTCAATAAGTATTTGTTGATTGATTGTTTCATTTTAATTTTTTTTAGGTTTTATTTATTTAAGTAATCTCCACACCCAACATGGGGCTCGAACTCACAACCCCGAGATCAAGTGTCTCACTTTCCCCCAACTGAGCCAGCCAGGTACCTCTCTTTTTATTTAAAAGAAAAAAATCCCACGATTTGAAAACTGCATTTACTGTCTCTTAAAAAATACCACAGAGCCCAGATGCAAGGTCTCCAGAAAACAAGGCAAAACTTGAAATGGACTTTCTTCTTCCCATCGCTGTTGCCACAGTTCACTCCACCAAATCCCTCTCCTCTATTTTGCCAGCTTCCTAAACTCTCCAAACCTAACCGAACCAGCAGGCTCTCTAGCCTCGTCTTTCGATGCAGCCTTTTCTCCTATAATTAACTTGGCCCCCCTGTCTCTATTGACCCATTCACCCATTCATTCATTCTCTGGATCCCAGAAAGCAAAGACGGTCTTGAGAGTGAAAAGAATCCTCCCTCCTTAGAAGGTGAGAGAGAATAATAAACTGAGGAAGACATGGGTTCTGGCCCATTTTCTTACCTGCTGTGCTCTCGGTGTTTGGGATAGCCCTTATTACATAGTTGGTGCTCAGTCAAGATTGCCTGGTTGGGGGGTGCTTGGTTGGGGGAAGCCTTTGCCTTCAGCTCAGTTCATGATCTCAGGGTCCTGGGATCGAGCCCCGCATCGGGCTCTCTGCTCAGCAGGGAGCCTGCTTCCCCCTCTCTCTGCCTGCCTCTCTGCCTCCTTGTGACCTCTCTCCATCAATAAATAAATAAATAAAATATTTTTTTTAAAAATTGCCTGGTTGGGTAATATCTTTTCTTTTAAAGTCACATATTTTCATTGTTGTTACATGAGTGGGTGACTAAATAACGAGGTGTTTCGTGACAGAAAGAAAGCAAGGGAAAGACGAAAAACAACAACAAAAAAACCCCACAATTCTTTTTTCCCCTCTATTTGGAGGACTGAGATGGGATGCTTGCCTGAAGAACCAAGGAGCCATAGCAAGTAGGGCACAACTCCCGGTCACTCTCAGACTTAAAGGGCCGTCTGCTGCTGAATCAGCAGGAAAACAGCAATGGGGACCGGGCCTAGGTGCAGCCTGGCAGCGTGGCAGCAATTTAGCTGACAATTTCCTTCTATGTTTCAGCATAATTGAATTAGCATCCATGGAGACTGTCTCCCAGACATCGGCGAATGCAATCCTGTGAAGCAGGCGCCGCAATTCATCTGGCATTATGAGGCACTGAATTGCCATCCAATCCCGCACCTCTCCTCGTTGCTTTGTGTGTGCTCGTTAGAGGAAATTAGGTGGATGCGACGAGCCTGGGAACAATTAAAATCTTCCCACTTAGGCGATTCCCAGCAGTGGTACCCAAGTTCTCTTGAAAAGCACTCAGGTTCGCTCAGCTACTGAGCCTGCCCGACATTCTGCATGTGCTTTCTTGTTTTGAGCAAAGGGTGGCGAGTCACTTTGCTCCAGCGAAGGCTATGGACCGGTAGGGGACAGAGCAGAGAAGACATACAGGGACAGCTGTGATACGAACTGGCCAGAAGAGCATCCATAAGGGACAGTGCCACGGCTGGGAGTCTTGGGACTCAGTCCAATGGGGAAGAGTATTGCTCAAGATGAGTGTATTGGAAGGGGAGGTGAACCATGAGAGACTGTGGACTCTGAAAAACAATCTGAGGGTTCTGGAGGGGCGGGGGGTGGGAGGTTGGGTGAGCCTGGGGGTGGGTATTATGGAGGGCACGTGTTGCATGGAACACTGGGTGTGGTGCATAAACAATGAATTCTGGAACACTGAAAAAAAAATTAAAAAATAAATAAATAAAAATAATTGGGGAAAAAAAAGATGAATGTAAGCAATGGGGCTTGATGGTGGCCCACAGACCAGGACCGGGAAGATGGCACCCAGGGCAGCAAGTTGAGACTAGACACTGGGGAGACTACCAGTGGGATTAAGTGGGGGAGTGAAGAGTGGCATTTGGGCACATGGTTCAGAACCAAGGTCCTGAACATCAAAAGTGTGCTAGATTGAATATACTTTGAGGCTAGGAGTGGCCACTTAAAGGACGGTGTTTTACTAGCTGGAGGGAATGGCTGATAGCTGCTGGGGAGCAGAGTGGTATGGGAGAAAGAGAAGAGTTTTGGAGAAATATGGATTTGAGATTGCATACCAGTCCTACCCTGTTTGGTGGTTAAACCACGTCACCACTAGGATCTTCCACCTCCTCAATGGAGAAAAGAAGACCTCTATCTTGCAAGGCTTAGAGAGGCTCAGGGTTGTGCTAAGTGATGCTGGAAGGGATCACGTGTTACAGGACTTTGTCTTGGTTTGGGTTCCACAAGAAAGGGACCTTGAGATAAGGATTATAAGGATCTGAGTGCAAGCAGTTTATCTGGGAGATGATGGAGGAGAAGTGGGAGAATGAGGCAGGAAAAGAAAGAAGCCAAGTGAGGATCTGTGATAGAGCCAGCAACCACTGAGAGCCCCAGAACTCATCCGCGGGTGACTCTGGGAAACCACACAGAACACAGGTCTTAGTATCAGCTTAGTGAGCAATCTGGGAATTTTAGACACTGACTCCCATCAGTCGTTCGTTGAGGGCTGCTCCTGGGGGCTATTCACTGCCAAGCACTTCTGGTGTGCCTTGGGAGTGGGCAGACCTGCCTTCCTCATCTTCAGAGAAAGCCCCTAGGCATGAAGGAAGTTGGCCTTTTCTGCTCTGAGATGGGGAGTCCTGAAGGGGGTACTGACAACTTCTGCTGGTGGGTGACATGTTGTCTCGGTTTGGACTGGGTTCCCTAAGCAAGCCAAGAACGAAACAGTAAGTACCAAGTGTTCCCGTGTTTCAAAGGCAGGTATAAGACCCCCAACAAGATGAGCAAACTATTTCGTGACCCTTAGCCTTTCACCAAATTTGAGAATAGGGAATGGGAAGGACGGTTTCTTTAGAGAAAGTAGATGGAGCATCATCGTTCTCTCCCCAACCCCACAGGGACGAGAAGAGCTGGGCTCCCCGCACCTGTAACCTAAAGGAAGAAGCTAAGAGGGGAACACGTGAGAGCATAATTTGCGTCCTCTGAGGATTGGAGTCCCTACACACTGGAGTTTGACTTGTGCCTGAGAAATCTTAGAGATACAAGGCAGGCTGAAGAAGGTTGCAGTGTGACAGCTGCTCTCCTGCCAAGTGTTTTCCTTGGGGTGGAGAAGGAGAGAGAGAGTGCGCGTGCGCATGCACAAGAGCTGACCCGGGATGTTTAAAAGATGCATTGCCTAATAAGGCCCTCTAGAGGAACGATGAGCCCCCAGTCCATCAAAGACAAACCACGAACAAGGAGAGCCAGAGGTGATGTCATTACTGGACAGTTAGAACACTTCTCATGCCAGACAACAGGTGACAGATGTGCACCCAGGGTCCCCGCGGACAGATGCCCACTCAGTGCACTGAACAAGGGGTTGGCTCAAGAGGATGCGTGTTGCAGAAATACAGCCACGCTCTGCTCTTAGGGCTTGCAAAAACCTAGAGAACTTCCCAAAGACAGCATCCATGAGCCAAACTAGGCACCCACGAGACTGCATCTGAAGGCAGGGTAGATCTTTTTTTCTAATTCCCACAAAGTTTTTGTTGTGTTTCTGAGCCAATGGAGACACATTCAAAGTTCACACAAGCAGCCCAGGAGAGAGCAGTAGCCTGCAGAGCTCAGCTCATAGCAGTCCAGCCACAAGCGACCTTCTTCTCTTTTGCTGTCCCCACTGCACCCTCGCCCACCTCAGAGAGGCAGAGCAGCCTGGCTGGGGTCGGGGTTGGAGGGCAGAATCACCACTCACTTAAGGGCCACTCAAGAAGCTGACTGGTCCTTTCCCCACAGCAGCTTCTGCCTGCAGCCAGCCTGAGCAAATGAAGCCCAGGGGTTTGACTCTTGCACCAGACTGGACATAGGAATCACTGAACTGCCAAAGATGTGTTTATAACCGACAAATAAGCAGATGAGCTAAAGGGTCTGTCCAACATTCATTCAGAGACAGAGAGGGTCAGTCCTGGGATTGCACAGGGGAGACTGGGGAGAAACAGAAGTAGCTCGATGATTGTACCCTGCAAGTCCTGCTCTTTCAATAAATGGATTATTGAGAAAGCATCCAACAAGTTCTGTATATGGGAAGCATCTAAAATGTATCAATAGGGATGCCTGGGTGGCTCAGTTGATTAAGAGACCACCTTCGGCTCAGGTCATGATCCTGGAGTCTGAGGATCGAGTCCCACATAGGGCTCCCTGCTCGGTGGGAGCCTGCTTCTCCCACTGACCTCTCTCCCTTCATAATTACACTCTTTCTCTCTCTCAAGTAAATAAATAAAATCTTTTAAAAAATAAAATAAAATGTATCACTAAACAGCCACTCTTGTCATTATGAGCCAATTGTTCAGGTGAGGGTTAAATCACAATTTTCAGACCATCAGGGCCAACTCCCAGCATCTTAGAACTTGGTACAGCCCTGGGCTGTACCAGCTCCCGGCACGGTGGGAGGAAATGAATGACAGAGAACAGGGTCTGTGTTACCAAGCAGAAGATGACGGACTCCCATACTCCACCCGTGCTGTGGGGCATCAGCCCCAGGAAGACTACACTTGCTGTGCCTGTGATGCTGGCTCCTGGGAAGGCATTTGCTTATTCCCACTGGACAGCAACTATAGGAGGAGACTTGTTCATTATTCTTCCGGAAGTTAAACCTCAGTGTACATTGAGGAGAGCAGTGGGGGTAGGAGCCAGGACGGTCTGCTGCCTACAGCAGCATCAGAGGACAGCAAACTGCTCACCCTGAGCTCAGATCCCAGGCAGTTGACAGGCCTTGTGAGAGAGGAGTGAAGGCTTATAAAGGCAAAAGCTACAAGGTTCCATAACTTGTTTTGAAAGAATTACGATTGGTCCCGACAAGGTTAAACTGACCATCTCCCTAACAATTGGCCATTTAGTTAACAGATACTACATTATCTGTGTTTCAGTCCTAAGTAGAAAGATGTGTTGTAGGATGCCAGTGGCGATGCAACTGACAAGATACAACTGACAACCATCAATTCCTGGTATTCCAAGAATTGAAACAGGGGAGTTCATAGGGCCTGCTTCCACCACATGCTCCCAACCCTATGTTGAGGGGCTCTCTTAGCTATGTATACTTCACTTTGGAATCTGCTTTCATATACAAATCCCGGGACCTAGACCAGGGCTGATATAGGAGGAGAGTGTTTCCCAAATCATGGTTTGAATCCTAGCTCTGCCACTGACCAGCTGTGTGACCTCAAGTAGGTCACTTCGCCTCTCGAGGGTCAGCTTCCTCATCTGAACCGTGAAAAAAAAATACCTACCACCCAGTCTGGAGGAAATATAACCATATTTAATGCACTGATTCCAGTGATGGGCCCCCAGCAAAATAGTAGCTGTCATCATCGTCATTATTTTCTGTGGACATCCTCTCATTTCTTCACAGTTATGTTAGACAATTCTGGTTCTCTTACAGAGTTTTAGTACAAAAATGGCTGGATCATTCATCTACTCAAGATGTTTGCCATTTTTGGTAAAAATCCATAGACATTGTCAGAGCTGAAAATGCTTTTTCATTATCAGATAAGAAGATCCCTTTTGCAGTCTCCTCCTGCTCTAACTCTGCCTCCAGTTGTTCCTAAGAGAAAGTAATCTTGTGTGACACTTTAGCTTTGGAGCTAAAATCAAATTTAGCATCCCAGTTCCCAATGGGGCAAACCCAACATTTTCACACACTTCTCACATCTCAAAGAGAATAAGATGCTTCTTTTGTTTCATGCCAATTTTCTCCAAGTCAGTTTTCTACTTAGTAGTTTATTTGAGCCTTCATTGTTCCATCTGTGAAATGGAACCACTGATACCATCCTCTTTCATAAGGTGCTCTGAGAATGGATTAGTGATCAGAGAACTCGGGTTATTCATGCTGTTCCTTCCATAGACACCCTGCTGTGTCCGTGGAGGAAATGTTTGGTTCTAGTCCATTATGGCTGCTGGCCAACATTATGTCCAGGCTGAATTGGAGCTAATTTGCTCTGTTCAGCAAAACTGATCAACTAGCACACTTTTTGTGAATTCTGATCAAATATCCATCTGGTATAACTGGAAAGGCCTGTTTAGTTTTCAGTGTTGTTAAACTCAAAAACAAACTCTCAGTTTACCAGCAAAAATGGATTTATTCAGGACTAGCAAGACAATCGCAATTAAGGAGAAGCAAGCTACAGCAAAACCATAGGCAAATACCCAGAACAAAGGAGAGGAAGTCTCTCTTATGGGATTGGGAGTGGGGGTACTGGGAGAGCTGCTGTAAACAAAAAGGCCACAGAGGAAACTGGGAATTTGAAGTATAGTGGCTTCTCATTGGCTGGGTTGTGATAGTCTCTCATTGGCTGGGCTGTCGCTGGGGGAGGGGATAACTTTTCTTCCTCCCACTGGGGTAGTAAAGTAGTATAACTTACAAGGTGTCTCTCTTCCTGTTGGGTTTGCAATTGACGGCAAGTGGTAGGGCATGAGAGCTCCCCCTGTTGGCCTCTGGACTCCATTTTAAAGAGGTTTCCTTTTATTAATTTTCACAGTGTTGGACCATTCAGAACTCTAATCTATACAAAGAACATGGAAGGGGGAGGCAGAGAGCTTTAGGGGAGTGGTTAGGGACAAAGCTAAAGGAAAAAAAGGACAGGACCTTGAAGGTGAAGCTGCTGGCAGCCAAGTGGAAGAGCCTGAATGTTCTCCCCTAAGCATCAGGGACTGATCAGAACAGGAAAGAGTGCCTATCCCTTGTGCAATTCAATCAAGTGACCCCACATGGAAAAGTGTTCATTTCTGGTGTGGAAAGTCCCCAAGGAAGGACAAAGGAGAGGTCAGAGAAAGTAACAGTTGCAGCTACAATTGCTATGTCTACACCTTAAATATGGCAGACATGCACTCCCTCCCGACAACCCAATGATGTAAGTCTTACTGTCCTCCTTATATAGAGATGGTCATCAAGCCCGGGGAAGTGCATTTCTCAATATTCCCCAAATGACTCTTTCTGCCCGGCCTCTCACGTTTCCATCTTTTATTCAAGCTTCAACAAGTATTTACGGAGTGTCAGGCCCCATATCAGGCACTGGACAGATTAGTATCAGGAAAGCAGGAAACAGAGAAGACTTCAGATGAAGGGTTCTGGGGGAACAGAAGTCCAAAGCCTGAAGCTGGTTTTGTTTTTTTCCAAAGTGCCCACAATGATGGTGCCAGCAGCCTGTGCCTAAAGGCAATCAGAAACAAAAGCAGAACCACAGTTCCTGGCAGGGAGAGGGTGTTCCCTCATCCTATCAGAGACCTAGCTGTCCTTGAATCAAAGACTTCCGGGAAGCACTCAGAGTAACAACAACCAGTAACACTGAACAATTTGCTTTGTGCTGAGCGTTTTATAGGCTCACTTCACCCACACCAACCCATTTCACTGTCACAATGATCCCATGAGGCAAAGAAGATTATGAGCCCCATGTAACAAACGTGCTGAAGCCCAGAGAGGTGAAATCACTTGCCCAAGGACACACAGATTGGAAGTGGGGGAGTGGAGATCCAACTCCACATCTACACAGTTCTAAAGGCTGTGTTCTGACCTTCCCCATGACAGTAGCCCTCCCGCAGCTCGGGACTGCCCTCAGGGACTCACCCCACTTCTCTGTGGACAAGGGCTGACCACTCCTGGGAGGGTTTTAGCACATGAGAGAGGCAAGGGCAACCACACCACAGCTGGGCCACTTAGGAGCTGTGTGACGTTGGGCAAGCAACTTCACCCACGGCAGCCTCAGTCCCCTCATCTGTAGAATGGGAACTATATCAGAGAGGAACTGTGAGGACTTTACACAGGGCCTCATCTGCAGAAAACGGGCACACTGTCCACACTCCACCTCTCTTAAGGGTCTCCCAGCCCATCCTCGCTGCTCACAGGAAAACGGAGACAGAAGTCCCTGGAATAACAAAGAAAAGGCAGCAGCTCTTCTGTTACCAGGGGACTGTGGGACCCAGAGGCTAGGGAGGTGTCTCATCTGTTTTTCTCGAAGGGCTGGTCACATGACAGGCAGGTAATGACTGTTTCTTGTGAAAACACACACACACACACACACACACACACACACACAGCACAGGAAGGAAATACATCAGCATGTTCTTCCCGGTTATCTCTGAGTTATGGCACCTTATCTTGCTTTTTGCTTATCTGCATTTTCTGACTTTCCTATAATAACATGTATTATTTGTGGCATTATCTAAGATCTTGAAAGACATACACCCAATTGGTACTATAGGTTACCTCTGGGAAATAGGGATGGGACGGCCTAGTTAATTGGGGGTGGGGATTTTTTTTTTTTTTTAACTTTATGTACAGCCCTACTTTTTGTGTTACTTTTGTAGTTTTTTAAAAGGATTTTTATTTATTTATTTGATAAACAGATCACAAGTAGGCAGAGAGGCAGGCAGGCAGAGAGAGAGGAGGAAGCAGGCTCCCATGGACCAGAGAGCCTGACGTGGGGCTTGATCCCGTGACCCTGGGATCACGACCCGAGCTGGAGGCAGAGGCTTTAACCCACTGAGCCACCCAGGTGCCCCTACTTCTGTAATTTTTTAAAAGAAAAATATAAGCCATGTGGCACATAATGGCAGAAACAGCAAGAAGGTCAGTGTGAGAAAGACTTGCCTTTAAATACGAACTCATCTACAAAGTAACCGCTCTGGATCTCAGTTTCTCCATCTGTAAAATGGGGTAAAAATGCTGGTTCATTAAGTTTGTTGTAAGGATGAAAGATAACTTATGCCAAAACACCACATTTCAGCATACAGTAAGTGATCAATAATTGAAAGCAGTTATTAGGGGAGGCTTTGGGGGTTATCTTGTCCATGGGTTTATTCTACATAAACAGATGCTTTTCCAGGAACAAATACCGTGAAAATAAACCCTTACTAATCACCCAGTCAAAACTCTATATCTCACTACAGGGAAGCACATTAAAAAAGAAGCTATGGGGGCGATGGGTGGCTCAGTGGGTTAAAGCCTCTGCCTTCGGCTCAGGTCATGATCCCAGGGTCCTGGGATTGAGCCCCACATCGAGATCTCTACTCAGTAAGGAGCCTGCTTCCCTCTCTTTCTCTGCCTGCCTCTCTGTGTGTCAAATACATAAATAAAATTTAAAAAAAAAAAAAAAGTAAGGTGTTTGTGAAATAAAATGTCTATCTACCTTCTCTAGTATCAAATTTGACTCCTTAAGCTCCCTTAACTCAGCAGTCAGTGACAGATCTTGGACTTCTCTAAGCTGGGCAGAAAAATCTGGAGTATTTTGTTTTGTTCAGATTTATTGGTTCTTTTTCTATTCCTCCACAACGCCATCCTCTGGCTGGAAAATTTACTAGAACCCCTCCCCCATGCCTAAAAGACCACAGGGAAGTGAGATTTACCTCAGACACAATGGGGGAGCCCAGCTAATGTTTTCTTCTGTCTTTGGGAATTTGCTTGCCTGTTGACCCAGATGCCCTACACATGCTCACAAAACCCTTCTGCCAAAATTCATTAGCCATTTAGGCTTCTGTGGTGTTATTCTGAGTCCCTTATTTTCTGGCATTAATTTAAAGCAACATTTTCTCACCTCCACTGGCATGCTTCCACGAGTTAGAGGCTTAAAAAATGAATTGCAATGGATTTTGTCACAAATTGCCTAAAATCAAAATGTTTGGTTTCATCTCCTATTTCATTTCCAAATGATTAGCAGAGGCTGCCTGCAGCACCTGTTAGCAGAGCTCAGAGACCATTCCCAGGCAAAGTAAAAAACAAAAAAACAAAATAAAAACAAAGTAAAATCATCATCAACAACCAAAAAAACACCACAGTCTTGTCAACTCGTGTTTTCCACTAATGAGTTACTGATGTCTGTCATGGGCAGGAGATCAAGGACTGTTGACAATATCTGACATCCCAAATCTAATAAAGCATTTTTTTTTTTTTCTGTTCACCCCAAAGAAACGCACTGGTGGGAATTCCACATGGTTCAGCATGACAATAGGGACAACTATTATTTATAGAGTGCCACTGTGAGCTAGGGTTTTTTCTATACATGATACCTCTTATAACAACTTCTCGATTATCAGGACAGTCTTGGTTGCAAGTATCAGACAACCAGCTCACACCAGCTTAAACAAAAGTGGAACTGTTTGGGCTCATGTAACTAAGAGGAGAATAGACTTTGTGCTTGGAATCACAGGAAGTTTCAGGAAACAGCGCCAGCAAGAAGCTCCAGAAACTTCTTTTCACATGTCTCATTTTTACTTCTCTGTTTGTCTTTGCCTGTTGGTCACGATTCCTCCTACTATAGACAGGGCTACTCCAGCTGAAGAGGAACATGGCTATCATGTTCCCAATGGATATAAAATGCTAGTTTCTTAAAAAAAAAAAAAATGCTACTTTCTCCCAACTTGTGTATATTGGTCCCAGGGAAAAACTCTGATTGGACTGCCTGGGTCACATGCTTATCCCTTGGACCAACCACCATTTGTGGTCAGATGATTTGGCCAGAAATGGGTTATATTCTCATCCTTTTGGCCAGGGGTCTGCGTCTATTCATAGGAGAAAGGTTTTAAAAGCTTAGTAAGGGGTTGCCAGGGTAGCTCAATCAGTTAAGCGTCTGCCTTTTGCTCAGTTCATGATCCCACAGTCCCTGGATCGAGGCCCATGCTGGGCTCATTGCTCAGTGGGGAGCCTGTGTCTCCCTCTGCCTGCCACTCCCCTTGCTTGTACACATTCTCCCTCTGACAAATAAATAAATAGCAAGAAACAGTAAAGCTAGGATTCGAACCAGGGTCTCTGGCTCCAAAGCTCATGCTGTCCATATCATAACTCACTCAGCCACCTGTTGGGGTGTGGGGCTCACCAGGCTCCTAACAGCATGAGGAAGAAGTGAGATGAGTGGATTCTTTGTGGCTCTTCTCTTCGCAAAACCAGCTATCCCCATAGGGATAATCTAACTAAGAAAGCCAAGCCAAGCCCAAGATAAGACCATGAAAACTGTTTGCAAACAGCTTGGAAGTCATGGTGTTTCCCTTAAAAAGGTAATTTCTTGCTTGGAACAGTGAGAAATTAGATGCAATCTGTTTTGATTTCTTCCCAATTTAGGACACGCTTTAGTGACCAATCTGAAGACATGCCAGCATCCTTCTGTCTCGAGGATATGTTAGCTTCGTTTATGTCTCTGTTCATAAAGGACATCTAAATCATCCCAGAGGAAAGGCAGCCCAGAATTGATACAGCAGACATGGAGACAGACTGAGCTGCCTCTTCCTGGGTATTATTATTAATAAGAATAATAATAATTACCATTCACTGGGCATTTACTGTGTGTCATGCCTGATACTAGAGACATCCATCACTGTGCAGCCCTCTTAGAAAGTCAGGGCAGGGTGCGGTTATTTTGGCTCCTCAGCATCTGAACATCTTTTCTGTTGGAGAAAAATCCTCCACTGGGTGATTCTTGGTGGAAGCTTGACCTGCTTCCTCCACAAAACCAGAAGAGATCAAAACTCTGTGAATTCTCCCATATCCTTCCAGAACATTCCATGTTTGCTTAAATTAACCAATGTCTGTGTCTGTTTGCATCCAAGTGCCCTGCTACCTGAGTGTTCTTATCCCCATTATACAGGTAAGACTCTGAGACTCAGAGGGTATGAAACTTGGTCAAAGAGTTAAAAAAAGTGGGGGGTAGAGGGGAGCCTAAAGGCACAAGGAGGGCATAATGCGGTCAATACAAGCATGTAGTCAGGCTGACTTGGGATATGAATGCCAGCTTCACCCTCTGGGGGACCCCTCAGCAAGTTATTTAACCTCCCTCTGTGTCTCAGTGTCTTCATCCAAAAAATGCAGATGTTTGTGCAATACATGGAATTCTCGGGAGCATTAAAAGAAACCATCTAAAGAAAAGAAAAGAAAAAAAAAATCACCTATGTACTGCTCCCAACATCATGTGTGGCACACAGAAAATGCACAACACGTTAGCTGTTGTATCTACCGCTATGACTCGTACTCATTAACCACTTTCTATCATGCCATAAGTGGGACTTATCTGACCATCTAGTAGGATTGTTTGCTTTGTCTCATCATCCCTTCCACCCCCCAGGGACATGGTTAAACAAAGTAGAGGGTGAATAATAAGTCCACCTGGAGTAATATTCTACCTCGTGGCACGGGGGTGACTTCTGAAACCAGACCTTCACTCGGGTTCTCTCCGTGTCTCAAGAGAATCCTGGCACAGACCCGCAAAGGCTCAGCCTGTGCTCATCGATCACACTAATGACGATGTATTTCCAGCGCTTTGCCACTTGATCACCAGCTGCCCAGAGTTTTATCACCATTTCCCAGGGCAGAGCAGGCCACCCCCAACTCCTGCCCACAAGTGCCTTTTTGTTTTTCCTTACTCCGTGTCACCCAGAACAGAGCCAATTAAAGAACTCACTCATGTCTCCACCCTCCACCCCTTTAATTACAAACAGGGCTGAGAGTTGAATAACACAGAACAAAAGACAGATTTATTTACTCCGGGATATAAACAAGATTATCAGAAACAAGCATTCAGGAGCCCTTAGCTCCTGGGAGAATTTTAATGGGCTGACCCCCTGCCTTACAGAAATCTCTGTTTTTTTCACATAATTATAAAACCCCAAGAGTTTCGCCCGTTTGAGTTATTTGTTGGCACACATTCACCATCCTGGCTCCTTGCTCTCATTGGCCAATCCTAAGTATCTCTGCTGGGGCTTTAAACCAGGCTCTTCCGAGACAACGCAGGAAGCCTGGAAGAAATTGCCTTTTCCTAATGAAATTTCCCTTTCCTATTGCAGACTACCTGGGATGACCAGGGTACGCAAACGCGAGCAGCGAGGAGGCAACGCTACCCTGGCTTTCGGTCATGAATCATTTAACCTCGCATGGAAAGGACATGAACCAAAAAAAAGGGAATGCACGGGCTCCTGGAACTGAAAAGTCGCCCATAAAGCCTCATTCAGGCACAGCTCAATTCAGCGGCTTCAAGCATGTCACAGGGCTCAGGCTCTCTGGACACGCCTCACCTGTCTTCCTGAGCAAGCTTCCTTCTTATGGGAAAGACGGTCCCCACAACTCTCAAGCTCCCAGCCTCTCAGCTCCTAGAATTGAACGCCATTGGATCAGTTTGGGTCACGTGCCCATACTTGAGCCAATCACTGTGACCGAAGGAAGAACTACACTGATTGGCTAGATCTGGGTCACATGCCCGATGTCGTCTCTAGAGAACGAGGCTGGTGTTGTTTGAAGGAGATGGACTGAGGATGTCAGGTGGGTGAATCCCCAAGGAAAAATCTGGGGGCTGTACCCAGAAGAGGGGAGATGGATGCTGGGCAGATGAAAACAGTGGATAACCGTCAGAGTGTTCCGTGGGGTAGGGATTGTAGAACACCCCCAGACGTCCAGAGGCAGCTTGGAAATGGTCCTTCAGCGTCTTCCCCTCCCCCCAAAGATTTTGTTTATTTAATAAATAAATATTGGACAGAGAGATAGAGAGAGAACACAAGTAGGCAGAGCAGCAGGCAGAGGGAGAAGAAGCAGGTTCTCCGCTGAGCAGAAAGCCAGAATCAGAGCTCGATTCTGGGACACCGAGAACATAACCTGAGCCACCCAGGCACCCCTAGCAAGATGACGTTTTTAGCAGGAGTTTGGGGTGTTGGGAAATATCTCTCGGAGCAGATGAAAGGGGGAGGGGCTAACGTTAGAAGAAGAGAGAAGGGATGAGCCACATGAAGGCGGAAGGCAGAGGCGGGGAGAACGTTCCAGGTATTGAGACGCTTGAGAGGAGGAGGACAAGGCCCCCCGGGTCACAGGGAGGTTAGGAAAGTGATCCCAGATCTCCGGAGCTTCCTCGCTTTTAGCAAACTCCCTTCCTTACCTAGTTTTCTTATTTCAGAGGCTTATTCATCTGGAAATTGTTGAGTATGACCCAGGTTCTGCTCTGAGGTTGTCTGGTACAAATATCACACTGGTCACATAGTGCACTTTTAGATTTTTCTAGGAGCCATTTTTAAAAAGGGGAAATTGGTGAGATTGGTTTTAGTAAGATATTTTATTTCACTTAAGATACAGAAAGTATTGTCTTTGGGCATGTAAGCATATAAAAACGGTTGAGATATTTTGGCATCCCATTTTTTAGTACTGTCTTTGAAGCTTGCCTACATTTCATCCTTACAACATGACTTCATTAGGACTCCCCGCATTTCAGGTGCTTAGTAGCCAGATGAAGCTATGGCTACTGCCTTGGACAAATTCATCCCTAACCATCTGATGGGAGGAGAAAAGGGGCCCGTGGGGAAATTCTTTCAAGAATGTAGTAGGAGCGCAGTGCTGCAGGTGCACGTGGGCCAGAGTATGGGAATGTCATCCTGACTTCATGTCTCTTAACCTCAGTCTAAGAAAATAGGTATAGTAATGATATTAAAGTTGTCCAGCAGAGAGCCATGGGGCCCATGATCTACCTGATAGTGGGGTGCCCTTTGAGGAGTGGAAATTCCCACGGACAGACATCCTGGAATGAGGTTAGGCAATGAGGAAGCAGAAAGGCCAGTCTTAGGCCGGGCAGGCCATGTGAACTCCCTTTCAGGCAGGCAATGCCAAGAACACTGTAGATGCTCACAGGGTAGAGGGAGCTCTGTAAATGTCCATGGGGTTGGATCCATGGTGGGTTCTGAGCATGGTACCTCCGGCAGGTAGCTGGAGCATTCGATCCTGGAACAATCCAGTCAAGTCAGCATAAAAGATGGAGCCTGTTCTTACTGTTACCCTGGGCAGCAGGGTCCGTCCTATGCTGGAGGGGAAGTGCACAGGGCAGAGCCACAGCAGCTGAAGGCAGAAGGAAGGGAGCTGAAGCAGAGAGAGCAGTGCCTCGTGGGAAATGTGAAGCAGTGGTCCAGAGAGCAGCGGCTGGCTGAGGTGACAAACAAGATGAATTTGTGAAACATGCACATGTCCTCCGGGGACGGGGGGAGAAACCTGATTTTACAAAGGAAAATAAAAAGAAAATAAGAGGGGAAATAGAAAGGAAGAAGGAGAAACTGAAAGGGAGAGAAGCTTCTAGAAAATGAGAGTTTAAGCATCACAATGAAGGCCTTAAAAGGAGGAAGAGCACAACAGACTGGTAAAATCTGGGTCCTGTTGGTGAATGAATGAATGAATGAATAACCGTGTGTCCAGCTGCTGGAATGAGCCCTTTCCATGGCCCATTTATTTACTCTTCACAACAGCGGTGAGGCCAGTATGATTGTCTCACTTTATAGATGAAGATATTGAGGCTCAGAGAGGTTAAATAATTACTCAAGGTCACACAGCTAGAATCTCCGTCAAGGACTGAACCCAAGTCTGCTCTGAAGTGCTACACTCAAGCTTGTTGAGAGGTGTTCTGCAGAACAGCACACCCAGAGGTCTCTGTTAAAAAAGACACATATAATACAAAATAGGGGGAGGAAAGGAGGTTGGGAAGTTTGACCAAATAAAACTGCACAATGTGGCGTATTATCACCCACTTGGAAAGTCACAGCACACAGCAGGAGACTGCCACAGGCTGTTCCGTTATCTATTGCTGCACAACAAACAGCCAATGATGGTTTGGTTAGGCCACAGCTTGGCTGTGGCCACAGTACCCAAGTGTTTGGTCAAACACTCATGTACATGTCACCATGAAGGTGTTTCTTAGATGAGATTAACAGATCAGTAGTCTTTAGGTAAAGCAAATTAATCCTCCATAATGTGGGTGGGCCTCACCCAATCAGTTGAAGGTTTTACCATACACACACACACACAAAGACCAAACTCTCCTGAGTAAGGGAATTTTGCCTGCAGACCATGTTGGGACTCAAGCTGCAGCATCTACCCTTCCCTAGGTCTCCAGTCCCACCCTGCAGATTTTGAAAATCACGTATACACTTTACTGGTTCTGTTTACCTAAAGCACCCAGACTAATACGTTATATGTAAGATATTACATAATACTAATGTCTTCTATATAATTATATAATAGTCTTCTATATAATACTATATAATGCTATGTCTTCTATATCACTTACACCTTATAATACTAATACTTTATGTATATGTGACGTATATAAAGTGTGTATGTATGTGTATATGCATGTACTTATATACAGGAGGGACCATTCATCTTTATTCCACTGTGGCTGGGCTTTCAACTCCAATGCCTCCTCCAACAGCTGGAATTATAACAGCTACAGCCAGAAGTCCCATTTCCCAGGTAACTTTGCTTTCACCTGTCTGGCAACTCAAACGGATACCCAGAGGGGTGGACTCAGCTGGGACTGCTGGCCACAGAGTCTCCACATGTCCCTTAGGACAGGGCAGCCTAATATGCCAGCAAACAAGGTTGAAGTGGTATGTCCTTTTATGATCCAGCCTCAGATGTCACACAGTGTCATTTCCACCATACTCTGCAGGCCTCACATTCCAGGGGAGGGGTCGAAGACCCCTCCTCTCAGTGGTGGTGGTGTGTGTGAGAGATTGTGCAGCGAGGTGGTAAAACCTCAACAGAGGCCCCGAAGTAAAGACACCTGTTTCCTCTTGCTTAACCTGGCTTTTCTCATGATTCTGTTTATGTATCATCACAGGTGAAATTGTGTGTCAAAATTCAGAAGCCAAAGTCTTGACCCTCCCCCCCTGCCCCTGGTTTGGAAATACGGTCAGAGCAGGTACAATCAGTTCAGTGTAGATGAGGTCAGACTTGAGTAGGTGGGTCCCTAATCCAGTATGGTCAGCTCCTTATAAAGGGGGGGAATTTGGGCCCAGACAGACATGCACACAGGGAGAAAGACATGAGAAGATGAAGGCAGAGGTTGGGGTTAGTTATACATCAGAGACCAGCCACCAGATGCTAGGAGAGAGGTGTGGACCAGATTCTCCCAGCCCTGAGAAGGAACCAACCCTGCTGATGCCTTGATCTTGCCCTTCTCGCTCCAGAACTGTGTGGGAATACATTTCTATCATTTAAGCCACCTACTTCCTGCTACTTTGTTACAGCAGCCCGAGCTGACTAATACAAGCATAAACTCCATTCGTGCATTCACTGACTCATTCAATCATATTCCAGACCTTTCACAATTCTCAATACCAATACCATTGCCATCTCAATACTCAATACCAATGCCATTCTCAATAACATTTCCCCTCACTTTCTGTTTCCTGAAGATTCAATAAACTAATACACTAAGATATATACTAAATAGGAAGTGCACAATAATCAGTCCCCTTTCTACAGCAGCATGTCCCCTCCTGGTTACTCCTGCTTGTTCTACTGACGATGCTGCTTGGGTTTGCCTTTCTTCTTAGATCTTGCATTCTGAGCCTCTCTTCCAGACATCTGAGCTGCCAGTCTCCTGAAAAGACTAGAACCCGACTCTTAAATAAGCTTCTCCTTCAGGTGCCATGCAGAGCCCCCAGGCAGCCCCAAGGCATGGGTGCGGGCATGAGGGCATGCACTCAGGGAGAAAGAGCCTTGGGACATTTTCGGGGTTTGATGGGGGCAGCGGAAAAGAGGAAATGTTGCATGAGTGGACACACTGCTGAGCCTCAGCAGGAGACTGCGCTCCATCTGGGCTCTAATAAAAATTAGATATAATGTATATATTGTATATGTATACACACACATAATAAATATAATATATTATATTATATTATATTGTGTATATTATAAAATATAATATAATAAAAATAAAAATAAGCTGCGTGATTTGGGGCAGGTTTTTGAAACTCTCTGGGCTTCAGTTACCCAGTTTATGCAACCCGGATATCCTCAAGGATCCTCTTTCCTTCATGATCTAGACAAGCTTCAAATAGTTATCTTTGTACAGGATACAAAGGAATTCAGCTCCTTCCTCAGCCTCCACCAAGCTAACTGCTCATTTGAAGCCCATATAGCTTATTTGATACCCACCTCTGACTCTTCCAATGTGAACCGAATTTTCTGGAAACCACTCTACATCCACCTCAAACCAAGTAAATATGGATGCGAGGCCATCTCTGGCTCTGAGGGTGAGCAGGTGATCCAGGCCTGGCCGATCAGAGCATCCCATCGCCATAGCCACAGTGATTAAGATGGCCATATCATCAATCAAAGATGGCCCTATGATCCTAGTCAATCAAATGAGAATTAGCTGCGGGCCTTTTGGGGAAAAAAAACAAACAAACAAAGAAAAAAAAAAAAAACTAGGAATCAATAGCTGGGAATGAACAGTTGGCCTAAAAAATAAAACTGCCAATTAATTTAGCAACAAAAAAATGCATTTTCTGAGGAATAGCAGAGGATTACAATAAAGGACAAGCCAGCTACTGCAAAACCATAGGCAAGTCCTCAGGGCAAAGGAGAGGAACCCTCTTTCATAGAGGACAGTGGGAGTTGGGAAGGCTGTTAAAAAGTCCACTGGAGTGGGGCACCTGGGTGACTTGGTGGGTTAAAGCCTCTGCCTTGGGTTCAGGTCATGGTCGTGGTCCCAGGGTCCTGGGATCGGCCCCACATAGGGCTCTCTGCTCATCGAGGAGCCTGCTTCCTCCTCTCTCTGCCTGCCTCTCTGCCTCCGTGTGATCTCTGTCTGTCAAATAAATAAATAAAAATCTTTCTTTTAAAGATTTTTATTTATTTATTTGATAGAGATCACACGGCGGCAGAGAAGCAGGCAGAGAGAGAGAGAGAGAGGAATGGAAGCAGGCTTTCTGCTGAGCAGGGAGCCCGATGGGGGACTTGATCCCAGGATCCTGGGATCATGACCTTAGCCGAAGGCAGAGGCTTTAACCCACTGAGCCACCCAGGCGTCCCTAAACAAACAAAATCGTAAAAAAAAAAAAAAAAAAAAAAGTCCACTGGAGTAAACTTGGAGTTTGAAGTACAGTGGCTTCTCATTGGCTGAGTTGTGACAGTCTCTCACTGGCTGGGCTGTTGCCAGGGCAGGAGGAAAGCCTTTTACCACCAAACTACTTTACCACCTATGCCAAGGTTCCTCTCCTCTTTGGTTCTGTAATTGACAAGGAATGGTAGGCGCCAGAGCTCCCCCTACTGGCCTCCCAACTCCATTCTAAAGGAGGTTTCCTTTTTCTTAATTTTCACAGAACCAAAAAAAGAGATAGAAAAGGACTCCAAATGTTGGGGCACTTGGGTGGCTCATTCAGTTAAGCGGCTGCCTTTGGCTCAGCTCATGATCCTTGGGTCCTGGGATGGAGCCCCTAATCGGACTCCCTGCTTCTCCCTATGCCTACTGCTCTTCCTACTTGTGCTCTCTTTGTCAAATAAATAAATAAAATCTTAAAAAAAAAAGAGAGAGAGAGAGAGAGATACCAATTGTCAATAATGTAAGGACCTATTTTACTGTCCCTTCTCCCCTTCCCCCAGGGGACTTAAAAACAAGTCCTGGAAACCAGCTCCAGGTGTGGAGGCCAAGAAAAACAAGGCTGTACCCACCTCGAGTCTAGCCCTGACATAAGTACAGCCATCTTGGCAAAGCAAAAGCTGGTACCTTGCACTGTAAGAGTGGGTTAGCATAAGAATGGCCATCCTGAAGGCCGGGAAGCCATTTTACTGAGCGTCCCTAACCAGCCCACACTGCACACGTAACTTGAGATAAGAGAAAGTAGCTAAAACCTAAGAAACAACTTAATCATATACCACCAGGGCAGTTAGGTGATGGCCCCACAGGGACCAGATGTTAAAGAAAACAAATAGTTAACTTGCAGAGATCACAATCCTGCAAGACAGGAATCTCCCTTGGTTTGCAAATGTCCTCATGATTTATAACAAAAAGGGCTATCTCTTCAATGGTCCAATTTCCAGAGACAAAGGGCTCAGTTCCTCAAAGCCTAAGGTCGCCCTCCACATCATAAAACTGAGGGAGGCTGAGGCAGAAGGAAATGTAAATAAAGTTAAATTTCTTCTAAACCTAAGTCTCACTTAACCGCCAGGATGGCGCCAGGATGATGCTGGGGTGGCAAAAGGTTAAACAAAGTTAAACTGTCAAAGTGGGGCGCAAGATATGTATGTAGCTATGGAAAAGTGCCTTGAAAATGCTATATAAACCCTTGGCTTTGAGTGCTCGGGGTCCTTGTTGAAACCCGCTGTGCCGGGCGGATACTTGGACCCCAGCTAGCTGGAAAT
Source organism: Mustela nivalis (assembly GCF_964662115.1). NCBI lineage: Eukaryota > Metazoa > Chordata > Mammalia > Carnivora > Mustelidae > Mustela > Mustela nivalis. The sequence goes on along the minus strand of NC_139033.1, from coordinate 5,044,270 downwards.
AAACCTCGCTGTGTGACTTGCATTATCGAGAGTGTTCTCTGTCTAATTGAGGGGTGGTCGACTCCGTACCCTAACAAATAACATGATTTAAGGCCCCGGACTCTGAACCCACCCATGTCTCGTGTATTCAGTTCATAAGCAAATAAACATTCCCAGCTTATTTTTTCTTAATCCAATCTGATTTTTTATCTCTATCACTTCCTCCCAAAGACACCTGATATTAAACTTCACTGAAAACTTGAGAGAGTAGATGAATTTACAGGGTAGCAATGCAAATAATATAAATTCAATATCAGATAGTTTAGTTCCTAGACATTCTTTGTTTTGCTAACTAAGCGGCTGCCCACTTCTGCCGCAGGGCTCAATGATCTCCATTCCGAATTCCTGTTTATTCTTTGTATAGCTACTCCCAATGCAACACCCTTCCCCACTATAAGCAGTTATAAAGTATTTCCCTAAACAAAGAAAATTCCCTCCCTGAGGAGAATTCTTGTACCAGCTATTGAGAAAATAAATTTTCACTCCCCTGCCTATTCAGTGAAGAGGCAGGACAAGACTTCCTCTCGATTCCATGCAACTTAAAAACTCTGCAGTTCAAAATACAATAAAGCCATTAAAATTGTGGCCTAGGAGAATGTTTTTCAAAATGTAAGTCATAACCCATTAGTGGGTCTTGAAATCAATTTACTGGGTCATAACCAGCATTTTTTTTTTTTAATGAAAAAGAACAAAATAGGAAAATAACCAGAGTACATCATATATAATAGAGGTGAGTAGTGGTTCATGAAACTTTTATTCCAATTAGAAACTGAGAGGTGCTGGACACAACAGTGAACTAGATCATAGTTTCAAATGTATTTCTCACCATGGTACAGAAAGTATGAAAGCTAAAGGTGAAAATCAGTACTTGCTGAGAGTGAAAGATGTCAGTAAGTTAAAAAAAAAGTAAAAATCTAATTTTTGTCAAAGAAAACAATAGAAGAGACAAGACACAGATGTAGATGTGGATATAATGTGGGAAACCAAGGCAGAAGAAAAATTACTAAATTCCCTTACTACCTACAGTCCATTGACAAATCCTTGAAATAGGCCAAGTGACATTCCTCTAGGGACTCCACTGCCCTCAATGTTAATACTTTGCTAAGGGCAAAATGCAATCCTAGCTTGAGCCCCCCTTCCCCTTCCCCCCAATCCTGTAAGTGTACTTTAATGTATAAAAATTCCTTTAGAAATTTCCTGCATCTCCAAACCCCCTAAGATACGTCTTGGCAATCACCCCCAAAGCCTGTGGCCCACCGCTATGCATCTGAAGGGTCTTGTCACTAAGGTTTTACTACACAGTAATAAATAACCTTTCCCAGCTATAGCTAGCCCCTCAACGTCCTGGAAACCTTGCTTCCAAAATTCCTTCGAGACTTACACTGTCCCTAATCCCTTCCCAACTCCAGTATCTGATGCGCCCCTCCTCATAACCCCAGGGCAGTTCTTTCTGCCCTTGGGTCCTGTTCCCCTGCTTTAATAAAATCACCTTTTTACACCAAAAACATCTCAAGAATTCTTTCTTGGCCTCGTCTTTGAGCCCTAATACCTTTCCCACATCATTATGTGTACCGAAAGACTAAATTACTATCCCTACATGGGGGAGGAGGGATTTTGGTGTTTTTCATTTTCCTTGTATACCTTTTAAATCTTGCTTTAAAAAGAAAAAAAAAGTTTACTTCTATGATAAATTTAAATTTAACTTACTCCTACAGTAATTTTAAAAATTCATTAAAGCCTATTTTTTTTAATTTTAAAGATTTATTTTATGTATTTATTTGACAGACAGAGATCACAAGTCAGCAAGAGGCAGGCAGAGAGAGAGGAGGAAGCAGGCTCCCCGCAGAGCAGAGAGCCCGATGCGGGGGCGGGGGGGGGGGGGGGGGGCTTGATCCCAGGACCCTGGGGTCATAACCTGAGCTGAAGGCAGTGGCTTAATGCACTGAGCCACCCAGGCGCCCCTCATTAAAGCTTATTTTTGTTTTGAAAGGTACGTATACTCCTAAAACCCTTCCAAGAAGAGAAATATACCCAAATATTAACAGTGGTTTTGTTTGTTTGTTTGTTTGTTTTCCTTAACTCTTTGTTTTAAATGTCCCCAGCACAGACAGGTGTTACTGTAAAAAGAAGAGGGAAAGGGTCTGTCTTAATTTCAGGATTCTTCAGTGGGAGAAGTTTGCAGACAAAACTGGGAATATCAGAACATATAAAGAGGTGGGGGTCAGGATGGAAGATATGCAAATCCTTTGAATGGATTTTCCACACCAGTGAGGTCCCTTTCTTCTTTTAGCTACTGTCTGAAGAAGGTGTATACTCAAATGCAACTATTATATATTCCAAATGTCATATTCCTCAACACCTGTTTGAAAGAGCACATTATATCAAGAAGGAACTGTCACCGAAGCTACGAGAAGGACAGTTTCTACCAAAGTGCCGGAAGTCAGGGGACTGTCAGACAAGAAACTGCTGTGTCCTTCTGAGGCTGTCCTTGACCAGGATGCGGACGGCAGCAGAGGACAAAACCCAAGAGGCGTGGCAGAGAGAGTCTCTTCAAGGAAGATATTGTCAGGAAATTGAAAAATCAGCCTACCCCATCCAGACTGTCTAAACAAGGACGCCTGAAAGAAGGTAAGAGCGGGAAAATTGCCTCCCAAATGGTGAATTGAATTGTGATCTCAAAATTATAAGTTATAAAAGGAAATTACGGGGGAAAAATGGGAGGGAGGGAAGAGAGGAACAAGGGAGGGAACAATAGTGGTGGATGAAACTCTTACTGTCACTTTTCAGAAGAACAGGGGGAAACGCAGCCTGGGGAAGAGATGCATTTGGGGTCAGAGAAACACAGATCTGGACATTTCCAACTTGTCATGGTAACCATCAATCCAGCAGCCTCATCCAGAATGCCGAGCGCTCTGGGATCCGGGGAAGAAGCTGTTATGCCCAAGCTTTGTGCCTGGGATGAGAAGCCGCTGGTTCTTGCCTCTTCTTTTCAGAGGGTAATACTTTCAGCTTCTGGGTGTAAAACGGGGAAAGGAACCCACAGTTACTTTTATTGGTGTGTTTTTAAAGTGACTCGGGCACACGAGTTAGGAAAAAATTGAAATACAACAAAAGGCCATCCCCTGTAAAGGAAGATAGGCTTTAGGCTATACAATGGCTTGCGCCCCTGCCCACCCCAGCTCCATATCCACTTTCTACTTGTAGGGCCCCAACTGGCTCCTGAGCCTTCTGGCTTCTAGGTGGGTCCAGCCAATGGGAGCCCCCAGGAGGAGATCAGAGGAAAGAAGTGGGGAGTGTTTGGGGCATCCTTAGTGCGAGTTTGCCTCAGTTTGCCTCAGACTGGCTAGGTCTCTCAGCTACAAATCACCACTCCTCCCAAGGCCCCTTTCTCTACAAGATCTCTCTCCTTCAGACCCTCCCCCCATCCCCTAGAGATGGCCTCAGCTTCAAGGATTCTAGCCCGCGGTCCCTGCACTTTGTCCTTGCCCCCCACACCCATTCTTGTGGAAATGGCCACATGGTAAATACACCTGCTTCCTTGACTTTGCCATCCTGACCTGCTGGGCCCAGACCTCACCTTGACTCTGCCATCCTGTCCTGCTGGGCCCAGACCTCTCTCAGTCCATCTCTCTCCTCTCTCTCTTTCCTGAAAGTCAGCCTGTGATATACTTTGTTTTCCTCTCTTTGGTTTTTTTCAAACTTCACGTATGTTGAAAATCCTGCTGGATGTTTTCTCTTTGCTCAGGTTCTACCCCTCCCATTCTCTACTCCTCCTCACCACCACGTTCAGTGCTTCTGGAGGCTGATCTGTACGGACTCGTCAACGGGCTCCTTGGCCCTGTGGCATCTAGTTGGGCCTTGCTGTTGGGGGGCCAATTACAGATCGGAGGTACCTGCAACAGAGAAGCAGGCAACAGGAGAGTGAGCCTTGGGGTTCATCCCTCTGCCCCCTCCCTGCCAAGTTGCTGTCCTTGACTGTTTCCCTCTTCAGAAGGCCATAAATCCTCCAACAGGACAGCTCTCCTCTACGAAAAAAAAAAAAAATTATATAAATATCTTGAGGCTTTGAATAACATCACTCTTCAGAGAGCGATACTTTTGATTGATTGTTAGCAGTTAGGAGAGGGAAGACCACCCTTAATCGAGTCAGAGATTGAGCTGATTTCAAGGTGATTTTTTTAGTCTTGGCAAAGGAGGGTTCTTGTCCTGTTTACTCTTATTCTTATAGTATTAGACCATCAGGGGATTTTTTTTTTTTTAACTTAAATTCGATTAGCAAACATAGAGTACAGCATTAATTTCAGATGTAGTGTTCAATAATGTATCAGTTGCTTATAACACCCAGTGCTCATTGCATCACGTGCCCTCCTGAATGTCCATCATCCCGTTACCCGTCCCCCAACCCACCTCCCCTCCAGCAACCCTCAGTTTGGTTCATATACTTAAATGTCTCTCATGGCTTTTCTTCCACTCTGATGACCTCCCATTCAGTTTACCCTCCCTTCCCCCATGATCCTTTTCACCGTTTCTTATAGTCCGCATATGAGTGAAACCACATAATTGTCTTTCTTCTATGATCTCCCTGATATGAGGAATTTGAGAAACAAGACAGAGGATCACAGGGGAAGGGAGGGGAAAATGAAACAAGATGAAACCAGAGAAAGAGACAAACCATAAGAGACTCTTAATCTCAGGAAACAAACTGGGGGTTGCTGGGGGTGGGAAGGTATGGGGTGGCTGAGTGATGGACATTGGGGAGGGTATGTGTTATGGTGAGTGCTGTGAATCACAGCCCTGTATCCCTGTACCCCTGAAACAAATAATATATGTTAATAAACTTATATAAAAATAATTATCTTTTTCTAATGGACTTATTTCACTCAGTATAATACCCTCCAGTTCCATCTGTGTCAATATAAATTATAAGTATTTATCCTTTTTGATGGCTGAGTACTATTCATATATATAGATTATATATATATATATATATATATATACACACACACACACACACAAAGAAGATTATATATAATCTTCTTTGTCCATTCATCTGTCAATGGACTTCTAGGCTCTTTCCCTAGTTTGGCTATTGTGGACGTTGCTGTAATAAACATTGGAGTGCAGATGCCCCTTCGGATCACTACATTGTATCTTTGGAACAAATAGCCAGTAGTGTAATTGCTGGGTCGTAGGGCTCTATTTTTTACTTCTGAGGAGCCTCCATACTGTTTTCCATAGTGGCTGCACCAGCTTGCATTCCCACCAACAGTGTAGGAGGGTTCCTCTCTCTCCACATCCGCACCAACATTTATTGTTTTCTGTTTTGTTAATTTTAGCCATTCAGACTGGAGTGAGGTGGTATGTCATTGTGATTCTGATTTTTATTTCCGTGATGCCAAGTGATATGGAGCATTTTTTCATGTGTCTGTTGGCCATTTGTATGTCTTCTTCGGAGAAATGTCTGTCCATGTCTTCTGCCCATTTCTTGACTGGATTATTTGGTTTTTTGGTATTGGGTTTGATAAATTCTTTTTTTTAAGATTTTATTTATTTATTTGACAGAGAGAGATCACAGTAGGCAGAGAGGCAGGCAGAGAGAGGGGAAGGGAAGCAGGCTCCCTGCTGAGCAGAGAGCCCGATGCGGGACTTGATCCCAGGACCCTGAGATCACGACCTGAGCCGAAGGCAGCGGCTTAACCCACTGAGCCACCCAGGCGCCCAAGTTTGATAAATTCTTAATAGATCTTGGACACTAGCCCTTTCTCCATCAGTGGATTCTAAGGAGAAGGAAGAAAGGAGGGAAGGGGGAGGAAGAGAGGGAAGTTTTCCAAGACAAAAGCTGATTATGTTAGCCAGAGTTTATTTTGTACCTATTATGTGTTACATTTTTACCTAGCATATGCATTAACATATGTTTTGTATCCAGTATATGTAGATGACAGAAAAATATAGGCAAAGAGATAGATAATTATGTCGTTTAACCTGCTAATGGCCCTATAAGTTCAGTGATTCGGTTTTTATTCTTTATTATAAGGAAACTGAAGCTTATATAAGTTAAGAAACTTGCCCAGGGTCACCCAGCTAACATACAGGATTAAAAATCAGGATTTAGGGCGCCTGGGTGGCTCAGTGGGTTGGGCCGCTGCTTTCGGCTCAGGTCATGATCTCAGGGTCCTGGGATCGAGTTCCGCATCGGGCTCCCTGCTCGGCGGGGGGCCTGCTTCCCTTCCTCTCTCTCTGCCTGTCTCTCTGCCTACTTGTGATCTCTCTCTGTCAAATAAATAAATAAATAAAATCTTTTAAAAAAAAAATCAGGATTTAAACTCAGTTCCATTTGGCGTAAATGAATGTTTACATCTTATGTAAAACAGCAGCTTACAAACAGGATGTGTGGCAGGGGTTCCTTCCCAGTCCCTGTGTGTTAGAATCACCTGGGAATTTTCTTTTTATTTAATTGAAAATTCAGTGATGCCTAATATTATATTTTAAGTCACTACCTCTACAGAGCCGTGCAGAGCCTTCTTCTATTATCCTAAGCCCTCAGAGCCATCCTGCTATCCCCAGGCCTGGGAAAGTCACATTTTGAGGGCGTAAAGAAATTGAGAAGAGGGAAGTGAAACCGAAGGAAGATGCGTGATGTGCTTGTTTTGTGGGGCTGCTGGAACAGATTATCACAAAATGAGTGGATTAAAACAACAGAAATGGATTCTGTCGAAGTTTTGAAGCTGAAGTCCAGAATCAAGGCAGTGGCAAGGAACATGGTTCCTCCAAAGGCACTAGCTTCTGGCTGTTGCTGGTAATCCAGGGTGTTCTTTGGAATCAGAGGCATCCCCGAAGTCTCTACCTTCGTTGTCACATGGCGTTTGCCTTGTGTGTCTTCTGTCTCTACGTTCAAATTTCTTTCCTAAGGACACCATCCATGGGACTAGGGCCCATCCTAAACCAGCAGGACCTCACCGTACCTTGATTTTATCTGCAAAGACTCTTATTCCAAATAAGATCACGTTTACAGGCACTGAGGTTTAGAACCTGAACACAACTTTTGAGGGGGACACAATTCTATCCATATAGGAAGGAAGCACGTACTGAACAGCAAATTGAGGGCGACTTGAAAATCCATGGGCATACCTGGCAGGGGAGTGTTTTCCTACCCAGGATGGAGGTTGGAGAAGTCTTCTGTGGATAAAACAAGGCTGCCCACCCCCCTCAAGGCTAGCAAGGAAGTTTTCCAGATGGCTTGGAAATCCCAGTTGTCTCTGCAGGGCTTGAGGATATGACCACACACACACACACACACACACACACACACCCCTCTTCAGAGGAAAGAGCGTCCAGTCTGTGCTACAGAGTGCTGAAGGCAATCGCTGAGTCACTCATCAAACCTGGGTTAGTCTCAGGCAATCTCCACCGCTAACAACGTGCTCAATCCCACTAGCTTTGATTTTGACCTTTGTAAAACGGGACTAACAATTCCATAATTCCAACCTGTCCCCCAGCTCAGGATGCTGTGAGATGAAGCATGGCCAAGTGGGGAGCATTATTCATGGTGGAAGCTTGGGCCGCATCCTAGAATCCAGTGCGGGGGAATTCACTAAGAATATTCCTGAAGCCACACTACTTCCCCCACGACTGCGCCTGGTACACCAAAGCAAAGAAAAAAAGAGGAGGGAGACGATCCTAAACATTGCATTTTCTTCTCCTCATTTACAAAGATCCATCCTTCTTGAGGTGGAGCTTGGAGGGTAAGGCAGAAATGGGCTCCGGGATCACAGACCTCCCAATGGTCCATGCAGCAAGTAGGAACTCTTCTTTAATCTCACGAAGTACAGGTGTCGTCGGAGGGGGTGCGAATACACATTAGCCAGTGATATTTCCTCCTGGCATCAGTTCATTGATAGACTGCCAGCTACCAGGTGTCAAGGGACCCCCAAGTTTTCCTTCTGCCTTGGGCCCCATAATTTGTAAATCCGGTGCTGGCATTTCCGTAGAAACGCCCAGAAGGAGTTCTCTGGGTGCTAGCTGCAACACAGAAAAGTATATTAAAGATATTCAGAAAACGATGACTTTCCCAATAGGTTTTTAATGCCAAACATATGTACTCCTCGCCAAAATTCGAGTGTTTAGCAGATCCTGAGATTTCACTTCAACTACCCCAGCTGGCGTCCGACACTCCACAATTTTTCTTCTACTTGATACATCTATTTTTAATCCCTTCAGATGCCTTTCTTTTTGGCAAATTGGGAGGAGAGAGTGCCTGTCGCTCCGCGTCTTTCAATTCGTATTTTGCATAAATCAACCGGGACTTAAGAATTAAACAATCACTTCATATCTTAGTTGTCAAATATTTCACTGTTGGGAGATGCATTTGCATATCTGAAAACATGTTGGCCTCTCGGTACGTCAGGGATGTGGAGAATATATAAAGAAACTCACTGGGACACGGATGAGAACAACAGCAAGACAGTGATTTGGGACCAGGTGGTCAAAGAAGGTGGCAAGTCCACGGCCCCGTGTAGGTGAGGGGGAGGGCCCGACCTCCCTGGTTATTCCAGTCAACATTGACCTACGTCAGGTTCCTCAGACACAGACCCAGACCAAGAGTTTGGATAGAAGGGGTTTCCTTGGGGGGGGGGGGGCATCCAAGCAGACCTCAAGGGGATGAGGAAGCGAAACAGGGAAAAAGAAGAAGCCAGTGCTGGGTCATCTGTGAACAGGCAGTTGCTACCAGCCCATCAGTCCTGAAGGAGACCTCTGGGGGAATACAGAACACACCCCAGAGAGTCCCACCCGAGAGGCCAGCAGGTAAGGCATTAACCACAAACTCCTGCCCGTCATTATTTCCGTCTACCCCTGTGAGTGTTAACTTCTCGCACATCCAGGCTGCTCAGCTCAAAAGAAAACACGGGCTTATATAAGGCCTTACGGTTCCCAAACTAGGCGCCAAGGCACCCCAGGGTACCACAGAAAATTTGCAAGAGAGGATAGGGACATTTTAAATATTTGAGGGAAACAAAGCAATATCTATCCAACACTGTGTGAGCTATTAAGGGGAGGTAACTCAGTGGTATGGGTTGATTTGTGACCCCCCCACCTCAAATTCATATGTTGAAGTTTTAACCCCCAGTACCACAGAATGTGACCTTATTTGGTTGAATACCTCCAGTGCTGGGGAGCTCATTCTCTCCCTATGGAACATACCCCTTCCTAAACAGAAAAGGGAAATAGCATGCCTCAAGCCTTTACTGGCTACGAGGCTCTATAAATTATTTCACTTGGTGCTCCCACCTGTATAAGGAGGGCATAACCATCACTGTTTACATATGTGGTGAAACTGAGACTTGGAGAGGTAAAATCCCTTGGCCAGAATCTCTTTACCAACAAATGGCAGAGCCAAGATTTGAACACAGGTCTTTTCAATTCCAGAGCCTTTCCTACTTGCAAATGTTAAATGGCTCTTACAGGTCAGTAGAACAACAAAAGAAAAGAGGAGCTGACATTTACTGAGCACTTCCTTTTCACGAGGCCTGGTTCTTCACATGGATTATCCTTTTGGTTTTCTTCATAGTCCTAGAAGATTACCACTGAGGCTGCTCAGCAACCAAGTACGTCTGGCCCCAGAACTTATGCCTTTTATTTATGTATTTATAACGATTTTATCTATTTATTTTAGATAGAGCAAGTGAGCCAGGGGCGGGGCAGAGTTAGAGAGAATCTGGAGCAGTCTCTGCCCTGAGCACAGAACCCGATGAGAGGCTCGATCCTATGACCCAGAGATCGTGGGTCTCATGACTCAGCTGACTGAGCCGTCGAGGTGCCTGGAGCTTATGCCTTTTAAAGGGTAATCTGCTATGCATTTCCTCATATTGAGCCTAAACCCTCTTCCTGTTCTCTGGATGCATACAGAGCTATGAGTCCTTCTTCACCAAGCCTACCTCTCAAAGCTGTATGAAGACAGCCCTTTGTCTTTCTGTTCAGAGCTAAACATTTTTCCATCCCATCTCGCTTCTCATCCCAACTCATCCCCAGCCCCATCTACAGCACACCGCTTGGTTTATCTGCATCTTTCTGAAAGTGCTTTCTGGTCGCTTAATGCTGCCCACAAAGGAAGCGAGAGGACTTCCTGTGGAAGGGAAGGTCAGACTCAGTCTTCAGACGATGGTGAAAAAATGATGACTTCCAAGCATCAGCGTCTGTAGCTGTGTGGCAGGGCATTTTGTACTCGATGGAGGGTCACCTTCAGCGGATGCCTTCTAAGGAGAAACTGAGGTCATTGCGCGGCCATGATGATATCATAACCATCGGCAGCTCAAGGTTTGTAGATAAAACATGAATCAGATTGATTTCGTGTGAAATAATGCCAAGGATAAAAGGATGCAAATCAGAACATGTGCCATAAATCTTCTGCAGGCTGAGAACTCACCCCATAGGGTTATTGGAAGACTTAAATAAATTAATGTATGGAAAGTGCTTAGTAGAGCACCTGTTACAGAACGAGTGATCAATAAATATTAGTATTAATATCAGCTGTGAAAAGAACACTGCCTGTAAAAATGGGTAATTCTTTCTGGGGATGGGATGTGAGGAAATAATAGTTGCCAATAGGCAACTAATAGTTGCCAATAGGATTCCTTGTGTGCTCAGCCTTTTACATAAATTATCTGTTTTAATCCTTGACAACCTGTGGAAAAGTTATTTCCCCATTTTAAAGATATGGAAACCAGGGCTCAGAAGAGTTAGGCATCTTATCCTGGGTCATGCAGCTAAACGGTTAAGAACTTGGGTTTTAGGGGTGCCTGGGTGGCTCAGTCTTTAAGCGTCTGCCTTCAGCTCAGGTCATGATATCATGGTCTTGGGATCAAGCCCTGCATCAGGATCCCTGCTTCCTGGGAAGCCTGCTTCTTTCTCTCCCACTCCCCCTGTTTGTGTTCCCTCTCTCACTCTGTCTCTCTCTCAAATAAATCAATAAAATCTTAAAAAGAAAAAAACTTGGGTTTTAGCCTCAAACAGGTCAGGCTTTTTTTTTTTTTAAGATTTATTTATTTTAGAAAGAGAGAGTGAGCACTGGGGGAAGGGCAGAGGCAGAGGGAGAGAATCTCAAGCAGTCTCCCCATTGAAAGGTGAGCACAGAATGTGTAGGGTTCCACATGGGGCTTGATCCCACCACCCCAAGATCACGACCTGGGCCAAAATCAAGAGTCTAATGCTCAACTGAATGAGCTACCTGAGTATCCCAAATGGTTCTGGTTTTGAATCCCAACCCAGGAGATTTCTGAGTGACTGGAAGCATGTCATTCAATTTCTCCGTGCCTCAGTTTCCTAGTCTGTTAAAGAGGTTAATAAAATACTTTCCTTAAAGATGTGTTGTGGAGAGTGAATCAATATATGTAAAATGCTCAGAGCAATGTCTAACACATTCTAAATACTCACTAGAAATATACATGTATGGGGGGGGCTTTGAAGTATGCATAGGAGTTTGTCAGGCGGAAAGAGGAGAGAACTGCGCATCTCAAGTTAAAGTAATTGTGGGGCTAAAGGCAAACATTTAGCTACCCAAGCTAAGGCATAAGAAATCACTTAGTGGGTTAGTGGCAGGACAGAGTACAGTTTGGAAGGAAGGAGTTGCTTGTAGTTTGGCAGACAGAAGAGGTCAAGGTCCTCAGGTCTAAGAGGAGAAACCTGAGTTTGGAGAATGTGGCTCCCTGGTTAGTGGCCAGCTCCCAGCCGCCAACCCAGCAGCTCAGAGGAGTTCGCGACTCCGCCCCCACCAATCCCAGCCAATGAGCAAGCCCTGAGCCGCGTCTCGTTGCCAGGCAACTGAGTTGGCCCCTTCCTGGCAGTTAGCCGGCTTTCTCTAACTAGCAGTGGAAAGAAACCTGAGCCTCACGCCTGGGCCACCTTAGGGTAGGGGTCTGGTGGCCCCTCTGTGGGCCCCCTTCAGATTTTGTCAGTGGAGTGTTTTTTTGTGGTTTTTTTCGTTCGTATTTTATTTTTGTCTGTAGGAAAGATATCTCCTTACAAAGAAAGGAAAGCTCCTGAAAGTCTGTAACTTTCTAAAAACTTATGTAATTCCGGACTTGCCTGATTCCATCCCCTCTGGACTTCCTTATCCTGTTTGTGGGAAACCCAGATGACTTGCTTTCCTTACTCCTGGGTCAGAAGCCTATTTGGAATCTGTGTAATTGGCTTTACGTATCAGGAAGAAATTGCTGGAGCCTCTCATACCAGTGGCTGCTGAGGTAGAAGACTCTGGAAAAAGAAAAAACAAAACTTTTGAGGGGCCTAGGCTATGCCTGAAGGATTTCCAAGATGACCAAGATACCAGCCACCAAGAAGATGCAGAGTGCCCCCAACACAGGGGCCCTCTGGCCCTTTTATGCCTCAGAACATCTAACACAGGTAGGTCTTCCCGCTCTGCCGAAACCAATCATGTTTTCAAGACCAAGTGAAATAGGAATTAGCCTTCAGGCCAACAAGGGACAGAGGAAGAGAGGAGTCATGGTGTAATTAAATTGTCGAGACACATCCCTGTTGCTATCAATGGTTGGTTTCTCGTAAAGAATGAAAATGCCAGGCAGAACACTGAGCCGGGCCATCCTATTAGCCAGTAATTCCAAAATGATAGAATAAATCAGCAGTGACACGGTAGAACATCAGAAAAAAATTAAGATGAATTGTAGGTTTGCCATTGCAGAAATTATTTTCAGAGATCCACTGGGCTCGAGGTACGGGCACACCCTCTCTCTTATGGAAAGACTGCAGAGTCAAACTTTCAGTTGTGAAGCCTGAATTTTCTACTCACCAACTACTGAGATAAGACCGGATGCTTAGCGTCCCTGAGCCTTTATTTCCTTGTGTCTACAAAGTGAGACCAGGAACATCAACTAGGCAGAAACAGTGTTAGGACTAAGGAAGCTATGGAAGTTGGTTAGCAGGATTCTAACACTTGATAATGTATATATGTGACATAAAATACTTTTGTTGATCAAACACACACACACACACACACACACACAAACACACACCAGAAAAATCATTAATAGGTACTCAAAGACCACAGTCAAGTGTTTCTGTTTTCAAATGATCATTCCTGGACAGTTCTGTCTTGGTTAAGTGTGTCTTTGTTATTGTATCCACACACGGTATGTTCCCGCTGACTGGCCAAGGTAGGGGAAAGTGGGAAGGAGGGTCCCAGGCAACCCCAGTCCACTGTGGTGTATCTTATGGCTCAGAGTCCTGCCCCATAAAGGAGGGCCTGGGGAGAAGTCAGGGCACAAAGGAGAGCTTAAAAACCACCCTTGGTTCCCCAGTAGTCCAAGGTGTTTCTGAGCGTCTCCCTTCTAAGAATTAACACATCTGTACCCGCCCCTCATTTTTCAGCTCTCTTAGTGAGCTCACTCTGCAAGATGCATTCTTCCTGTTATCTCCTTTCATCTCAAAACGATACACAGAAGTGAGTTCCATCTGGAGCCATCCCCTCTGGGACTGAACTTCCTTAGCAATGGGGGAAGAGAATGAGGAGTGAGGTGGGCTTTTTGGAAGCAGGTGGAGCATGAGAGCATGGGCTGTGGACCCAAACAGCCTGGATCTGAACCCTGGATCTGCCCCTTAGCAGCCCTGTGACCTTGGGCCATCTCCAGAATGTCTCTGCTTCTGTGTTACCACCTGTCAAACAGGGAAATCTCATTGTGCCTTCGCTTGATACATAGCAAACACTCCCTAGAATTCAGTTACATTGTTGTTTCATTCATTCAGCAAACATTTATGGAACCCTTATTATGTGCTAAACACTTGCTCTTGTAACAAATGGGGCTTGATTTTAAAAATTTCATGAGCTATAGTGTGTATGTTTGGGAGGTGAAGGATAAGAAATAGATAATGATAATGCAGAGTGAAAAGCATCATTGGGTATTGTGAGAACTCAGAGAACGCTAACTCGTGTGTGTGTGTGTGTGTGTGAGAGAGAGAGAGAGAGAGAGAGAGAGATTTGAAGAACTAATGTACCCAAGTAAATGCAATAGAGTTTTCCATCCTGGGATAGAGAGATGGAGAAAAGTAGACGAAAGTACAGAGGTTGGAATGGCCATGTATTTCTTGGGAAAAGGGTTGGTGGAACTCAGGGAGGTCAAGAAAAGGGAAGGAGGTTGCCAGGGAACTGCTGAATAAACTAAGACTTCAGACAAAAAAGGTTCATTGAAATCCTGCTGCCCTTGCCCCACTTTCTAGGAAATCATAACGACCCTAGGGAGTCACTGGCTCATATCTGAATTATCATGCTTTTAGAAATTGCAACTTTTTAGAGCTACTGTAAAGCACTGGTTCACCTAAATGAGGCTGACTAGCAAGAGACGAGCCACAAGGAAATGTGTACAAATTAGGATCCACTTCTGGTGTCAAACCAAGTCAAACCAGTAATAACTACAGAGATGTTAAGGCCGATGGTAACAGCTGGCATAGCCTGAGTATTTACCACCTGCTGGATTCTGAGCTAGATCTTCCAGAACCATCTGCAACACTTCAAGGTGAGCTGTTAACCTCCTCACAAGATAGACGGCAACATGAAGGCCCAGAGAGAACAGATCCCTTATCCAAGGACACTGGCCAGCAGGGAACGGACTTGAACTTGGATCTGTCTGTCTCCAGGGTTCCAGTGCTCCCTGCGTCCGCATGTGGATCAAGCAGTGAGAGAGAGGTTAGCCTGCACCACAGGGGGATAGAAAAAGAGGGTCACCGGCCAGTCACTGGCTTCAGATCACCTTCAGGTTTATTGGGGAAGGGAGGCACAGGGAGAGGGCACACAGAGGCCCCCCTCACTTGGCCAGGCAGCCGAGTGAGTGTCCGCTGCGGAGTGATTGAGGAAGGAGTTAGTTTCTCAGAGGAGAAGCGGGAGGCCACATTGGGCTGCATGGGAATCCCACCAACTATGGGTCCACCATGCTCTAGTGCAGTGACATGTGGGGGGAATCCCTCCCCAAGGGGTCCTGAAGCCCTCTGAAGCTAGGCATTGTCCTTCTTCCAGGAAGGAAGGTGCTACGTCCTAATGTTATAATGGCACCGTGCCTTGCACAGTCTTCCTGTAGTTTTGAAAACCACAAATATGATATGCAAATCCTCCGCTGGAATGTCTTTTGTCCAGCAAACCTTATAGTTCCCCTCACCCCCACATTGGGCTCCCTAATCTTTGGGGGAGTTCCTTTTCCCTTTATTTCCCAAGGAAGCAAAGAGAAGACTAATGGGATTAGCCATGGGGAAGGGAGGCCGGCCTGGCGAGCATAGCCTGTGTGCAGATTACCAGGGATGCATTCTCTTCCTTTAAAGGGGCTAAAAAAAGAGAGGCACTTGGCACCCCCCCCCCCCATGTTCTAGAATGGAAATGCAGAAATGGCATTTGGCAAAAATTCTAAAGCTGTGGAATCCTTTAGACAAGCTCTGTCTCTTGGTGCCTTAAATTTCTACCACGCTGTCATTCAACACCCAGAGAGAAAAGTAGGATCCCTAATTTGGGCAGATCTTGACTCTGCCAGGATTCCTACTCGGTGCTCTGTTCATATCCTAGCTTAGCGATCTAAAGAGAAGATCCTTCAGCAAACAATGTGAGTTCCAAGCCCAGCTTTGCCACTTGTGGCCTTGAGCAAATAAATGAGGCCCCTGAGCAAAAGGGGCCTCATTTGCACATCTGTGAAATGGGTGCATCGCATTTTTATCCAACTTAAGACACCTTCCATTTCAAGATGCGTCATCATCTTTTCGTGCCTCTAAGAAGGAAAACTCTGCTGATTAAACTATAACCTACTTTCAATTATGAGATGTGCCCCAGTTTGAGAGATGCTAAATGCGGAAAGAAAATGTGTATCTTAGAATAGATGAAACAGCTAAAAGTGCTCCCCTGTCGCAGGGTGTCTGGGGATTAGATGAGCTGATATGGGTAAAGCTCTCAGAACAGAGCCTGGCACAGAGTAAATACTATGAACTATGAGCCATTATGGCTTTGTTGAATCCTCTGGCGGCTCTGTGACAGAGGTGTTCTTATTAACCCCCTTTAGCACCTGGGTAGACTGAGGCTGAAAGAGGTCCAGGGTCTAGTTCTCTGCCAAGAGGGGAGAAGGGGGCAAATTAAGCAGAATCCCAGGTATAGAGGAGATTGGCCTGAGCATCTCTGCCCCCTCCCCCACTCTCCAGCTCCACCCCTGTCCCGTTCATTCCCCCCCACCCCACCCCTTGATGAGAACAGAACTACCCAGATAAGATCTCAGGGGTCCAGCCCAGTGTACCGCCAGTTGGGCTGCCTGGAATCAGAAAAGGAGAACGAAGATATTTCAGAAAGAGATCCTCCAACAAGAGAAACCTGGACTCTCAGCATAAGACGTTCCTAGCCGCACAAACATGATATGATTTTCCTCCTTGTCCAGACAGGAGAAATTGTGGCCTGCAGAGGTTAAGTGGCAAGTCACCACCCATCTTTGTTGGAACTGGTCTCAGCTCTGGGTGATTTCTCTGGCCTCTAATCACAGAGGCCACGCCCCCTGCCCTGAATCACTGATTATGCCAGGGGTGGGAGGAATAAAAGCTCCCCAGACCACTCAAGATTCAATTCTGAAAAATGTGGCCAGCTGCACCTTCATTTTTTATACGACTCATGACTTAGGCGAGGGAAATAGCAACCAGTCTTTTTCTTTCTCCAAGGGATTCTTCTGGCTCCGTTGTTAACTGCCCGAGACAATTGCAGAATTCAAGATGCTTTGTTTTGTTGTTTTCTTTCTGCCCTGATGCTTCGGACTGGTAATGCCTGCTTTGGTGAATCTTGCTGTGTCTAATTGCAGGTCCATGTGACAGTGAGCTCCCCTCCATGATAAATTGCTGGGAAGGTGCATGTTCATTACCTCCTGACACGGGAAGAGCGATAGGCACTTTCTTTATGCTGGACAAAATGAAGCAAGCTCTTTGTCTTGGCTCCAAAGAGGCAGCTGCTCTGCATGGCAGGGTGGGGGAGGTAGAAGAAACACATCAAAGAACCTAATGGATGTGATATAAAGTTAGTGACTAGGGAGGAGCCCTGTCTTTGAGGTCCTGGAAAGGGGGGTTCAAATCCCCTCTTTGACAGTCTCTACTAGGTTGCTCTGTGAAGTGGGTCCAATTATAATCGGGTCTACTGCATCGATGTTTGGAAAGATTCAATAAAACGACACATGTGAGATACTGAGCATAATATCAAGACACAGTTAACACTCCCTCACACACACACAGCCGCAGCTCACTGGCCAGTAAGTGATGGCAGTAGTTATTACCAGTGCTCCTTGTTCTCGGACCAGACAGGAGTGTCTCTGACACCACTTGGGAGACGTGTCAGCCCAGACATGAAGTCTGGAGGAGGCTGTGTGTTAACTGCAAAGTCACACAGTGCGGCGCATCATTAGTGAGGCTAAGTCCCAGCTTAAGGGGGGAAGGGGAGAAGGGGATCAGGGTTATTTTTTAGAACTGGCCTGAGAGTAGATGTGCATGAAGGGTGGGGTGCTGTTAACTGGAGGAGAAGGGTCATTCTGGTGGCAGAAATGTTTGATTCAGTTAAAAACCCGAGTTCTAGAAAGGGGAGGGTACCCCTATCATAATTTGAGTTTCTTGGATTTAATTCTCAGCCCATGCTTGAATCCCATGAAGACCCAGAAGGAAATGAAAAAAGGGGGAAAACTCTGTGTATTGGGATCATTTTGAAAAGCAGTGACATAAACAAATATGAATTTATTTTCCTCATATAAGAAATCTGGAGGTGAATGCCTGCTAGTTTTGGTTCTGAAGCTTGCTCATTTAGAAACAGGCAGGTCTTTTCCCCTCATGGTCATAGAATCGCTGCCCCAGCTCCAGGCATCACATTCCTATCCCAGCACAAAGAGAAGAAGGATAGTGTGAGCTATGTTTGTCCCTTTCATGAGGCAAACAAAGGCCTTCCAGGAACTTTCCTATTTCCTCTTGTGTTTCATTTGCCAGAATAGCGTTGCCTGCCTTTTCCTACCGCAAGAATGCAGTGTGCCTAGCGTGAGTGTGGAAAGCAAGGGCAAAGGAGAAACGAAAGTATGAGAAATAGGTATTGGATGGAGTAATCAGCAGTGACTATGAATCCAAAATGATTTTCCTAAAGCTCAGATATTGGGTGTCCCAAGCAACCCAGTGACTGTGGGGTTCTGGGGCCAGGGGAAGGTAGAAGCCCTCAGTGGAATCATTCAGTCCTTCAGGGAATATTTGTATATGACAACCATTGTGCTAGGTGTTGGGGATAGAGAAGTGAAAAAAGACAATCACATGGGACACCCTTCTGGAAACTCTGAAAAAATATGTAGAGGGATAACAGGAAGAGAGAGGGCGGAGACAGTGCAATGTGCAATGTGTGCCAAGGCGGCACACATTTGTGGGGGAGGGAAGCTTAAAGAAACTCGGGTTATATACAAGGCTTTGCACAACTATGGAATGAGCCCTGCCCTCGACACCCCTTCAGCAATCTCACAGCCTCCAAATACTCAGCTGTGAGCTGTGAAATTCAGAAGCTGCAGTATCCATGCGGGGTTCGGTGGCAAGTGAGCACTTACAGAAAATCTGACAGAAGCCAATTAAACCTTTATTGGACTGAATAAATCAACATATTTTTCTCGGAGATCTTTCTGACAGCTAAATTCAAAATCATGATGGTCGGTAATGGGATACCTTCTATCACGAGATGGTGGCGTTTTTCCTTTCTAAATTCCTGTGTTCAAATTCTCCTGAGAAAATGTCTTGCAGGGCTCAATTTTGATCGAATGCCTTTCTGCCTAAATTGGAATTTATGCAATCAGTAGTTTCATTTAATAACTCGAAAATTAGCCATGTCTGGCGACCAGCTTGCAAGCCTGGAAATGCCTTGGGGTTTCTGGGTTTCACAAAGGGAGAAGATTGTACTGCTGGGATGGGTTCAGTGTTGACAGGGCTTCAAAGAGTCCATGGTGGGCTGTAGCTCAGTAGTAGAAAAGACAGGGACTAATGCTCCAGAAACCTGTGTTCGGATCTTGCCGGATGTCCCCTTGAGGGCAAGATCATCTCCAGTAGAGAACCGTGACAGTGAGGGACTACTAGTGTCCTCAACACCCTGCCCCAAGTTGAATGCTTCTCTGATGGGGAGATATTTCCCATTGCAATAAATGATGCCATTGTGTACCCAACTGTTCAGGCAGAAACCCAAACTTCCTCTTTGACCCTTCCTTCCCCAACAGCCCTTAGGTCCAGCCAGCTGCCTCAGGGCAGGTGTTCTGCAGGACTCTGGCTCCTTCCCCAAGGTCACTGTCTGGTCCAGCCCACCACTGTCTATAGCCCGGCCTATTCCACCGGCCCCTGACTGCCCTCATTACCTTCAATTTGACCTTCTTCCAACCCATTCTCTTTCAGTGCAAGTAGGATATGGTCATTCCTCTGAATAGAACAATCAAATGGCCCTCCATTGCCCTCAAAATGAAGATTAATGTCTTTAACGAGGTTTAAAAGGCTCTGCAGGACCGGGTCCCTGCCAACTCTGCCTGCCTCGTCTCTCATTACTTGCCTCCGACTAGGACGCCAAGGTAGTTTCTGAATATGTCATGCTCTCTGTCTTCTTCCTCCTCCCGAAACATCCCCTGACCTTGTTCCTCTGGGTTTCCATGGCAAGATGTTTCCAGAGCTCTGGACAGTGGTGGGAGAGGTATGGCCAGCTTCCAATCCCAGCTCTCCCACTACCTGGTCAGATCATTTAACCTCCTTTGCCTTCTTCATGTTTATCTGCAGGAGCAGGAAATTGAACCTCACAGTTTTGGGGTTCCCATCCTTCCATGAGACTCTGGAGAGCAAATGATGGCCGTCACTTGCTGAGTGTCTGTGGTGCATCAGGCGCCTTGCATACACTGTTAAAATACACCCATGCCACGGGCAGGTGCATTTATTACCCCTATTTGCAGAGATAAGGAAACTGAGGTGTAGAAAGGTAACTTCCCCCTGAGATGCCCAGAAAGTAGACGGTGGAGGCAGGATTTGAACCCAGGACCGATTCACTAGACAGACCCGGTGCCCTTAAGATAAGCCTGTCGACTGTAGTAACAATGGGCAGTAAGTAGACAAACAGCTCTCGGAAAGGGGCACCTGTTGGTTTGATTTTTAAAGCGTCTATTCTCGAGTATCTGGCACGAAAAAGGAGAGTGCCAGTTTTAGCTGGAGGCAATGCAAGCAAGAATGTGACGGTGCCTGTGACCACAGACAAGGACATTTGCATTTTCTTGAGCTCTTGCTAAAATATGCCAGTGAGCTTTTCTGGAAGAGAAATACAGCTAAGGATGGAGTGGGGGGAAGCCTGGATGTGGCGTAGACTCATCTTTCTAAATAATGCTCATTTCAATGAAGATTTATAAGTCACTTCTAATTAAAGCCGCATTTCTAAGAAAGGCATATTTTGATCCCGGGTCAGTATGCTGCCAAGACCTGCTAGATAAAACAGAATGGAAGGCAGGCCCAGCTAATGAGCAACGAGGTTCTAGTTTGTATGTGGCTAAGATGTTAATAAGCGTAAGCAGCTTAATTGGGTTGAATAATTTGGGCAAATATCTAGTTAAATGGATTCAGTTTGAATCCAAGCTCTGACCCACTGAATTATTTTCTACCAAATTAAAAAAAAAAAAAAAACCAAAAAACTCTGCATCATAATTGTCTATTGATTTGTTCAACCCTACCCCTAAACTTGGAGCTTTTTGAGGGAAAGGACCGTGCCTTGCTCACAATTCTATCCCCAGAGACTAGTGCGATGCCTGGCAATGGGTAGAAGATCACTTTTCTTTAGCGTCTGTTCTCAGGATCAAGAATAATCCCAGGTACCAGGTACATCCCTCAGAGAACTATAAATCCATCCGGACCAGGGCCACAAATGTTTTACTTACAAGTCATCCGCAGCATGTGCTGGGTGTGCCATAAATACGGATACCATTCTGGTACTTGCTAGGTGTGTGACTTTGGACAAGTTATGCTCTGGTGCCTCAGTTTCCTTGTCTCGCATATGGAAGTTGTAACAATCCCTGTTTTGCAGGGTTGTTGGGAACATCAACGGATGATGTTCAGAAAAGCCCCTGGCTATGAGTAAGCCCCTTTCCCCTGTAGTAAGTGCTCCTTATTTAGTGCTCCTTATTATATAGCACTGTAGTAAGTGCTCCTTAAATGCTGTCTTTTCATATTCCCGCTTGAGGATCAAAGCCATGGGCTCCCAAATATCAAGCATTAAAACATTTAAATACTGACATTTCCAAAGACGATGACTCTCATGCTGCTCATTTTTATGCATTCAGAAAAAGGCAGCCCAAAGAGTAACAGGACAAAAATGTTGCATTTCCGAGAGCCCTTGAAGAAAATGCCCAAAAGGCAATTAACGCGTGACTTGCCTGTGTTGTTATGGCTTATTAGCTCATCCCATCCTCTGCGAATCATATTGCTTCTTTGATATTTTTAGACCTTTTAAAAGAGGCCTTTCAAAACTCAGGAAGCCAAGCTTGTTGATAGGTACCAAGGAATGTGAGCTATGAATCTGGCATCTTCATAGAGATGGAAATGGAATGGAAAAATGGCAGACATGGGGAACATTCTCTGCGGGAGCCACGGGAACTGCCGTAGGCAGCCTGAAGCCTTCTGTAGCCTTAACTAGCTCTCCTCACCTTCTCCCTCCCTGCCTCAAACCAACAAATCATCCCCCTTGTCCCCCTTTTCTGTAGCTCCAAGGTCTGCAATTTAAATGATCTCAGTAAAGGGCAATTCTTGAGTTTCCTTGGCCTAGTACACAAACTCATGTCTTAGCATGATTGCCTTGGAACCGGGGCCATGAATTACCCAGGCTTCTACGGCTTGGTTCTGCTGCCATTTGCCTGCTCTGTGACCTTGGACTATCTGCTTCACCTCTCTGATGCTGCATTTTCTCAAATGTGATTCAATCTTGTGAAGATTCAAGATAATGTCCCTAAAGACTGGGTCCAGTGGGGAAGGATGATTGCCCACCATTTGCATTGACATGGATGGAACTGGAGGGGATTATGCTAAGTAAAGTAAGTCAAGCAGAGAAAGACAATTATCAGATGGTTTCACTCATATGTAGAACACAGCAATAACATGGAGGACCACAGGGAAAGGGAGGGAAATCTGAGGGGGCAGAAATCAGAGAGGGAGAGGAACCATGAGAGACTATGGACCCGGGGAAACAATCTGAGGGTTTCAGAGGGGAGGGAGTGGGAGGAAGGGTTAACAGGGTGATGGGTGTGGAGGAGGGCATGTGCTGTGATGAGCACTGGGTGTTATATGTAACTAGTGAATCACTGAGCACTGCATCAAAAACTAATGATGTACTAGACAGTCGCTAACTGAACATAATAATAATAATAATTTAAAAAGACTGGGTCCAGAATGATAACTGAGATTGATTTATGATGAATACCATTCCACATTTTGGTGCTTTAAGTACATCCAACCACCCCCAAGTGCTGTTGTGTGTAATGCCGATTTTTTGTGTATAAATTTTTTTGTGTGTAATGAGAGTTTTGTTTTGGTGTTTTTGTTTTTGTGGGGAGGGATTTTTTTGGTCAAGGAAAAATGGTATCACATTGAGAAAGAATTCAATCTCCTCATGAATTGCCATTCTTTCAAGGTTGTGCTGGGGATAGCCAAATGAAGTATACTTTTGTATCCTCCATGGGGTTAAAAACGGTATGATGTTTTAAAATTAAGTAAGTGGCACATGGTGTAGTCGTGATGATATTAGAAGTAACTGTTATGATTGGTTAACTACTTCCTATGTCCCACGTGCCCTGCCAAATTCTTCAGTGAATTATCCAATTCCAACCACTCGACAGTGCCAAAAGCTGGGCACTACTTACCCCATTTTGCAGGTGAGCAAACTGATACATAACTTGACCAGATTCCCAAGCTAGTTGGTGGCCCCTCTGCCTTTCGGACCCAACTTGGGTCAGACTACAAAGTCCCCATCCCTAACCATGATGTATTACTTTGCAGAGTCAAGCCTGGCCATCCACGGGGGCTATGGGTTGAGGGCAATTATGTCCCTACTCTCAGAAGAGGAACATGAAGAAGGAAAACCACCTCCTTGGAGGGGCTTTGGGGAAGGAGAAGGAATACTAACGGCATCTCATAGGCTATTCTCTTCTAGCTTGTCCTTACCGGCCAAGGTCAAAGTTCAGGGGGATTTCAAAGATACTCTAGTCACCCCAGAAATCCCTGAACTCAGCAGCTGACAAACATTGCACAGGACTCTCATTTCTTTACAGCCCACTGCCCCAAATCTCACCAAGTCTCCATCCCACCTTCTGTAATACCAGCATTACAAAAGCCCTGTCCATTGAATGAAGCCTGGGATCCAATCAAAACAAGAATTTTATTTATTTATCTATTTATTTATTTATTTATTTATTTTGGGGGGTGCCTCCCCAACTACCTTCAGTGATTTTTAGCAGGGGAAGCTTTTCTCCAGCCCCAGCATAAAGATGATGTATCCGGTGCCCTTCCTGCTTGCCCTTGGGTGGTACCAGCCTCACGGTCTCTCCAAGTCACAAGACACAGTCACGATTCACAAATTACAAGCATTGATTCTCGGTACTAATATATTAAGCAACACTTCCACCTTCCTTCAAGGAGAAGAATGTGCTGTTAAGGACACCTACCTGCGGGGTGCCTGTGTGGCTCAGTTGTTAAGCGTCTGCCTTCAGCTCAGGTCATGATCCCCAGGTCCTGGGATCGAGCCCCACATCAGGCTCCCTGCTCAAGGGGAAGCCTGCTTCTCCCTCTCCCACTCCCCCACCTGCGTTCCTTCTCTCACTGTCTCTCTCTCTGTCAAATAAATAAATAAAACCTATTTAAAAAATAAAAAAAAAGAACACCTACCTGTTAAGGACAGCTTAGGACGGCTTCCCGCAGGCCACTTGCCACGAGGGAGGGCAGTGTGGGGCAATGCTCTTTCCTTCACCCACAGAGGAGCTCCTGCTCCCCTTAGCTTTCTGTGTCAGCTGGAAGGGAAAATAGGGAGCACAGGGAAGTTCTCAGTGGTACCGCCATAAAAGATCTGTATTCTTGTAGGGCCTAGCAAAGGTCTGAAGCTGGCTCTTTTCTCCTATAGGCACCTCTGTTGGTCCTTTGGAAGTTCTCTACTGCGACCTCCCAAATAATTCCAGCTCTCTACACATTGTCTATCAGATACACATCCCGCAGATTCTGGTTTACCAGTAGTCCGCTCCACCCAGTCTCCCAACCTTGGTGTCTCCCGGGCTTCTGATAGGAGTCACAGTGGGCAAAACCCTAGGTTAATATTCCTGCCTGGGGTGTCCCTTCTGGTGCCCAGGATTTACACCGGCTTGACACACCATCGAAGACAAACACCACTTCCTAACCCAGTACCAGCCCCAGGAGCACCCCCCGAGCCTGCCTCTGTCCTCTGGATTTGCCCAGAGAGGGTCTGGGACCAGCTCAGCAGTGCCCCAGCTGCTGGGATCACACTTCAAACTCGTGAGCAGGCCCACCAAAGCCTCTCTGTTATTCCCTCTGAAGTGAAGGACAAAGCTTCCTCCTCCCTTTGGGGTCAGGATTCAAAGCATCCCGGCTGGTGTGGTTGAAGAAATCCCTCCAGAAACCCCTTTCTCCCTTTCCATTCTCTGTTTTTTACATTCTCAAAGTGGATAAGGATCGAGGGATCTATTCTCCTACAGCCACCTTGGAGATGCCGTCAAGGTGGTCTCTCTCCCTTCATTTGGAGTGTGACTCCTGTGGCATCTTAACGTCCTCAGTCTACACCATCCTACCTGTTGGCCCATCTTGCTTGCTATCCTGCTACCCACTGAAGGTTCACGATGCGCCAGATGATTTACAAACACTATCTTGAGGCCTTCTGACAGCCCTGTGAGGGAGGTGCTACCTCCTCCATTTTACAGGTCCAGACGACACTCAGTCCCAAAAGGTGACTCGGGTGACAGAGAAGCCAAGACTCCAACCCAGGCCAGCCTGGCTCCGAAGTCCCATCTCGTCCTCTCTGCTCCGTGCCCAAGGCTGCTAATATTCGCTGGGACGGGGACCCGGCTTCACCCTTAAGTCTCCACATTCAGTCAGTTCCAGGCCTGGCTTCCACAGCCACAATCTTCTTGTCGCGGAAGCCTTTCTGAGCTCGTCAGAAGTCACAGGAGCATCCTGGGGGAGAACGTCACACTGTCCACAGAAGTCACCTAAATGCAGCTGTCTCATGGTTACTCACAAAACAAAGTGTCCTTTTTCTTCCTTTTTGATATTGGAACATGGTCCTACTGCAAACTGACTTGAAAGGAAGCCGGACTCTATTGTTCCTTGTCTGCCTGTGAAGGATGATCGCTACTCCTGGCTCCTAAAGGACCTGAATGTAATACAAGGGTAGGGCCCTTAATGAAGGGGCGGGGAGGCTGGTCAGAGGTCAGACCCCCCCCCCCCACCTCCAGAAGCAGCCAGCCCCAATTCGGGGAGAATCAAAACCAGCCACTCCCCAGAAAGCAGTTTTGATTTCACTGAAGTTCTGGAAGCTGTTTCTTTCTCTCCCCCTCTCCCTCCCCCCTCCCTCTCTGGCCTTTGTATCCTAACTTCAGCAATATCTGTTAGCTCTTCCTGTGCTTCCTTTGAGCTTTGTTAATTCTTATAACAATTTCACGTGTTTAAAAAAAGAGAAAAGGGGCACCTGGGTGGCTCAGTTGATTAAGCCGCTGCCTTCAGCTCAGGTCATGATCCCAGAGTCCTGGGATGGAGCCCCGCATCGCATGGGGCTCTCTGCTCAGCAGGGAGCCTGCTTCTCTCTCTGTCTCGGCCTGCTTGTGTGCACTCTCTCTCTCTCTCACGAATAAATAAATAAAATCTTTGGGAAAAAAAAAAAAGAGAGAGAGAGAGAGAGAGAGGGAAAGAAAGCCCCAGACAGCCTGGCCTCATGGACACCAGGGGGAGGCGGCATTTCAGACCAACCGCTGAGCCATCCAGTCCCACTCAGGGTTTCATTAATGCTCTTTTCATCTCCCCTGGATTGTAATGGAGCCTCTTCTGTAATCGTGTACTCCAGGTAAATAGATCGTTGGGTAAGACTGATAGCAGGGTGGCCCGAGTAACATTTTACACCAGAAGCAGAAGAGTACGAGGGTGTCTCCAGCTGTAAATGACAAGACCACAATTCATGCCATGTCATTTAAGGGTGTGGCGGGCTCTTCCGGCATAAATCAACATTTTCTGAAGCCTGGCTTTTCTGCTTTCACAAAGAAAAATGTGCTTCCTTACCAGCTAGACACATAGCACCAGAGATTCAGGCAAATGGGGGGTTTGTTTTGATAATGAACTTGATACCCAGTTACAACTCATTAATACAGACCACGCGATGTCACTGCAGCTAATTCCTGCATTTTACAAAGCCTGGATCACAACAAAACACATTACGGGCCCCAGATGAATTTTTTAAAATGAACAGACCTCACAAGGGCTCAATGGGTTCAAGGCTGAAACAGTACAGTCGTGTGGAAAGCGCGAAGTCACTGGCGTGCCTTTGCTGCTGATTCAATCAGGGTCACCCAGCACTCAGACACGTCTTTGTCTTCATGGACAGGTAGATTGCAGGCCAACAGAACCCAAGCTGAAGAATTCCTTCCGTAGGTTCAGGAAGCAGAAGAACCCAGACTCACAGTTTCTCCAGCTGAGAAGTGCTGAAAATGAGGAGACGCCACCCAGAATCATAGAGCCCTAGGGATGTCTTGAAGGGCATCTATCCAGCTGTCTGTCCAAAGCCAGAGCATGGGATGATGGTATCGCTGGCCCTGGAGTCTGCCTGACACAGGATGAGCCCTGCTCTGCTACTTGTCGGCTGCAGGACTCTGGGCAAATTGCCTCTTGCTCCAAGTCTCTGTTCCCTTTTTGGCAAAATGGGGAATAAAGGCAGTCCCTACTGTTAGGATCCTCATAACTTAGGTAACCAGAGTATCCTGGTCTCAGAGAGCGCTGACCAGAGGTGGGTACAGTACTTAGATGTTTTCTGATCTATATCTTCTTCCTGCTTGTTGATAAAATTGCTGATGGAGACCAGGCTGATATTTAGGGCTTATTACAACAAGACAAAGTAGGATCTTCTCTTCAAGAAGCCTTCCCTGACTCCTTCCCTTGTCTCCTCCCCAACCCAGTTCTGCAGGGCTCCATAGTCCTATCTCCTGTCACACACCTGCTCATGGCTCTTGTGTCACTACCCACAAAGAGGGTCCCTGAAGCAGGGACCTCCACTCATGCTTTTTGAATTCTCCGATTCATCCAGCAGCTATTTGCGGCACATCTATTCTGTGCCAGTCTCGGGGAAGACAATAAATATTTGTTGACTGTATTATTTCAAGATCTTCCCCAAAGAGAGAACCTATTATCTCCTTGTACATCTACTTGCTCTGAACAATACAAATCCTATTGGAAATGTATTGCTCTTGGTACACATTTTTTTTTTAAGCATCCACTCATTCTTGCCTGTAGGTTTTCTGACAAAATTCGAGGAGCCTGTTCACTTCTGGGAACATGCCCTTCCTGCCATCTTTGGTGATATTTCTTGGACTATTTCAGCTCACGGGTGCTTTATAGAAGACTAGGTTTCCTTAAATGCTGCTCCTTCCTTTGTTGTTGGAACTTTGCTTGCTTCTTCCTTTCATTTCAATCACATTCATTCATTCCCTCTTCTCCATGTGATTCATTTCATTTAAAATTTCATTTTCCAGAATCCCCACCCATCTAACCCCATGTTTCTTTCTAGAGCCTTTCGCCATGAGTTCGTATCAACCTTTTCATGAGATTTTTTTTTTTTGAGATTTTTTTTTTTAAGATTTTGTTTATTTATTTGACAGACAGAGATCACAAGTAGGCAGAAATGCAGAGAGAGGGGCGGGGAAGCAGGCTCCCTGCTGAGCAGAGAGCCCGATGTGGGGCTCGATCCCAGGACCCTGGGATCATGACCTGAGCTGAAGGCAGAGGCTTTAACCCACTGTGTCACCCAGGCACCTGAGATTTTATTTTTTTAAGAATCTTTCTCTCTCTCTCAAGGCTAGTGTAGAATGTGGCCAGAATTCTCTTCCGTCACAATACATTACCAAGCCCCAGATACATACACTGTGGTCAGCCTTCCCAGTGTTTCTCTCATTCATTGCTTCCAAGTCCATTTTTCATGTAATTCCTCTGTCTGTCCAGAGAATAAATTCCTGGCAATGCAAATAAGAGAGATATCAGATGTTTCTCTTTGGGTTTGGAACAAAGGCCTGAAAAATTGGCTTCTCATCATTGCAGTATCTTGTGTCAGGACTGGTTTTGGTGTTTCTAGCATTCACCTGTGTGTTGTGAAGTCTTTTCCCACTATTAGATTTTTTTCCCCAAATCATTTTATTCTCACCCAAGTGCTTTAAAAAAAAAAAAAACCTACTTTAAAAAATCAAAGTATAACACACATAGAGAAAAGTATACAAATATAAGTGTACAGCTTGATGAAATTTTACACAGTGAAAAAAAACCTATGCAACTTCTTCACCAAGGTCAAGGGTTAGAGTATTACCAAAGCCCCAGAAACCCCTTGAAGTTACCCCCCCACCCAGACATAAGCCCTTTCTCCCCAGTGGTAATCACCACCCTGATTTTGACCACCATCAGTATGATTTGCCTGTTTTGTTTTGTTTTTTAAAGATTTTATTTATTCTAAAGAGAGAGAGAGAGCACAAGTAGGGGAAGGGCAAAGGGAGAGGGTCACGCAGACTCCCCACTGAACAGGGAACCTGAGTGGGGCTCGATCCCAGGACCCCAGGATCATGACCTGAACCGAATGCAACGCTTAACCGACTGAGCCACCCAAGTGTGCCCCTGGGATGCCTGGTTTTTTAGACGTTTAGGAATCACACAGTACAAACTCTTTTGGACCTGGCTTCATTTGTACATTACGTTTACGAGATTCACTGATGTTTTCATGTGTAACTGTCAGATGTCCGTTCTCATTGCTGAATCATATCTACTCTCTGAATTACCACAATTTATTTATGCATTTACCTGACGAACGACTTATGGGTTGTGTTGTTTTAGGGGGAGGTAGAAGGAGATGGAATTATTATGAAAATGCTGACCTTTGTACATATCTTATAAAGAAAAAATGCGCAGACTTCTGTTAGGTCTGTGCACATGGTGGGGATCACTGGCCACAGGGTATGTGTATTCATTCAACCTTAGTAGATGACCTCCGTACCATCATCCACAGTAACCACAACCATTTATCCTCACACCAGCAGTGTATTCGAGTTCCAGCTACGCCACATCCTCGACAGTCTTGGTGTTATCTTTTTTTTTTTTTTTTTTTCCAAGTGGCTTCATGCCAGCACAGAGTCCAACGTGGGGCTTGAACTCACGACCCTCAGATCAAGACCTGAGCTGAGATTAAGAGTTGGACACGTCCCCGACTGAGCCACGCAGCTGTACCCCCCTTTTTAACTGAAGTAAAAAGTTATATTATTTTCAGATGTACAACACAGTGATTCGACAATACAGTACATCACTCAGGGCCCCCCACGGTGAGTGTGGTCACCATCTGTCTCCATAGAACATCGTGGTGGTGTTGTCAACTGTATTCCCTTTGCTGTACTTTTCATCCCTGTGACTTAGTTATTTTATAACTGGAAGTCAGTCTTTTCTTATTTTAGTTATTTGAGTGGGTGTTTAGTAGGGAACACCTTGTGGTTTTAATTTGCATTTCCCTAGTGCCAAAGGAGGTTCCCATCTTTTCATAGGTTTATTGGCCCTTTGGATACACCTTTCTGGGGAGTGCCTGTCCAAGTCTCTTGCTCACTTTCTCACTGTCACATACATCTAAGATCCACCGCCAGGTGTGGGGAACCTGGGACTTTCGAGCAGTGCAGATGGGAGTGGAAAACTGTCCGTGTTTGGAGCATGGTTTCAAATACATTAAGATCTTTTATGCAGTCATTTCACTTTGGGTACTGATCATACGATAATGTTCCTGTAGTATCATGCTAAGCGAAATAAGTCCATCAGAGAAAGACATATGGTTTCACTCGTCTGAGGACATAAGGAATAGCGCAGAGGATCATAGGGGGTGGAAGGGAAAAGCGGAACGGGAAGGAATCAGGGAAGGAGACAAACCATGAGAGACTCTTAACTGGGAAAGAAACCGAGGGCTGCTGCAGGGGAGATGGATGGGGGGATGGAGTAACTGGGGGACGAGCATTAAGGAGGGCACGTGATGTGATGAGCCCTGGGTGTTATATGCAAGTGATGAATTAGTGAACTCCACATCTGAAACTCTTTTTTTTTTTTAAGATTTTATTTATTTATTTGACAGAGATCGCAAGTAGGCAGAGAGGCAGGCAGAGAGAGAGAGAGGAGGAAACAGGCTCCTTGCTGAGCAGAGAGCCTGATGCGGGACTTGATACCAGGACCCTGAGATCATGACCTGAGCAGAAGGCAGAGGCTTAACCCACTGACCACCCAGGAGCCCCTGAAACTCTTCTTTAAAAGATGTTGGCTAATTGAATTTAAATTTTAAAAAAATGTGTTCCTATAAGTACTGTTCTCAAGAATATATACATATATATATTCAAAATATGCATGTATTGTTGAATATATATACACATGTATGTGTTCTTGAGCTTACACACACACACACACACACACACACAGAAGGATGCTTATGATAGTTATATTTTGTCAGAAATCTTTCAGTCGCCAGTGACAATTAAAAAGGTGAAGAGGTGTTAGAGACTCACATTACGGAAAACTCTAGGGGATTTGGCTTCCATTACAGCAGGATCCAGCTTAGACAAAGTCATCAGGAATCTGCCTACCTGTATTCACTCTCCCCACTTCCATCCCAGCAGATTTTATTCTAATGCAAAAGCCTCCGTTGTGTGTCAAAATGGCCATCAGGACCTCTAGGCTCCAATTCTTCTGGTTTAATAACATTAGGAAGAAAGAAGCACCTCTTTCCCAAATGAGTTATCAAGAGTCCCATCCCTGACTTTTCCACTTGGAGACTGCCCACCCCTGGAGTTGACAGAACTGGGGTCACCCACACCCACACTGAGGATGGGGGAAGGGTAAATTCTTGAGAAGAAAACCCAGAGGCTTTGATACAAAGACGGGAACCCAAATGCTTAAAAAGGCAACACAGAAAAATGCCTCTTCCAACAGCATCAATATTATTTTTTTTGTAAAGATTTTTTTATTTATTAGAGAGAGAGAGAGAGAGCAAGCACAGGCAGACAGAATGGCAGGCAGAGGCAGAGGGAGAAGCAGGCTCCCTGCCGAGCAAGGAGCCCGATGTGGGACTCGATCCATGGACGCTGGGATCATGACCTGAGCCGAAGGCAGCTGCTTAACCAACTGAGCCACCCAGGTGTCCCATCATCAATATTATTTTTAAGACTGGAAACAACCTAAAATCTCCATCCATAGGAGAGTCAAATAATGTCATGGACATGCATACTATATGCAGCCACTAAAATAAATAAGTAGATCCATATGTATAGACACGAAAAGACGGCCATTATGGATGTAGTTTGGTGGGGGGAGGGAAGGTGATTGCTATATGTACATTATAATGAGTGTGACCATGTCATTTCTTGTCCAAACTGGGCACTTATTCAGGGTGAAAGAAAGTGGTATAATTAATTACCCTGGGACAACACGCATAATTGAAGACTGCCCTGGGAAAACATATATGAACAGTGGCCAGAATTATAATCCCATATTTATTCAAATTTCTATATAGCTATGTCTGTAATCTATCTATCTACCCATAAGTATACATAAATATGTTTATATATATATAAATATATATATTTGTCTTTATTTAAGAAAGACTGGGAAGTTGGGTACCTGGCTGCCTCAGCTGGTAGAACACACAACTCTTGATCTTGGAGTCGTGAGTTGAAGCCCCACATTAGGTTTAGAGCTTACTTTAAAAAAAAGAAAGACTTGGAGGTTGATTGTAGGAAGCATGAGAAGGGGAAAACAGGGGCATATTTTGTTATTTTATTTAATTTGTTGAGGTATAAATTACACGCAATAAACTATTTAAATCTTAAATTGCACCTCAAAATTCAATTAAAATGTACATATCTAGATAAGCTGTGTAACCACCACATCAAGATAGGAATCATGCCCTTCCTCCCAGAAGATTCTCTTAAGGCTCTTCCTTATCCATGCTGCCCTTACA
The DNA here is from genome assembly GCF_964662115.1 of Mustela nivalis. NCBI lineage: Eukaryota > Metazoa > Chordata > Mammalia > Carnivora > Mustelidae > Mustela > Mustela nivalis. The sequence continues at coordinate 5,011,980 of NC_139033.1, read as the reverse complement.
CAGACGTCATGGCTCCTCTAACTTCTTTCACCAGAGACAGGTTTTGCTCATTCTTGGACCTCATATAGTGAATCATACAGCATGTTCTCTCTCACATCTGACTTCTTTGCTACCATTACATCTGTACAATTTATCAGTAGTTCATTCTTTTTTTAATCTTTTAATTTAATTAGTTAATAATTAATAATTTAATTAATAATAATAAATTATTATTTAATTGTTATTTTAAAAGATTTTATTTACTTATTTGACAGACAGAGATCACAAATAGGCAGAGAGGCAGGCAGAGAGAGAGGGAGAAGCAGGCTCCCTGTTGAGCAGAGAGCCCGATGTGGGGCTCGATCCCAGGACCCTGGGATCATGACCTGAGCCAAACGCAGAGACTTTAACCTACTGAGCCACCCCAGTAGTTCATTGCTTTTTACTGGTGGGGAGTGTTGCATTGTTTGCATATACTGTGATTTGTTTATGCACTGTCCCATTGACAGACATATAGGGACTATTACAAGTTTGGGACTATTACGAATAAAGCTGCTTGAACATATTTTTTTATTTTGTGTGTGTGTGTGTGTGTGTGTGAACATATATATGCACAACTATTTCAGGAATTGCTGGGTCACAGAATAGGGGTATGTTTAGTTTTATCAGAAATCACCAGCATCCCAAAGTGTCAGCCATGTGTGAGTGTTCCAATTGTTCTCCATCCCCGTCAAAACAGCCTTGTTCATTTGAGCCCTTCTGGTTAGATGTGTAGGGAGAGCTGACTGTGACATTAATTTGCATTTCCCTGATGAGTAGTAATGTTGAGCATCTTTTCCTATGTTGATTGGCCATGTGGATTCCTCTTTGGGAAGTATCTGAGTCTCTTTTTTTCAATTGGGTCGTCTTTTTATTATTGATTTGTAGGAATTCTTTATATACCCTAGATAGGAGTCCTTTGCCACATGTATGTATATGCTATCCGGCTCCTCTTACTCCTTCCATGGTGCCCACTGATGAGTAGAAGTTATTAACGAAGTCAGATTTACCAACACTCTCTTATTAAGGTTACTGCTTTTTTTAAAAGATTTTATTTATTTATTTGACAGACAGAGATCACAAGTAGGCAGAGAGGCAGGCAGAGAGAGAGAGGAGGAAGCAGGCTCCCCGCTGAGCAGACAGCCCGATGTGGGACTCGATCCCCGGATCCTGGGATCATGACCTGAGCCGAAGGCAGAGGCTTAATCCACTGAGCCACCCAAGGGCCCCACAATTAATGCTTTAAAAAATATATATATTTAGGGCACCTGTGTGTCTCAGTTGGTTGGGCCACTGCCTCAGGTCAGGTCATGGTCCCGGAGTGTCCCGGGATGCAGTCCCGCATCAGGCTCCAGTTCCGCGGGGAATCTGCTTCTTTCTCTGACCTTTTCCCCTCTCATGCTCTCTCTCTATCTCTCTCTCAAATAAATAAATAAAATCTTTAAATATATATATATTAGGGGCACCTGGGTGGCTCAGTGGGTTAAAGCCTCTGCCTTTGGCTCGGGTCATGATCCCAGGGTCCTGGGATCGAGCCCCGCATTGGGCTCTCTGCTCAGCGGAGAGCCTGCTTCCCTCTCTCTCTCTCTCTCTACCTGCCTCTCAGCCTACTTGTGATCTCTGTCAAATAAATAAAATCTTTAAAAAAAATAAAATAAAAATCCCTGTTTTAAAAAATATATATATATTACATTTATTTAAATATATTTAAATATTATATATTTAAATATATTGAAAGATTTTATTTATTTATTTATTTATTATTTAAATATATATATTTAAATAAAGCCACAAGACATGGTTATTAACATGGCTTTAAACAGTCAATTTTCTATCCATGTGAAGAGACTCTGGTCTCTCTCTGCATCTGGGAACAACTTCCTCAGCTAGGAGACTAGTGTTCGTGTTTCTTGTGGTTCAGGATTGCTGGTGACAAATCCCCTCAGCTTCTGTGTGTCTGCAATGTCTTTATTTTGCTGTCATTTTTGAAGGGTATTTTTACTGGCTGCAGAACTAGAGGTGGGCAGGATTTTTGTTTTGCTTTTTCATGCTCTCGAGATGTTATTCCATTGTCTGATGGCTTTCATAATTTCTGGAAAAGACCCTTCTCTCCCTGGAATTTTAGTCCATCTACTCTTATTTCCATGGCTTTTCAGTGTCTTTGAAAATATTACTTTTGTCCTCTATCTTTTTATCTTCTTGTTACAATGAGAACAGTGGGTTTCCACTAACTACTGCATCGACTCGGAAACTGAAGTCAGCCTCTTACCGGGGAGAATTCAAGCTGCCACCCTTCTTCCTTCACCTGGTTTTTCATTTGTTTGTTCTTTCTTCCCTTCCTTCTTTTTTTTCCCTTCTTTGTGCTTTTTGTTTCCCTAGTTTATTTTTTAATCAACTTTTTCGAATATAATTTACATACACTAAAATGTAAACATTTTAAGTCCACAGTTCAGTGAGATTTGACAAACATGCACGCCCCCCCCATGCACCCACCCACCTGCCCAATCAAAACAGAGAGCAGTTCCATCATCATTTCCTGCTCCTCTGGAGTCAATCGCTTCCTCCCACCCCAGCCCCAGGCAGCCACTGATCTACTTGCTGTCACCATAGATGACTCTGGCCTGCTCTCACATTTCCTATAAGCTGAAACCTACAACACATACTCTTCTATCTCTGGCTTTTTTTCATTCAACATGTCCAAGACTCATCCCCGTTGCTGGATATACCCATACATGGCTTGCTCCTTGTTACTGGTGAACTGTATTCCATTGTGTGACTGTATCAGAGTTTATCCATTCTCTTGTTGGTGGACATGTGAGTTGGTTCCAGTTTTCCTTCCTTATTAAAATCCGAAACGCTGTCAGTAATTTGCCAGTGCAGCTCATAACAGATGCACGTCCTAGTGACCAGAGCCCAGTCCTGGTGCTTGTGCAAGCTTCAGCCTCGATGTCAGATCTGTGTCAGAAAAGTAGTCACAGGTGTGGTGAGTGTTGCAGAAAGGCACACCCGGGCTGCCCCAGAGCAAACAGCAAGAACACCCTGGAGAAAGCATTTGAGATGAGAATCAGGGATGGCAGAGGGAACACAGTGAAGTTTGAGACAGGGTCTGGGTGCAAAAGAAAACTCAGCAGACATAGAAGGCAGACGGAATTAGTTCATCACTGAACGTCTACCTAGTGACAGAGAAACCGTGGTAGACATTTTATTTTTTCAAAGATTTTATTTATTTATCAGAGACAGAGTGAGAGAGAGATAGAGAGCACACACATAAGCAGGCAGAGTGGCAGGCAGAGAAGCAGGCTCCCTGCCGAGCAAGGAGCCCAATGCGGGATTTGATCCCAGGATCCTGGAATCATGACCTGAGCAGAGGGCAGTGGCTTAACCAACTGAGCCACCCAGACGCGTCCCTGTGGTATACCTTTAAAAATATATATGTATTATTTCATCTAATCCTCAAAACAACTGTGGGAAGTATTTATGGCTCCATTTTGGCAACGAGGAGGCTGACGTTCAGGTAAATGAGCTAATTCGTCCCAGGGGACACCCTTATTGGTCAACTAGGATTCAAGCCCAGCCTCCACACCTCCCTCCTGACCTGAGGCCCAACCCTGGTGAGACTGAGTGCAGGGGAGATGGAAAGACAAGAATACATTAGAGAAAGATCAATGAACACATACACACAGAGAGAGAAAACACAAAAAACAAAAACAAGCCAGAAACATATTTATTAGGTGAGTAAATATCTAAGAAAAAAAGCCTTAGCATATTTTCTCGTTTGTATTTATTTAATCGCTTAAAGATAAAAATAGGCATCTCTGCCACATTTATCAAATCCTATCCATTCTGCCCCACAATGTCCCATCATGTGAGTGCAGGCTTTGGTGGTGTGGTGGTGTCTGTGTGTGTGTGTGTGTGTGTGTGTGCAGGTGCGCATGTGTGTTTTGTGGTCAGAGGCAAGAGCTAGAAGAAAGCAGGATCAGAGAAATACCAAGAGGTGTTTACAAACTAAAGGGCAGAGAGATCTATCAGTTAACCACAGTGAGATAAATAGTACTGCCAATTAATTTCCTATTCTCAGAAGCGGGGAGCAGAGAACGCTGCCGGAACAAGGAAAGCGTCACTGGGAGCTTTCATATTTGGTGGCGTCTGCCATGTCATTTATCCCCTTTTTCCACACAGAAATGTGTGGTATTAACTGGGGGATGTGATTGGAATACCGGCGGAGGCTGACTTTGATGGGAAACACACAGGCGGGTGCCTAACAGCCGATGGAGATCAGAGACGGTCTCTCTCCAGTAAACTCACAAATTGCGATCTGCTTAATAAGGGAAGGGCATTGGGGCCAAGACCGCAATGCGTACAAGGACTGGGCCTCCCACCGGGCTTCCGGGCCTCCCAGTAACATAGTTAAGATGCACTGACAGCTTACCGGCTCCATGCAGAGGGCACGGTGGTCCTTCATCTGCACTCATCCATTTCATCCCCAAACAGGCACAGAAGGGAGATGATTTTATTACCCCCATTTTAGAGAGAAGAAAACTGAGGATAAAGATGCTCGGTGACTCGGTTGAGGATGTGGAGCCAGCAGTCCCGTCTGCCTTTCATCAAAGCCCTTGACTTTAAACTTTTGCTTTATCCTGGATCCGTAGGGGAGAGGGGGCACAGGCGGGGGAGCACAGGATGACAGACAGTCCCTGCCAGAAAGCCTGAGAAACCCCACTCCCATGTGGACAGAGAAACTGAGGTCTGCGGGTGGAGATGATGCTCCGTGAGGCGATCCAAGCAGTCAGAGAGAATCGTAAACTCCCAGAACGCATGCGCCCATTCTCCTCTAATTTGAGGGTTAGGAAAACTGAGGTCCAGAGCAAGGCCAGCGGGCCTTGTGTATGTTTCGCACAAGAAATACAGTCTTGGGGTGCCTGGGCGGCTCAGTGGGTTAAAGCCTCTGCCTCTGGCTCAGGTCAGGATCCTAGGTTTCTGAGCCCCGCATCAGGCTCTCTGCTCAGCAGGGAGCCTGCTTCCTCCTCTCTCTGCCTACTTATGATCTCTAGCTGTCAAATAAATAAATAAAAATCTTAAAAAAGAAAGAAAGAAAGAAAGAAAGAAAGAAAGAAAGAAAGAAAGAAAGAAAGACATACAGCCTTCAGCGAACGGCCCCTGTGTCCCTGGTAGGATCAAGGTGAGCCACTCCAGAAGGCATCTCCTAGGTAAGAACAGAAGTAATAGCAAACACTTCTACTGTACTTCCTATGTGCCAGGCACAGTCCTAACTACTTTCACAAAGATTAACTCATTTAGCTTCCATGTGACTCAAAAGGGCAGGTACTGTTCTCATTCCCCTCAATTTACAGACGAGGAAACTATGGCACAGAGAGCTTAGGAGGCTTCTCTGAGGTCCCTGGGGCACACCTCCCCACCCTCTGAGTTAATTCCATCTGTCACCATTCACACAACAGCCTAGACCTCTCTGGAAAGAGCAGTGACACCTTCCCCCTTATTCCTCTGTGGCCGCTCATGGCTTTCCTTCCCCACATGGTGATCCTGCGCCGCGCACTCCCTGAGTACCCCCCGCCCCGCTCCCCGACTTGGCATTTGACGTATAGGGGCGTCCCATCTTTCCTCAGTGACACGGAACGAGTCTCCATGTTAGTGTTTGTGTGCAGGAGCTCAGGAGGCAGACCTGGATCTGAGTCCCAGGGTTACCCTTCACGGTGACCTTCGCTAAGCTTATACGGACACCCCAATCAACACTTGAGCTCTGCCCAAATGTCCCTCAGCTGACGGGTGGATGAACAAGGTGTATCCGTGCAGTGGACTATTACTCGACCACAAACAAGGAAGGAAGTACTGATACACCCACCGATGTGGACAAGCCTTGGAGCCGCGATCCCGAGTGAGAGAAGCCAGACATGCCCAAGGACTCAGCGTAGGATCCACTCATATGGGATTCCAGGAAAGGAAAATCTATAGAGACAAAAGATGTCTGTGGCTTCCAGGGGCTAGGGAGACCGGGAGGGTAATGGAGTGATAGCTCAAGGGTTTCTTTTTGAGCGGATGAAAATGTTCTAAACGGACTGTCGTGTTGGTCGCCCAGATCTGGGCGTTGATACAAAACCCATGGAAATGCACACTGCAAGGGGGTGAACTGCGCAGTACGTGGATTACATCTCAGTGAAGCTGCTGAAGAAGAAGAAATGGGGAACAAGAAGGAAGAGGAGGAGGAAACTCTGAAGCAGGACTGCTCAGGTTCCAAGAGCGAATCTGCCACTCCCTAGCTCTGCAGCCTCTGGGCTCTCCGCCTGCCTCCCTTTTCTAAGCTAGTAAGAGTGGAGGAAGGTGGTAACTGATACGAAAATGTTTAGCAATCAGCATAGCGAGAACTTTGGACCAGCCCTTAACCCTCTGGCTGCTGGATCGCGGGGAGGAGGGGTGCGGGGAGTGCAGGAGACAGGCTGGGGGTTGGGGGAAGGGGGGCCTTAGAGCATCCCTCCTTGCCCACCAGCAAAGAATCACAGACTTCTGCGCTTCGAGTTTGCAACCACAGGAGAAACCACCGGAAATTCGGTTTGTCATTAGCAGCCACTGAAGCCGTGACTTGCAGGAACACAACAGCGCGTCTGGAGCACTTCTCCTGCCCTCTTGGAGCCCCGTTTTCCAGTGCAGAGATTTCCATATAATTAACGCGGGTTCATAAATGTGCCCAACTTGGGTTTCCATGGAGACTCCCTGAGCTTAATTAACGTGGCCAGGGTTGCACCGCTGCTCCTCGGTTCAGGCTAACCTCCACTTACTCTCCATTTTATTTTTAATACCCCCAATTTAATAGGCGCTAATTATTTCTCCTCCTCCACTGGTGTCACCCTGCTCCCTTTGCAGTTCTTTTCCCTCTTTCTTCTCCTTTCTTGCTTTCCTAATTAATACCTCCGGAGGAGGAAGAAAAGTGGGGAGGTAAGACAAAACCCGTTTCTCTTGGGCGACAGAGGAGGAACCCATGCAAAAGAAAATCTCACACTGGGGCACATGGTCATGTATCGGGCTGATAAAACTCAGGGTTGCAAAAGAGGAATGCAGTGGGGGCAGGGCGGGGTTGGGGGGGGGGCTGCGGGGATAAAAGCCAGGCAGGCAGATTTGTTTGAGGATATGCAAACATCGCAGACGTGACCTTATATGGGGCCTTCCTCGCCTCTGGTGGGGGATGGACCATGAATCCATGCTGGTGAAGTCACTATATTTGGAGAGGAAGATGCTTGCCGTGTAGTTTTTAAGATTTACAATGCACAAAGGCTTATCTCCGGACCAGTCTTTCTTGAATTCCAGAAAGGGGTGAAGACTGCAGGTGGAGGCCTGACAAATTGCATTCCTTGGCGGGGAGGAAGACCTTTCCAGCAGCACCGGGTTAAAAAAACATTTGCATCACCTTGCACTTCTCAGATCTGCGGAGCGGGTAGGGATTCAGAGGGCGGCAGGAGTTTAAAGCCAGACAGATTACTGAAAGCTAATGTTAGATCCCCAGGAATCATGCTTTTCCCCGGGAATCAGTGATGTTTTAAGAATACGGCCTCAGCGGCTGTGCAACCACGGGCAAATTACTTCACCTCCCTGAGCCTTAGTGTCCCCATCTGTAACATGAGGACAGTAGTAATACTTGCCCCGAGGGTTTGTTACGCAGATAAATGGGTCAGGCATTGAAGCAGCGTCTGGCAAGTTAAGTAATCCTCACGGAGTGTTAATTACCATTGTCGGCCTCCACCCTGGCACCCAGCACTGGGCCTGGCATAGAGTAGCTGCCAGTTAATGACTGTCAAATGAATGAATGTGATTAAATGGGGGTCCAGAAGCCCGCCAAAGGAATCAGTAAGTGCCTCTGTTACGCTCACTTTTGCTTCTTAATCCACTTCCTAAAAGCAAGGATTTCACATTTAAATGCCACTCCCACCTACCCACCCCGGCCACCACTAGGCAGGAAATAAAAATGAGCAACTAGGCTTGCAGATGAGGACACATACCTCTCTTTCAAACACTAGGGAAGTCCTGGCCAGACCCAGCCTTGAGACCCGGTCAGAAACAGGGGTCGTTGGATCTGTCCAAACCTGCCCAACGTCTGGTTCCATCCCAGCCCCATCCCCACGCTCTTGACAACTCCAAACACTGGTACCCATTTTTAAAGTTCCGTTCCTCCAACCCAAAGTACCCATCATGAATTACGGAAAGCAGATCATATACAATCACGCATTGTTGTTAAGCTCTTGGCAAAGTTGCCGGTGTCAGGCAGTTGGCGCACCCGTTCTGCGGTCCGTGCCTGGGACTGTGGCTTAAGTTGTCATAATAACGAATTGCCGTGCTCACTTAGGCTTGGGAACGGATCCAGAACATCATGTTGGGTTGAGACAAGCAGTACCTCGCAGAGGTGACACCTTGTACCTCATTTACAAGGCAACAATCCCAAACACACATCACAGTTGGATGCGTGAGAGAAGCTTCTTTTCAACTCGGCTCTTTAAACCTGTACTCAAGGGTCTGAAATCTATTTTAAGGGGTCGCACGGGAGGAGCCTTCTGCTCCTTCCTGCCCATCTCTGCCATCCCCCTACTGGCCCAGGAATTAAAGGCTGAAATGCATATGTTGGGTAAGAACATAGGCCTGGGGGCGGGGGGTCATTCCTCAAAAACCCTTATGCTCCCCCTGTTTGGCTGAAAATACGTGAGCAGGTGTGTCATCAGCTTGAGCCCTAAGACCTAGATGCCTCAGCTGCTGGGGGGTTTCGCTCTCCCTACCTGATTCCGTGTCTTGAAACATCCTCATATTTCTTCATTAAGCAACCATCCCTGGGGAATTGATTCTTTCTGTAAGAGAGTGAGATGGTGACGTTGTGTCTACATCAGCAAATAGATAATTGAGATAATCAACAAAAAAAAATGCAAGAGCCCCAGGTGGTGTCTGTGTCCAGTGGGGGCTGGGGGTGGAGGCCTTAAGGATTTCTGGATTTAAATCCAGAAAATTCTAGGTGTTTGTCTCCAGCGCCCCAATCTCAAACATTCCCAAGACCTCGACAGAGCCATGACTTAATAAATAGTTGTGAAATGAATGAATGACCCAATGGTCTGTGTGTCAGGAAATACAACTGCCTTGTAGTCAGAACTGGGTTAGGGGCACCTGGGTGGTTCAGTCAGTTGAGCATCTGCCTTCGGCTCAGGTCATGATCTCAGGGTCCTGGGATTGAGCCCCATATCAGGCTCCCTGCTCAGCAGGAAGTCTGCTTCTCCCTCTCTCTCTGCCCGTCTCCCTGCTCATTGTGCTCTCTCTCAAATAAATAAATAAAACCTTAAAATAAATAAATAAATAAATAAAAGACCTGGGTTAGAATCCCAACTCTACCACTTATATGCTGTAAAATTTGGTCAACACACGACTTGTCTGAGCCTTGGTTTTCCCACTGTCAGAACCTCAGAAGCTGCCCTAAGCTGCTGTTCAGATTTTCTAAAGCAAAGCCCAACATCCACCCAGTTCTCTAAGCGGCTGTGCTTTCTTACCCCAGGGGCTGTTCATTTCTTCAGGAGTAGGCTATCCTCCAGACCTCAAGAAATACATTGCCTTGGAAAGCTCCCTCTCTGTTCTGTAGAACCTGGCCAGGGAACCCCATCCTCCCTCTGGCTGTTGGAGGTACCAGCAGCAGCAGCCTACCGGCCATATCCACTACTGACAGGCACATCTGCTGATTTCCTATAGTGGTGATCCCAGCCAGAGACCCTCCCAAATCTGCTGATCTCAGGTGGGAGAGGACATCAGGACAAGGGCCAGCATGACGGCTAAGCATATTTAAGAGTCCGGGTTTGGGGGCGCCTGGGTGGCACAGTCAGTTGAGCATCTGACTCTTGGTTTCAGGTCAGGTTGTGATCTCAGGGTCTCTCAGGGTCATGAGATGGAGCCCTGTGTCAGGCTCTGCACTCAACACCGAGTCTGTTTAACACTCTCTCTCCCTCTCCTTCTGCCCCTTCCCTCTCAAAAACATAAATACATTTTTAAAAGAAAAAAGAGAGAGAGAGTCTAGGTTTTGAAGGTAGGCTGAGCCGGGCTTGAACCTGGGCTCCCCTCCCTGCCTGCTAGCTTTGCCACTTTGCCTCTGAGTCCTCATCTGGAACGTGGGGGTATCGTGTGAATCTTACAAGGGACTATGAGTTTTAGGGATGGTGCATGGGAAACATGGTAGCCGAGAGCCATCCTCCCATAGCTATGGACTCTGAGGTCTCAGGGCACAAAAATCAAGACCAATGCCGTCATCTGGCAAAATCTGAGAGGTCTGATTGACCATGAAGGAGGCCCCACACCGCTGAAGTCAGGCAGTGCCTTGCTCCTCCCTTCCTCTTGAAAGTGCTCCTGTCTTCAGCACCCACCAAAGAACCTCCACGCTGAGAAACATCTCAGCGCTTGGGGCAGGCCACCCTGTCAGCCGGCGTGACATAAAGTTCACATGACACCCAGGCCATGCTGCCCAGAGGCTTCTAGACAAGCCACAAGCGGTAAGCAAGATGATTTTATGTGCTGCAACAATGTTTCATCTTAATAATTATGTGTTGATTTTGACCGTGCATCAGGAAAACGCTAACAAGCCCCTGAAAGGCATAGCATCATGGGCGTTAGTGCTTAGGAGAAGACTAAAGTAGATATTTAAGGAGTTTTTGTTGCTGTTGTTCAATGTTAATGCAAAAACAAACATGAATAGTAAAAGTAGTGCGTGGCTATCACAATCGACTGTGATGATTATAGGGGTAAGTCTGGATTCTGGAAAACGTGGGATCAGGCAGAGGGGGAAATGTCAGGTTTAAACTACAAAACAGGAGATGTGGCCTTTCCTAAGTCCTGAAAAGGGGATCCAGTCCCAGCCCTAGAGCAGCAGTGACTCCCTGATGCCAACGAGGAGTGTCCAATTCCCTGCCAGTCATGAAATGCCTAGCACATAGTACACACGCCATCCATCACCCTGGCCCTCATCCTGGTCCTGAAGCAGAGGCACCCAGCCCAGGGCCCCCCACCAGCAGCTTTGTGACCCTAGGCAAGGCACTCAACCTCTCTGAGCCTCACTCCCTCCCCCAAGATGGGGATTTTCATCAGACCAGCCCTGCTTGTCTGAGCGAAGGCCCTTGCCTGAGAACTTGGTTCCCCCACCACTTACTACCTGCGTGTTCGCGGGGGACTGTGTGCCCGGCGCTGTGGCAAACAACTCCACCCAACACTGAGCAGTGTGCTGGGCCTGACGCACACCGGTTAGAGTTTCTTTGCCCTCACGCTGCCACCAAAACGTTACCTTAGGCAAGATATTTCCCCTCTGGGCAGGGGTTTCCTCATCTGTAAAAGGGAGGAGGGCCCCCGTTCGTTTCCCCAAGTTCTCACTAAGGGAAGCGTGGCTTGGCCCCCTTTCCAGCCATCCAGATGTTTCTGAAATATACCAGTCCTGACATCGTAGAGACCAAACATGTGGGTGATTGACTACGGTTTTCACATTTCATTTGTCATCTCGACAGGCTTTAAGTATGTGGATAATGAACTCCGAATTCCAAATGAACTTAAACCAATTCCTTTCGTGCTCTCTCTTGGAGGCGAAAAAGCTTTCTTTGAAGGGAAAGAGAACTTCATCTTGTTTTTCCCCATTCCTGGCAGAACACCAGGGCTTGCCGGAGGCTGCGTGGTGGGCAGCGGGCCTGCCCCAAAGAGAAGGCACATGCTGCAGAGGGAGTTCAGTGTGGTGGTTCAGACTCACAGGCTTTGGGATTCCAAAAGCTCTGGTTTCCAATCCCACATCTGTCTGTGAGCCTTCTATCCAGTGACTTGAAATCTTGAGGCCTTCCCTTGCTGGTGTAGATAATAATATCAGTGTCACTGGGTTATGGTAAAGATTAGATGTATTAAAATGTTAGACATACACAGGGCTCCTGGGTGGCTCAGTTGGTAAAGCATCTGACTCTTGGTTCCAGATCAGGTCTTGATCTCAGGGTCATGAGTTCAAGACCTGCATCGGGCTCCACGCTGGACAAGGAGCCTACTTAAAAAAAAAAAAAAAAAAAATAGCGAGTCCCAGAGAGGTTCACTGACAAGCCCGATGTCAGAGGTAGTGAGCGGTAGACACAGGAAGGGGAACATTACAGAAATGGTAGACACACAGATGATTACAGTTGGGAAAGAAAGAGTTTGATGGGAACTGCTATCAGTGATGGGGTTTAGGGAAAATGCCTCTCAGGAATGAGTCTATACAGACAGAAATTTTGCCCCAGTGATGTTCCCTAGAAAAATAACAAACAAAAAATGCTAGGTTTGTAGTGTTTGCCCATTTCTGTGGTGTAAATACCCCCACTGTGGCAGATTCTGCACCACCAAGATGGCTGAGTTGGGAAGGAGACACACACAGCTCAGAACAAGTCACCTTCACAAGCCACCGTTTTTGTCCCCACCCGACTTCCAGTAATCTTTCTGGAAAGACTCCCTTAGCTGTCCTTCCTGGGCCATGTCACGGGATATGCTGGTCCAGACGGAACACGTACATGAGGCCCCACATTAGCTTGCTCTGGGCAGCTTCCCGAAGGTGATGTCTGATTGGATCGGTCCGTGATGGGGTGTGGGGGTCAGCCAGTGGGGGAACGGTGTCCTTGCTCGCCCTGAATGGCTCCCTGCACACAACAGTGCCAGGTTTCAGCAAAATGGACAGCGTGGGGCTGTGCAGAAGGAAGTGGCTCTGATGTCATTAAAATTACATGTATTTCTGGTGCACACAAACTGTAATGTGGGAGGCTGCCCTGGAGGACCCGGAGCCCGTTTCCAAAATGAATCAAGTCCACGGCTCCTTCCCGCCGCGGCCACTCCCTCCCTCCAGAGCGCCTAATGTAAAGCCTGACAAATGTAGCGCCGCCTAATTAACTTGACTATTGTCTCCTAAAAATACCTCTTCTCCTGGCTTTCCTTTGGCAAAAAGAGCAGACTGGTAATCAGACGGAAAGGTCACATTGTACCGGGAAATGGGACTGTGCTGGAAGGCGGCCCGCACACCCTCTCTCCGGCGCAGTTTTGTGTGTTGGACACATTTCCTCTCTGTCCTTCATTAATAACGAAGAAAGCGTGGCCACCTTCAGAGGAACCCACTTGCTGCCGCCCCTCGTGGACCTTAGCCCTCTCCACCCGAGCAGCGGTGGCGGAATCGCTCCCTGAGCCCGTGACTGGGTTCTGCGAACTGGCTCCCACCGCAAGGCTCTTCCTGCACCACCGCGCCTTCCCCCGTGACTCTTTTCCCCAAATATGTGCAGGTGTCCAAGTAACCAGAAGGGAGAAGCTGGCTCACTGGGGCCGGAGGAACATAGGTACTTATGTCGGTTCGGGTCCTTTGGAAAACAAGTACCAAGACAGAGTTAGAAAAGCAACAGATAATGTTGGGGGGAGCGCATGTGATAGTCCGAGAGGAGAGGGAAAGGGATGGAACAGGGAATGCATTCAGACTGGGATGAGATCTGACGCCCGGGAAAGAAGAGACGGTGGGAGACCGGGGTTTTGAGTAAGTGGAACATCAGACTGCAGTGCAGCTCCAAGAGAGCTCCCTGGCCAGCCCCATGGAGAGTTCCAGAACAAAGCTGCGTGTTGGAGGCGCCTCACATGGGGCAGCAGTGCAGGCCCTAGGATGCTCATGGTGCTGTTACTGGCTAAGCCTGGCCAGGCAGTGAGGGTCCTCAGCTCCAATGCTTGGCTTTTTTTTTTTTTTTTAAGATTTTATTTATTTATTTGACACAGAGAAAGAGATCACAAGTAGGCAGAGAGGTAGGTGGGGGGGGGGTGGTGAGCAGGCTCCCCACTGAGCAGAGAACCGATGCGGGGCTCACTTCCAGGACCCTGAGATCATGACCTGAGCTGAAGGCAGAGGCTTAACCCACTGAGCTACCCAGGTGCCCCCCAATGCTTGGCTTTTAACCAACTCAGGGGTTGACCTAAGTGCAAGGCAGCAGCATCTCAGAATGTTGGCTCTGTTCTGTCCATTCTCGATCCTCACGTAGATTCCTATCCTTTAAGCCATTTGTTCTGTATATTTCCAACATTGGGGCCCCACTGTAGATAATGGAGTGGCAGTAACTCGGAGTGGAGGTCACGTCCCCATTTCAGAATATGGGAGGGGGTTGCTCTGCAGCTGCCAGGACTTTGGGTGAGAGCGTATTAGCAGACTGCCACCCAATCATGTGTACCCTCCAGATTCCAACTCAAGTCAAAAGAGACAGAGATGTAGAAGAGGAAGTATATCCCAGCCATCAGAAAGCCTCCTCTGTGTGGCCCACGAAAATCTGGGAAACTCGAATAACCAGTTCTGTTTTTTTTGTTCTCAGTGTTCACACACAGAAACCATATCCTAAATACATTAACCTTGTAAACAATTACAGTATTATGAATCAGGCGGAAGGCTTTGACTAGCATGCCAAGCCGGTTCTCAGCCAGACGTAGGTGCTGTTAACTACTTAGTGATTCCTTCCACAGTCCCCCCACTTTTATGCACAACTAGTAAAAGGGCAAACTTAAAATGAAGCCCGGACAGTTCGGTTCCAAAGTCTTTCCACGTTACCTCTAAACATTTTCTCCTACGCCACATGTAGCTAACACCATGAACACAGGCTCTTAAATGCTTTGCCAAGAAGCAGAAAGAGGTGCTGACTGGAGGCCAGGCACGGGGCTAAGTACCTCAGTTAATCTTTACAACAACACTGTGAGGGGTGGTGGTATTGATCCCACTTTACTGACGTCTAAACGGAGGCTAAGCAAGGTTGTAACTGTCAGTGATGAGCATCAGAGATGGGATTTGAACCCCGGTCCGTCCACGCTCTTGACAACCAATGCACCTACCTCCCAGGACACAACTGAAATCTGATCTCCCCGCCAAAGAGCAGCAAGTGCATTGCTGAAATTGCTTTCCTTTGCCAAACTCCTCAAGACACAAGCCTAGATAATATCACAGCAAAAGCCCTAGGCCCAGGCCAGGCCCTACCAAGGCTTGTCAAGACCCAGGCAGCGGGACTGCGGGGTGTGTGCAGAGAGCCAGACCCCTGGCAGACTTCTCCCTTGGCACATGATGGCAAACCAGTAACCTAAGGTGTCGGTAACAGCTGACACTCGGCCCAGCCTACGCGTTCTGCCAGTCCTGGGATCGGGGAGCGAGGGGGGCGGGCATGGTCGTCGGATGCCCAGCTGGGTTCTTCGCTCGTCCCAGAAACCCCCAGCTCGGCCTGGTGAGGTCATACCAGACAGTGGCCAATTCTGATGATGAGGGAGGGGGAGGGGAGGGGGGAAAAACCATGACAGGGCTCGTGCCAGATCTTTGTCAGGAAGCTAAAAATAGCTGTTGCTGCGGACAGCCAGAGATCATGAAACACATATGCCGACATGATAGGCCTGTGCAAAACTGTCCCACTCGGTGTGTCCTCCGAGCCACTCACAATGAAGCTTAAGTGATGATATATAGAGCATCATTTTCCAGGTGGAGGATACCCAACTGCCTTGTGGCCTGGGTCCCCAGGAGGTGCTGGGAGGGCCAGCCTGGACTGAAGAACGGCCAGGGCTTGCATCTGGAGCTCTTGGCAGCCCCACGGCCATCAGTGAGTGTTGATGGGTGGCCCAGGGCACCGTTCTGGGCTTTGTTAGGGCACAGGAAGAAAGAGAAAGCACGGCACAGCTTGGCAGAGGGGGTTAGCGTCTTATTTAATCCTTGCCGCTGCCTTTCTGTGAAAGAGACTCACGGAACGCCTGGCACTGAGTGGGTCCTTGACAGAATGTCCTCTAGGCCCGGTTCGTCCCTGAAAGTATTTACGGTGAAACGAGCAAACAGATCAGGTGAAGATTTAATTGCTGTAATAATGCACAGTAATTTACCTGCATCTAAACTCTAGACACAGAGGGGACTTGACATGCAGGAGATGCTAGCCCTCGGAAGGTGGCAATGGGTGGGACGTGACCCGGAGAAGCTACTAGAGGGGGTAATGACCCTTGCGCTGTGGCTTCACAGTTAAGCAGGCAGGAGACCCAACACCTTGCAGGGTACAAGGCAGAACTACAGTGGAGCTTCGACGGCAGGTGAAATGCAGATGTGAATCAGATACGGTGTGCAGAAAGTGGACAAAACCAAGTCCCGAATTGTCTGTCTGGGGGAGCAGATGTCCCCGAAATGGCACAGATGGAATCTGACTGTGGAGATGGGATTGCAAGAAACTTCTAGTTCATTCTAGAACCAGTTCTGGGATCAGGTCGTCGGAAGCCCATGCTCATGCTCTGGGAGAGGGCCAAGGGTCTCAGAGGTGTTCTGGATATTTCCAAGTACTGGATCTAAATCTCTTTTGTGCATTTTTACTTGATATCTTTAAGGGGACAGCCGCAGTTGGGTAGGGACAGTCCCATGCTGATGCCAGCTCACGCTGTCTCCCAAGAGCCCCCTGTCCTCGTGTCTCCCCAGCTCTGCATTCGGTGACGTCATGTTGAAGGCTTGAAATCAGCCATGCTAGGAGTAGCGACACCATTGGAATGGACAAACAATACAAATCAGGGATTTTTTTGTTGTTGTTTTCTCTCCTGGAGAGCAGATTGTCCAACATTCGCTGGAATTGACTGGGTCGGAAGTTCATATCCTGAAAGTACATCGTGGGGTCATAAAATCTCCGACTTGGAAGGGATTTTAGATCTCTTACCTAAGTCTCGGGTTAAGCGCTAGAATTCTCCTAGACATTTCCCTAACAGGGAGAAAGGCACCACTGGCAAACAGCGAGATGAATTTTTGGTGTTATACCGACTGTAACATGAAATCGCATTGTGGAGGAGGTAATCATTTTTCAATTCTCTCCTGTCCGTTTCTATTATGCAAAGGAGAAAGTCTCAGTTTGGTGCTAGTTCAGTCTTTAATGCCTCCCTAACACTTGTAACTGTCCCTGTGGACAAAGAGAGGTCTGACTCCAGCCCAGAGCCTCATGCAGGTAACCCAGCCTTGCTGTGACTGCAAACATTGTTTTGTTTCTACCATATTTGCACTTAGAGTTACCTGCCATTTGTGACATGCAATAATGGCTTTCTACCTACTGCGGTGGCCTTGAGTTTCTTTTTTACTGTGTTTTGCAAGTGTGGGGAACACAGACGTACCCTAAGTCAGGCAGTCTTCCCTTGAATCCATCCAGCCACAGGGAAGTCACCACTTCTCAAAGCATCCCTGCTGTTACCATGATCAGTGAAATGTGCCATTCAAATAAAAAAGGCTTGGAGCACCTGGCTGGTTCAGGTGATAGATCACGTGACTCTTAATCTCAGGGCCCTGAGTTCAAGTCCCTCACTGGGCATGGAGTCTACTATTTAAAAAAAAAAAAAGCTTATTTTGTCTTCCTCTCCACAAGACCACCACTATTTTCAAACTAAGTGTATTTCCTATACTAGGGTCCTATTGAACCAAAAACCCTTAGTCCCCAAGTTTTCTAATTTGCATTCTTGGAAATCCCCTTTCATTGTCATGAACTTTGGGAGCTTTGTGGTGAACAGGGCCATAATGTCCCTAAGGTCTAGTTTTGTCCTTGGTGTGCCCACATTTCTTCCCCCAAAGGGGATCTGCCCCTACAGGATGAGTTGAGCAAGAGCCACAGGATACTTTGTTTTGAAGCATAATCACTCTAGAATTACAGTCACTGGCTCCTTCTCTACGTCCTTTGGTGGACCAGCGCCCCCTGTGATGTCCTAATGCCAAGACTCAATGGTGGCCAAGACCTGCTCTGTATTGGGCCTCCTGTGCACTGGGTGCCACGTCGAGAGCCCCACATGCACCCTCTCATTCTCTGCCCTGCACATCACCACAGCTCCACGATCCTTTGCTGTCACTACTCCGTTCTACAGATGAGGAAGCTGCAGCTCCCAAGACGTGAAGCCACTCACCCAAGGTCACCCAGCCTGGACTCCTAGGCAGACCTGTGAGCCTCCCAAGTCAGTGTTCTTAGCTCATGACAAGGATTTTGGGCCTCAGATCCTCAGACCTGCTATGGGAAGCAGAACAGGTGACAAGGGGAGATGCCTCGGCTATGACCAGAGACCCTTGAAGAAAAGGTCTTGTCTTCTACAGTCAGAAGAACGTGCAATAAGAGAACACAAAGCAGGCCGGCTCTCTGGGGCCTCTGGCACATTCGTGGGCTCATTGCAGGTTTAGCACTGGCGACTGCAGGGTGGGGCAGGGAGGGAGAGAAGAGGGACTCCACTTGACCCTCCCCTGGGCCAACGCTTACTTCTCTTCCACCTCCGCAAACGGAGAGCCAATGTTCAGGTGCCTTAATCATAATTCTTTGCCTCTTGCCAATAGTCATTAAGACTTAAAAAAAAAAAAAAAAAAGTGTGAATGGGCTCAAATGCAGTTTGCCACGTGTTACCATGAGGTAGGATGGCTCTCCCAGCCTCTTTCCAACACTTCCCCCATTCAGCAGACACTGCCTCTCGCTGTCCTGTCCTGTGTGCCAGGCACGTTTTGGTACAAGGGAAGCGAGGCGGGCATCCCTTCTGTCCTTGATAAACATCCCAACAAGCATACCGCTGTGACAGGTGTGGCAGAGGAGGGGGACAGAGTGGACAGAGTGCTGCGGTGGCACCTGACCGGTGCAAGGACAGTGTACCTTGTCTGTGAGGTCCCTGAGCCAGGAGAAGGCAGAAGGAGCTCAAAGAGGTCTAGGATGGCCCATGCTAAGGGGCTGGCCCGTAGCAGGTCTTTAGGCAGGCAGGGGTGAATGAGGGAGTGAAGGGAGGAGCAGGGGGTACAAGGGGAGCAGTGGGAGGTAAAGATGGGAACATACACTCAGGTCAGCCATGATGTCTTTGAAGTTTGTTATGAGGAGTTTCAACCTTGATCTTGACTTTGAGGGGAAGCCATGGAAGCACTCTAAACCACAATGATGTGATCGTATTCATGCCTCTCCAGAAACACTGGGCCACTGAGCTATGCCTACCCCATTCACCCTGACACCCTCCAATATCAACAGGAAGATTAGTTTCTCCCATATGCCATGAGGCAGCTGGAAATGCCCAGATCCTTAGGAATTGTCTCTCGTGTCCTCTCCCATCCATTCCTCCAACAGTTTTACACAGGGAGGAACCACTCTGTGCCTGCCTATTTGCCATTTTCTCAAGTCTCAACTTGCAAGAGTGACTCTGCTTGGGGTCCCCCTAGACCCTTCTCCAAGGTCAATAAACCAACAGACTTACTATTTAATTTTGGTTCCCACACAAAAGCAGAGCCTGAGGCAAGGATTTGAGTTTATTTGGAAGGTGATCCTGAAAAGCAGGAATGGGGAGGATGGGAAGAGGGAGAGCAAAGGAGGACAAATCAATAAAGGGTGCATCATTGAGCCTCTGTTACCATTGTGGGCCAAATGGCATCCAAGCCTTCCAGGAAACCGCCTGGGAATGGGAGGCTGGGGTGTTTACTTATTTGCACCCTCCGTTGGGTGGGGGTTGCCCCTGAGGTATTAACTCCCCCAAATTTGTGGACTTTGGAGGAAGACCAAAAGCAGAGAGGAGGAGATGCCGGTGCTGGAGGTGGGCCATAGTGTACAGGAACTGTCCCCACCACACCAGCTGAGGTTGGAAGAGGGCGAAGAGGTTGGGGCATGTGCCACTAAGTAACGTTCCTTGGGCATCTACCTTGCGCCAGGTATGGTATCCCATACTTAGACGCACCTCAACCACTTCAACCCACCCCAAAACACTGTGAAGCAAATCTTCACACCATCCCATGCCAGACAAAGACACTGGGTCTCAGTGATATGACTTGATAAAGGCCACAGATTTGGAAGCAGTGATTCGAGTGGGCAGATCTGCTTTCTGGAAGTTCTAGTGAAGTCATTCCGGCTCCACCCCCATCCCCTGTCTTTGACGCGGGAAGGTCTCCATATGACATAGTCCCAGATGACTGGACCCAAGAAAACCACCTAATCCCAGCCGTACCAATCAGCTTTTCCTCTCTGAGAACTTGGACTTCACAACTACTCCGGATGGCCACAGAGGACAGAGATGACATTCAACCAAATCCAAGGTGGGGACCCCGTTTTGCCACAGCTGGGAAAGAAAAGACACAGCTGTGCAGAAATCCTCAGTCTCGAGTGCTCGTGCTTTTTTGAAGAGCCCAAGAGACAGAACAAGTAGCTAAGTTTTCCTGCCATCGAATTCCATCTTCCCCCGCCTTCAGTTGGATGAATGCATTTCTATCTCCCAACCACAGATCCCTGAATAAAACACAGTCTTTAAAAAAAAAAAAAAAGACAAGAACCATTAAGAGGGCACAACATGAGAGGGCTGAACGTTCTGTAGGCAGACGAGATCTGGGGTGTCCATGCCCCCATAAAGAGACCAAGCAAAGGTAGTCCTCAGACGATGGAGAAGAAAGGGAGAAAGATGTCAAACGTGCCTACAAAGTGAAAGACATTTCAATAGGGGTCCGGTGTCTGCTGCTGCTTTGTTCCGATTCTGCTTTTTAATAAAAGTAAGGAGCTCAGCTCGGGCCGCATCCTTCACCACGGCTTTCCCGCTAATAAAAGCAGCCGGGCGATGGGGCTTCAGCACCCAGAAGACTCCCGGTTCATTTTTCGCCCCTCTGTTGGCTGCAGTGTAAGACAGCTCGAGAAGAAATTAATACTCGGAGTTGGTGTCAGCCCCGTTGACAGCAGATCAAGGCCAAAAGACAAATTGCTCATTAGAGTTCAGGGAGCTGGAGACGGGAGAAGACAGCCGGGCCATCCCCTGCCAGCTCTGGGCTGCTCCCACCAGAGACTGACTTCAGCCCGGGCACCCGCCCTGGCTTCTGCCTGCCTGTGGGGTTGCAGGGGCTGTGGCGGAAGTAGGGGTGACTTCCTGCTTATGGGTGAGCAACTGCTTTGGTCCACCTCGTAGTCCCTCATCAACCAAGCTTGCATCATGTCGCCGCTGGGACTCAACCTAAAGCTCTGGAGAAGGTGCTTGGTTGGGTCACTCGCTCATCCCAGGGTCACGGTGGTACCCCTTGGTGACAACAGAGCCAGCAGGAAGGCAGAGGGGCCTGGAACAATGAGAAATCAAACGTGGACAGAAACCCCACCGTCATCCCTTTGGCTCCCACTCTCTACCACTGTCCCCTGCTCTTGTTATGAAGGACACCTTCATAACACACAGAGCCTTAGACTCAAAGGGCCCCCAGGGGCTGATATCCAGCCGTGCTGCCTTCACTCGCCACCTGCTCCCGTGCAGGGCTGCAGACCTTTGGACAGAGGGTAGCTCCTCGTAATCTGCATTAAGGTGCTGCCTGGATTCGTGCAAGTCTTGGCAATGTGACATCTGAGAGCCCTTGTCTTATTTATTGTTCATCTCCGCCAAGCAGAATATAACCTCAGTCAGAACGGTGACGGTGCCGGGAAGATTCCACCTGCCTCTCCTAGTCCCCTTGTCCCCCCTGGTCCTCCCTGCTCCATGCCTGGGGAAGATGACCTCCACGGTCTACCTCAGTGAGCTCCCTTGCCCTCAGGCTTCAGGCTGGATTCAGCCCAGAGGAGGCAGCCCTGGAAGACCAAAGCGTGGGAGAGTGGTTTCCTCCTTACGCAGCTGCAGCTCAACTGCTGGGAACTGGTCACCACGACTGTCCCTCTCTCCTCACCTGTGTTCAGCAGACCCCCAAACTCCCCGTTCTCAACCACATGTTTCAAATGATAACCGGACCCTGTCTGAAAAATGTTGCTTTTCTCTCTCACTGAGGGGTAATAAATAAATAAATAAATAAATAAGTAAAAATAAGTGTTACATTCAGGGAAGCATCCTTTTTGATTTCCAGAACAATATTTCTTCTGACATTCTTTTTTTCTTTATATCCATTTGCCAGACCTCTTCTAAATTAGTGCTGGGGGTGGTGGCAGGCTTCCTCTCAAACACGTTAATTCTACTCTGAGGAAGCATGGGGTCGACACCAGACACAACAGAGTTCTTCAAGTCCCGGAAGACACTGTGCCCTCACAACAAAGGTGTGAGTCTTCAGGGCAACCATGCAAGGGCTCTTGGGTATAACAACCAGGTGGCAGCATTCTTGTGTCCTGGGGACTGTGCGGTGTTCTCCTTCCAGAGAAAACAATGATTTCATGGCAGCATGACAGGAACCTTAGGACTAATGGTACTCAGCCCAAAAATCAGAGCCAGGCAAATGTAGGAGACAACTGAAAGGCAATTATCACGCAGCCCATGCCGACAACTCTGTTGTTACCATCTAAGCCTTGCAGGAAGGTCAGATTCAGAAGGTGCTAAGTAGTTGAAAGAAAAGAGCTGAGGCCTGGGGACAATAGGACAGATCTTTCAAGGAAGAATTTTCCAGAATTATAAACAGAGCACCTTATCCACCTCCTCTCTTTCCCTCTCTCTCTTCTTTGCTTTCCCTGTCTCTCTCTCTCTCTCTCTCTCTCTCTCTCTCTCTCTCTCTCACACACACACACACACACACACACGCTTCAATCCCAATGATACAGCTCATCTGTTTTCCAAACCCAGTTCCCACCAAGCTTTGTTTATGCAGGCTAGGAAAAGTGACATCGCCTACTCGACAAGTAGCTTTTGATTAAAAACACTGAACTCTGTCCAAGTAATTGTACTATACACAAGAAAAAACATTTGAGGGCCTGAAGAGAAGTTTCCCTTTGTTCCCAGCCTGAACCACTGAAATAGTGGTTAAAAAAGAAAAGAAAAGAAAAAGATCTCCAGCTTGCATTGTTTGAACAAAACTTGCATCTGTACATTCTAGAATTTGCTCCATTTTTCCACAATGAGCACGCAGGATGTTTTTCTATACATTATTTTTAATGGCAAAAGTCATAAGTAAAATCCCTTTGTGCTGCCAAAAAGCCAGCTGCTATACACACAGAAACAGAAGTCTCTCTTGAGGACCACTTCCCGTCCATTTCCCATCTCTGGAGGTAAATACTTTTGTGTCTGACGTGGCTCCTCCCACACCCTTTCTCTATAGGCATAAACGTATGCAGGTGAATCTTAACACATATTTTACTTTGAGGATAATTTCATTTTTCATGACTTGGATTCGACGACACATTACTTTGCAACTTTTAAAAACTTAAAAATACTCGCAGGGATCTTTGCATGGTGGGGTCAGTGCATGTAAATTTACCTTTTGGTTTCCAATGCTTGGCTAGAATTCAGTAGTTTAACAAACAGCTGAATACACCATAGTTTACTTCACTAGGTCCCTCCCTATAAAGGCCTGTTCAGGCGATTCCTAACATCTGGTTATTACAAGTAGTGTTATGACCAATTACTTGTATGTTGCTGTCTTGGATGTATGAGTCCTTATTTCTATATGGGAGAGACTATTATATCAATTAGGACACTCAGGGCTTTATGTATGAGAAGTCTAATGTGGGTCAGTTCCCAAGATGACTAATGGGAGGGCTCAGTGCCATTATCACGGACATACGGGCCTCCTCTCCATCCTTCTGTTGCACCACCCTAGGAAGGGGATAATGCCTCCCTTCGGGATCACATGATAGCTGGAGGTGTTCTAGGTGACTCTGCAGAAATATGTGCACTTTCCTCAGGCCGAACTGAGCTGCTGGCTGACACATACACCGGCCCCTGGCAAGGGCTATGCACCCACCCTGACCAGCATGGACTGGCATGGACCACCATGATCCCTCCTCTGGCTCTTGGAGGAAGATAGGGGAGAAAAAAAATTTTTAAAAAAATTCTATTTATTTGACACACAGAGAGAAAGATCACAAGTAGGCAGAGAGGCAGGCGGGGGCGGGGGATGCGGGGGAGGAAGCAGGCTACCTGCTGAGCAGAGAGCCTGATGTGGGGCTCGATCCCAGGACCCTGAGACCATGACCTCAGCTGAAGGCAGAGGCTTAACCCACTGAGCCACCCGTGCACCTGAAAATGGGTTTTATTCATCCATATGCCATCCAGAAAACCTGTATCCATTTACAGGCTACCAACAGCACCAGAGTACCAGTTTCTTCCCATATTCATCTGTTCTTAATAAGATGTCTAAATTATTGCCAATAAGATGGGCAAAGAGGGCATTTCATTTTCGACCTAACTCAATTTCTAACGAGATGGGTGATCATCTATATATTTATTGCTCATTTTTATTTTCTCTTCCGAGACTTACCTGTTTGTATCATTCGCCTTACTTTCTATTGGAGAGTGTGCTGTGTTTTTCTGTTGATTGGTTTGAGTTCGATATATACATCCTGGACACGCATAATCAAGACATTTTAAAAAGGTTGTTAAGAGTAAAGAACACTTAACTCATCTATCTTTGTCCTTCCTGGGATTCTCAACGGTTTCCTATCACAGCTCAGGAAACAAAGGAAGAAATTGCATTTCACGGAAAAGGTTAAGTTGATATGCTTTCCGAACTGCATGCTTCAGAACAAAAGTGCCTCGCCAGATGTTACAGTACATTTTGGGAAACACTGCATAAAATGTCTGTCTTTCCTAGTCTCACAAATATGCCAAGAGCCATAGCGACTAGCTCCGTGTTTTCTTGGTGAGCGCCCCCTAGCTGTGGGACCATCATTCCATCTCCCTGAGCCTTGTTTTCCTCAGGGTACCGTGGACCTCGCAGGGCTGTTAAGGAGCAGAGCAGACGGGTCCACGCTTGGCTCTTCCCATGCGTGTGCACGTCCCCGGTCCTCTGTCTGTGGTCTGAGGCAGTCCAGAAGGGGAAGTTCAGGAGGATAATGCCCCCAGAAGCAGCCTTCCACCAACGGCAGATAAATGTTGATGGGTAAGGACCTGGACTGTGCGGCCTTCAAAGGCAACAACTCTGGAGGCACATTCTGTACCAAAAGGGGACGAACCACAGCTCCCCGGCTAAGCCCAGCCACCACCTGCCGTTCTAAGGTTTCATTGGCAAACAGACATGCCCACTTGTTCATACATTGTGCCTACTGTCTGTGGCTGCTTTCAAGCTAGGAGGAGAGAGTTGCATACACAACAGGGACTCTGTGCCCTGCAAAGCCTAAAATATTTACCATGTGTCCCCTTCCACACAATTGCTGACCCTCACTCTATTCATCCCCTGGGGTTCCAGCGGGTTGAGCGCAGCTCACCCACAGTGGGTAACCCCCTTGCTCATCGGCACCCTTTTCTTCTTCTTGTTCCACTCCCTTACTGGTGTTTTCTGGGATCGCCTCCCAAACACATTCCTTGTGCTCATAAAGCTGTGATGTCCTGGGAAGATCTGGAGAAGAGTGGACTGGATAGAAAAAGGCAGAGAGGCTTGTAGGCAATGATGGGTCTGAGATGTAGGGCCAAGATGTCTTGAGGGTTAGAATCCTCACCACCTTCACTTCTGTAAGTACTACGTGCATGCGCGCTCACGCACACACACACACACACACACCTCCCCACATGCAAGCACATACGTACCGCGAGCCTGTCATCTGTTTGGGGGTGGCTGGCTCATGTTATGTTCATGGACGGGGACTTGCAAACTGATGGAAAATGCAAACAGGAAGATGAAGATGCATTTCTCTCCCTGGACCCTGACTCCTGGCTAGTGAGCCGCCACATGAAAGAGTAGACTTTCTCCACCCAGAAATGTCTGTTTAGTCTGTAACCACGTGTATGTGCATGCATGAAACAAACAGGTCACCAAACATCTCTCTGAGGGGGAGAGGGCCTCCTAATGTCTTCCCCATTACTCGCAGTGCTACAATAATGCCACTCTCAAAATTCAGGGAACAAGACTGTAGTCTTCAACGTACCCAGCCTCATCCCACCTCTGGACCTCTACACCAGCTGCCGCTGCTGCTGGAATCCTCCCTAAGTACATGCGTTTGTGTCATTATTTGAGTCTTAGTTTAGATGTCACTTCCCCCAAAGAAGCCTTCCCTATTTCTCCCTCCAAGGGTCGCTAAGCAGTCTGGGTGCTCTGTAACACCATGTCTGCTGTGCTTACCAGACTGTTCCATCATGGTTCTTAACCATAATAACTCAGTACATGTTTGCTGAATGTCTTCCTCTCTGACCAGACTCAAAGCTTCATGTGTATAGAAGTTTCTTTTGAGTACATATATCCAGAAATGGAATTGCAGGATTACATGCTAGTTCTAGTTTTAATTTTTTTTTTAAGGAATGGCCATACTCTTTTCCACTGCAGCTGTACCATTTTATTATATTCTATCTTCTCTCTCTTTTTTTTTTCTATCTTCTCTTAAATGCCATCTGCATTGGGGTGCCTGCAGGATTTATAGAAGATAGTCTGAGAACTTGGACACTAGCTGTTAAATTACTGGGGTGCCAGACACAGATTCAATGCTTTAGGCATGGAAATAAATGCTAGAGCTTGGACTGTAGTCTCACACTTATTTGCACTGGAAGACCCAACTCCCACACATAAGAGCTGTGTGACTTTGTGTAGGTTACTTAACCATTCTGATCCTCAGTTTCTGTCTCTATACAATGACAGCAGTAATAATTCCTACCTGAAAGGGCTGTTGTGAAGGTCACCTAGAAAAGTGTGTGTAGAGTGTGTGCTGCAGGATTGGGCACATAGCACGTGTCTATAAATGAGAGTGTGTTCTTATTGTTACGTTATTATTGTTGATAGCCCCTGGAGAAAGCTAAGACAATTTTGATGTGTAGGTTGAAGAAACTTTTCTGCATGAGAATAATTGAAGGTCTAGTGTCTTTTCTTCCTTCTGAACCCTGGAAAATTGCTTGGCCTCAGGTTGCTACTTGTAGAAACTTCTGCCACAGGGTCCTGCAGTGTGCCTGTGGGATGCTTGGCAACTCTAAGAGCTCAAGACACCTATTTGCACACTCACCGGTGTGCTCCACTGCAGGGCATGTTATTGCAAAGGTACAGAGGCCAGAATTCAGGGCAGGCCCTTGGAAATACTCAGAGATCTGTGACTTCAAGATCAGCTCACCCATGCCCTCTTGGACATAAGTAATACAAACCTCTGCAGAGAGGTTTGATCAAAAGGGGAGAATTTATCCCAAGGACAAGGGATGTCCTAGGGAATTCAACAGCAGAAGTTGCAGTGGAGCCTCCTAAGAAGGATCCCAGAACCTAGGACATAAGACATCGTCCCTTCATCTCTCCTCACATCCACTCTCCACAGACCAGCATACGTGGATCAGGGTGGCTGCTCCCAGAGACAATGCTCCTCTTAGAACTGCCTTCTGCTGGATGGTAGCCAGCTTTGAACCACACACCCCGGTTGCCCCCTCTTCACCTCCTCGGTGAACAGAGGTGGACACGTGACCCACGCTGGGCCAATCAGATTCTTCCTGGGGAATCTCCCATCGAGGCTGATTAGTCTTGGCTGGTTTTCTCCTCTGCAACACGGTGCTGATAATAATAATATTTACCTTGTCAGGGCGCCTGGGTGGCTCAGTGGGTTAAGCCGCTGCCTTCAGCTCAGGTCATGATCTCAGAGTCCTGGGATCGAGTCCCGCATCGGGCTCTCTGCTCAGCAGAGAGCCTGCTTCCCTCTCTCTCTCTCTGCCTGCCTCTCCATCTACTTGTGATTTCTCTCTGTCAAATAAATAAATAAAATCTTTAAAAAAAATAATATTTACCTTGTCAGATTGTGGAGGCATAAGCAAAAAGAAGCCATACCAAGTTCTTAGCACTCAGTACTAAGCTTTACTGGTATTATCACTGTTCTCCAAAATACCGAGCTCCGTAGCCTCGCACACAGTGGTGCTCAATAAATATTTATTGGATGAATGAATGAATGAATGAGTCAACAAGAGGATGTCATCAACTGCAGTCATGCTAATTGATGGTGCTCAGTTACAACAATACAAGGACCTCATGTTTGTGCAAAAGGCTCCTTTCTTCCAAACACGGGACTTTGCTGCCTAAATAAACTCAAGTCAAACATCCTGCAAGCCCGGGCCTCGTGTTGTGAGGTGCAGGTGCTTATCTGAGGGTTCTGAGAGTTGCCAGGTGCTCATGATACATTTTACAGGTCGTTAAACCTCTAGTTAGACAAACTCCATCATGTGTATTCGTTAAAATGAGATTTGGGCCATTTCGGAGACGAGGCTCATAGTGCAGGAAATATGGTCTGAGTTTTCCTTTGACAGCGAGGTGGGGGGAAATGCATTTGCACAGTCGCATCGAAGAGTTCCACAGCCAATTTCTCATTTTATAGTTTCTGTGGTCGTTCTCCCTCTTCTGAATGGTTCCTGTTCTGTGTTCATGACTCCTAAATAGCATTTATTTTGTCTGAGTCTCCGCCTATACCACAGGCTCAGAAATGCACATCCTGGAGATTTGTACCTGCATGAAACACGGAGAATGTTTATATTTTTAAAATGGAGCTGGCAATAAATGACTTCTGAAATGTACCTTGGACAAACACAGACAAACACGATTCATCAACTCGCCCTCAAGAGTGCAAGTCACCGGGAAGAATTTTGCAAAGAGGAATCTTTCTCCTGGTGCTTGAGAAAAGAGCCTTAGAAGTCGTCACCGTGTCCACACCGGGGGCAGGTTTCAAGAGAAGGGAAATATCAGACTGTAGCTTCCTACGTCCGTGTGACATTTGCAGCAAAGAAATCCAGCAAGGAAATAAGGACTCATTTAATGGAACTCCCCTCAGCAGTGTGGACAAGATGACAAAAGGTCAGATGACCTTTTCTGGTCCAGCGGGGCTACAATGGAGCCATCGGGCATTAACAAGCACCTTCTGGAAGAGAACACTCACACACACCTCCTTTGGTCTGGCAAAGAGCGTTTCACAGCCCCAAGCATCTTGAGCTTAAACGTGTTTGAGTCCCAAGATCTGGGAACAATGACAAGCCTTTAATGGGTCCCCAGAAAATATTTGCCTCGTTCATAATATTCTTGCTAGACAAAAGGAAAAAGACAGTTACCATTTACCAACAGCTGGCTACATATCAGACACTCTGAATAGACTAGTTCTACCGGTCACAAGCACCCTGCGAGGCAGGCCTTGGGATGAATAACTTCCTCGTTGTAGGCGTAAGAACACTGAGGCTCGGAGAAGATAAAGCCCCTGTCCAAAGAAGACCCCACCAGCAAGTAGAAGACTGAGGTTTTGAAATCTGTGTCTGGCCTTAAAGTCTGCCCTCTTGGCCTCTTGTGCTCTCCAGCCCTCTCCTCTAGCTTTCTAAGTGCACCTGCTCTAGCTCCTTCCGCCGGCCATGATGAGGCAGGGGATAAGATCCCTGTGCTGGGCGCTGCCCCACCCTGTGGTAGTCCATCCCGGGACCCTATTCCTTAGCGCCTGCTGGGCCTGAAGAGGCTTCTGCCTGCTTCCAGGCATGCCCCCCAAAGCACAGCTACACCTTCTAATTGCTCCCAGAGTGGGCAGCCTCCTGGCTATTCAGAATACAGTAATTCTCACGGGCGAGCAGGGCATGGTGTGAGACAAAACACGGGCAACTTGTCTCCCCGAGACTGATTAGGAAGACTGATGATCTTGATCCTCCGTACCCTTTTCAAGCTGGCGTATATTCTGCGACATTCCAGTTCTTGCAGCTCCTATCACATGACATCAGTCCCCTCCCTCTTGCAAGACGCATTCCAGGGAGTCATCTGGTCAACCCACAAACATTTCCTGATCGCTTGCAAAGACAAGACCATCTGGGCACGGGTAGCACACAAACAGCTCCGGTGCCTGAGCTCAGTGTTCCAAGGAGAAAGACTTGTCAGTATGCAACGGGAGCAGAGAAGCATGCCTAACGTGGCCAGGAGAGGGAGAGTTAAAGAAGGGGGTTCCCGGGAAGGCTTCAGAGAGGTAGAGATATTTAAATTGAGTCTCAGAGGAGGAGTAGAAGTTTTCAGAGTGGGAGAGGAAAGCAGGAGCATTCCCTGCAGGAGACATAATGCGTTCCCAGGAGCGTACGTGTTTCCAAGGCATCCAGAGAGATTAAGCAGGGGAAAGGGTGCTGGGGTGGGAGAGGTATAGCCAGCAGACGCAGGCATGAAAGGCTCCGTAGAAAACCCCAAAGAACTGGGACATTGCTTTGAGGTCAACGGGGAGCCATTGAAAGGTTTCAAGTAAAAGAGTGATAGTGAGTTTTGTTATAGAAAGATGGTGTGTTAGTGTCCTAGGGTTGCCTTAACTATCACAAACTTGGTGGTCTAAAACAATAGAAACTTATTTTCTCATAGTTCATGGTCAGGAGGCCAAAATCAAGGCATCAGCAGGGTTGGTTCTTTCTGGAGAGACTGAGCTCTGTCCTGGCTCCTGGGGGGTCATGGTATGACCCTAAGTCTCCCTGGGCTTGCACCTGTGTCTCTCTAATCTCTGCCTCCTCCTTCACATGGCCTCTCCTCTGCATCCTTTTCTTATAAGGACATCAGTCATCAGATTAGGGCCCACCCCACATCGGGTACAACCCGATGACATCTGCAAAAACCCTATTTCCAAAGAAGGTCCCATTCTGTTGCAGGTGGACATGGGTGTGCAGGGGGACACTATGAAACCCACTACAGATGGTGAAGAGGCAAGAATGTCAGTGAGAACTCCCTCCTCCCCACCCCGCCCGAGATCAGGCCGGAAATCAAGTCCAGAGAGGGAGTGGGGCCTGGAAATGGAAGAGGGACCCATCGCCACCCTGAGGACTTTCATGTGGGTCTTTTCCCAAGGGGAAGGGGGAGGTAATGGCTCAATGAGCCCTGTTGGAAAGGATCTGAGGAATCAAAGCATCCACTCTTGCTCTGTTTACTGATGAAAGTGGTCACAGATGCCAGTAAGTGTTGGAACCAGCATTTTTACAACCAGATAGTCTGTCTCCCTTTATATTCTTAAGATTGTTTTTAATGCATACTGGCTTTGTCTAGTAACCTTTCGCTTAGACAAGGCCTTCAGGAGCTGAGGAGCTTATTGGCAGAACTCATAATTGTCTTAATAGCCAACATTTATTAAGCACACACAAAATGCCAGGTGCGATGTGAGGGGCCTTGAATTCATTAGCTGCGATTCTCACATCGTGTCTGAAAAGAAAAGCCATATTATGAATGTCCTCATTTGACAGGAGAGAAAATGTGTGCTTAGTGAGGTTATAACTCACCCAGGGTCACACAGGGGTAAAGCTGAACTGGCAAAAAAAAAAAAAAAAATTTTTTCTTTTTTTTTTTTTTAAGAACCCATCATTGAGAAAAATATACAGGGTTAGGGAAATGGGGTATGAAAATCTGATCAAGTAGCCCCAAATTTAACTCGGTCTGAATGAAGGAGCTTCCCTGCCCCTCGCTTGGGATAAAGAACCCATTCTGGAAGCCTGGATGACAAGGTGGGGTCACCCCTCCCCACCCACATCTGCAGGGGAGCTCAGAAGGAGTCAGAAGGAGATGCACATGGAACCCAGAAGGGCGCCCTCCTGTCAAGTGAGGGGCTGGGGCTCTGCCTTAATTAATCCCCTTCTCCCTGCCAACATTTCCCTTGCCCTCCTGTCTGTTCGAAAGAAGCCTTTTCCTCTCTGGGGATTAAGGGACCTTTTCATCTCCAGCTTATTCAGAATAAGGTTCTTTCGAACGAGTGGCCAACTTTTTTTTTCCCTTTCAGCCTGACACGCAGAGCCAGCTGTTGAATCAGGAAACTGCCAAGAGAGCCTGTCATGCCCAGATATCTGGTATCTGCTTGGGTGTGTTTGTGTTTTTTAATACTTATAGGGTTTTTCCTTTTAATTATTATTATTCAAAAGGAATCTGAAACTTCCAGATGCAAAGATCAAGAGGGGCCTTGTTCCTCCCTAAATGCCCCGACAGGACTCTGAAGATAGAGAGAGAAGGACAGCAAGGAGGTTGACACCATCGTCCTGACTGATCTCAGCCCTCCCTCATCCCATAGCTTCCTGTGCTTCTTTGCTTTCACCCGTGATGGCTACCAAAGGGCATCCTGATCAGCCAACTGGTCTCCCTGGTGTGGCCAGAATATCAGGTTACCCATGGACTGTAATCAGCGTGGTCTCACCCTAAAACATACCCCAACCCCAAATCTGGTGCATGCCTAAGTTACACCATTTTCCAAGCATACCATTGGGTTACCCACTGCCTGCTCCCTGCACTCCATTTTCAGGGTGAAAATGCTGCTCGGCTCAGTGACACCTCATGTCACTCCCACCGCGTATAAATTAGTCTACAGATTGGTTTCCATAAATCAGAGCAGCACGAGGACATTTGGCACCTTGAGGTGGAGAGAAGGAACAGTTAATGGGGAAGAGTAAATATTAGACACCACTGGAGAATGAAAGAGAAGGAAACCGGAAGTTAGTAGGCACCTACTGAGTGCCAGTCCTTTACATATATATTATTTCTATTCTCCTAACAACCCTCTAAAGTTGACACGATCATCCACATTTTGTAGCTGACTCACCAGCATCCATCCCAGCTGAATTATCTAACCCTGGGGTTCTCCGACTGCAGCAGGCGGAGGAATCCTCAGAAGAGTCTGATGGAGAGGATTCCTGGACCCCATCCCCAGAGGTCTTGTATGCGGTCCAGGAGTTTGCAGGTATAATAAGCTCCCAAGTGATGCTCATGATACTGGCCCACAGACCACAGTCTGAGCAGCATGGGTCTGGTCGTGGCAATCCTATTCACCTGGCCAATGATTCGTTCAAATGATGGACCAGCAAGCTCGTTTGGACCAATGGACCAGGAAAGATTCATCAGGGCTTTTGGGAAAGAAGCGTTGACCTTGACTGCTACCAGCAGCCATTTTACAAACGTGAGGGAAGATGTCAAAGGCTGAAGCTAATTCTGTGAAGGCTGACCCTGTGGGCAGCTCAATGCAGGACAGAACCTTAAAGCCAACCCCAGATCCTACTCTGGACTCCCTGATACATAAAGTAATGTGTTTCCCTATATTCTAAGCAAGGGTGGGTGGAGTTTACTGTTTCCTTCAGCTCAAAGCATCCTAACAGACATTACTACGATTCTCGGATGAAGAGAGAAATATTTGATTCAAGACCAAGATCACACAGGTGAACCCAGTTCTGGGAGGTGTCAAATGTCTTTCCAACCCATCACGTTGCCTGCATGGCTTTCTGTCCAATACCTAATGTGGCTCCCTGGCCACATCTACTCTGGCCATAGTTTTGGGGCCAGACCCACCTACTCTTTTATTATCAAGAGGTCAAGGATTATATCCGTCCATCTGTCCATCCTTTGCTTCATCAACTGTTCATTCCATGCTTGCTGAACATCATGCCCTGTGCTTGTGATCCACTGGAGGACAAGATCCAGTCTTAGCCTTGAAGGAGCTCAAATTGAGAGGAAGAGACAGCCCTACAGTCTCAGCATCTCCTTCTCCCTTCCCAAGACTCTAGCACTGCAGTCAGCCCACTGGTGCCCAGATGCCCAGTCTTGTTGAGTTTCTAAGCTGTTGGCAGATAATAAAAACCCAATCTTTTATTCAACTCAGACTGATTTATATACCTTTGGGAAATTGGAATTTAAAAAAAAAATTAGTAAAGCAATTCAAGATCCTCAGTAATGGGGATTATATAAATATTCAATCATCACATTTCTCTGTTTATAGAGCATCAAAGTGCACAGCACATTATAAAACTTCTAATTAATCCTCGTAACGCTCTGGTGTCAGGAGCAAAGGGCAGATAATAACCCTATTTTACCAATGGGACCAAGGGCCACTGTAATTCAGCAACTTGCCCGTGGTCATGTGGCAGACACCTGCGTTTTACACCTTCATTAACGGCACAGCTTATTAATTATAACAATTACATTAACAACTAGCATTTACTGAGAGACCCCATAAACCCGGCTCCGTCCTGAGAACTTGACACACATTAGCACATTAAATCTCCATCACAACTCTACAAAGTAGGGTCTGTGTGTGAGAAAACAAGCGTAAAGAGCCATTGCATTTGCCAAAGACTCTGTCTCTGAATCTCATGGCTGCCCTTCCATTTGTTGTGCCTGGTGGGCGGCTGTTGGGAAGCCAGGCCCTGTGTATTCTTGTCCCGAGTCTCTGCTGCTTTACTGTGTGGCCTTAGGAAAGTTCCCAGCCTCTCTGGGGCTTGGGCTGCTAATCTGTTTGTGAAGCATGGACAGTGCCCACTCTTGAAGCAAGCCGAGGCTTCAATTTCAACGATTCCACCTCGGCCCCGTCCTGGTCACGTAAGCCTGTAAATGTACCCCACTTCTCTGTGAGTCCCTTTTCTAACCTGTGAGACAGAGTTTAGAACAATCCTGTACAGTCCTGTACACAAAGCGTGTTGCAAGGTGAAATGAGTTAATACATGTAAAGCGCCTACAACAGCCCCCAACACTTAGTAAGCATTTGGTAAAGGCGGCCATTTTTAGTATATCTGTCGTGTGACAGAGGGGGCTATGCCGGCTAATATCTCAACTCTTATGATCTCTGATGACTTTAACATTGTGCTCTCCCCGGGGCACCCAGGTGGCTCAGTCAGTTAAGCATCTGACTTCAGCTCAGGTCATGATGCCAGGGTCCTGAGATCGAGCCTCAGGTCGGGCTCTGCGCTCAGCAGGGAGTCAGCTCATCCCTCTGCCCATTCCTCCACTCTTGCTCTCAAATTTAAAAAAAAAAAAAATTAAAAAAGAAAAGCTGTATAAAATCAGTGCTCTCCCATGGGTTTTGGTTTAGATACAGGAAATAGTATAACTCTCCTGGGGTATAGTTTAGGGTCATCTAGACTAGTCACAATACGATAACCATTTGCAATATGAATCATCGTCAGGAGCTTTTGATCGCAAATGATAGAAAAACTCAACTCAAAGTGGCCTAAGCAAAAGAGAAAATTAATTGTCTCAAGTAAGCACCAAGTCTGCAGGTAAATCTCATTAGGTCTGGGTGCTCCAACAATGTCTTTACCTTTCTTTCCTCTATGTCGGCTTCATTCTCAAGTAGGCTTTGCCAAAATGGTGACCAAGGTGACCAACCAAGAGCTCTAGGTGGACATTCTCCCAGGTCAGCAACCCCTACAGAAAGAGATCTCTTTCTTAACAGCTGCGGCAAGTATCCTGGGATTGAAAATCATTAGGCTGTTGGGTCTCAGATTAAAAGAAGCAAAGCCTCCCTAGGGGCAGGGAGCTGCTGGCATATTTTCACTAGCCAGGGCTGCATCATGTGCCCATCCTTGAAGCCACATGGACTGAGGTTGGCAGAGGCAGCTCTCCTGGGAAGGTGATTACTGGGTCTGTGCCTAGGAGGAGGTTACTGTAGCTCTAGCTGTCCACAGATTTCCCTGGCCAGGGCTCCAAGGGTCTAACTCTGAGCTTTAATCAGCTCAAGCTGCAAATAAGTTGTCCCATCTCCAGTCCCAGGAGGCTGGGTAGGCTCCCAGCTGCCATGCTTAATTAGGAAGGTCCTCTATCATCTCCAGATCTTTGGACACACTGTTCCTCTGCCTGGAACAGCATCCACCTCTCTCTTCTTTTAGATCCCCCTAGTCCTTCAAGTCTCCACTTGGCCTTAGGAGTCACTTCCTTCATCTCTGACTGCTCCCTGCCCTGGCTGTGTCACTAGCACCCACAGCACCCCCAGGCCCACTCCTACCCCTGCCTGTATTCCCTGCTTAATTATCTGCCTACACATTACAACTGTTGAGTGGGAACTTCGGGAAGGATGTGTATTTCCTAGCATGGAGCTGGAATCCCCAGAGGGACTCGGTAAGACTTTTTTTTTTTTTCTTAAGATTTTATTATTTATTTGAGAGAGAGAATGAGAGAGCGGCAGCATAAGAGGAGAGAGGTCAGTGGGAGAAGCAGACTGATGTGGGACTTGATCCTAGGACTCCAGGATCATGACGTGAGCCGAAGGCAGTCGCTTAACCAACTGAGCCACCCAGGCACCTGGTGAGTCTTTTTTGAACAAAAAATATTCAGTGTATCCTGGACAGTGGGGATGACCCACTGACAAGTCCCAGGGAACGGGGAGCCAAGAGTAAGGCACAGAGTGTGAGAGGGAAGTGAGAAGGCCCTAGCCAGCTCGCTGTCAGGAGACCCCAGTGTTGATGGAGACAGGTAGGTCTGCATGAGGTTAGGCAAATGGTGCACACTTAGATTCCAGCTCTAGACAGAATTTTAGTCCATAACAAATAACCATGTCCCAGAAAGATCTAGAAGGTGTGCCCAGCAGGGCCCCTTTGGAACAATGATCCTCACCGCCTCCCTAGAAAAGCGCATCCAAGATTGTTTCAAAGAAATCTGTGTAGTTCCCACACAGAACTTTGTGCTCCGAAAACAAAAACGCTCTCCCACTCACGACTCCTGGGGTGTTCGGTTCACCTCCCTCTAACTTACACGGCTAACTAGCTTCTCCCCTGGTGAGCATCAGCAAGGCACGGAGATGAACACCTGACACCATCAAGGGCATCCATGCTTTCAAATCTTTGGAGAAGGGCTCTCTGTGCAGACTTTCACCCTTTGAAAACATAAAATAAAAAATAAGCAGGTGACCCACACCGGGCTGCCGGCCACCGTTCTCTCCTGCCTCCGCCCACCTCCACCCAGGAATCATGTTTGCTGACTGTGAGAAGCAGGTGTTTTGCTATTTCAAACAAGTCTGAACCCCAATTTGTTTCTCAGTAACTTGATTCTCATTGGTGACGACTCATCTAGCGTTGTTATTGATTTGGTCAGAAGTAATTAAGGAGATAATTCTTACTCAATTACATTTCCCTGAATTTCCTGAGGTTGCTAACTCTGCTCCCTGGCTGTATTTTCTTTTCTAAATTAATTTTGTCTTGACTTCGAAATGAGAATGGATATTAGGGGCTTGTTGTGCTTGTTGGTTTTCATAGGACAAAGTGGGGCTCTGTACTTTTCGTTCCTTCTGACTAGAGTTCTCAAACTAGTTTAATATTTAAAAAAAAAAATAATGTAAAACATACGCTGGTTAAAAAAAAAAATACGAAAGAGTAGGAGTCCCTCTTCCAAGCCCACTTTTCACTACTGAAGGCATTCCCCAGGCTTCCACTTCTAACACTTTCCTATTATTTCTTCCAATGATCTACATTTCAAATTATTCAATTTGGATTGCATTTTATATGTCTCAGTTTATATGCTTAAGACTTTAAAGACTTCCCGTTATGAAAAATGAGGATCTGGCTCCTTGGCATCCTTACACACTCCCCACCTCCAAACCCCATCCTCCCCTGAATGTATTACCTTTAGTTCTGTCACTGGTTAATGCTGCAGCTTTAAAAAAATGTGTTAGGAGGGCAGTGAAGGTCTTCCACATGATACTATTGTGACAGATACGTGTTGTTAGACTTTCATCCAAACCCACAGAATATGCATTCATGGTGACCCCTAATGTAAACTATGAACTGGAGGTGATAATGACGTGTCAGTGTAGGTTTCATCGGTTGTAACAAGCGCCCTCCTCGGGTGCTGCTGACAATACGGGAGGCTGTGCGTGTGTGGGGGCAGGGACTATACAGGGAAAGTCTCTGTACCTTCTGCTCAATTAAAAAAAATAAGATAGTCTTTTTACTGTGTTACACTTGCATTTCGTTCCCCATTCATTCAGAGAGTATCTCTGACTCCTCACTTGGTAGAGGAGGAGCTCGGCTCATCATCTCTCCTTGGGTCTTTTACTACTACGTTGACATCATCAGGATGGCCAGCCTCCATCTGTTCTGGGCCTGTGGGTCAGTTTTCGAGGCTATGTCTAGGAGATGAGTCGAAGAGTTGAAAATCAAAGAATATTCCCGCTTAGTTTTCACCGGTTCATCCACCCACTCAACAGCCAAGAAACCACTCTGGTTTGGCTCCATGCCAGAGACCTAAGAGGCCATGTGACAGACAAGGTCACACTCCCTGCATGCTTTGCGAGGCTCGAATTTAGAGGAGGGAGGGACAACACACAATCTACAACATAAGCAGTGGTTTTCAACTTCACATTAAAAATAGGAAACACGCTAAAGAGATAAGCTAAATGTAACAAATATTTTTTTTTAGAAGGGGGTCCTTCGCCCCTCTTTTTGTTTTTTTAAGATTTTTTTATTTACTTATTTGACAGATCACAAGTAGGCAGAGAGGCAGGCGGGGGCGGGGAAAGCAGGCTCCCCACCGAGCAGAGAGCCCGATGTGGGGCTCCATCCCAGGACCCTGGGATCATGACCCGAGCTGAAAGCAGAGGCTTTAAGCCACTGAGCCACCCAGGCACCCCGAACAAATATTTTAAATAAGAAGTGCTGGTTTTCCTTTTCCTTTGTGAACAGAAGTAGAGCCTTGGTGCTCAAACTGTGGCCCACTTGCCTTCCCCACAGCGATCCTCAGGCCAAAGCCAGAAGACTAGAAGGTTTTTACGTCCTGGGGATAATCTCCTTCCTCCAGGGATGGAGAGACAGTGAGATGCATTGTAGCTGCAGTTCCGTTCTGTGTTTCTAAAGCTCCTTCCTCAGTAGGGAGCCTTTGCAGCTTGGATGTATTGGTCCAGAACACACGGGCTGGAAATATCATTCTGATGGCAGCTGGGAACCCACATCTGCTAGGCATGACAGGTGCCAGACCAGTCACCCTGACGCCCGAGGGGCCAGTGCAGGACACCAAGGGGGCCTCTGGGGCTGTGGAGGGAGTGTTCTGCCCCACCCCCCGCCCCCGGCATGGCCGTCCCATCCAGGTGGTACAGCGGGCGTGTGCATGTGTGTACACGCATGTGTGCATTTGCTTATTAGACAATAGAATCTCTCTGGAAGGATCCACAAGAACTTGGTAACACTCATCCTCTCCGGGGTTGGAAATGAATAGCTTGAAGACAAGATGGAAGTAATATTTTTTAACTACATACGCTTTTGTTTGTTTTCAAACCATTTGAAAATCCTGCCTATTCAAAAGAAAAAACTAAGATAAAAAATGAAATAAAACTCAAGGCTTCATCTTCAGTCCTTAGCGAGGGCTCTCGTCTGTGAGCTTGTTTGCTGAAGTGGCTTCTCGTGGCTTCTCAGCAGCATTACCAGCTTTGGGCATATTTTCTCCTGCCTGGGGTCGTCAGGAGACCCTCCATTGCTCCCCCTTCCCAAGCCAAACCCTACAATCCCAATTCCTCATGGTTCACTCTGTCTCAAACTGTTCTTGCTCCAATTTTTCTGTTCAGCTCAGTCAGGACCTCAGCCAGTAACCTCCCCTCACCAGCCTTGGGCTGGTGTCCATGAGGGCACATGTCACCGTGTTATAGCTGAACTGCCTGTTTGATATCTGTCTCCCCCATTAGACCGTGAGCTCCTTGAGGGCAGGAAGACTGTCTCATTCCACATCATATCCCCGATCAGTTTCTAATGCATAGTAGGAATTTAAGAAATATTTGAACTACTCCTGCCCCTCCCTCAGTATCCTGACATGGTCCACGTAACCTGGCATTGGAAGGCATCCTGTGGACAGCACCGTAGAAGTCACATCAAGGCAGCCCTGGAGACACAGGAAGGCTCATCCCCAGGGGAATTCAAGCCCCCATCAGCAATTCTGCATCCTTGATCTTTTCCCTTCTGCCACTGGCTTAATCTCATCTCTGCTTCTGCTTCTCACAGGAGAAATGAGGTTAAATGAGTCTAACCAATGGAAGGCTTGGGTTTCTTTGGACCGTCAAGGGATTCACTGGAATTTTGCGAAGATGTTGACTTCATCTGCCTCCAGACAGAGAGAGAAAAGGAACTGAAGACACATGTTGCACTTATCACCCCCCACCCCCGCCCTACACACACACACACACACACACACACACACACACACACACATACACACATACACGTAAAGTGCCTTGCATGGGAAGGGCAGTTGTCTGTCTGGATGCTACCTTTCCTTCCTGGAACCAAGGCAGATATTGCTAATCAATCACAGAATTCCTCTGATGAGATCAGACTGCAGGCAGCTCCAGATAGCCACTGCTACGAATGGAGATTGAAGCTGGCACTCAAGGCAGAGCCCATGTGCCATCTCCAGCCCAACACATGGGAGGTCCTGAAAATTTAGGCATAATTATTTAGGCATAAATTTAGGCATGATTATCAAGCAGAACGGCTGCTGGCAAGATGGTTGATGCATCCTGGGGGCCTGTGTCCAGAAGGTCCAGAAGCTCCTCCAGGACTTTGAATGCCCATAGCATGGATTCCCATTGGTTACTGCTGCCCAACAGCTGGACTGCTGGCCCCTCATATCTAGTCTTTCAAAAGGGTTTATGAGATTAATGTATTTCATTAATTTTTTTTTTTTTTTTTTTTTTTTTTTTTTACTGGGTGGATATAGCACATAGGCTGCTGGCATGTCTGCTCAATCCCAGGGCTGATGGGGGCTCACTGATGCTGGCAGCCAATTTCCATTTCAATCAAGTGCGAGTGGAGAGTGGCAGAGAAAGACTTGAAGGAAACCCGGGCTTGACAGAAAGCTATGGCATCTAGCGCCACCTACTGTTAAATCGGTGCATCGCTACCATTGCTGACTGTCTCCAGATGGGTCTTCATCCGTCCTTCCTGAGTTTGTCTGGGAATATTTTTGTAATCTCACTCAAATTAT
Source organism: Mustela nivalis (assembly GCF_964662115.1). Taxonomy (NCBI): domain Eukaryota; kingdom Metazoa; phylum Chordata; class Mammalia; order Carnivora; family Mustelidae; genus Mustela; species Mustela nivalis. The sequence goes on along the minus strand of NC_139033.1, from coordinate 4,971,479 downwards.
ACTCTTCATCTTCAATTTAGGCTTCAATTCTGTAAAAATTCCACGTACTTATGATATAGTGATGATGATAGTAACCTTCTCTGGCATGTTTGGTTCACCAAGCTGATACACCAAGCTGCTTCTCACAGCATCTTTTTTTTTTTAAAGATTTTTTATTTATTTATTTGACAGAGAGAGATCACAAGTAGGCAGAGAGGCAGGCAGAGAGAGAGGAGGAAGCAGGCACCCTGCTGAGCAGAGAGCCCAATGTGGGACTCGATCCCAGGACTCTGAGATCATGACCTGAGCCGAAGGCAGCGGCTTAACCCACTGAGCCACCCAGGCGCCCCTCTCACAGCATCTTGACTGAAGACTGGGCAGGTGCTAGTTGGGGGCCCTGATGTGCAGAGGAGAGTGACAGACCTCCGGCCACACAGCTAGAGGGGCAAGGAGCTGGGACTCCGAACCCACATCCCATCCCCCCTCTGTATCTGTCACTCCTTCACCCCTGATCTCCCCTGCACACCTTGGGGCCTGGCTTACACCTTGTCCAGCCCCTCAAAGCATAACTATCACTTAAAAAATTCCAGTGTGTAATGTGGATTTCACTGGAGGGTTCATGGAAGAGATGGAGAGGAGTGTTACTTTGAGCCCCACGGAGGAAAAATCAATACAACGGTCCTTCACACTGGTGCATTTTTTCTGGATATGAGCTGCCCCCCCGCCCCACCCCCAAGGCTCTCTCCCCACGCTTCATGATAGCTCACTCTACTTTTACCAACTGGAACCCTTCATCCTCCTCCTTCTCCAGTAGCCATCTTCACATTCATCTCCCTTCCCAACAAACCAATTACCCTCCTTAAAAACAAGGAGGATTTGAGGAACAAATTATGGAACAATGTTGTCTTTCCCTCCAACACGAAGGCTTGGAAACAAGGCTTTGAATTTTCAGGGAGGCTTAATGGTTGAGGACCCCAGTTTTAACCACAAGTTGTCTGGATGTACTCGAGTTCTCTGAAACAGAGCCAATAGGATGCATAGAGATAAAAGAGATTCCTTACGAGGAATTGGTTCGTGCAATTCTGGAGGCTGACAAGACCCAAGACTTGTAATTTCCAAGCTGGAGACCCAGGAGAGCGGGTGGTGTATATTCTAGTCTGAAAGCCACCCAGCTCAAGACCCAGAAAGAGCTGATGTTTCAGTTTCAGTGCACAGGCAGGAAAAAAACCGAAGTCCCAGCTCCAAGGATAGACAGGCGAGAGGAGTTAAGTCTTATGGGCCTGGGGAGATAAGCTTTTGTTCTATTCTGGCTTCAACTGATTGAATGAGGCCCACCCACACTAGCAAGCACAATCTTCTCTACTCAGTCTATTGATTCAGATGTTTATACTCATCCAAAAACATCCGCAGAGAAACACCCGGAATAGTGCCTGACAAGCTCTCTGAGCACTCGGCAGTCCAGTCAGGCTGATACCTCAAATCAGCCATCGCCCTAGGGATCTAGTCTCGGCTCTGAGAGCCAACCAGCTGTGCGATCTTGCATGACTTCCTCTGCGCTCTTCCTGTAAAATGGGTTTATTAATAACTATGGGGAGAAGCTAATGGTATGGATGGCATAAAACGCTGAGCACGGTGGTGATGTGTTACAGTTCCACAATAATTTGTCCATTTATGAGGCTTGGCCATTCCCCCTCCCCCCCACCCCACTTTCAACGGAGAAGCAGCCTACACATTCCATGTTTTCTGCAACCTTTTATGTCATTGCACAGCCAGAAATCTGAGTGTGCGTGTGAAAGATCCTCGTTTCTAGAGGTAGGAAATGAATTCCAAATGATTGTAAACACTGCACAGATCAAATGAATTCTTCAAGCCACCAGACTGACATTTCTGTGTCTCATTTATGAAACAGAGCCCCCTCAGTTTGCAGTGATATTAAAAAAAGGGCGTGAATGTGTTCTAGTAAGTTCCAGAAAAAAACCTCCCAATTTACAAATGCCAACAGCAGAGCCTTGTTTGCTGGCCCCTGGACTAGGGAATTGTGGGGAAGGGGGAAGGGTGTCAAGGAATGCAAGCTACTGAGCTCCCCCACTGACGACCCATGGGCCCTTAGATAAACAGCTTAACCTCTAGGGTCCCGAGATTCCTTTCCAGCAAAACAGGAATAAGTAGCCTTATTCCTCACAAAGGTTAGTGTGAGGATTAAATAAAACTATGCAAAAAAAGGCTCCCAGTCCCAGACACCCATCCAGTCCCCAGGCAGCTGTCTACATAGCTGGGGCCCTCTCCTGCAGAGGGGGTGACAGGTGCACATGATGGAAGTCACGGAGGTGTGTCTCTTGGATCTCTCTCCAAGAAAGAACTTGCCATTCAGCCCTAAGGAGTACAGGTAGCTGAGAGCCTCTAGTTACTGGTACTTTCAGAGCACAGGGTCCTTTCAGATCTCCTTCAGAGGCCAGGATCAACATGCCCCACCCCCAACTGATGAGCCCTGGTCATTTCTGCCCTATGCTTGCTTGCCCTTCCTTCATGTGCAGGCTTTGTTCTAGAACTCCCTGTCGCATTGGCTGAGGCTCTGGCAGATCCCGTCGTGGTCTGAGGCCGTCTCTTCCCAGTGCTGTTCTGTCTCACAGGCTCATCCCAATAAACCTCCCGTACTCCCATCCCCGTGCCTGCTCCCCAGAGGCGCCGACTGACACAGGCGTTGACATTTTCCAAGATTCCAGGTTCATTTATTTTGTAGAATGACCCTCACCTTTTATTTTTCTCATCCTTCCTTCCTGACCACACTTGGACTGGGGCAGAAATACCACGTAGGTGACGCTGTGTCCTCCCCAGTGCACTGCTGTGACACGATGCACATGACATCAATGTGTCCCATCACTGGTGACGCAGAGGGGACTCGCGCTGGTTCAGGTGGTATCCGCCAGGGCTTGTCGTTATGCAGATACCTTGTTCCCTCTGTAATTAACAATTAACCTATAGGGTTGAACCTTGAGACCGTGATGCATTCATCTCATCGTTCAGCAATGATGGATTGAACTCGGGGTCAGACACTGTGTCAGAATCTGGAGATCAGACGCTCTCTTCCCAGGGACCATTGTCATCGCTCTCTTTTCCACCCCCCAGAGATTCCTGCTGCTTGTTTTGTCCTTCAGTTCCCAGCAGGACGCACTCCTCTCCCTGGATGACCGTCCCCTTTTCCACTAACCCACTATTCACCAGGTCCCCAACCTCATTTCTCCAGGGTCCGTAGGAAGATGAGAAAAATAAGAGTAACTCAATCACTCTAAAGGATGGGGGCACCTGGGTGGCTCCGTGGGTTAAAGCCTCTGCCTTCAGCTCAGGTCATGATCCCAGGGTCCTGGGATGAGCCTTGAATTGGGCTCTGTGCTCAGCAGGGAGCGTGCTTCCCCGCCCCCCCACCCCTGCTCTCTGCCTGCCTCTCTGCCTACTTGTGATCTCTCTCTCTCTGTCAAATAAATATATAAAATCTTAAAAGACAAAACAAAACAACACTCTAAAGGATGCACCCTGCCTTCAGGGAAGAAATTTTTTAAGGAATTCAATAGCATACTTCATATTTCAGTTAGAAGTGTCTACACGGGGATGAAGTCCTCATTCCGGGTTATCCCAATAGGTAGATATACCTATATTTATGATGACAAACAACAACCACAAAACAACCCTCATTCTCCCCAAAGGAAGGAATGATCACCATCATAAAACCACCCAAAGCTTAAATATCAGCGTGCAAAGATGTCTGGGCTCACGCGTATGCTCTTGCCATAGATCCGAACGCACTCTCTGCCCATTTTGTTCTTTACAGCTTCCCCATAATGAGCCTGAGATTCGCTAATCATCTGCTTGCTCCTCAATGCTCTCAGCTTTTCACATGGCCTCCCTTCCCCCTCGCCACTTGACGGAGCATCCCAGCTGTTCTCCTGATATCTGTATCAGCCCAAGTACATTTAGCAGGAATTCATTTCCATCTTAATCTGATTCTAGGATGTAGATCATATTTTAAGAAATAACAAAGATGGGTTTGGAACATTCTTTCATAAAGAGGCAGAGAACAACAGATATTTAAAAGATTTGGCTTTCCAGCCATGACCTCCAACAAATCATTCTGATTTTTCGCCATATGACAATGTTTGTGACAAGATCCAATAAAATTCAGTGGCCAGGCTTTAGAGGTAGTATCTGTAAATTAATAGCTAGCACATGCAATCCTCTATTTAGCCCCCACGGTGTAAAAGGGGAATCAGAGTGAAGTCATGGTCAAGTATACATGCTCTGATGTCACTTGAACTTGAGCTCAGATCCAGACTTCACCATGGACAGAAGGTCATGTTCACCTTTCAAAGCCTCAGTTTGCTTCTCTATAAAATGGAAACAATAATACGGCAAGGTCTAAATGGAATCATGTATTTCAAAGAAGAACACACTTAGAATGGTGTGTGGCACACCGATGAATCGTAATGTTATTGGTAGACAGCGTTCACCCCATTTCACAGACGGGAAAACAGACACGGAGAGGGTATGCAACTTGTCTGAGTCACTCAACCCCCACGGGACAGAGCCAGCACTCAAACCTGGGTCTTTCAGACAACAAAGCTCTTTCCATTCATTCCCACAACCTCTCACTTCTCAGCTGTCAGGTTAAACCAAATCATTTCCAAATGTTACTGGTTTAAACAGTCCCAGCACATGAATATTAAATGTGAGGACACCTGCCCAAAAAACCATCCCCATCTAAGGCTTCACTTGAGCTGTACTCCTGCCCTCCACATTTATCAGCTTTTAACCTGACACATTACAGGGTGACATGCGGTATTTCTCACAGACCTGCTGTCAAAGACGCATTTACAGATCAATCAGAAAAGGGAAATGTGGACAGGGAAGAGATTTGACTTTGTTTTCCGAGGAACAAAGATTGGAGGCATCTTCTTCTTCTTCTTCTTTTTTTAAATTTATTTATGTGACAGAGGTCACAAGTAGGCAGAGAGGCAGGCAGGGATGGGGCGGCAGGTTCCCTGCCAAGCAGAGAGCCAGATGCGGGTCTCAATCCCAGAGACCCTGAGATCATGACCTGAGCCAAAGGCAAAGGCTTAACCCTCTGAGCCACCCAAGCGCCCCATGGAGGCAGCTTCTCTGCTCTGCAAGTCAATGGAATAACTGAAGGCTCTTAAAGCCAGTGGCAGTCCCCAGGGAGGCAAGGGCAGAAAACTGAAGTCCACTGTCCCGGGATGGTTTTTGTGAATCCCGGCTGGAAGTCATCACAGCAAGCAAGGTAAAGGACATCCAAAGTGATGGTGATGGGGTGATACTTGGCTTTTATTTTCTCCTAGTTTTTCTATCTTTTGTCGATTTTTGCAATGTTCATTAGTGAGTTTCATAACCAGAATACAATCTTAAATGTAGAATTATATTGCAAATGTGGGTGATCTGAGAGTAGATTACCTGGGTAGGGAGACACTTTACTCAGTGTCAGCAGGGAGGCAATAGTTAGCATCAGCTTGTTTATCCTATGGGACATAGGACATATAAATTTTGGAGCAAGAGGAAGCAGTCTATGAAGATTCTGGAATATATGATTCAGTTGACCCTTGAACAACATGGGAATTAGGAGCACCGAATCCCTCCCACACACACAGTCAAAATCTGCACATAATTTTTAACCCCCCCAACTTAACTACTAATAACCCACTACTGAAGAGAAGCCTTAATGACAAGGTAAACAGTTGATGAACACATATTTTGCATTTAGATGTATTTGTATATTGTATTCTTACAATGAATTGAACTAGAGAAAAGAAATTGTTATTAAGAAAATCATTCAAAGAGAACATATTTTTACAGTACCGTGCTGTTAAAAAAAACAAGAAATCCAAATAAGAGTTATGACATGCACAGTTCTTCCTAGGGAAAGAAACTGGGAGAAGTAGGTGGGTTCTGGGTACTTTAGAAACCTGGGTTTTGATAATGATTTTGAGAGAGAGAGAATGATTCCCAAATCTGGATATGTACTTAAGCCATGGAAGATTCTAAGAACCTCAAACTTAGGGTCCAAAAATAAGGAATATCCAACATTACCATCTGCAAAGGCATCCTTATTAATAGGAGAACC